>NC_092740.1:109632303-110243692 GCF_047496795.1 Chiloscyllium punctatum | reverse complement strand
CCAACGAACCGGAATCGTCGACAGAGAGATCTGTAGTACAGCAGCCAAAGAAGGAAGAGTCGAATTGGACCCCTCTGGAAGGCAGGTGTCCTAGGCTTGACAAATATGATCAAGTCATTAGGAGCTGTGTTAACACCAGATTCATCAGCCGCGCTCACAAGGAAGTGTGTCCTGTCACCCAAACACAACACAATGCCAAACATGCTCTCAAGACCAACCACAACACCATCATCAAACCAGCAAAGAAGAAGCCATCATCATACAGAATAGAATGGACTACTGCAAAGAAGCATACCAACAACTGAACAACCAGGAACACCACAGACCTGCCGATCTGACCAATGAAAACACGCATCAACACAACTGACTGATCAAGACATTTGATCCAGACCTTCAGAGTTTCTTATGCACTCTCACCTCGCTTACTTAGCCTCATAGAGATGTACTGCACGGAAACAGACCCTTCAGTCCAACTTGTCCATGCTGACCAGATATCCTAAACTAATTTAGCCCCATTTGTTAACCCTTGGCCCACATCCCTCTAAACTCTTCTTATTCATATATCCTTCCATAAGCCTTTTAAATGTTGTAATTGTATCAGCCTCCACCACTTCCTCTATCAGCTCATTCCTTATGTGCATCACCCTCTCTGTGAAAAAGTTGCCCCTTAGGTCCCTTTTAAATTTTTCCCCTCTCACCGTAAACCTATGCCATCTAATTCTGGATACTCCCACCTCTGGGAAAAGACCTTGTCTATTTACTCTATCCTTGCCCCTCATGATTTTATAAACCTCTGTAAACCTCAGCCTCTGCTTCCAGGAAAACAGCCCCAGCCCATTCAGCTGTCCCTTTAGTTCAAATCCTCCAATCCTAGCAACATCCTTGTAAACCTTTTCTGAACTCTTTCAAGTTTCTCGGCTTGTACTATCTTCCAAAGATATACAAAGCTAACACACCTGGATGTACCATTGTATCAGGCAACGGAACCCTGTGTGAGAACTGCTCTGGCTATGTCAAGGAAGGAACCTCCAGCTTCTGTCACAACACTACAGACTTATTATAAAAACTCAGCATCCACGGACCAGTCAAACCAAGAACATTCTTTGTCACTGTGAACGTTTCAGCACTCTACACCAGCCTGCTTCACAATTACAGCATCACTGCAACAGCCTCAGTAATCAATACCAACAACTCCCAGACACTATCCTCCAACTCATCCACTTCATCCTTGACTACAACATCTTCACCTTCAACAACCAGCTCTTCATCCAGGCATACAGAACAGCCATGGGAACCACATTTGCATTCTGATATGCCATCATTTTTATGCACAAGTTAGAATAATACTTCTTTGCTACACAGGACCTCCAACCAGCACTATACACCAGATACAGTGATGACATTTTCTTCCTTTGGACTCATGGTGAGGAATCACATGAAATGACTACACAAAATAATCAACAAGTTTCATCCAACTATCAGACTTACAATAGATTATTCTTCAGAATCAGTCTCATTCTTGGACGTATGCATCTCCATCAAGGACAGACATTTTAGTACTTCAGTCTATTGCAAGCCTACGGATAATCTCACAGTGCTTCACTTTTCTACTTTCTGCACTAAACATGTTAAAGAAGCTATACCCTATAGACAAGCCCTGTATGTACACAGGATCTGCTACTATGAGGAAGAACATGATGGACACCTACAGATGCTTGGAAACATCCTCGTAAGAACAAGATGCGATGCTCAACTTATTGATTGCCAGTTCTGCTGTGTTGCATCAAAAAACCATAACAACCTCCTCAGAAAATAGACATGGGACACGACTGATACAGTGCATTCCATCCTCAGATTCTTCCCTAGAGTGGGGAAACTACGCCAAGTTCTTCACAGACTTCAACACGTCATCATTGAAGGCGAACATCTTGCCAAGGCCATCCCCATGCCTCCACTTCTCACCTTCAACTAATTGTCAAACCTTAAACAGACCATTGTTCACAGCAAACTAAGCAGCTTTTCGGAGAACAGTGACTATAACACCACACAACCCTACCACAACAACCTCTGCAAGGCATGTCAGATTATCGACATTGATGCTACCATCACACGTGACTTGGCCAATGTTGTTTACCTCACACACTGCAGGATTGGATGCCCCAAGGCATGGTATATCAATGAGACCATGTAGGCACTTCGTCAACGGATAAATGGACACCATGCAATAATTGCCAGGCAGGAGTGTTCCCCCCAGTCAGGAAACACTTCAATAGTCAAAGACATCCAACCACTGATTTTCGGGTAAGCATCTTTCAATGTGGCCTTCAAGATACACAAAACATAGAATTGTCGAGCAGAAACTGATAACCAGATTCTGCATCCATGAAGACGTCCTCAACCATCATTTGGGTTCATGTCTCACTATATGTAACCCCACCAAACAGTTCTGCTTTTGTAAAATCTTCCTTACTGTTCTGTTTTGACACCATCACCTTGATAACTTGTCTCTAGCACCATTTTAGTTTTGATTTTTAAAAATTATCTCTCTGCCTTTATTAATTGGAACATAGATCATCCCATCACTTGCTATTCAGCTGTTGACATTTTACTCACACTGTTTGACATTATTGATCACTCCCAAAGACTTGGTATTCAGCCTGTCAACACTCCACTCACACCATTTGTACTATCTTTTGACATTCTTAATTACCTGGAATGATCTTGTCATGATGTCTCCACCCATAAATTCTGACCCTGTGCACTTCCCTCCACTTCACCGATGAAGGAGCAGCACTCCGAAAACATGTTGGGCTTTCACCTGGTGTTATGTGACTTCTGACTTTGTCATTGTAATACTCAGTGGCACATTTAAAAGGTGGAGATATGGCAACATTATCAACAGAAAACTCACAAGTTAACTGTGACTTAGGTCTGAGAACCTGCAAGGTGTAAGATTACTTCAGAATTACAAGATCTTCTTATCGCCCTGTCTGAATCACAGTGCAAATCTAATCCCAAACACAGAGATTCTGATCCTTCAAACCTTCAGCCTGCTATGATAATCATGAGATATCCATCAGCATGGATAAACTCTGGTTTGAACAACATCAGAGGAGCAAGCTAACTTATGGCTAACAGCCTGTTGAAAATAATGCTCGAAAACTGGTATTTATAAAGCAATATGATTGAATAATTTGACAATTTCAATTCTGAACTGAAATAAAAGATTCAGGGATAAATTTTCACAACAACATTGATTGGCCACTTTTGAGAGGTAATGGACCCTTGGTATTATCACTGAACTATTAATCCAGAGAAAGTGAGGAGTGTAGATGCTGGAGATCCAAGTCGAGAGCGTGGTGCTGGAAAAACACAATAGGTCAGGCAGTATCTGAGGAGCAGATGAATCGAGATTTCAGGCATAAGCGGAGGGGGGTGGGGGCATGTGCTAAGGGTAATGTAGCTGAGAATGCGATAGGTAGATGAAGGTGGAAGAGAAGGTCATAGGTCAGAGAGGAAGGTGGAGCACATAGGTGGGAGGCAAAAGGATAGGTCATGAAGGTGGTGCAGAGTTGGAAGGCTGGATCTGGGATAAGGTGGGGGAGGGGAAATGAGGAAACTGGTGAAATTCACATTAATCATGTGTGGTTGGAGGGTCGCAAAGTGGAAGATGAGGCGTTCCTCCAGGCGGCGGGTTGTGAGGGTTTGGCGATGAAGGAGCATCCCCTTGCCAGAGTGGTAGGGGGAGTTAAGTGTTCCATCATGGGGTGGGGGGGGGGCGGGGGGGCGGGTTGCTTCGTGCATGTTTCCTGGAGATGTTCTTTGAAGCATTCTGCAAATAGACACCCTGTTTCCCCAATGGCGAGGAGACCACATCGGGAGCAATGGATACAGTAAATGATGTGTGGAAGTGCAGATAAATCTCTGATGGATATGGAAGCCTCCTTTGGGACCTTGGACGGAGGTGAGGGGGAAAGGTGTGGGCACAGGATTTGCAATTCTTGCAGTGGCAGGGAAAGGTGCCAGGAGGGGATGATGGGTTGGAAGTGGTGGTGGGGGTGGGGGGAGGGGGGATTACCTGTCAAGACAGTCACAATGCAGATAGGGGTAGGGAGGGAAATATATCTCTGCTGGTGGGGTCCATTCGTAGGTGACAGAAATGGCGGAGGATGATGCGATGTATTTGGAGATTGGTGGGGTGTAAGGTGAGGACTCGGGGGTTCTGTCCTTGTTGCGATTGGAGGGGTGGGGTGTGTGGGCGGAGGTGCAGGAAGTGGACTGGAAGGCATCACTGACCAAGTGGGAGGGGAAATTGCAGTCTTTGAAGAAGAAGGCCATCTGGTTTGTTCTATGGTGGAACTGGTCCTCCTGGGAGCAGATGGGGCAGAAGCGGAGGAATTGGGAATAAGGGATAATGTTTTTACAGGAAGAAGGGTGGGAGGAGGAGTAATCCAGGTAGTTGTGGGAGTCGGCTTTGTGGAAGATTTCTGTGTTGAGTTGGTCATTGTTGATGGAGATGCAGAGGTCCAGGAACAGGAGGGAGCTGTCCGAGATGATCCAAGTGAACTTAAGGTCAGGGCGGAATGTATTGGTGAAATTGATGAACTGTTCAACCTCCTCATGGGAGTACGAGGTGGTGCCGATACAGTCATCAATGTACTGGAGGAAAGGGTGGGGAACGGTGCCAGTGTAGATGCAGAAGATGGACTGTTCCACGTAATCGACAAAAAGACAGGCATAGCCTGGGGTCCATATGGGTGCTCATTGCTATCCTTTTGGTCTGGAGGAAGTGAGAGATTCAAAGGAGAAATTATTGAGGGTGAAGACCAACATATCCAAACGAATGAGAGTGACAGTGGAAGGGTACTTGTGGGGATGTCATGAGAGGAAGAAAGGGAGGGCTTGGAATCCTTTGTCATGGTGGATAAAGGTATATAGGGACTGGATGTCCATGGTGAAGATGAGGTGTTGGGGGCCGGGGAGACAAAAGGTGTGAAGGAGGTGTAGGAAGTAGCTGGTGTCCCTAACGAGGGTGGGGAGTTCCTGGCTGGGGAGGGGGGGGGGGGGTGGTTGGACAGTATCAAGGTATGTGGAGATGAGTTAGGTGAGGCAGGAGTAAGGCTGAGACAATAGCTTGGGTGGGGCAGTCAGGTATGTGAATCTTGAATAGGAGGTAACGGTGCGGGGTTCCCAGATTATGAGGTTGGAAGCTGTGGGTGGGAGATCCCCTGAGGTGATAAGGTTCTGGGAGATGATGGTTTGGTGATGGGGGGGGGGTGAGGTCATGGTCAAGGGGCATTAGGAGGAGATGTCTGCAAGTTGGTGCCTGGCTTCAGGGGTGTCAAGTCTAGATTAGAATGGTGCTGGAAAAGCACAGCAGGTCAGGCAGCATCCGAGGAATAGGAAAATCGATGTTTCGGGCAAAAGCCCTTCATCAGGAATTGAGGCAGGGTACCTGCAGAGTGGAGAGATAAATGAGAGGGGGGTGGGGGTGGGGGCGGGGAGAAAGTAGCAGAGAGTACAATAGGTGAATGGAGGTAGGGATGAAGGTGGTAGGACAGAGAGGAGGGTGGAGTGGAGACGTGGAAAGGAAAATAGGCAGTTAGGACAGGTCATGGGGATGGTGCTGAGCTGGAAGGTTGGAGCTGGGGTGAGATGGGGGAAGGGGACATTAGGAAATTGGTGAAATCCACATTGATGCCAAGGGGTTGAAGTGTTCCAAGGCAGAAGATGAGGCGTTCTTCCTCCAGGCCTTAGGTAGTGAGGGAGCAGTGGTGGAGGAGGTACAGGACCTCCTCCAGTCCTCGGCTGAGTGGGAAGGGGAGTTGAAATGTTGGGCCACAGAGTGGTGGGGTTGATTGGTGCGGGTGTCCCGGAGATGTTCCATAAAGCGCTCTGCTCGGAGGCGCCCAGTCTCCCCAATGTAGAAGAAACCACATTGGGAGCAACAAATACAATAAATGATATTGGTGGATGTGCAGGTAAAACTTTGATGGATGTGGAAGGCTCCTTTGGGGCCTTGGATTGAGGTGAGGGGGGAGGTGTGGGTGCAGGCTTTGCAATTCCTGTGGTGGCAGGGGAGGGTGCCAGGAAGGGAGGGTGGGTTGTATGGGGGCGTGGACCTGACCAGGTAGTCATGGAGGGAATGGTCTTTGTGGAAAGCGGAAATGGGTGGGGAGGGAAATATATCCCTGGTGGTGGGGTCCGTTTGGAGATGGTGGAAATGTCATTGGATGATGTGGTTTATGCGAAGGTTGGTAGGGTGGAAGGTGAGCACCAGGGGGGATCTGTCCTTGTTACGGTTGGAGGGGTGGGGTTTGAGGGTGGAGGGGCAGGATATGGACGAGATGCGTTGGAGGGCATCTTTAACCACGTAGGAAGGGAAATTGTGGTCTCTAAACAAGGAGGCCATCTGGTGTTTTCTGTGGTGGAACTGAAACTCCTGGGAGCAGATACGGCAGAGGCAGAGGAATTGAGAATACAGGATGGCATTTTTGCAGGAGGTAGAGTGGGAAGAGGTGTAATCCAGGTAGCTGTGGGAGTTGGTGGGTTTGTAAAAAATGTCAATGACAATTTGGCCATTATTAATGCAGATGGAGAGGTCCAAGAAGGGGAGGGAGGTGTCAGAGATGGTCCAGGTGAATTTAAGGTTGGGGTGGAATGTGTTGGTGAAGTTGATGAATTGCTCAACCTCCTCGCGGGAGCACGAGGTGACGCCAATGCAGTCATCAATGTAGTGGAGAAAGAGGTGGGGAGTGGTGCCGTGTAATGACAGAAGATGGACTGTTCTATGTAGCCAACAAAATGACAGGCATAGCTGTGGCCCATACGGGTGCCCATGGCTACCCCTTTGGTCTGGAGGAAGTGGGAGGATTCGAAGGAGAAATTGTTAAGGGTGAGGTCCAGTTCGGCCAAACGAATGAGAGTGTCGGTGGAAGGGTACTGTTGGGGACGTCGGGAGAGGAAGAAATGGAGGGCTTGGAGGCCGTCGTCAAGGCGGATGGAGATGTGGAGGGATTGGATATCCATGGTGAAGATGAGGCGATGGGGGCCAGGGAAACTGAAGTCTTGGAGGAGGTGGAGGGCGTGGGTGGTGTCTCGAACATATGTGGGAGTTCCTGGACTAGGGGTGATAGGACAGTGTTGAGGTAGGTAGAGATGAGTTCAGTGGGGCAGGAGCATGCTGAGACAATGGGTCAGCCAGGGTGGTCAGGCTTGTGGATCTTGGGAAGGAGGTAGAATCGGGCGGTGCGGGGTTCCTGGACTATGAGGTTGGAAGCTGTGGGTGGGAGATCTCCTGAGGTGATGAGGTTCTGTATGGTCTGGGAGATGAGAGTTTGGTGATGGGAGTGAGGTTATGTTCGAGGGGGCAGGAGGAGAAGGTGTCCTTGAGTTGGCATCTGGCTTCAGTGGTGTAGAGGTCAGTGCGCCAGACTACCACTGCACCCCCTTTACCTGCTGGCTTGATGATGAGGTCGGGATTGGAGCAGAGGGAGTGGAGGGCTGCGCATTGTGAGTGTGAGAAGTTGGCATGGGGGAGGGGGGTAGACAGGTTGAGGTGGTTAATGTCTCGGCGGCATTTGGAAATGAAGAGATCGAGGATGAGTAATAGGCCAGCACGGGGTGTCCAGCTGGATGGAGTGTGCTGGAGGCAGGCAAAGGGATCCTCGGAAGGTCGGCGGGAGTCCTGATTTTAAAAGTAAGCTCGGAGGCAGCGGAAGAAGTGTTCGACATCACAGCGTGTATTAAATTCATTGATGTGTGAGCTGAGGGGGTGTAGAGGTCAGTGTGCCAAACTATCACTGCGCTCCCCTCCCACCATGTCCGCTGGTTTGATGGTGAAGTTGCAGTTGGAGCGGAGGGAGTGGAGGACTGCACGTTGTGAGGGTGAGAGGTTGGAGTGGGTGAGGGAAATGGACAGGCTGAGGCGATCAATGTCCCGGCGGCAGCTGGAAATAAAGGGATCCATGGCCTCCTGCTCCTCGGATGCTGCCTGACTTGCTGTGCTTTTCCAGCACCACACTCTTGGCTATTAATCCAGAGATCCAGGTAATGTTCCATGGACACAAGTTCAAATCCTGCCACGGCAGATGGTGAAAATTGAATACAATGAGGAAAAGTCTGGAATTAAGATGATGACCATCTAATGATGCCCATGAATCCATGTCGATTGTCAAGAAAAACCCATCTGGTTCACTAACGCCCTTTAGGGAAGGAAACTCTGTCATCCCTTACCTGGTCTGGCCTACATGTGACTCCATATCCCCAGCAATTTAATTAACTCTTAACTACCCTCTGGAGCAATTACGGATGGGCAATAAACATTGGCCTGGTCAGTGATGCCCACACCCCATGAACAAATTAAAAAACAAAATTGTTCAGGTAAGTTGTGGAAATGGAGTGAACATTTTCAATTGTCAGACAAGGTCCTCCGTGTGTTGGGAGCCCAGTAATGAAGTGAAGACAGTATTAGGGAATGACATGAATCATGTGAGGCCTTTTATTTAAATTTTGGCAACGTTGGGGTCCTTCCTAAGGAGGAGGACAGTGTTCACAGCCATCCCATTGAAGCAAATGTCCATGTGAAACATCACTTTTGCTGCAATTGTGTTTATTGCTGCCTTGCCAAAAATACCTCCATGGTTATAGAGAATTGACCTCCCGCTCCTGCAACCAGGTCACCTCCTAAAACAGACAGAGCTGCCTGCAATGGATTCTTCATGAGTCCACTCCCGAAAAATCACATCCAGAATCAGGCTCCTCAATGGGATTTCAGACTGAGGTCAGGATTGCAGCACCACTCTGGAAATTCCTGCCTTTTATAGACAACAGGAATTGTTTCAGACTTTCTGTTAAATTAATAAGGATTGCTGTAATTGCTCACAATAGTCCAGGGTCAGACAGAGGAATACGTGACTGGGATAATTGCTCTTGATTACTGTCCAATGATGCCTGAGGGACATGCAAGTGGGTGAACGACTGTTGAGGACTGTATCAGGCTTAGCTGTACTGACCTTCAATAAACTAGCAAAGCTTAATGTCAATAAGCACTACATTAAGGTTCTGGTAGATGCCTGAACTGAATTGGAACTGAATCTTGGGAATAGTGATTTTAGATATCGACTTTCAATTTAGGCAGACATCTCTGCATACGTAGCTGACAAGCACGTCGTGTCATGCAATACTATTATTTTGCTTTGCTCATCAATGTCTGTGGTACAAGCTCTGCTTTCATGAACAAATTCAGTTCCCAATGTGATCATCAATAATCAGAATCTTTTGTGAGATTTTAAACCTTTGTATTTGTCCAGAACATTATTTGTCTGTCCCTAAAAAAAATGAAATTGTCTTTAAAGCATTTTTAGTATTCTGGATATTTTCAAGCATCATGATTCTGAGATGTTATTATGCACCTTTGGAGCAGGTGAGACGAACCTAGGCCTTCTGGGACAAAGGAGGAGACACTACCATTTCATTACAACAGCCCTGCACAAGCTATGATATGTTTAATGAAATAACACCTGTCAAATGCAGCCTAAGGATGGTCCTGAAAGTGGTTTACAATTTTGGGTATTCCTATTTCAGAATTGGATCCTAACACTGCTTCAGATTCATGCAATGAGTCATATTATGAATCTTAAGAATAAATTAATAACATTTTAAATTTTAAAAATCTTCAAAAGGACAGAGGTGTTTAAAAGAGATGTGTATCATTTTCATCAGTCACATCATTCTTCAATTGAAACAAAAATTCAACTTTATTTCAAGCATTGAATCTAAAGTACAAGTAACATTATCAGTGATCATTCACTTGAAATCATTCCAAATTTGAAATACATTCAATTCAGTGAACTTCACGAAGCATGAATACAATTTGGACAAAAATTACAAAATCTGATCAACCTGCAATAGTCATCCACTAGGCTGAAAGTGGACATCTCTTAAAAGTCTGCTATAAGATTTTCCACAGGCATTTACTCACTGCAGATGTTTACTCACTGAACTCAAAAGCTGAACAACCAATAAATTATTGTGCAACTCCCTCAGACTTAATACAAGTGTAGAGTGATATGTTTAATTTCACCAATCCTCCTTCAGTTGGTCTTAAATTCTACACTGAGGGTATTTCTTAGCACCCATTTAATACCTATTAAACATTATCCATATAAAATATCTTTAATATGAGCAATTTGTTAAATGCTCCAAAGGACCCATGGCATGATCCCCATCTGCTCAGAACTATAGGTTACAGGAATTATTTTTAATAAATCTATTCTATGAGAATCAGAAACCAGTCACTTCCAATCAGTTTTTTCATTTTACACTCTATTAAATTATAAATAGAATAACTTAACCTGTATCAGGGTACTGAACATCTGCAGATTTTATTTTAAAGTTTCGACAGACAAAGCTCTTTTGAATATTGCAGAACAGCAGGATGAGAATATGGAACATCTTTGTTATTTGAATAGGATTTAATTTTTACTAACTAAAAGCTTGATATAAATTCAGTTATTTTGTGTTGATAAATAATAGCAATGAGAAAACACAATTTGCACAAACTCACACTAGGTTTTTCAGTTTATTCTCACAGCATACTCAATTTACGATTTCAAGTCCTGGGAATATTTCTTTTTGTCAGACTCTATTTTTTCGCAAATGTTTCTATGTAATTTACAGAACTCAAAAATCAAAAGAGCCCAATTTCTAATTCACATAAGTAAATCTTAAAAAAATGATGTATTCTACTGAAACAAGAATCTGTTCTCCTTTTTGAACTGTTGAATGATGACTGTACTAGGTGTAAGAATGTATCAGGTTACAGCATTGACCATGAAAGGTTTTTGATTGCTTTGACATTAAAGTTACCTTTACATTCTAAAATTCCAATAGTTTTCTTGAGAAAACCTTATTATGCATTAAGATGAAAAGACAAGGGAATGTCTGGGTTGATTTATCTCTCCCTTTGTTCATCAGACTGTCTTGTGGTGTAACCGTAATATAACCAATGCTTGCAGAACAAGGGTAGGGTTATGGGGACTGGCTCTGAGTCAAAATGCTCAGAGATCCAGCGTAGACATGATGGGCTGAATGGCTGCCTTTTGCCCAATAACAATTCTGCGATTCCTCTAATTACCTACAAAGACTTTAGCTTTTGGCTAGACATTTTTATTTACAGTGGAATGTAGAAGCAAAATCTGTATCTCGGTGAATAGTGTCTCCTCCACCAAGGTGACATTTCCATTTGCTGTATTGCCCATGACTTCAATCTCAGAATAAAATTTCCCAGTTTGTCCCACTTACACATTTTTTGCAGAGTCCCAGCTAGCAAAACAAATATTAATAATCGGGCTTAAAATAAAAACTGCTGCTGGGAAGAAAATATAGCAAGCAGAAGTGTGCCTCCGTAGCAATATAAAATGATACAGATCACAAAATACACAAAACAGTTGTGTTATTAAATGCAAAGTTGCAATATTTCAGTCCTGCAATACATCAGACTGAGCCCAGAGATGCTGAATCTTGCACATGGCTTAACCTTGAATTGATCTTCCTCTCCAACACGTTGTAATGAAAACTTGATTTATTCTGATTCTGTTCTGACATTTTCTTTTCTGCTACGCAAACTTGTATCTTTATTCGTGATACCTTGCAACTTAATTTCTCCAATGTGCTCCCTACTTTCCAATGCCATGACAATCTTTTCCATACAATGCCACGAATACTGTTTCTAGACTGCCGAGAGAGATTTCCTGTTTAGCAATCATTTTAATTCAACCCCTGAGGATAAAACTCACTACTAGTCATCTTTCCCTAATGAGAGAGCAGCTTTATGCTCCTCTGGGACTATGGCAACTTTATCTTGGTACGGAATAGTTTCTTTTTAAAGAGGGAAGAAAAACTGAGTTTTCAAGTTATCAGTTTAACAGTTGCAGGGCATTATGTTAAATTGTCTGAAGTTCAGCTCCATGGCTAGTATGCTGATTAAAGCTTTTATGATATAATAAAAACAGAAAATGCAAGAGAAAATCAGATATGACAACATCTGCAGACAGAGTAAACCAGAGTTAACAATTCAAGTCCAGTATAATTACAAAGCTAAAAGCTTTCAACTTTGATGTGAAAAAGAGAAAGGCAGATAGTTTCATGGTGATATATTGGGAAACATGGATGTATAAAGAAATCTGGTCTGCTTTTACACACTCAATGCAAGTAGACAGACAGATGCACAAAGAAATTTGGAAGGCAGAGAGCATATCGGACTTCATTTCAAGAAGGTTGAATTCAGAAGTATTGATGTCTTACTGCAATGGCATGGGGCCTTGTTGAGACGACACCTGGAATATTGTGTGCAGTTTTGATCTCTCTACCAAAGAAAGATTATAGTTTTCCACAAAGAGAGTGCAGCAGAGGTTCATAGGATTTTTTAAAAAGGGTGGTTCAGTGGTTTGCACTGCTGCCTCACAGCGCCAGGGACCCGGCTTCGATTCCAGCCTCAGGTGACTGTCTGTGGGGAGTTTGCACATTCTCTTCGTTTCTGTGTGGGTTTCCTCTGGATATCAGGTTTTCTCCCTCAATTCAAAGATGTGCAGGTTATGTAGCTTGGCCATGCTAAATTGCTCATAGCGTTCAGGGATGTGTAGGTTAGGTGCATTAGTTAGGGGTAAGTGGGTGGGTTATTCTTTGGAGGGTTGGTATGGACTTGGTGGGCCTCATGGCCTGTTTCCACTCTGTAGGGATTCTATGATAGACTTATCAAAAATATAAATTGCAGGGAAAACTCAGCAGATCTGACAACATCTGGCAGCAGACTTGTTCTGAAAAAGGCTCACTGGACCTAAAATGTTAATTCCACTTTCTCTGCACAGGTGAGTTTTATCCAGCAATTTCTGCATTTTTTTTCTGATTTCCAGCATCTGCATTCTTTGGTTTTCATTCATTGGGTATGGCAGGAAGGGTCACTGGACCCAAACATTAGTCTTGCTTTCTCTCCCAACATGTTGCCAATCTGCTGAGTTTTCCCTGCAATTTATATTTTTAATCAGTCTATCATAGAATCCCTACAGAGTGGAAACAGGCCATTTGGCCCAACAAGTCCATACCAACCCTCCAAAGAGTAACTCACCCACTTAATCCTGACTAATGAACATAACTTACACATCCCTGAACTAGATTTTCCTGTTCATCAGATGCTGCCTGACTTACTGTGCTTTTCCAGCACCACTCTATTCAGGACTCTACTACACTCAAGCAACATTTCACAATTCAAACTGAAGAAAAGCAGCTCTGAATGAAGCAGTGTGCCATTACCACTATCTACACTAATCGAGTCTGTAAGCTTTAAGTAAAACTGCAAAGTTACTTTTATTGTGAAGGCATTTTAGAAAAGGTGTGAAGAAGATTCACAAGAAGATTTAAGCAAAGAGAACCTTTGACTACCCTTGTTAGTTGGAGCAGGGGGAGGGACAGAAATCATGGGCTTCTGTGCTGCACATAGTCTGGGCCACCAACCTAAGTACAATAGTTTGATAATGACCTGAGCAAAGTGGCCCAAACCATACTCAAGCACAGACATTTGAACATGAGTTGAGCATAGTGGCCCTACTCCTGAGGTAAGCACTGCAAGTTTTTATTATTGGACCTTGTTGTACCCTCCATCTTAGTCTTTGGATCAGAGAAGCTGACTCTGTTTCCGTTGGAAAAGAGATTAAGAGATGTTTAAGATCATAAGTGGACTGGGAAAAATAAATAGGTTGAAACTGACCTCGTTGGGAAAGTGAACTGGAACCAGAGGACACCTATTAAATGTAATTTTCAAATGAAACAGGAATGACATGAAGGTAACCTCTTTTTTTCCACCTAACATATTTATGAGCTGGAATGCTGGATGATAGTATGTTCAATCAGCTTTCAAAAGACAATTGAATAACCATCGGAAGCAAAGAACAATTGCAAGGCTAAAAGAATCAGACAAGTGAGTGGGGCAAGGTGAATTGCTGTTCCACAGTATGATCAGTGAAATAATAGGTCAAATTCTGTGATCAAAGTTTAATGGTTAGTACAGGATAAGTGTTTCAAACATTAGTCTGACTTGGATTTCATCGCAAAGAAACATTGTCATTGGTTAACTGGTCAATTATAATTTTATATTTTGAATCTGAGTGTTTCATAAACGTGATATTGATATAAAGAGAAAAGAATTGTATAACTGAAAGTCCAGTTTGGAAGTTACTTTTTTCTGGTACATGGAGTTTTGTACCACTTCAACAATTTCATTTTGCTGAATTTTAAGTGCACTATTTCCATAATTAATTCACTTATGTGATGAGACCTTTCCTGTCTATCTGAAAGGAGAAGTGGAGCCTTAATATTGTAATGTCTCAACAATACTGTGGCACTTGCTCTGTTCTGTGGTGTTAGTCTCGAATACCTACTGCAGTGGGGCTTGTACCACAACCCTTTGTCTCAGGGATGTGACAGAAAACAGTTGAACCAAAGCTGACTTTGTATACAATTGCAGGTTGTATCTGAAAGCCAGTTATCCAAAAACTGCCGTTGTCTGAAAGCTAACATCTTCATAATGTACTACACATCAATTCTATTTGAATAAAAATTAGAAAAATACTTATCGAACAATTTGACAAAGTGCTGCATTGGACCAAATTAGCTTTTACTTTTGCTGCTTCATTAAGTGGTCTGGTCTACAAACAATCTTTTATGCCACCTGATTTGTCTTCCTGATTTCTGCTTGAAAGTTCAAACACTCGAAATCTGGCAAGATTTGAAATCCAGCCCTCCTTCTAAGGTTGCCAGTTTTGAGACCAGCTTTGGTTCAACAGTTTTCTGTCACATCCCTGAGACAAAGGGTTGTGGTACAAGCCCCACTGCAGTAGGTAATCTAGACTAACACCACAGAACAGAATTAAATTTCAGTATGAGCAAATCTAAAGCTGACAGCAAGATTAGTTCTATTTACATGAAGTGAATAGCACCATTAATTTGGCCATGCCAATGCTTTGCTGGCTAGTTTTATGTTGCTTATAGTCAAAGCAAATCTTGGAATAATTATCAATGAACTTTGCATTTTTCAACACTAAGTATGTACACTTTTTTGTTAAAGGGAAATACTGAAACCTAGATGAATCTGGATCATTCTGAATATCTTACCACAATCATCAGGATTACAGTGTTAGTGGGGAAGAACAAAAAAGATTGTTTTGAAGTTGTTCATTTCAAAATTGAGTTAGAACAAACAAATTCTCAATACTTGACATCCGACGCTCACCACTAATTTGTTCTGAGGAGATTCTAGTCTTTCCACCTATGCTCCACTGCCGCCCTGCACCAATCCCAACTGCCCCAAATGATGATATTTAATTCATGTGCATTGATCAAACATCACGGATCAACAAACTTGGATCGTCTTCTGGCGAAAGATTGATTGTAAAATGACTTTGCAGCAAGTTACCCTACAGACATATCGTTTGAAATCTTATAAAAGTATACTCATCTCAGCTCATTCACAAATTGATATTTCTTAACATTAATTTAATCATTCTTTGAAAATAGCAAGAAAATATTCCTCCCTTGGTTGGAAATATCTGGGAGAGTTGAACATTTAATTGTCTACCCAACATCAACGATCTATAAAACAGTTACAATGAAACGCCTCTGCATTCAGTTAACATTAGCATATAAAAACTATGTTTCATTTCAACAGGAACAGCCGCACAAATACACATAATTTCTTTTCAACACCCACTCAAGCCACCTGTCTGGGTTCCACATTGAACTTATTGAACAATCTGTTCTTTTCCTGAATGAGGCAAAGTGATTAACCCTCCCATGTGTTGCTGGTAATAATAAGCACAATTTAAATAATAACCATGTTATAGCCACAAATACATTTTTTTTTGTTAAAGACACAAGTGATAATATGAGAATAGTATATAATCTGTTGATAAACTGGATATTAAAATTTACAGCAAGACTAATGTGATGAGAAGCCAGAAAGAAGTTTTTTTGCACCAAGTATACCGAGGAGATCTTTTCTCTCAAAAAACTTGGTTAATTGAAAAGCGTCATACCTGAGCTTGTTAGGCTTTTGAATTGCAAGAACATCAGGCACATCATACCAAAACAAATGATAGGAATTAAGATGCAAATCATCCACAACCAAATTACATGATGAACAAGTTTGAATTTGAAAGGAATGCACCTTCCTCCATGTTCTGATTAAGTATTTGGAGCAAAGAGAGATTTGAAATGAAAGACGATATTTCATTTAAAGACAGTAGTAACTTAGTCATGGAAGAGATGTGGAGCTGTATTTAGTCTTCTGATATAGGTTGGACTTATGTCTAGTATTAAGATAAGAGTGGTGCTGGAAAAACACAGCAGATCAGGCAGCATCCGAGAAGCAGAAAAATCGACATTTCGTGCAAAAGCCCATCATCAGGAATAGAGGGCTTTTGCCCAAAACGTCAATTTCCCTGCTCATGCGATGCTGCCTGATCTGCTTTTCCAGCACCACTCTTATCTTGATTCTGGTTTCCAGCATCTGCGGTCCTTGTTTTTACCTTATGTCTAGTATGTAGAACCACCTTCCCATTAACTTCCATGTTGCCAGGAAGTCTGTCTAATTGACCAAATTTATATACCACTGGTACTGAGCCTTCAGATTAGATGATCACTGACACATAACATGATCACATTGGAGCAATATCCTTCATCTCCTCCACAGAATCAGAACAATTATAGCAGTTTAAAGGCTGAGGTAGGAGCAGGGCATCTGTGGTGGGTAAAAGAGGTCATTGGATTGGGTCCAAAATACTCATTTCCTTCCCCAATGAAATCTCTTCAAAATTTTTTAATATTATTCATCCAGCCATCAGTAGTCCTGTTAAGATTAGCCCACTCAATGTCAAGTACCAATAACATTGTCAGAACTCCAGGTTTACAGAATGCTAATGCATTAAGCTTCAAGATCAGAACCAAAATGGTGACTGCAGAATGGGGCAGTAAGAGCTGAGGTGTAATTTTCACCACATAACTGCAATGCTCTCAATGATTTGTGAAAATAACTCTATGGAAGAGATAGAGAGGAAAAACAGAAAATACTGGAGAAACTCAGCAGGACTGGCAACATCTGTGGACATAGTTAACACTTCAAATGCTACGTGATGACTCTTTACTTCATGTGTCATCAGCTCAGGCAAAACATGATATAACATTGCAGGTTTTGGGGCTTCAATTTACCACATTATACATTGTTCAAGCTGATTATATTAGGGACAGCTATTATTCAGAATAAGCATCTTTTCTCCTGCTTAATCCTTGGCTATGGCCCAGCATTGTGCATTTCACAGCTGACCATAATCATCTTAAGAGACTCTGGTTATGCAGTGTCATATTAATGCTCATGATTTGTTAATATAGCTGAATTGCTCTCTGTGTGTAATTATTAGCCTGGAAAACACACTAAATGCTCATCAGGACTTGTTCTAGGATTTCATCTTGTAATCGTCATGGTTATACTTGGTGCCCCAGCAGCACTTCTGCAAATATTACAGTCCTTAGAATAACATTGGTACCACAGAATGTAGTCTGATGAAGGGTAATGGGCATTAATTCCATTGTACCATCTCAGTTGCAGACCAGCTTCACTTTCATGGAGTAGTAGTATTTGAAATGGAGTGAAACTGGGTTGGCGGTGTTCAATGCAGTGAGTACTGTCAATAAAAATCACAGAATTGTTATAGCATAGAAGGAGGCCATTCAGCTAATCATACTTGCACTTGTTGTAGTATCTAGTGCTAAACTCCTGCCTTCTCCCAAAACTTTGTGGCATGCCTCCTGAATGCCTCAGTTGAACCTCTTTCAACCACATTTCTCAGTAGTGCATTCTATACATTAATTACTCTCTGTATGAAACAAATCTCATTTTGGCCTTCTTCTCTCCAAGGAGAACACTTCCACAACAATTGCACTTGTGTCACATCATAGAGACACAGGGTGTCATCCAAGAACTGGATGCCTTCTAACAGGAGACTGAATACTTCCTTAGTCCTGGTAATTAATACTTCAAATTTGCATTATGCCATTTACACTGAAGCCGAAGGAATGTGACAGAAATATCACACTGAAGTTTGTTGGGTGCCTGCAGCAAAGCAGTTCTGCACAGCTGTAACCTTACATTTCACGAGCACTCAGAGCTCAATGGAGCTATCCCTATTCTGGATTTGGTTCACAACTCTAGCTCCAGGGCTTATTGTATTCAGCTGTGACCTCCTCTAGGAATTATAGTTCCTACACAAGGGTGTTTGGATGTGTCTGGAAACACATCTGTCTGGCAGATTTCCTTTGACACTCCTTTTTTGAATCCTACAAATAAAGAGGTGGGCCCCAAGGCATAACAATATCTCGTCCCAAATTAGCTCACTAATATGACTCAATTGGCACATGAGCATGAACAAAGAAGTTGTCAGCCTGTTCTTAAAAAGGTTTCACCATATTCCTTCATCAAATAATGGGAATGTCATGGAAACAGTGGCACACAAGCAGGTATATTAAAAAACAAATCAAGAACACTGCTTTTTAAAAAAATCATCATTGGTCATTGTGTCTTGGCTGAGTTTATGTGGTATTTGCAACTGTGGAGTGTTTTGCAGCTGCTATGTTTTCCAGGATAATTCTCACCACAGTCAGGAGTCCTGTGGTACTGCACTGAAATGGATTCCTTCACAGATCCTCTAAATACTGAGCATTGCTCAGCTCCTCAAGCTTTGGGGATAATTTGCATCTTCATTCGACTATTCATGATTCTAGAATACAACTGTTGTGCCTGTTTTGAGCATTTCTGTGTTAGTTTATTTCACAAAGTATCTTTACATTCAGCAGTCCATAGTGGAACTGATGTGTACTGCATAGTATCACCAAGGTTAAAATGTTCATATATTGACCCTAATTCAAAGTCACGCAGAGAGAGAAGGAAGCTAGACAAGATCTGCCTTGTCCCATTCTAAACCAGATGTGCATGATCTTTGTTTCTTCCCTTCCTCCATGTGAGTTTTCCATCTGAATGCACCTCAGATTTGGCAAACATATAGATCAAGTAAAGTCCATATTTCATGCTGCAGCACTTTTCTCTACTGTTTTCCATCATCTATGAACCTCCTTCATGATTCTGTAATACATATTTAGTGTAAATGATTGCAGGATTAAACTAAGGATAATGTCTCCATAATCACTCTGTCTCTCTTGCTCTCATTCTCACATATTCAGATGATTGCTAAAGCATTTCCTCTGAATCTGAAATGAATTGTCTCTGTGTGTCATAATTGCAGCTTCCTGGATAGTGGATTGACTGCACTAGTGTAATCTTTCATGGTGAAAACATGCAGATTATAAAAGCTAGTCTGTTTATTGCCTTCTTTTTTTTAGCTGTCCTGTACTTTGTGGCAGTCACACTGAGTGTTGACTTGCATTTCAGATGGCAATACCAAGTATCCTGTTTGTCCCATTTATATAAATTTTAGCAGCGGACATGGAATAAGCATATAAATTTCAAGAAGCTTTAAGATAAAAACTGTCTCAGTCTCAGTGTCCATGGATAACTTGATTAGAACTCAGAACAATTCTCTGTTACATTTATAGGATGTCATTTTATGAGGCTTCAGTCCCAGTTTATGGACCCTCCCCAACCAAAGACAAAGATGCAGCTGGAATGAAACTCTTCCCAAAATATTCACAGCTCATTTATTAAGTTCCATGACTGTCGTAACTCTCAGTTCAGTTCACTTTCTGACTCGTTACTGTGAGTATTCTGGTTTCAGCTTCTAAAGTATTCTCAAACAATAGTTATGCCAAATGTCAGACAGTTTATTTTCAAATGAATTAAATGATAACCTCTAATATCTGGCTTCTTTACAGCAACAATTTACGCAGTACAGCTACAAGATCCTTTATCCGAAATGCTCGGGACCAGCTGTTTTTCAGAATTCGGAATTTTTCGGTTTTCAGAATGTGACAGCTTAATGGTGAATTTTTTAAAAATCTTATCAGAGAAGCAGACTTCTAACTAAGAACATGCTTGGCCACCCCGCCCCCTCCCTCCCCACAATGTCACATCTGAGTGACACACATTGAGAGGGGTGTTCACAGAGAAACCCCAGGCTGTTGGCGCTTGGCCATGTCCCCGTATATCGCATCTGAGTGACACACATTGAGTGGGTGTTGACTTGGGTTAACTGTTTGCTTACCAAACAACCTTGTTAATGAGAAAAACTTCACAAAAAACCCTTCAGATTTTGGAGCTTTTGGTTTTTGGATGTTCAGATAAAGGACCTTGTACCTATATTTGTAGAAACCTTTAATTATGCAATATCCTTTATTCCTGAATTCCTAAAACGTGAAACCCCCACATAAAGATTTGTGCTGGAACATACATTGTTAAAATCTATCCCTATTTCTTGAACTCAAGTATATTTAAACATACAAATAAAGTGACTTATTTATTTAAAAAAAAACTATTGTACATATTTGATGGAAACATGGGGTGATAACACAAGTTGGAGAATTGCAGCATTTAAGAAATGAGACCTCTTTGCTTTTGGGGGTGAGTCATATCATGGAACTGAATGTCAGACTTGAAGAGAGACAGTGACCCCCACCCTTTGAAATCATGATTGAATTTGACCAATCTAGAGAAGTCCTAGCTAGATCCATTTCAATGGGAATACAATTTGAGGGGGGAAGGGGTGGGGGGGGGGGTGTTCCTCCACTTGTTGGTGGAGACAGTGAGCACAAAGGAGGAGGGTTGCAGGTTGATTAGCTCCAGAACATATCTGCAGGAGTTCTTCATGAAAGTGTCCCAGGCCTAACCATCTTCATCTGCTTCATTAATGATCTTTCCTCCACTATAAGGTCAGAAATGGGGAAGTGTGTTGTTGATTGCATGATATTCAGCCTCATTCAAAACTTGTCAGATGATGAAGAATCTGCGCTAACGTACTACAAAAACTCGACAACATTCAAGCTTAAACTTACAAATGGCATGTAAAATGCAGCTGTAAGATCGCCAAATTTGGCTATGAGCTGGAGGAACAACCTGTCTAGCACTGGGAGGGGAGGATCATTGGGCCAATTTCCCATACTACTGAGCTGTCAATCTTGCTAAGGGTTGAGACACTGGTAATTGTCTTACTGTGCACTACATAAAAAAAGCTGAATGTCAGTTGCTTGCCACATCAGCATTGCTTTTTATGGTGAATGAAATAGTAATACTTTTGATGTTGGCTACAAATGGGGTTGTCTAAATTGCAATGATGTGAGCGTATGTGAGGAATTGTGGGCAAGGAGTAATCTTGGATAAAAAAGAATGTCATAATTCTCAATACCTGTTTACCTCTTTTTAAGATTTGAATCAAATTGTTTGATAGCTTGGAGAAACACTACAAGTTCCTCCCCACTGAGAAAACATTGACAATTTCTTCTTGAAACCATAAAAGCATTGAATACTTACAGCACAGGAAGAGGGCAGTCAGCCCAGTCTGTCTGTGCTGTCTGATAAAGTGAAATAAATAAACCAACCATTCTTTTCATTTTACCCTCTATAACTGGTCTGTAGTAATGCAGGTTGCAGCATTTCAAGATGCCTCAGCAATCAAACTCACCAGCCTGTCAGTGAAAAATGTTTTTGTCATGTTTTCTCTAATTTTTCTGCCAATCACCTTATATTTCTGCCTCCAGTAGTACATTTCTTTGTTTGGAACATGAAAAGGTTGTTCAGTGTCTCAAGACTCTCTCACCAGTCACTTGACCAATGATCATCTTCTCTATGATACTTTCCTGCACTATCTCCATAATCCCTTCCACATAATCAGTCTCCAGACCCTGTTGATTTCTGTCTTAAATGTGTGCAGTGAGTGAGCTTCTATAGCTGCCTGTTTTTTTGTTTATCAACATTACCAAGGGCCTCATAATTTTGTATACTTCAATGAGGTCAGTCTTATATTTGAAGGAAATAACCCCAGCCAATTCAGTTCTTCCTTATGGCTGCAGTTTATTTACTCTTAAACTAGTCTATGTAATAGAAAAGTGCCATCACCTCCCTGTGTAAAAAAAACAAATAAATCAACTAAATCTTGACTGAACAATGAAACTCCTGCATCTTCTGATCACTGGCTGTAGCAATTATCTTTGTGTGAGCATTTGGTGCAGGTCTCCCATTTTAGGTTGAACTTATATCACAATCTGGAGGGGAAAGCTCATACAAATTATTGTTGGTACATTTCTGAGGTACTCACAGCAGAAGTTTCATCAAACAACAAGATGCATCAAAGTTCCTTCCAAACTGTTGTTGCAAGGATGTGGATCAAAGCTCCTTTACATTCACACTTCAACAGCAGGAAGACAAAGAACAAATTATTGATCCATGTTCATTTTTTGTAAGGTATAGTTGTCACAGTGCGCACTTGTGAGAAAACCCTTTGATTTGATCGAACATTTATTTTCATGGATCTCTTTATGGCTCACGCAAAACATTACTTCGATGAAAGTGGGTTACATAATTCATAAGTAAATGCTATTTTACCAAAACATATACTGCGTTATGATACCTTTGATGATACTTTGTTCAGTTTTACTATTTTTGGAATCAAATTTTGAAAGGTTTATTTCCTTTCCTGCATATAGTGGTGTGCATTCATTTTAGTTGCGATGATTAGCAGAATTTGGATGTTATTTCAGTGCTCTCCAGTTGTGTGAGTGGGTTACCATTACCTCAGGGAATATATCTCATAGCTATCATCTTCACACAGGGAAGCTATCAGTAGGAACACTTTATCTCCAGGTTAAGAAAACAGCCATCATCAATTGAATTATTTTACATAAACTTGAAGGGCAGAAATTTGTTGAGGTGAGGGGTGTCTCTACGAGGTGAAGAGTAGGTGAGAACAAACATTGTCTCACTTCAGGGAGATCTTCTGCCTTATGTCCCATTCAACACTTGTGTTCCAAGATCAAGGACCCCAGTTAGGGAGGGCTGATGGTGATGGCTGGTCTAAGGCTGGCAAATCTACTGAACAGCAGTGGCCTGGGGGAAGCTGCGGCTGCTTCAAAATGGCACCCAACCTAAGATCATTGCTGGATCTCAGGAAGGTGGAAAGTGATGACAGGAGGTGTGTGGCTTTGGCGTTCAAGGTTTGCATCAATGCTGGAGATAGTGTCTCCAGGCAGGATGGGAGTGAGGCAAACTTCCTATACCTGATACTGAATCTCTCCATCAGCAAGAATGTCTTTGAAAAAGGGACCAACCCTGTATGCTACCCCTTCTCCACCAACTGCCTGGGTCCAGAAGCCTCCAAGCTACCCTGGCAGGGTTTGCTTGTGGCGCTCCATGACAAGTAGGGTTCCAATTGGTGCTGGTTAAAATTAGGAAGACTGCCCATAAACCTTCCTATCATGAACTTAATCAGGGTGGAGACAGAAAGGTGGTTGGGTCCTGCCCATCACTTTCTGTTGCCAGTTAAAAATCACACACACTACATTATAATCAACAGGTTTATTTGGAAGCAATGGTTTTTGGAGCGCTGCTCCTTCATGAGGTAATTGTGAAGCAGGACCATAAGACACAGAACTTGCTATAAATTCTGTGTCTTATGGTCCTGCTTCACAGCTTCCTGATGAAAAATCTTCACTCTGAAAGCTAATACTTCCAAATAAACCTGTTGGACTATAACCTGATGTTGCATGATGTTTAACTTTGTCCACCCCCATCCAACACTGGCTCCTCCACATTGTTTCTGTTACCAAATTCACTGTAGAGGAGGGAGAAGGCAAAACTTCCTTAAACGACTGCAATAATTATCTTGTACTATGGTAAGATTGTAAAAAGAAAGAAAGGATCAATTTGGTCTTTGAGGCTATTTTTTTCTATCGGTCTTGTGCAACTTGATTTCACATTAATTGTGGTCCAGCTATGTCTCTTGAAGAAATAATTGGCAAGGGTGCTAACTTTGACTAAAAAGGAAAACCATGTAAAACAGAATAGAAGCAGAAATGTTTTAGTCTCTGAGGAGTTGCAAATGTTATTCTACACCACACTCATGTGGATATCCATTTCCTCATTTCTGATCTTAAGATTATTAAGAGGAAGGTTATTGATGAAACCTCGGAAAATGATTGGACAAAGGACACTGAGGAACTCCTGCCATGATGTCCTAGTGCAGAGGGAAAGCAGTGGCCTAATGGTATTATCACTGTACTGTTAATCCAGAAACTTAACAGATGTTCTAGAATCCTGCCATGGTAGATGGTGGCATTTGAATTCAATTTTAAAAATCTGGAATTAAGAATTTACTGATGACAATGAAAATATGGTTAATTCTCAGGTAAAATCCATCTGGGTCAATATGTTGTCCAGGGAAGGAAATCTGCCACCCTCACTTGGTCTGGGCTCTATTTGACTCAAAAGCCACAGCAATGTGCTTGACTCTCAACTGCCCTCTGAAATGGCCAAGCAAGCCATTCAGTTGTATCAATTACTAAGGGCAACTAGGCATGGGCAATAAATACTGTCAAGCCAGTGACTCCCATTAGTGATTAAAAAATATGATTGGCCTCCAACAACAACCACCAGCACTGTTTTTTTTTTACTGGATGTGACTCCAGGTATTGGAGAGATTTTTTTCATGTACTTCTATTTGGTTGAGGTTTCCTGATGCCACAATCATTCAAATGTTGCTGTGATGCCAAGGATTGTCAATCTCAACTCATTTGCTTGTAGCACACTCATTTCCTCATGATGTCTGCTCACACTTCACATTAAAATAACCTGCCAACAACATGTGAGACCTAATAGGAAATAAATCAGCATACAAAATTCAGCAGCTTTAGTAAATGGCCAATACAAACAGCATTTACCAAGGGTTGACCAAAAGGTAAATGATCAAAAGCACTTGAAGTAAAGGAATTGAAATAAATTGAATAATAGCACTGCCCTTGGAAGGTACAATAAAACAAGATGATTTTTATAATTATTATTGAATTGTTTTTCTGCACTGCTGAAGCAACAATTTTACATCATCCTCATGAACGTTGCAGCATTCAGTCATTGTTCAGGATTAAACAGGAAAATGGGTGGTAAGTAGGCCAGACCTTAGGTCAACAGCAGTGCATGAAAGCTAACAATTTCCTAAAAAATTATACTTGCCTTACAAATTTGTTTGGGTAACAATGAAGTCAGAAATCCACATAAGATTTGAGAGCTACATGACCCAGGCAGCTCAGCAGTCAAGAATTTCCATTTCAGGTTGCTTGCAACATATCACTGCAAGAGGTAAGATAAGTTGGGAAGAAAGTTGCAAAAGCAAGGACCAGAAATTATCTTCAGCACTGCCAGAGCAGGGAAGAGCAGAAAATGGAGGAGCACAAGCAGACCATTTAGCCCATTTGTGTCAGCTCCATCATTGAATGAAATCATGGCTGTTCTAATAATCCCCAAATCCATTTTTTTGCCTTTTCCTCATAACCCTTGATTCCCTTACTAATTTAAAAAATCTACCAGAGCCTTGGAATAGCTGAGTTAAAAGAGAGATGAGGAGAAATCACTTCTTTTAAAGGTTCATGAATCTGTTGAATTTACCAGAGTGCAGTTAAAGCTGGGACATTGAGTAAATCTAAGGAGATAGATACACAGATTTTTAATTACTAATGGGTTGAAGGGTTACATACAGTGGACAGAAAAGTAGAGTTGAGGCCAAGATGAAATCAGCCATGATTGTACAAAATGACAAGTAGCCTTGAGGGGCTAAGTTGCCTCTCCTGTTCCGAGTTCTTAAGTTCTTATGCTCTTATGTTAATCACTCAGCCTTAACAGGCCTCCACAGTGAAGAAATCTACAGAATCAATATCCTTTGAGAGAAGGGATTTCTCCTCATCTTTGTCTTAAATGTTTGACACCTTACTCTGAGATTATGCCCTCTGGTCCTTGCCTCTCCCAAATGGGAGACATCTATTTCACACCAATCCTGTCAAGTCCCAAACAAAAATCCTGTACATTTTAATAAGGTCATGCCTTATGATTCTATATTCCAATAGCCCAATCTACTTACCTCTCCTCATAAGACAATCTGTTTATACTTGATATCAGCACAGTGAACCTTTTGTGGACTGCTTCTAATACCAGGATATTTTTCCTGAGATATTTGGGACAAAGGTGTTCACAGTATTTAAGCTATGGTGTGATGAGTGTCTTGTATAGTTTTAGCAAAAGCTTCCTCCTTTTATATTCCATTCCCTATTCATTTGCCTTCCCTATTACCTGCTGAATTTGGATGGAAGCTTTCTGAGTTTCATGGAAGAGGACTCCAAATTGCTCTTCCCATAGCTTTCTGCAGCCTTTTCTATCTAAATAGTATTCAGTTCTTTTTATTTTTCCTGACAAAGTGCATAATCTTACATTTTCTCATAATCCATTTCATCAGCCAAGTATTTCCAGCCCTGACTTAATCAGTCTATATTTGTCTGCACACAGTTTCTATCATTCTCACAATTTGCCTTCCCACCTATTTTTCTGTCATCCGTAAACCTGGCTGTAGACTATTTCAACAAGGAGAAAGTAAGGACTGCAGGTGCTGGAGATCAGAGTCAAGAGTGTGCTGCTGGAAAGGCACAGCAGGTTAGGCAGTCCTGCTGTGCTTTTCCAGTAGCAAACTCTCAACTATAGATTATTTCAGTTGATTATCCTGTGCTACATTCAGTGATAGTAAAAATCTGATTTTTTTTTACTATGTCCTGGGGGTGTTATTTTCATTGCTGACCATTGTGCAACAGGACAAGCTAGGAAGATCTAAACAAACATTAAGAATTCGATTTACATATATCAAGTGCCTCCCACTTTTTATTTAGTTTGCCATTTTTAATGCTTTCACCAACATGAAGGATAATATATTTGTAGCATGTCAAGAGTGCAACATGGCCACCAGATGTATTGCTTAGGCAAATACTTTAACCATTGCAAGACCTTGAAGGTCAGTTTCTGTTTTGGCATTTCCACAGGTAATCCATAATTCAGCAGCCTTGGGACTGGGACTTTGCTGGAGCAAAGAGTTTATCAGACCATGCGAGATCATTGCTGAAGTACAGTTCCTGGGCTCCTGACCTGTGCTATCCTCTGACAGAGATGAAAGTCTAGTGTATGGCATGTCTAACAGCCCTCTTTGACCATCTTGAGTTTGGATACTGGCATTCTTGAGGTGGACAAAACATTGATGCTTAAGGAAGACAACTTTGAGGAGCCACTTCACAAGTCTAGTATCTCCTGTTTAAAATTCTGAGTGACAGGGAAGATGAGATAGGACAACTAGCGATGGTAACAGGTAACACAGAAAATCTGTAAGTGCTGACCTTTTAAAATGAACTTTAAATTTGTACAGTAGGAAATGAGTAAGTGTGGATGTGTGCCTCAAATCAGAAATAGTGAGAGTTCCAGGCCATAGATAGAGCCAGATAAAGAGGCGGTATCTGTAAATTTCTTGCAATGTGTTTGGCAGAATTAAGATTATAGTGTAATATACAAATAAAACTCAGCATACATTATAAGAAGTGACATAATTTTATGTGACATCATGATGTCATTGAGTCAATCACTGAGATGGCACATACTATCAGTTACATATCATAAAATTACTCCTTGTACAGTGTCACCCAGCAAATCAAGTTTTTTTTTAAACCAAGTCTGCCTTGCTGAATGAAAATAGTCAATCATATACCTGGCACATTCCAACCAAAACATTGTTCCTAGTATTCTAAGTTTTGAGAAAGAACAGATTTATGTGCATTGATCAATGTTTTGAACTTACGCTGTACTCTCTTCCTTGCAGTTTTGAAATTTCAAAACACACGAAGAACATATTTATAAAGCAAAACTACAGATAGATCGTGTCAGCTTGCCACAAGTGTTTTATAATGGGCTCATTGGGAATGTGAAAATATAGCCAAACCCAAATAATACTTGTTCACATCTGATCAAAAAATAAACAATAAAAGATTAAAACAATGCAGTTGAATAACTTCTTTGGATAAAGCCTGAAAAATACCATCAATTTACATATAAAGTAGGTTTCTCATTTGTATCTAATAACATAAAGTTTTGCAGACTTCCTACATTTACATCATATTTTCATTTCAAAAGCATGAATATACATTTTAAAAGAGAAAAACAAAATTATGTTGGCATTTTAAAATATTTAAAATGTGTCAAAAAAACCATCTGACTTTGCGTGGTAATTATTTTGCGTATTTATATGGTAATTACACAATTGTGTTGTGAATTCTTGCATTATTATTCCAAGGAGGACCAATGGCAAGAAGCCAACTTTATTCGAGTATGTATGCAATATTCTGTGTTGTGCCTGTTGATTCTGTTTTTGGACACTCCATTTGATTTAGAATTTGGATACCACTTTCACAGTACAGTACTGCAATCTCATTCTGCTCCATTAACAGATTCTGAAGCAATTATTTACCATTAACATCAAAACAAAAAAAGATACCAATAGAAGCATTTCTGTACATGGAATACCCACTGCAATCTGTTCCCATATCAGCAATTCAAAGCAGAATGGGCAAAGGTACTAGATTCTTAGTAATTGCGACTAATTGAAACACGGCAGAACTTTCGCTAACTGCAGGATGAAATCCAGACTTAATCACAACAGATGTGTTAAAATGTTGTGCAGAAGGTTCCAAAACCTTAAAAATCCTGCATCAAGATTCTACTGAACCTTGTAATTTGATCACATTCAAATGAATTATTAGTATATCAACAGACCACTAAGTTCAAAGGCAAGGATACTATTAACAGTTACATCTACTAAATATACATTTGGCAGTTCTAGTAACATTTTAAAACAATCTTGTTCAAACCTGGTTTAATTTTGTTCACTTTTGTTCTATATTCCCTGTAGTATTCAATCCCAACAATACATCTGATTTGGCTCAAAATGTTATTTGCATATCACACAGCAAGCTCTTATGCTACAACCTCACAAATCTCCACCTCTGCCACCACCAAATTTCTGATTACCCTGAGATGAAGTCTCATAATATATTGTCAATATTATTTGGAAATTTTGGTTATCAGGTCAGGGGAAGTTTTGAATTTAGTCTTCAGTTGTATGAAGGTGTGATATTTTCTTTTCAAATGATCAAAATGTTATTTTGAACAATGAGCCAAAGACAGTATTTTACAGAAATCATTTGAATTTAGCTAAATGATCAGTAAGAGTCCTGAGGAAATAGAAATGAATGAGAAAGAGGCATCCAGGTACAGGTTCATTCAGATAAAAAAGATCGACAATGGCGTAAGTGGACAAGAAGTCTTGAGATTTTCAGATGAAACTCCAAATGTAAAAGGTTGAGAAAGTATCAGAGGAGTCGACATCCTACAAGGAAACTTAACTTTCCAGAAAAGAATCCAGTCTGTCTGAAAACTACTGGCTAAATGAACAATAATCACCTCATCTCACCTTCCAGGTTTCTTCAGGTGAGGGCCAATATTCCATCAGCACTGGGATTCCACTTTTAAAAAATCTGTTTACTAGATATTGAAATGATACGTGCATTTTTCGCATCCTAAATCTCTGCTTTTTCACATTTCCTAATTCTCCAACATTTTGGAAGTGGTTTCAAGATGCAGTCTTAAACTTACCCTCATTGCTTTCATTTTGCAGTCTCATTTATAAGGTCCATAATAACAAATCTGTAAGGAGTTTAATGCCCTATGAAGCAATGAAAAAGCCAAGTACAACATTGTCATTAGTTCATTATATTGTGTCCTTTGTATGCTATTAATCCAATGATAATTAATTTTCCAGGAAAGCCACTTTAGTACTGTTACCAGGCGATGTCTATATTAGTTGTTACATTGTAGTTTTGGTACATAATTAAAAATCATTTTTCTTGAAACCAGTTTTACTGGAGCAATGGTAAAATACAGTTTAATTACTTTCTAATGATTATAAAATACTTAATCTTCAGTTAATCATTGAGTACAATGCAAACATCGAGTCCCGCTTGAGAAGGATTTTCAGTCTGAACTGCGGGCAAGAACAGAAGGATGGTAGTATGTGAATTGGTATTATTGGCATGCTGATGTGAGAGTATGTCAATATGTAGCTGTCATTTTGCTCCTACTGGAAGCCAGTTTGGAAATAAAAAAAGTTCCTTGCCTGTGAGTGGAGTAACTGAACAAGGGAGCTTGTTAATGTAATTTTAAAGATTAATTATGAAAAACCAACTGGAAAAGTACTGGAGAAACAGAAATCTTTTATGCAGGGACAACAACGAAGGCAAATGGGATGCTGACCTTAATAGCAAAAGCATTTCAGTGTAAGAGACAATTTTTAATGATATAGGGTGTTGGTGAGACTACATCTGGAGTACGAACTACAGTTCAAAACTAGGGACCAAAGGAAGGATATATTTGCCTTAAAAGCAGTGCAGCACGATTGATTTCTGGGATGAGTGAGTTGTCCTATGAAGAATAACTGTAATCAACCTAGAAGGATCCATGGTGAACTGATTGAAACATCCAAGATGTTGAGAGGCCACTTACCCTGGCTGAACAGGCTAGGAATAGGGACCACAGTCTCAAGATAAAAGTTCAACCCCAAGTACAAAGTTGCTGAGAAATCTTTTCAATCAAGACATTCAATAATCTTTGGAATTGTCTCCTCCAACGGTCTGTGGATATCAACGAGATGTTATGTATATTCAAGGTTGAGACTTAATGGCTTACTCAATGAGCCAAATGGCCTAGTTCTTCTTCTACATCATATGATTTTACTGATTGACTTTTGAACACTAATAGAATCAAGCAATTATGGTCACTAGGCTGGGAAATGCAATGGTCATGGGCTTATTGAATCGTGGACCAGTCCTGGCCTGGTACAGTTCTGAGTTCTTGTGTACTCACTATATTTTTATTTGTTCATCAGATTTTGGCAATGCTGATTGGGCCAGCATTTATTACCCATTCTTGGTAAGGTGATGGTGAGCTGTCTTCTTGAACCACTGCAGTCTTTAGTGTGTATGGATATTTAAATGTGCTATTTTGGAAAAGGGTTCCAGGACAGTGAAGGAATGGTGATATAGTTCCAAGTCAGGATGGTGTGTTGCCTGGAGGGAACTTGGAGGTGGTTGTCTTCCCTTATATTTGCTTTGTCCTTCTAATTGCTTGAGCCTGCAGGTTTGAAAATTGCTGTCCAAGGATCGTCAATGTGTTACTGCAATGCCTCTTGTAAAACGTACACAATGCCTTCATTCTGCAGTGGTGGTAGAATGAATTTATGTTGAATGTCTGAGGATGTGGTACCAATCAAGTCAGCTGTTCTGTCCTGGACAGTGTCAAGCTTTGTGAATGTTGTTGAAACTGCACTTGCCAACTTTTATAGGTGTGCCATCGAGAGTGTTCTGTCTGGATGTATCACTACCTAGTGTGGCAACTATACCATTCAAGATTGGAAACGGTTACAGAGAGTGGTGAACTCGGCCCCGACAATCACAAGGGACAACTTCCCAACTATAGAATCCATCTACCAGGCCCACTGTCACGGAAAGGCCACCAGCATTCTCAAAGATCCATCCCACCCTGGCAATGTTTTTCTACAACCTCTACCATCGGGGAGAAGGTACACGCACCAGCCAGTTTTGAAACAGTTTCTACCCTACTAGAATACTGAATGCTGTTTGCAGCTGTTTACCTATTATTTACTTAACTATGCTACTTAACTTTCACTGTGCCTCAGTACATGTGCCAATAAATTCAATTCAATTATCCAGGCAAGTGGAGAGTATTGTGTTATAGTCCTGATTTGTAAATAATGGACAGAATTGGGGAGTCAGGAGGTAAGTAATTATCCACATAATTCCATCTCTGAAATGATTTTGCCATAATAGTATTTGTATGACCATTCTAGGTCAGTTTCTAATTAATAGTAACAGTGAGGGATTCAGCAATGTTAATGTCATTGAATGTGAAGGGGGGGGGAAGGTGGCTGGATATCCATGTTGATGATGGTCATTGTCTGACACTTGTGAGTTACTTTAACTTGTCAGTTGAAGCCTGAAAGTTATCCATGTCTGGCTGAGTGAATACAGACTGCTCTGTCCTCTAGCTATAAGAGTGTCAATGGATTGGCGAACAGCCAATGTGGGGACCAATATTCAAGAAGGGTGGTCGGGGAAACCAGGAATCTACAGGCTAGTGAGTCTAACATCTGTGGTAAGGGAACTACTTCTGAAAAACCTTTGAGCAACTGTATTAATCTGCACTTGGAGAGGCAAGGATTAATCAAGTATAGCATTGCTTTGTCAAGGGGACATTATGTCCAACACATTTGATTGAATTTTTGAGGTGGTGACTAAGTATGTAGGAGAGGGCAATGCAGTTGATATTGATTTCAAAGACTTCAGTAAGGCTTTTGACAAGATCTCACATGGCAGACTGGTTAGAAGTTAAAAGCCCATGAGATCCAAGGCAATTTAGGAAATTGGATTCAAGTCTGGATTCTTGGCAAGAATCAGAGGGTAAGATCTAAGATTGTTTTAGTGACTGGAAGCCTGAATCCAATGGTTTACAACAGTTTGGGTGCTGGTTTCCTAGATGTTTGTAATAGACATTATGATCTAGACATGAATATTGGAGGTATGATCAGGAAGTTCATAGAGGACATGAAAATTGATGGATTGTTAAATAGTGAGGAGAAAAGCCTTACACTACAGGATGATATAAAATTAGTTAGCCAGATGGCTGAATAGTGGTAAATGGAATTTAATACTGAAAACTGTGAGGTGATGCATCTTGGGAGAACTGACAAAGGAAGAGCATAAATGTTGAATGGTAAGATCCTAGGAAATATGAAAGATCAGAGGGAACTTTCTGTGCTGACTCATAAATTATTAAAGGAAACAGGATAAGTAGATAAGGTGGTTAAGAAATCAAATGGAATAACTGCCTTTATTAGTCAAGGCACTGAACATAAGAGAAAGGAGGTTATGACGGAGGTCTAAATGAAGTTAGTTAGGCCAGAGCTGGAGTACTCTGTGCAGTTCTCATCACTGTACAATAGGAAGTCATAGAGTCAGAGAGTCATAGAGATGTACAGCATGGAAACAGACCCTTCGGTCCAACCCGCCCATGCTGACCAGATATCTCAATCCAATCTTGTCCCGTCTGCCAGCACCTGGCCCATATCCCTCTAAATGCTTCCTATTCATATACCCATCCAAATGCCTTTTAAATGTTGCAATTGTACTAGCCTCTACCATTTCCTCTGGCAGCTCATTCCATACATTTTCCACACTCTGCATGAAAAGGTTGTCCCTTAGGTCTCTTTTATATCTTTTCCTTCTCACCCTAGTTCTATGCTCTCTAGTTCTGGACTCCCCAACCCCAGGGGAATGACTTTGTCTATTTATCCTATCCATGCCCCTCATAATTTTGTTAACCTCTATAAGGTCAGCCCTCAGCCTCCAGCACTCCAGGGAAAACAGCCCCAGCCTGTTCAGCCTCTCCCTGTAGCTCAAATCCTCCAACCCTGGCAACATCCTTGTAAGTCTTTTCTGAACCCTTTCAAGTTTCACAACATCGTTCCGATAGGAAGGAGACCAGAATTGCATGCAATATTCCAACAGTGGCCTAACCAATGTCCTGTACAGCCACAACATGACCTCCCAACTCCTGTACTCAATACTCTGACCAATAAAGGAAAGCATACCAAACGCCTTCTTCACTATCCTATCTACCTGCGACTCCACTTTCAAGGAGCTATGAACCTACACTTCAAAGTTGCTTTGTTCAGCAACACTCCCTAGGACTTTACCATTAAGTGTATAAGTCCTGCTAGGATTTGTTTTCCCAAAATGCAGCACTTCGCATTTATCTGAATTAAACTCTAATTGTCACTTCTCAGTCCATTGGCCCATCTGATCAAGATCCCATTGTAATCTGAGATAACCTCCTTCGCTGTCCACTACACCTCCAATTTTGGTGTCATTTGCAAACTTACTAACACAACCTCTTGTGCTCACATCATTTATATAAATGATGAAAAGTAGTGAACCCAGCACCAATCCTTGTGGCACTCCACTGGTCACAGACTTCCAGTCTGAAAAACAACCCTCCACCACCACCCTCTGTCTTCTACCTTTGAGTAAGCTCTGTATCTAAATGGCTAGTTTTCCCTGTATTCCATGAGTATGCATTACTTAGATTGCAGAAGAGATTTGTCAGGATATTGCTTGGACTGGAACAGTTTAGTTATGAAGAGAGATTAGATAGGCTAGAGTTGCTTTCCTTAGAGAAAACAAGGCTGAGGTGAGATCTGATTCAGATGCAGAAAGTTTTGAGGATCCCAGGTTCCATTCCACCCTCAGGCAGCTTTCTGTGAGGAGTTTTCATGTTCATCCCTGTGTCTGTGTAGGTTTCGGCCAGGTGCTCCAGTTTCCTCCCACAGTCCAAAGAGATGCAGGTTAGTTGGATTAGAGTCAAGAATGTGGTGCTGGAAAAGCACAGCAGCTCAGGCAGCATCGGAGGAGCAAGAGAATCGATGTTTCGGGCACAAGCCCTGATTCCCGCCTCTCAGATGCTCCCTGACCTGCACCACACACTCAACTCTGATCTCCAGCATCTGCAGTCCTCACTTTCTACTAGGCTAGTTGGATTAGCCATAGTGTCCAGGAATGTGTAGGTTAGATGCATTAGCCATGGGAAATGTAGGGTTACAGGGAAAGGATGGGGGATGCCCTTCAGGGGATCGATGTGGCCTTGTTGGGCCGAATGGCCTGTTTCCACACTGTAGGGATTCCATGGGATTCTTTAAACAGGGCAGTAAGGAAGAATTTTTTTCCCCTTGGGGGCTGCCAATAACAAGGGACACAGTTTTAAGGTAAGGAGTATGACGTTTAGAGGGAATGGGAAGAAAATAAGATTCATTCAGAATGATATGATTATCTAGAATTTATTGCCTGAAAGAGTGGTAAAGGCAGAAACCCTCAAGACATTTAAGAAGTTTCTTAAAGCATGTAGAATTCTTAAGGGGCTTGACAGAGTAACTTCTGAGAGGATGTTTCCAATCATGGGAAAGTCTAGGATCAGACAGCACAGTCTCAGAATAAAAGGAAGCCAATGTAAGATTGAAATGAGGGGGAGTTTCTTTTTGGAAAGTGTTGTGATTCTTTGAAATTGCTTGTCACAGAGGACTATGGAGGCAGAACCTTTGGGTTTTTTAAGATAGACTCCTATCGAAAGGAAAATCAAGGGTTACGAAGAAAGGGCAGGTAAGTGGATGCACAGAATGTCGGATGAGCCATGATCCGAATGAATGGGGAAACATGATTGAGGGACAGAACCACCTACTTCTGTTCATATTTCTTATGACCTTATGGTCTCAAATGAACACTTGAAATGTCATAGTACACAACGCAATGGGCTAAGTGCTCGAAAATGAGATCAGAATAGCTGGATGCTTGATACCCAACATAAACAAAAGGGCTGAAGGGCCTCTTTCCATGCTGCAAAAACTCTATGACTTTATGTTTCAGCATATTGAATGATCCTCAATATTATGCAAATATTGCAACCAACCTTTGGACTTGTGATGGAGAGATGGTCATTGATTGAATGGTGGAATAGGCTCACAAGGTAATATGGTCTACTTGCTGCACCTATTTTTGTTACATTCTGAATAGTATATTTTATATTTTGTGGTATTTCTTTACTCTATATTAATTAAATCAGCAAAATACAACTTTTGCTGGTCAGATACCTCCAAGGGATCCTTTTTATGACAGGAGAGTAAGGCCATATTGTTTTCATCATTTACTTGACTGTCAGGTGATGACTTTAGACTTCACTTTTATTGCCTTTCATTAAAATGACTGATCTGAAAATAAATGTATTCTTTGCTTTTCAACCATTTTGTACCTCAATGCAATTTGTCAATGTCTAGTTCAGTGTTTTTCCTTCCATATTTCTCGAGCAGTTCTTTATCTAGAACATAATGAATAGCAGATAGGCTGATGCATTCAGAAACTTACTTGAAGAAAATTGCTGCTGCCTCACTTTTCATGGGTTCAGGAACCTTCATTTTAGAAAATACCTTTTTGCAGTAATCCATAGTTTGCAACTTCGGGATTGAGGGAGAGATTTTTAAAAACATTGTTTGTGAAAATAATGTAATTTGATTTGCATCATAATGCATTCACCATTGTTGCATTTTTTCCCATGGAAGAAAAAAATTGCAATGTTTACTCTTCATCCTCCACAGAAGTTGCGTTGTATTTTTACTTCCCACTAGTTTTCACTAATGTATTACTTTCATTCATTGAGCTGCCCATTTGCTTGAAAAAGTAGTGGTAATAATTCAAAGTGGGCAGCATCTCTAAATCGACAGTATTATATCATTCTTTTGTGAAATACCTCAAACAATAGTCAATTTTGTTGAGACAAATGAACTGAAGTTCAAGCAAACTGTGTAAAACTGCGTGTCCTTCGACTTGGGGACCAAATCTACTCAGGATTCTCAATCCGCTGATTTTTAGGCATACTGAATGCAATATTCCACAGCAGGGAGCTGACTGCCTCCTATCATTCTGCTGCCTGAAACTATCAATAAAATTGTAGGCTTAAAGCACTGAGGATGATAAGAGTTATAAAACTGGTTCAACATGTTGCATAAATATCATGACAGAAAAAGTCATTTGTAGTCAGTGACAGATTACAAAGATGCCTATCGGTGCTCATGCCAGGTTTCTCTTTATGTGGTGTAATGGATCCAAGTTTAAATAGAAGCCCAAAGCAAATTGTGGTTACTCACCCACTTTTGTAATCTGCCCCCAGTCTGCAATGGTGCTCAGGAAAACGACATATACAGTGGTGCAAGACATAAAGGGGCAGAAATTCATTTTGTATGGTGATTCCAATTGGGTGACATTGTATTAGCTTTCCATTATGTTCAGCTCTAAATTCTCAATTCCACGGCAGTTATTGGAATTAAATATTTGATGCTGTGTAGAAAGGAGAGATTGATCTAAAAATCACTGTTTTGCATGATGGTCTAAGCAAATGTGAAGCTCAAGAAATCTGTGCTGCTCTAGAATATAGTAAATATCAAAAAGCACTGAAAGTAGGAGCCACTTTTACACAGTTTTCAGCCTTCAGCCTGTTGCATGTGGTTCTAAATGGGTACATTATGGTCATGATAAACATGGACTATTGATATTCAAATTCTATCGTTTTAGTTTAATGCCTTTCATGGAAATTCTTTTTTAAAAAAGGACAAATTCTGACTTGTAGTGGTTGCTGTGATCATCTGACCAAGTTGAGGTTAGATTCAAGAAACACTCATTAAACAAGGATCAGTCTAAGCTGACATTGTCTTTGCTGTGAAAGGGCTTTGAATCACAGAGTGTATATCCTGGTTAATTCACGACTTTCTGGAAGTTACATTTTGAAGTGAAAGATTGTGATGTATTCAGCTTGGAAAAGCAATGCACATAGTTAGGATTAAACAAATGAACATTTACCAAAGTAGCTTCTGAGCAGCAGGGCAGAGACAAGGAAAAATTGATTTGTAAGCAAGGACTCAGAGTCTCTCTGCCTCCCTTAATAAGCTCAAAAGTCAGTGCTCAGTCAAAACACACATTGGAACAACAGCTGTCCACTGATAATTCGAGTTCTGAAAACTTTGGTGTCAGTGAAGAAGCAAAACAGAGCATCAATTGGGACTCAAGTCATTCTCACAACTCAAGGACTTGAAGAACTTTCAACTACAACTGTTTTTACCTTTCTGCCTGTACAAGGCACCCCTTTCTTTTTAGCTTATGTCCCATGTTTGTGTGCAGGTTTAATATCTGCTTTTATCATTTCCTTTACTGTAGCAGGTAATAACATTACTTTTCATTCAAAGAAACCTTGGAATTGGCTCCTTCATTTTAGCTCACCAACTAAATTTTAATTCAAGTGTGATAGCTGCATGCTTTAAAAAAAAGACATAGCTGTCCAAGGAGGAGTACAAAGAATCACTCACTATTCCTCACCCAATCATAAGTCAGAAGGGGTTAATTAAGTGTATTTTTATCAGGTCATGGGAGAAAGTACATGGAACTTTTAAGAGACAGACTGAAACCTTATGTGCTCTGAACAGTCTTTGTAGCAGTGAAGATCACGTTTTTGTCAAGTTGCTCTAATATTCCATATCCAACCACATCATTAAACCTAGTGGCAGGGCAAATAACACTTGAAAAGTGACAAATAAAACAAGAAAGCAAATAAATTATAAGCCAACATCGGCCCAATGAGCTTGCTCCACCATTCAATAAGATCACAACTAATCTGGTTTTTAAGCAGTGACCCCTAGTTCTAGATTCTCCCACAAAGGGAAACATCCTATCAGAATGGCAGTATGTCCCATCAAGATCTCCTTTGTTTCTTCTTCATTAACCTTTTTTTTTAATCAACCAGTTCAGAGATGTAATTCTTGGAGCAGGTGGGACATAAACCTAGTGGCAGGGCAAATAACACTGGAAAAGTGACAAATAAAACACAAAAGCAAATAAATTATAAGCCAACATCGGCCCAATGAACTTGCTCCACCATTCAATAAGATCCAGGGATCTTATTGGTCCAGGAATACAGATGCAAACACCCACAAATGGAGGTGCATCATGACATTATTTGACCAGACCACACTATGACACCGAGGAACTACGAATGGTAGAAGAAAAATACTTATAAAGTGTATTGAAGAACAATGGGTACCCACTAAATACAGTCCACCTATTCTTAAACAACAAACCCAAACAAGTAGACACAACATGCCCAGAAAACTTAGCCACGCTACTATACATCAAAGATATCTCGGAGATGACTACCAGACTACTCTGACCCCCTGGCATCATGGTAGCCTACAAACCTACCAACGCACTGAAATAGCTACTGATGAACCTAAAAACCCTGTACCAACAACCAGCAAAACAAATGTCATTTACAAAATACTCTGCAAGGACTCTAACAAACACTACACCAGACAGACAGGCAGACATCTAGCCACCAAGATACACAAACACCAACTGGCCACCCAAAAGACATGACCCACTATCACTAATATCCTTTCATACAGATGAAGGAGGACACCACTTTGACTGGGACAACACATCCATCCTGGTACAGGCTAAACAGAGACACGCACAAGAATTCCTCGAGTCCTGGCATTCAAACTAGAACTCTGTCAATAAGCTCATCGATTTCGACCCCACTTACCAACCTCTGAGAAAAAGAATGGAAATGATATCGCCAACCTTAACAGACCAAGACACATAAATGGAAAGTGGGACAGAACACCAGCATGTCAATGGAAACTCACTGATGATGTTACCTAGCATGGTGATGAAATATCTGAGAACAAACCTTCAAGCTCAGTGAGCAAACTTACAACATAAATTGCTTCTAATGTGTCTTCCTGTCTTGCTACTTTATATTAAATTTCAATCGTCTCTTTTGTGATATAAAGTTTGTGATGAATTTTTACATATCTTAATGTAATTTGTTTTAGATTTTGGTTTTGGTATTGATGACAGTTTATTGTTTAACTTGTAGGTATTTCCAGAGATGTAATGATTTCTTTTAAAAAAGTGAGTGAGGATAATTAAGCATTTTTCACATTGGGAGAGTTTTTAAGAGTGGACAAAGTAAACAATTGTGTTTTATGCTTTCAGTTTAGAAGCTCAAAGATTTACTTTTTCATCTTTTTATTTGGGGAAGCATCCATTGCTTGATAAAAGATTTTGTTTTGCATGTTGGCAGTTTTGCGAAAGCTGTATAAAAGATATGTTCTTGATGAAACAAAATGAATGCAGATGGTATGGAACTGTTTAAAAGAAGTTTAATCAGTGTAAGCAGTTTAGTTTCAAAATTCAGGCCAGAAGTGTTTGAGTACCACCCTGAAGGAGTTATTTGAAGATGAGAAAGTATGAGCTCAGTTGTGTGAAGCCTCCAGGAAGAGCCTACAGGATTCTTATGTTGGGAAATTGAAGCCACAGTTAAATTAAATCTTATGGATTTGAAATTCTCTCTGATGTGAGTACTGGAAATGAGTGCTTTTGGAATAAGTTACATAAAACATAGAACATAGAACAGTAATGCACAGTACAGGCTCTTTGACCCTTGATGTTGTGCCGACCTTTTATCCTGCTCTAAGATCAAAGTAACTGACATGCCTTACATTTTACTACCATCCATGAGTCTATCATGTATATGCCCCTAATGTGTCTGACTGCACCACCACTTTTGGCAGTGCATTCTATGCACCCACCACTCTCTGTGTAAAGAACGTACCTTTGACATCTTCTCTAAACCTTATTCCAAACACCTTAAAATGATGCCTCCCCACAATAGCCACTTCCACCCTGGGGAAAAGTCTTAGGCTATCCACTTTATCTATGCCTCAGATAACCTTGTACACCTCTATCAAGTCACCTCTCATCCTTCTTAGCTCCCTCAACCCTTCTTCATAAGACATGCCTTCCAGTGTAGGCAGCATCCTGGTAAATTTCCTCTGCACCCTCTCTGAAGCTTCCACATCATTCCAAAAATGAGGCAACCAGAACTGAACACAATATTCCAAGCATGGTATAACCAGATTTCTATATAACTGCAGCATAACCTTATGGCTCTTAAACTCAATTCCCCTGCTAATGAAAGCCATCATGCCATATGCCTTCTCAACAACTCTATCAACTTGGGTAGCAACTTTGAGGGATTTATGAATGCGCACCCCAAGATCCCTCTGTACCTCCACACTGCCAAGAATCCTGCTTTAACCCTGTAATCTGTATTCATATGCAACCTTCCAAAATGAATCACGTACCATGTGTTTCTAAATATGTAAATTGGTTTATTCTATTTTATCATTTCTTTTGCGTAATAAATTTCTGTTTTATTCATAAACTGAATCTGCAGCACTGCACGTTTATGCTTGTGAAAATGAAAAATGGTATGATTTATTAAGCAAAACTTCATACTGAGCTGTGATTTGTCCAGTGATATCATCAGTTGGGTTCATAACATATTTTTGTTGATTTCTTGGTTAATATGCCAGTTGGCTGCTTTGACCTAGATAGTATTGAGTTTGAATGTTATTGGATTTGCATCTGTGCAGGCAAGTAGATAGGGTTCCATTACACTGCTGACTTCAACCATGCAGACAGTGATCAAGTCTTAGGGATGTAGAAGACAAATTCCTCACGACAGAATTCAGAACATTTTACTTACTTTTGTAACCACAGAATGTATGCACTGGTTCATTTAAGGTTCTACTCCATAGTGACCCTCAAGATATTGATAATTGGCAATGAACCTCAGAATTTATGACATATAACATTGGTGTTTGAAATTATTATAAGACACATTTTGATGCACACAATGATTGGTCAGAAGGACAGTCGTGAGACTCTCCTTGGGTCATGGAGACCTTTTTCAAATCCAATGCTTAGATATCAGCTGCAATGTATAAAACATCTGTAAAAGTCAAATACACCTTTTGGAATAAAATAACAAACCCTAAAATACTTTTCCCTATGCCAGAATTTTAGATGGTCTTGTGGAGCATCGATTGTGTCCCTCCTCTGACCCAATTTGGAGAAAGTGAAGACTGTAAATACGAGAGATCAGAGTTGAAAAGTGTGGCGCTGGAAAAGCACAGTTGGTCAGGCAGCATCAGAGGAGCAGGAGAATCAACATTTCAGGCGTATGCCTTCTTCAGGAATGTGAGGGGTTTGGGAATGGAGTGGAGAGATAAATAGGAGGGGGATGGGGCTGGGGAAGGTCGCTAGAAACAAGATAGATATAAGAAGGGGGTGATGGTGATAAGTCAGACGGGAGGGTGGAGTGGATAGGTGGGAAGGAAGATGGACAGGTAGGACTGAGTTGGAGGGTTGGATCTGGGATGGCATGGTGGGAGGGGAGATGTGGAAACTGATGAAATTGATTTTGATGCTGTGTGGTTGGAGGGTCCCAAGGTGGACAATGAAACGTTTTTCCTCCAGGCATCAGGTGGGTTGGACTTGGTGGTGAAGGAGGCCCAGGACTTGCATGTCCTTAGTGGAGTGGGAGGGGGAAGGGAAGCTGAAGTGGTTGGCCACAGGGCAATGGGGTTGTTTGGTATGTGTGACCCAGAGATTTTCCCTGAAACATCCTGTCTCCCCAATGTAGAGGATACCACACTGAGAACAAAAGACATAAGTCCTCCACCTCTGCCATATCTGCTCCCAGGAGGAGCAATTCCACTGCAAGACATCACAGACAGCCTCCTACTTCAAGAACCACAATGTCCCCTCCCACATGATCAACAATGCACTCCAGAGCATCTCCTCCACATCCTGCACCTCCACCCTTGAACCCCACCCATCCAACCACAACAATGATAGAAACACCTGGTCTTCACCTTCCACCCCGCGGATACAGTGCATTATCCTCTGCCATTTCCGCCACCTACAATCTGACCCCACCACCAGAGATATATTTCCCTCTCCACCCTATCAGCATTCCACGGAGACCATCCCCTTCACAATTTCCTCGTTAGGTCCATGGTCCCCACCAATCCACCCTCCACTCCCAGCACCTTCCCTTGCCACCTCAAGGGGTGTGAAACCTGCACCTACACCTCCTTCCTCACCTCCGCCCAAGGTCCCAAAGGATCCTTCTACATTCAGCAGAGATTTTTCTGCACATGCAAACACCTCATCTATTGTGTCTGTTGCTCTCGATATTGTCTCCTCTACACTAGGGACACAGGACACCAACTCGTGGAACATTTCAGGGAACATCTATGGAACTCACACACAAAATAACTGCACCGCACTGTGGCCAAACACTTCAACTCCTCCTCCTAATCTGCCAAGGACAAACCAGTCCTGGACATCCTTTACCACCAAATCCAAGCCACCTGATGACTGGAGGAAGAATGCCTCATCTTCTGCCTTGGGACCCTGTAACTACACAGCATCAACGTTGACTTCACCAGTTTCCTCATTTCCCTTCCCCCCCACCTCATCTCAGATCCAACCCTCCAATTCAGCACTGTCCTCTTGATCTGTCATACCTGTTTATCCTCCATCTTACTTATCCACTCCACCCTCCCCTCCAACCTCTCATCATCATCCCCTACTTGGATCTACCTATTGCCTTCTCAGCTCCCTTTGCTCCAGCCTCACCCCCACATCATATTTATCTTCAGCCCCCCTACCCCCCACCTTCCTGATGAAGGGCTTATGCCTGAAACCTTGATTCTCCTTGGATGCTGCCTGACCTGCGCCACACTTTTCGACTCTGACCCAATTTTCCTCGCTTGCCTACTCTTGCTTTAATAGTAAGTGTATTTATGGGCCAGCTGACAGAGAGACAAATCCCCTGCATCTTTCTACACGACTGTATAATTTAATACTGACCAATGCTCACAAACAAGAGAAGAAATATGATTGCACTCTATAAACGTGACACTGACTGATGCTGAACAAAGAGATTTGGAGTGCAGATTCATAGTTCCTTGAAAGTGGAGTTGTAGGTCAACAGGATAGGGAAGAAGGTGTCTGGTAAGCTTGCCTTTATTAGTTATTACATTGAGTATAGGAGTTGGTAGATCATGTTGCAGCTGTACAGGACATTAGTCAGGCCACTTTTGGAAAACTGCATGCAATTCTGGTTTCCTTCTATAGGAAGGATGATGTGAGTTCAGAAAGGTTTATAAGGCATTTGCCAGGGTAGAAGCATTTGAGCTTTTGGGAAAGGCTGAATGTATGGGACTACTTTCCCTGGAGCATTAGGGGGCTGAGGGGTGACTTATAAAGATTTATAAAATCTTGAAGTTCATGGATAGGGTGAATAACCAAGGTCTTCACCCCAGGGTGGGGAAGTCCAAAACTAGAGTGCATAGTTTTAAGGTGAGGGGAAACAATTTAAAAAGGACCTAAGGGGCAATTTTTTCATGCTGAGGGTGGTGCATGGATGGAATGAGCTGCCAGAGGAAGTGGTGGAGGCTGGTACAATTATAGCATTTAAAAGGTATCTGGATGTGTGTATGAATAGGAAGAGTTCAGAGGGATATGGGCCAACTGCTGGCAAGTGGGACAAGATTAATTTTAGGACATCTGGTCAGCATGGATGAGTTGGTCTTTTTTCTTTGCCTTACAGCTGTATGACTCTATGACTTTATGTTGTCAATGAGAGTTCTTCAATCAGCACTACTTATTTTCAAACTCATGGCACCTCCATCATTGGCTGGGACAATAGTTATTGAACTGATCAATTTTTACAATGGATTTCTATTGCACTCATTTCATACAGAAAATGTTCTAGAGTTGGCTGATGGCACAGGCACTGATGGTGCAGTGAATGATGTAATGCACTAAATGATATTGTGATACCATGTTTTGTGCAGATACCTTTCGATAAGAGGTTTGCATTTAGGATGACCATCCTATGAATTGTGTTTTATTGCTTCTTGTCATGCTTTGAATGCTGGCTGCCTCAAATTTGAAGTTGTCAAAGAATAGTCTTATGGATTCTTCTTGGATACCGAAGCTTTAAATTATTATCTTCCTCAACCTGTTCCACACAGCGAGCATGAGATGAGTGAATTTTCTTCATTCAAAATGCAATCGCTGTTGAATAATTCATTCTCCCAGGTCAGTGATGATGAAGCTTTTCTTTATTTTGGGGAAGGAATAAAGTCATTAAATTCTGTTTGCACACTTTTTCTGATTTCTAGTGATTCTTCTTTTAAGTGGCAGGGACTTGCACCCAATTTGTTATTTTCTGCACCCAATAGAAATCTCTTGTCATTGCTTCTCACAACTGTCTTCCACAACAACTGTCTTTTTCCAACTCATTGCTGCTGTCCATGGCCAAGATCCTTTGCCTTTGACCATTCTCAATGCTCCATTTTGTCATTTTACAATATTGCTGCTAAAAGCCCAACTCTTTCAAATAATCTCCTGTTACATCATTTCCAAGCACCATGCTCTAATAGACCACCCTGACAAAACATCACAGCTGTGCATCTGAAGCAAATATACAGTTGGTTATAAGCTACATAAACTTAAAGACCCAAATTTTAAGTAGTCAGTTCTGGGAAAGCCATTTACAAATGGGAGACAGAACCAATTGCAGAATTCCTTGTCTCCATTTTTAGTGTCTGCAATTTTCATCAGCCAGGATAAGGAAATAGGTAGTGAACTTATGCTTTGCACCCCCCAGCCTTGTTGCCTCTGTTGTTATGGAGGCATCTCCTGGGTCCTAATAATTTTCCTTACACCATGCTTCTGTTGCATGATGACTGGTCATGGTCCATCCGAGAAGAAATGAATCATAGACATGATTCCAAAACATCTTATTCATATTGCTTCCAACTCATTTCAACTCATGTTCCCCTACCGTAGGATACATTTTCTCAAGGCAAATCCAGTGATTTGGAAATTACCTGCCTTAGTGGTTAAAATCCAACTGTTCTTCCCTTCTCATTAAGATGTCAGCATTAAAATAGCTGAGAAAGTCAAGCCATATAAAACATTTAAATAACTCATAGGCAACTTCAAGGTAATTGCTACATATGTGGGCGGCACGGTGGCACAGTGGTTAGCACTGCTGCCTCACAGCGCCAGAGACCCGGGTTCAATTCCCGCCTCAGGCGACTGACTGTGTGGAGTTTGCACGTTCTCCCCGTGTCTGCGTGGGTTTCCTCCGGGTGCTCCGGTTTCCTCCCACAGTCCAAAGATGTGCAGGTCAGGTGAATTGGCCATGCTAAATTGCCCGTAGTGTTAGGTAAGGGGTAGATGTAGATGTAGAGGTATGGGTGGGTTACGCTTCGGCGGGGCGGTGTGGACTTGTTGGGCCGAAGGGCCTGTTTCCACACTGTAAGTAATCTAATCTAATCTAATCTAATGTGGAAATTGTGCATCTTTTAAACACACACTGTAACTCCATCCTTATTTGTCCTTCACCCCTCACCCTTCTTGTACATGAAGATCTCTTTTCAGGACTTTCATATCCATAAGGCCTTAACCTGTCCAGTGTCCCATTGTTCATCTATCTTATCAAATACTCTCCCACTAATGAGATGGCTAATGATCCCAGCCCAATGCTGTAATATCCCATGTGGTGCACTGCCCAATACATCACCCACCTCTCTAACCACTCCCACACTCTGATCCAACTGTACTGCGATTAAAGTCACAACTGCTTCAAACTTCTACTTAGCCTTTTACTTTTATGTAGACTGTATCATTACAAACTTAATTCACTTCAGCAACTCACTAAACCTCCTTTGATAGCACTTCTCAAACCTCGACCATGATTGACAAAGTTGGCAGACGAGTGGGAAGATTAGTGGGAAGATGAGTGGCAGAAGAGTGGGAAGACCACAACCTGCAAGGTCCCCTCTAAGATACACCTGAAGCGTCAACAAGTTAAAAACTTGGAACTCCTTCTTGATGGCATTGTGAATGCATCTACACTCGACAGACTGCTGCAGTTCAAGATGGTGGATTACTAGGACCATTGAGAGGGCAAGTTGAAATCAGTAATAATGTTGGTCTTGCCAATGATGGCCACATCACATGAATTAAAAGAATAAAATTCTCTGGATTGCTGACTTTTTAGAAACACAAAATTAATACATATAAATATTTAATAAGTAAATATATATGAATAATCAATGTCACTGGCCTACAATTTTCATGAGAACATCAATAATAAAGTTTGGATGCATGATTACCTCGTGCTAACATTCATAAAATGCTTTGCAATAAGATACAATGTTCATTATTCAAGTGGCATAAGTTAGTGTAGTCTCTGAGTGGGAAGCATCATCTGAGAGATCCACTGATGCAGATTAAATTGTACATTATTATTTTTTATTTCACGGTAAAAAATAAATTATGTTCCTAATTATTGCAATATTTTAGGAACACCTTTGGTTAAATCCTGAATTAAGGCTATGAATAAAATGTTTAGAGATATTGAAGCCATCAGCCAAGTAGCAATATTCCAATTCCTTCTAATTAGTTTGAATTCATACTTTGATTGCACTGTAAAAGAAGACTACCATTGGCTTTTCTTTGCTTTTTGCAGCTGCAAGTCTGTTGGATAAAATATGGCCAATTCTAAGGATGCTAAGCTTGAACTATCAACCACCTTCTGAGTCTCTCCACTGATAAATAGCCAGCTGAAGAAATATTACTTTTCACAGCACCTGTCATAGCTTCATTATATCCCAAAGCATTTTCCAGCTAATTAATGACTTCAGAAGTTTAGTTACTCTTGTAATGCCTGAAGCACAATGACCAATTTGTGCACAGTAGGTTCTTTTTTTTATTCACATGGGGCATTGCTGACTGGCCAACATTTATTGACCGTCTCGAGTTCCCCTTGAGAAGGTGGTGGTGAACTGCCTTCTTGAAGCTCTGCAGCTCACATGCTGTAGGTTGACCCACAATGATCTTAGGGAGAGAATGTCAAGATTTTGACCCAGCAACAGTGAAGTAATGACAATATATTTCCAAGTCAGGATGGTGAGTGGCTTGGCTGAAAACTTATGGATGGTGGTATTCCCATATGTATGCTGCCCTTGTCCTTCTCAATGTAAGTGGTTGTGAGTTTGGAGGGTGCTCTCTAGGGAAGTCTTTCAGCACATCTTGTAAATAGTACACACTGCTGCTACTGAGAGTTGGTGGTGGAGGGAGCGGATGTTTATGAATGTATTGCCAATCAAGCGGGCTACTTTTTCCTGGATGATGTCAAACACCTTGAACGTTGTTAGAGTTGCTCCCATGCAGGCAAGTGTGGAGTATTTTGTCATACCCTTGACTTGTATTTAGAGGATGGGGACAGAATTTGGTGAGCTATTTGATACAGTATTATTAGCCTCTGACTTGTTCTTATAGTAACTGTGGTTAGTCTAGTTGAGATTTTGGTCAATGGTAACCCCAAGGATGTTGATAATGGGGGACTCTGACTGTCAAGGGACAATGATCAGAATGTCTCTTATTGGAGATGGGCATTACCTGGCATTTGTACAGTGTGAATGTCACTTGCCATATGTCAGCCCAAGACTGGCCCAAGCTGGTTATTGTCCTGATCATGTTGTATTTGAACATTGACTGCTGCAGTTTCTGAGTCATTGTGGCTGATGCTGAACATTATTCAATCATTGACGAACATCCTCACTTATGCCATTATGTTGGAGGAAGGTCATTGATGAAGCAACTGAAGATGGTTGAACCTAAGGCATTACCCTGAGGAATTCCTGCAGAAATGTCCTGGAGCAGAGAGGAGTGACCTCCAACAACCACAATTATTTTCCTATGTGCCTGGTATGACTCCAACTAGGAGAACTTGCCCTGAAAACCATTGATTCCAGTTTTCCTGGGGAATTGACCTGGTAGCTAAGATTTCAGGCACCACTTGACGGAAGTAATCAAAGTCCAATAAATGCCTCTCCAAATTAACAATAATGAATGGACAGGATACAACTTATGGGCAGGTGACAAAATTGCTGGCTATGCTGTACTTGGCAGGTAGCAAATAAATGTCAGAGCTAGCTTCCTCATCTTTTGTCTTCAGTTAAGACAAATGTCTGAACAAAACTGGCTATCTTATCAAGAACCTGTGTAAATTATAGATGTTATATATGTTAAGGTCTCCTATACATTTTAACTTGACTGAGATGAGGGATGGGCCATTTAAATAGATCACCTGCTGATATTGGAGATGAGCGATTTCTCTAAGTCGTCTCAGTGTCAAGGGCTTGGTGAAATGAAAATAAAAGAGGGTTGGTAAGATCCAGACTTGGAAGTGGATTGGAAAGTGGGAGGCTGTATGGAATGATGGTACAAGGCTGAAAAGAGGGAGCCCAATGCATTCTGACCAACTTGCACTTCTATCATCTGCAGGAACCAGTGTAACTGCTGCTGACCAAAGGAACTAATGGAACCAATTATGTGGTCAATTCAAAACCACTTCCTGTCCTGCAAACATTTTGTTAGCATTAGAAGAGGCTGTTGTGGCTTGAGGAACCAACATGTAAACTGTTGTGCTCACCCAGTGGATTTGCAGTTGGGATCCCTTTAAGTAGCACTTTAATTCATAGAGGTCACCACAATGGCATGAGAGTTCTGGGACCTGGTCCTATCATAATAAACAATAAAAGATAACCTGCAAGTATCCTCCTTTTCTTCTTTAGCTTCATGTCCTCAGTTGGCCATTAGTACCATCAGTAGCCTCTGAAATGGCCATTGTCAGGAAAATTCCAGTCATCCAAGCCCCTTATTGCATGCCTGCTTAATATCTGGTCCCACTTTCAGTTGTGGTGACAGACTAATCTGCCTTGTGGAGAAATTCTGACCTGTATTTCAACTCCTGACCACTGTGCAGCATTTATGAATATCAGACAGGGACGGTGTCAGGTTGATGAGCGTTAACCTCCGCATACATTGACCACATAATAAAATGTGATCTCACATGGAAAAAGGAATCAGCAAAATCATATATGTGAGCAAAAATTAAACTGTAAACAAACATCAGGAGAACTGGAAAACAATGATAATTGGATTTGTGAAGATGATTGCTTGGACCTAATAAGATCAGAATTCACACAACATCAGGTTATAGTTCAATAGGTTTATTTGAAATCACAAGCTTTTGCAGGATTGCTCCTTCGTCAGGTGGAGTGGTTGGGCCTAATGATATTTACTTCTCATTTGCAGATTACACATAGTTTTACATGATCACACAGAGTTCAGTTATTCTCTTGAAAACCCAACCAAAGATGAAATGTGATTCTGCTTTTCTTAACTAAATATTTTCATGGTTAGAAAATCATAAAGCATTTTCATATGTCAGCAACAAGAAGAATGTTAAAAAAGGCCTGATTGTATTCTAATATGGAGTTTAAACATTGGAATGACTTCCCTTTGACATTAACATCTCCAATGATATTCAAAGGCTCATAACTTTCTTTGTTCATTACTCTTCGGAATCACTGTTCACTTTTAATCTAGCGCTTTATTAGGTAGGTGTGTTAGAGTATGGCAATATGCAATCAACAGATCAGCCTTCTTCAGGAGACAGCACACGATACATCATTATAATGACTGGGTTTAACTAATTGCAATTGATTACAAAAAAAATAGTACTTGCCACATAAACTTTCAAATGCATATTATACCACACAGGCAAAATCAGAATGCAACATGTTGGAACAACAATGGAAAATATTGGCAATAGCAGACTGTGCAGGAACTAAGCATGTTCAAACAAATTACCCTTGAAATATTCATCCCACCTTGCTCTTTCCACAGATGTTCCCTGACCTACTGACACTTACGAGGCTTGTGTTTTTTTTATTTTTGATTTCAACTGTCAATAGGATTCAGCTTTTTCCATCATACAGGAGTAGATTAGATGATCAGAATCATTGCTGTGGTCGGCTCAGCATTAGTAACAATTATGGACAACAATTTATATTTAATACTTGTAACATAATTAAATGCCCCCAAGGTGCTCAACAAGAGCGTTCCAAAATAAATGGCAATACTAAGTCTCATGAGATATTAATTCAAATGCCTAAAACCTGAGTGAAGATTTAAGGTTTAAAGTGTACTAAAGGAGAAAAATGATATAGAATACTGGAAGGGTGTAGGGAGGATATTCTAGCTTATAGTCCAGGTAATGGAGGAAATAGTGACTAAGAAGAGTGAGATTAAAATCAAAACTGCTCAGAAATCTAGGTTAGTTAAGCACAGGTATTTTCCATGTGTTGTGGTGCAGTCTAAGATTAGAGAAGCAAGAAGAGGCAGAACGCGGAAGAGATTTGTAAACAAGGATGAACATTTCATATTAAAGGTGTTGCTTGACTGAAAGCCAGTGCAAATCAATGACCACAGTGTAATAGGGAAAGTGATGCAATAATGAGATGGACAACCGAGATTTTAAGGGCCTTAGGTTAACAAAGGCAAAATGTGGGGATGAGATAGGGATGTGTTGAAATAGGCAAGTCTAAAGGTAATAAATATGAATAAAGGATTCAGCAGCTGACAAATTAAATCAAGAAAATTGATTGATGTTAGGGAAATGCTTTAGTGCTGCACAAATATGATTCAGATATGACATCAAGGTTGCAACCAATCTAGCTGCATTGCAGATTGCAACAATTTGCTGCTATAAAGCATTGTTAGGTAGTAAAACATTCCAATGCACTTCAAGAAGCATTGACAAGCATGGTTTGACCACAGAAGGAAATATTAGGACCACTGTCCAAAAGTTTGATCTTAACAAGCATTTTAAAGGAGGAGAGTTGGAAATAGATAGATAGATAGAGAGAGAGAGAGAAGAGCAGACATTTTCAAAAGGAATTTCAGAGCTTGTGAATAAGGCAACTGATGACATGCTCATTAGTGATGGAGAAGGTGAGATGTACTGGTGTAACCAGCTCTCAGAGGTTATACATTTGGAACGTCTGCAGAGCTGGAGATAAATGACTTTCTTACAGAGAGACAAATTTTGGAATTAATTTGTTGCTAGAATGTGAACGATTGTTTGTCAATGAGTACAGGAGTTTGGATGATTGAAAGTGGGCAAGAAAACTAAGACTTTTCTGAAATTAAGGAAGGAAGGAAAATGAGAAGGTGGGCAAGAGGGCCCTGAAACAATCAAGTATTAAAGTGATAAAGGTATGGGAGAAGACTTTGGCAGCATTTCCAGCCCAGTTTTTGTGATGGAGAGAAAATGTGGGGTAAAAGTTGATCTCCGGGTCAAACAAGATACCATGTTTGAGATCTATCTGGCTCAGTGCTGAACCATGGTCAAGGAAAGGGAGGAGTTTGTGACTAAAACATTTGCTTGTGTATTATGGTGTTTCACACATATTACCCATATCAACAGAATGTTTTTCTGGTCAAGGAAGTAGGATGTGTGGGAATATTTGTTGTTCAGGGGAGATGTGGGAAGAAGAAAAGCAGAAAATGGAGGGAAAGTGGAAGACATAAAGATAGAAAGAGGAACTGGAAATGAGTGGTGTGATCATAGGATGGAATTGAAATGGTGGGAATGGATAGGGAATCAGGGAAGTTGGGGTGAAGGGTATCAAGATGCAAAAGGAACAAATGGGAATGGAATATAGTGAAGGAGAGAAAACTAGGGAAATAAGGGTATGGACAGCAAGGTGCTAGAAAATGTTCTTTGCAGGGGGGTTGTAGTGGGAAAATCAGTTGGAGGTGGAAAATGACTTATTGAGCCAGGAGATTTGCTGTACTGTTTTCTGGCTAGGTTCTACATTGAATGGGAGAACAGGCTATTGCAAAGGGAACAAAAAAAGGGATCATAAGTTGATTTGTTTTGGACAGAGTTTGTTAGAGGTGAAGGAGAGGATGAAGAGCCAAGGGGCAAGGAAGGTGATGGTCTTCAGTGAATTCATCCCTGCCTTTGTGTGATTGAGGAGAGGGGCAGTGTGGGAACTGTGGAGTGTGTTGTGTGCCAATCGCTGCATTATTCAGCTGACTAGGGAGTAAAATTGCCAAATAATTTGTTTGCTGGGTTTATGGGGGATCTCGGCCTAATGCTTGGTCAGCTTAAAGTGAATACAATTTTGGGATGTTCATATGCACAACTTACATGACCTTCAGGCTGCAGTGACTTTTCACTTTATTCTATTCAAAACTTATATTAATCATCAGTGAGATTTATTAGATTTGCTGTTGATTTTACAGGAAAAGTGTTTTTCAGTCTTTGGTTATTTTGAGATGTTGCTCAGATGTGTGCATCATCTTTGCTGACAAAAGGTTCACTTTTTTCATAAGTTTGATTTGTAAGTTGTTTGATTTTGCCATATCCCAGGAAATAGTTCTTGGTTTTCTTTAGAAGGCATGAATATGAAATTCAAACAAAGAATTAAATTTGAACAATTTATGCTTCCATTAATGCCAAAATATCGGTTTGGTTTGAGTGAAAGTATCGGATGTCACAAGCTCACTGTATGGGCTGTCTTATGGCATTAGGTAGAACCACGCTGCTTTTGATGGGTTATATAACAGTAAATTTCAAGCATTATCTTCTGATGCAATACCATTGGGACTACTCCATTTTTAATATATAATGGATTTTGGAGTCCTCTTATTTTTCCTGCTGATCAATACCACAACTGATGTGTTTATCCTTTGCTATAAACAATGTAACACTATTGATGATAATTTCTCTGCTTAATTTCAAACAGAAGACTATCATCACTGCCTTATTTCACAAGTTTTTTCTGTAACACGTCCAACATCTTAAAGGTTACTGAACTCACTGAGATTTATGATTGAAGCAGTGTTGTGCTTGAATTACAACCAACCTCGTAAATTGCTAGCTGCTTGAATAAAGTGAAGTATGTACTGCAGACCTTCAGATGATGTGTTTGATAAGCACTTTTTCACCTTTGTCTCTTAAACAATTTATCACCTAAACCTTTCTGACTTTACAGAATTCACTCGTGAGCTTCACGTACTTGCATTGAAAGGAAATTATTGCATTTTAATTTCTTTATGAAGCAATTAATGAATTTTTTTTTGAAAGAAAGGTTTATATTTACATGGCATCTTTCATGACTTTAGACTATCCCAAAGTGGGTAGAGATCATGAAGTACTTTGGAAGTGTGGTCATTTATTTAGTGTAGAGAATACAACTGTCAAATTATCTGCATCTTATTCAAGAAAAGTACGATGAAACAAACGAGCAGATCATTTATTCAGAGAAATAAACATGAAATTCTGCTCACGCTGAAAAAGTAAAATAAAAACACACATTGCCGGAGAAATACATCAGCTGTTGCATTATCTATGGAAAGTAAAAGACAGTTACTGTTTGAGTTAACTTGGACTGTTCTTTGGACCTGATGTAAAATAGAATTGTGATGGGTTTTATGCATTGAAAGGAGCAGAAAGCAGAAGAATCAAATGGAAGGTCTTGGATAAGGTATAGTATGCTGAAGATTAATGACAAAGACCTAATGGAACAAAAGACAAATGGATTTTCATTTGGTTTTACAAAACTTCAATATTACTGAAAAAAAGAAATGTTTAAAAATCTTTTCATCTCTCACTTATCAGAACAATTCACAAGAACAGGAAAGTGGTGTTTATACTTTATGAGAGGAATGTGCTTATTAGTTAGCAAGTGGACTCTGAATGTTGAGGTGCTGCCTTGGAGAATTCACCAATGAATTATGACTGACAGTTACTGCAAAGTTATGTTTGAATTATAAATTAGGTAGGTTGACTGTTTGGTCAAGAAATTTCCCTATTTTGTTGAGTTAAAATAGGTGCAGTGTGTATATGTTCTTCTTATCCACAAAGAAAACAGCCCCATATTAAAACATGTCGCTTCCACTGCACAAAAGTGCAATATCTTAAATCAGTGTAATTCTTTAGACATTCAGGATTATCTGGCAAATATTGCTTGCACATCAACCATGTCTAGTGTTCTACTGGCTGATGTCCATGTTGACAGTTAGCACTAATAATAAAAAAGAAGAACAAAGCTAATTCTTACTTTTAGGAGTTCACTGAAATAACATTTATTTGAAGCAGCAAAGCAATGTGCCTCAGGAGAGACAGAAGATTTGGAAATGGCATAGAAATGAGGTGAATTGGGTCATTAATGAGATACACGTACATGGAAATATTGTAGTTGCTAATCAAACATGAGATTCTAAAGTCACTGTTTGAAAGCTCAAAGGAAAAATTGGGATTTTTTTTCTTGTTGTCATAATTCTAATTGTTTTGATTCTTGCCGTACCTTCCCAACTTGCTTGCCATTCTAGGGAGGAGAATGGAATGGAGTCCCAACAGGATGTAGTATGCATGAAGAAGCTTAGGTTGAGGTAGCATGGGTGATGGTAGGCATCATTGAACATTGACAAAAACCTCGTGTCCATAAGTGGAGACATTAAGATCTATGAAGGGAAGGCAAGTATCAGACAAAGGTCAATGAGCTTTGCAAACTAATGTTGGTGAATGTAGTCAACAGTCTATTGACAACATATTGCCATCAATGGATTAGCATTACATTGGCTGAAATGACTAAATTACCTTGGACAAAACATGTTACCAATATGAACTAAATCAAAATAAGTTTGCAATCAGTACACCAAAAGTATACTTTGAACATCTTGAAGTTACTGAAAATCTGCAATTAAACAAGATAAGACGGTATGAGAGAATACTGTGATAAAGTGTGGGTGACAAACTGCTATCTTTGTAACCACAAGTGTGCTATCACAGCATTGTTGTCATTGAAAGATGTTATGCTGTTTTCAATAATTTTTGTTTCTGTGAACTGCTAGGTGTTGTACTTAACTTTGTTCTTCATTTTATTTTGTCATTGTTAGGTGCCACTGTGGAGATGAGCTGGTTTAACACTTCACATGGTTGATCTGCAATTCAATAAGGTTTCAAGGGAAATGCATGCTACTGCAGTGAACTAAAACATCTCACCTTAGAAACTAATGTCTGAGTCTTAGGATCAAATCATGCTCATTATGAAACTTCTATTTAACTCTAACAAAGAGCCACAAGAGTGCAAGTTCCAGTTTTGTACTAAATTTGTAAATTGATTCAAAAGTTACAGAATGACTTGTGTTGTTTGTAGAAAGATCATATTGATTGGGGAAGGTCTGCGGGGGCAGAGCAATTGTCTGTGTTAAACCTTATATTTATATGACAATCCAGCAAAACTGGAGTTGAGCAGCTTGTGGCTTATAACTTAGCGAGTGGCACACTGAACAATGAGGCTCTTAAAGTGTTAGTTATGATTAAGGGGGACCTTGAGCTGGAGGGGAAGAATTGATTATTTGTTCAAAGTCACAACATTTCTTTAGGCTGCACATGGTTCAGTGGAACTTTATTGAGTCAGAGAGTCATGCAGTCCTACAGAATGGAGACAGGCCCTTTAACCCAAACTGGACCATGCTGACCAAAATGCCCATCAATGCTCACCCTATTTCCCTGCACTTGGCAAACATTCTTCTAAACCTTTCCTACCCATGTATTTGTCCAAATGCCTTTTAAATGTTGTTAGAGTATCTGCCTCAACCACTTCCACTGGCAGCTCATTCCATATGTATACCACCCTCTGTGTAAAAAAAAGTTTCCCCTCAGGCTCCCTTTTATTCTTTCCCCTCTAACCTTAAACTAATGCCCTCTTGTCCTAGATTCCCCAACTCCAGAAAACCAATGGAATGTCTTCACCCTATCCATGATCTTATACACTTCTATAAGTTACCATCACAGTCTCCTGTGCTGTAAGTAAAAAAGTCCTAGCTTATCCAATGTCTCCCTTTAACTCAGACCTCGAGTCCTGGCAACATCCGTGCAAATTTCTTCTGCACTTTTTCCAGTTTAATAACATCTTTCCTATAGCAAGGTGACCAAAACTGAACACAGTACTCCGAATGTGGCCTCACCAATATCCTGTACAACTGCAACATAACTTCCCAGTTTCTTTACTCAATGCCCTCACTGCTGAAGGCAGGTGTGCCAAAAGCTTTTTCACTGCCCTGCCTACCAGTCACTCCACTTTCAAAGACCTGTGCACCTGAAGTCCAAGATCCCTCTGTTCCATACACTCCTGAAGGTCCTAATGTTTACCATGAAATTCCTACCTTGATTTGACTTTTCAAAGTGCAAGGCCTCACATTTATCTATATTAAACTCTATTTGCCATTTCTCAGGCCACTTCTTCAACTGATCAAGGTCCTGCTGCAATTTCTGACAACCTTCCCTGCTGTCCACAATACCTCCTGTTTTAGTGTCATCTGCAAACTTACTAATTATTCCTTGTACATTTTCATTCAAATTGTTGAAATAGATAACAAACAACAATGGGCCCAGCACTGATCCCTGAGGCACTCCACTCGTTACAGGCCTTTAGTCCAACAAGCATCCTTCCACTATTACCCTCTGCTTCACACCATCATTCCAATTATGTATCCAATTTGTCAGCTCCTCTGGATTGCATGCGCTCTAACCTTCCAGAGCAGCCTATCATGTGGAACCTCATCAAAGGCCTTACTGAAATCCATATAAATTACATCTATCTCCCTGCCCTCATCAAAATTCCCAGTCACTTCATTAAAGAACAGATTTATGAGGGGTCCTATTCTCTCCCTCATTATTCTTTTTCCTCTAATATACTTAAAACACCACTTTGAATTCACTCTAATCTTCTCAACCAAGGCAAGCTCATGCCCCCTTTTTGCCCTCCTGATTTTCTTCTTCAGTAAACTCCTGTATTCCCTACATACCTCCAGCCATGCCCTAGATCCCAGCTGCAAGTACCTGAACCATACCTCCTTTTTTCTGGTCAAAGCCTCAATATCTTTTGTCATCCAGGGTTCCCTTTTTCTGCCAACCTTGCCTTTCACCCTTACAGGAATGTATAGACTTTGAACTCTAGCTGTCTCACTTTTAAAGGCCTCCCACTTGCCGGAGGTCCCTCTGCCTGCAAACAAACCAAATAAAATCCTGCAAGCTCCTGTCTAATTCCGTCAAATTTAACCTTAAACCAGTTTAGAACTTGAACCTGTGGACCAGTTTAGTCTCTCTCCATAATTACTTTAAAATTAACAGAAATTATGGTAACTGGCCCCAAAGTGCTCCCACAGTGTCACCTCTGTCACCTGTCCTGCCCGATTTCCCAAGAGTAGGTTGAATTTTGCCGCTTTCCACGTAGGACTGTCTATATACTGCTTAAGGAAAATTTCCTAAACACACTTAACAAATTCCTCCCCATCTAAGCCCTTAATGCTGTGGCTGTCCCAGTTTATGTTAGGAAAATTAAAATCCCCAACTATGACAACCCTATTGCTCCTGCAAGTCCCCCCATATTTGCGGGTGGGGGACAAATCACCCTGCATATTTGTTCCTCCAGTTTGTTTAGTCAAACCTTATTCCCTCAGGTCCCAGTTCCATGTGATTTAAAGCATCTAAACTAATTGATGATGCAGTTTGGCTATTAATGCCACATATTACGTCAATTTCCAATCATAGCATTTTTGCAAGCCACATGGAAAGAATTGAATCAGTATAGTCACTTAGATCCCATGTACCCAGCTGTAATGAGGGAAAGAAGTGCAGGATTTGGCATAAATATGAAACCATGTGTTTTTATCAGTTAGACATTTAAATCCTGTTCTACCCATCAAGAATGGTATGCACTCATGTTGAGAAAACCTATACACTCTAACCACCATTGAAGCCAATACGTGCAGCCATTGTCCTTCTGCTGTACCAAACCTTGTTGTCTCATTGCTGAAGTTTGTGGCAAAAGAACCTTAAACAGATGCTTAGAGTTTCAGGCCAAGACAACAACAAAGAGATCTGTCTGTGGGCTTATCAAATATGGTAGCAGTGGTTAGCCCAGTATCTCAAATGATTATCTTTCAGTGATAGATTCTTACCCTCCTCCCCTCAATAGGTCAATAAGATCTATTATCACTACACTGTCTCCTGTCACTTAACCAATTTCAGAACCAGGTAAATTGTTTCTAAGTCTCAATCATACTTTTCAACGCAATTTATTTAATGACCTCTCTTTACTGTCAGTTTGTTTGGGCTTCACAAAATCAACCCGTCAGTGGCTGGAATAATTCAGACAAGGTCTGAAGAAATGTCATCTGAAGCATTAAGTCCTCTTTCTCTCCATAGATGCATCCAGTCCAGTTGATATCTTTCAGCAATTTCTGATTGTGTTTGTGACAGATGATATCATGAGACCTCAAATCGGGAAAAAATACAAGCAACTTGTTTACTCATTTACCGTTAATTAATTCATTTAAATTTTTCATATTCAAACAATTCTTCCAAGTAGAGCATTATGGATTGGCACCTGATGCCAGTCAAATGCTAATGATTAATTATTTGATGTACTTTGAATGAACATCTATCCTCAAGACCAAGTCTTAATCAGGCATGATTAACTCCACATTACAACATCCCTGTCCAATATAATATTTAGGTATAATTTTAACCCCCCAGAGACATTATATCCATAATGTCTAAATGACAATTCTTTTCTATTAAGCAAAACAGTTTCAAAACTAACCTTGTTCTCATTTAACAAGTTAATAGTCCTGAACTCGAAAATTAAATAAAACTAATTACATTCACACGTGTAACTAAATTACTGTCTGTTGACATACTTATGAGTTGCCATCCAGCTTTATTTTCTGGATTCATAGATTTGTAAAAATTTGATTGTATCTGTGTAACATGGGCTGTAGCAATTACTTGCAGGAGGTAGAGAATTATGAAAAAAAATCTTAATTTTACACATGGCAATACATGAACAGGATGCCAGTTGACTGTAAAGAAAGACCAGATCTTAGTGATAATTATCTTACCCTCCTCCCCTCAATAGGTCAATGAGGTCTATTATCACTACTCTGTCTCCTGTCACTTAACAATTTCAGAACCAGGTAAGTTGTTTCTAAGTCTCAATCATACTTTTCAACGCAATTTATTTAATGATCTCTCTTTACTATCAGTTTGTTTGGGCTTCACAAAATCAACCCGTCAGTGGCTGGAATAATTCAGACCAAGTCTGAAGAAGTGATAATTCTATTTGGAAGGTGGACGACACCATTTTACACCCAGTTGCTCATGTCTAAATTTGTGCTGCAAACATTATGTTTACCAAAGTGTAGAACAATTCTCATTTATTCGGGTCATTATATTTTTATATTGGACTAAACATCAGGGGGTGAAATTTCCAATTTTGTTAATTTAAGTAAAAAATGTCAATACAAATCTTAATTATTAAATATTTTATTTACAGGTATTTCATCAAAATTGTGAATTTGGACTTAAGTCTATTTTTAAAAACAAATGCCACCAATCCTCTAGGCACTTCTCTATAATTTGATAATGGTATTTCATTAAAGTTGATTTTCCACATCAACCTCATCTTTCTGCACATTCACCACATCTTTTTTTTTAACATTCAAAAAGCTGTTGGTCTCCAGCTCCTTAACAGAGTTGTAGAATCATACAGCATGGGAACAGACCCTTCGATCTAGCCGGTCCATGCCAAACGTAATCCCAAACTAAACTAGTCCCACCTACTTGCTCTTGACCCATATCCCTCCAAACCGATCTGATTCATGTACCCATCCAAATGTATTTTAAACATTGTACTTGTACCCACATCCACCACTTTTTCAGGAAGTTCATTCCAGACACGAACCACTCTCTGCGTAAAAGATTTGCCCCCATGTCTTTTTAAATCTCACTCCTCTCACCTGAAAAATGTGTCTCTTGTCTTGAAATCCCCAATGTTAGGCAAAAGCAACTACCATCAATTCTATCTATGCCTCTTATTATTAATGATTGAAGATTCAAGATCATCTCTCTGGCAGAGAAATCGAAAGACTAACTATCATTTGTGTGAAGAAATGTTCTGCGTCTTAAATAGCTGATCTCTTTTAGTAAGACTGTGACCATCCATTCCAGCTAGAGAAACCATCCTCACAACATTTAACATGATCATCCCCATCAGAATTTTAAATGTTCCAATACAACCACCTCTCTGTATTCTCAACTCTAACCCTGCTTCCTTTTGACAGAATTAAAAACCACACACCACCAGGTTATAGTCTATCAGGTTTATTTGGATGTACAAACTTTCGGAGCACTCCAAAAGCTAGTACTTCCAAACAAACCTGTTGGACTATAATCTGATGCTGTGTGATTATTAACTTTGTCCACCTCAGTCTAACACAGGCACCTCCACACTATTTTTACAGTACAGAGCAATCGCCCATAACAGCAATGTGATAATGACCAGGTAATCTGTATTTTTAATGATTGAGGAATATTAGCCTGGACAACAGGAACAAATGACATGCTCTTCTTCAAAGTAATGCCAAGGGATTGTTCACATCTACCTGTGCAGAAGCAAGCTTGATTTAATAAATCATGTAAAAGACAACCCTTCATAGCATAGTATTGCACTGGATTGCTGGTTTTGTTCTTTGTGTTCAAGTCCTGAAATGTATTTTGATTCCTGAGGGAGGTGAGAGTGCAACTAACTGAACCACAGCTAACAGTTGAGAACTAACTTCATCTTAATTTTCCTTCCTAAATGGAGGCAAGAATCTCTTTATATTTTTTTCTCTCCAATTTTTCACCAGTTTTAGACCATAAGACCATAAGACATAGGAGTGGAAGTAAGGCCATTTGGCACATCGAGTCCACTCCACCATTCAATCATGGCTGCTGGGCACTTCAACTCCACTTACCCGCATTCTCCCCGTAGCCCTTAATTCCCCGAGACAACAAGAATCTATCAATCTCTGCCTTGAAGACATTTAGCGTCCCGGCCTCCACTGCACTCTGCGGCAATGAATTCCACAGGCCACCACCCTCTGGCTGAAGAAATGTCTCCGCATTTCTGTTCTGAATTTACCCCCTCTAATTCTAAGGCTGTGTCCATGGGTCCTAGTCTCCTCACCTAACGGAAACAATTTCCTAGCATCCACCCTTTCCATGTCTCTATTAAGTCTCCCCTTAATCTTCTAAACTCCAATGAATACAATCCCAAGATCCTCAGCTGTTCCTAATATGTTAGACCTACCATTCCAGGGATCATCCGTGTGAATCTCCGCTGGACATGTTCCAGTGCCAGTATGTCCTTCCTGAGGTGTGGGGACCAAAACTGGACACATTACTCCAAATGGGGCCTCACCAGAGCTTTATAAAGTCTCAGTAGCACAATGGTGTTTTTATATTCCAACCTTCTTGAGATAAGTGACAACATCGCATTCGCTTTCTTAATCACAGACTCAACCTGCATGTTGACCTTTAGAGAATCCTCGACTAGCACTCCCAGATCCCTTTGTACTTTGGCTTTACGAATTTTCTCACCGTTTAGAAAGTAGTCTGTGCTTTTATTCTTTTTGCCAAAGTGCAAGACCTCGCATTTGTTCACGTTGAATTCCATCAGCCATTTCCTGGACCACTCTCCCAAACTGTCTAGATCCTTCTGCAGCCTCCCCACTTCCTCAGTACTACCTGCCTGTCCACCTATCTTCGTATCATCGGCAAACTTCACTAGAATGCCCCCAGTCCCTTCATCCAGATAATTAATATATAATGCGAACAGTTGTGGCCCCAACACTGAACCCTGCGGGACATGTACAATTCAAACTTATGTCAAACTCGACTTGTTGCAGGATTCACAAAAAATATGGTGAATCGAGCTACATGATTTGTTGATTAGTAAATCAATTTAATACACTTTAGCCTTAAACAAATTTGGTGGGTTTGAAGCATTTGACTTTATATTGATGCTGATGTCTCTTGTTATGAAGATGTGTCCTTTGAAATATTGACTTTGAATGTCACTGAATGAACATTTATATTTCTTGACTTTGTTTTATTTTGGAACACTTTCCAAAACCGAAGATATCGCCTACAGCAAAAGAAACATTGCATTTTGCAAAGGCACAAATTGTTGGATCGCGACATCAACACAGCAAAACTCTTAGAGAGAGCTTACATGTCAGAGGTTGTGGGTATATTAAAATTATTAGATTTGAAGACAATCATTGAAAGAGTGACACTTCGCATTTGCTCTCTCTCTCTTTACCCTCTTTCTGAAACATCTCTCAGCAAAAGTTTGAGAATTGGAAACATTGATTGTAACACTGTACATAGAGGGTTCCTGCAGGTGATTTTGAAATGTCTCATGGTCTCCAGAAAAGCAACAGCAGTCGACCACACCTGATCTGGCAAGCAACTCTAGTGCCAATAGTTTGTGAATAAAATCACTTTGGCTACAGAGCACCATTTTTAACAATATATGAATAATTATTTTTTGTTTGAAGTACTTATCGGGTAGCATGATGCAGAGCTTTGGTTTACAGTCTTACCCATATGGTGTGCATCTAAGTTTTCAAGATAGTATTTATATAAATTTGCACATGTTAAACCTTCCGTTAATAATCTCTATATTTTCTCATGAGTAAGTTTGATTTGTGGTAAATTAGTTCTTTATTTGTTACATCAAGAAATTGGTTGCCTTGTTTCAGGAGTGGAACAAGGGAAAGAGTCATTCATCCCTTCTAAGTCAGTTGTAATATTCTCCTGTCTCAAATTTGTGAACATAAATATCAATATTTACATCATTATGTGCTCCTTTTCAACTACATGAACAATAAACTCAATCAATGCGACGATGTATGGATGCTGTTTACTTGATGCTATCTAAATGTCACAGGAGCAAGAATTTCAGACTTGCAAGCTGTAAATTCAGCTAACATGATGGCTTTCAAATGAGTACACCAACTGCTTGTCTGATGAAACCTGGAATGAAACACTCCCTTCTGAAAATGGTGTTGACAGTTTTATATTGGAAAGAGCATGACAGACTTAATTTAGGAAACAGGGTACATTATTTACAGAACAACTATTGAAAACTGATCGCTCAAAATGCAAAATAATATTTGAAAAATTATTTTTAAAAAAATGTTTCAGGGATACTACATGCACAGACGACAGTATTTCTTTTGAAGTGAAGTACAACTTGCTACTATACTCAGTGATTTTGCAGTGTTGATGAATATTCACTTGGTATTGATTGATAGCTTTACTTGATCTGTGCATAAACAGAAATGTTGTTATTAAATGGAATTTATCTGCACTTGCCTTGAGAGAACAAGTATATCAGAACACCATCCATAATTCGCTCCCTGATAGACTCCATTCATCTCACATAAAATGTCTGCATCGATTTGCACTGCAGATCACCTGAAAGTAACTGTACAAAGTACCCACTTATTACTCCTTTCAGTGCTCATTCTTCACTGTTCATCTTTCTTGCCATGTTATTTACATAATTCCAGGAGCTGAAGAAATATATTCACAATGGATTTGATTATTTTTTCCCCTGTACTATTGTTGTAGCCTTTAATTCAGTTTCCTGTCTAATATTGAAGCAACTGTTTTAATAAATGTGTTCATTACTTGATTTTTGCAAAAGGTCTATTTACCATATCTACTGCTCTCTGAGAGAAGCTAGGAGCTCCTCCATTTTGTTTTACTCAAACATGGTTATAGTTTGATGCTCATGTCCTCTGGTTTTATATTCACAACTAAATTTAAAGAAGATGCTTAAATAAATCTAAACTCATCTCTATGATGTAATAAGTCAAACCTTTACTCTCAGTCTTCCTTTCTTGAGTGGAAATGATTTGGAGATGCCGGTGTTGGATTGGGATGTATAAAGTTAAAAATCACACAGCACCGGGTTATAGACCAATAGGTTTAATTGGAAGCACACTAGCTTTTGGAACATCAGGTGGTTGTGGAGGACACAATTGTAAGACACAGAATTTATCCCAAAAGTTTACAGTGTGACATGACTGAAATTATACATTGAAAAATACCTTTATTGTTTGTTGAGTCGTTCATCTGTTTGAGTACCATGATAGTTTCACTTCTTTCATATGTAAATCACAATTTTTTTTTAAATTAAAAGTTCCATTCTCAGGTTAACTGTAACAATTAGTGTTAGCCAGATAATACATTGAAGGTGTTGGCCGCCTGTGTTCTCTGTCTGTGCCATAATGTTTAGACTGATTTTCATCTGAAAAGTGAGTTAACAGAGTCTTACATGAATTGTTGCAATTTTTGAGCAAAGAACAATGTAACTCTGCAAGTACAAATTCACCCTACAAACGTATTTGTATATATGAGTGTGTGTGTCTGTTTGTCTGTCTGTCTGTCTGTCTATCTGGGTTGTGGGGTTGTGAGTGTGAGAGAGAGTGTATATGTGTGTGTATGTAAGTGTAGAGTGTCTAAGTCTGTGAGGGGGTGCATGTGTGAGTGTGGGAGCGTGTGTGTTTGTAGGAATGTGTGTGTGTCTGGGGTGGGAGGTTGTGAGTGTCTGTGAGAGAGAGTGTATATGTGTGTGTGTGAGTGTAGAGTGGTCTACATCTGTGAGAAGATGCATATGTGAGTGTGGGAGTGTGTGTGTCTGTAGGGGTGTGTGTGTCTGTGTGCGTATCTGTGTATACGTGTGTCTGTGTGTGTGTGTGTGTGTGTGTCTGTGTGTGTGTGTGTGTGTGTCTAGTGCAATGGTGGTCACCTTTAGTGTGACATGAACCCAAGGTCCCAGTTGGCACCCTCCCTATGGGTACGGAACTTTGCTATCAGCCTCTGCTTGGCCACTTTTCGCTGCTACCTGTCCCGAAGTTCGCCTTGGAGGATGGTCACCCGAAGCTCCAAGGTCGAATGTCCTGGACCGCTGAAGTGTTCTCCAACTGGGAGGGAACAAACCTGTCTGTTGATTGTTGTGTGATGCCCATTCATCCGTTGCTGTAGGCTTTGCTCAGTTTCCCCAATGTACCATACCTCAGGGCATCCTTGTCTGCAGCGTATGGGATAGACAACGTTAGCTGAGTCACATGAGTACCTGCCATGTACATGGTGGGAGGTGCCCATGTGTAATGGCGGTATCCATGTCCACACTCCGGTGTATGCTTATGGCATGTCCATAGGGGATGGCTGTTTTAATATGTTTTGGGTGGAAGCTGGAAAAGTGTAGCATTGCATGGTTGTCGGTGGGTTTGCGGTAGAGTGTGGTGCTGAGGTGTCCATCCTTGATGCAGATGCACGTGTCCAAGAATGAGACAGATAGTCGAGCATAGTCCATGGTGAGTTTGATGGTGGGATGAAACCTGTTGATATCACTGTGTAGTTTTATCAGTGACTCTTCGCCATGGGTCCAGAGGAAGAAAATGTCGTCAATGTACCTGGTGTATAATGTTGGTTGGAGGTCCTGCGTAGAGAAGAAGTCTTGTTCAAACCTTTGCATGAAGATGTTGGCAAATTGGGATGCAAATTTGGTCCCCACGGCTGTTCCATGTATCTGGATGAAGAACTGGTTGTCAAAGGTAAAGACGTTGTGATTGAGGATAAAGCGGACGAGTTGTTGGATGGTGTTTGGAGATTGGCAGTTGTTGGTGTTGAGTACTGAGGCTGTTCCAGTGATGCTGTCATTGTGGGGATGCTGGTGTAGAGTGCTGAAATATCCATTGTGATGAGGAATGTTCTCAGTTCGACTGGTCCGTGGGTGCTGAGTTTCTGTAAGAAATCCGTAGTGTCGCAACAGAAGCTGGGGATCCCCTGTACAACAGGTTGCAAGATGCCTTCAACATAGCTGGAGAGATACTCACACAGGTGATCTACATATGAAAGAAGTGAAACTCTCATGGTATTCGAACAGATGAAAGACTCAACAAACAATCAAGGTGCTTTTCAATGTATAATTTCAGTTACGTCACAGTGTAAACTTTTGCTATAAATTCTGTGTCTTACAATTGTGTCATCCACAACCACCTGATGAAGGAGTGGCGCTCCAAAAGCTGGTGCTTCTAATTAAACCTGTTGGACTATAACCTGGTGTTGTGTGATTTTTAACTTTAGTGGAAATGTCATTTACATCCAAGTCACTTTTCTAAACCAAGACATCTGGGAATTATCTTGGTTGTTCTGCTCTAATTTATCAGTGCCCTATTGAATAGCACTCTGGAAATGGCATAGTCTTTACTAAACTCAGTCTTGCCAATAGCATCCAAATACTAAATTAGGCTCATGGACAATAACTTCCCCTTGGAGCGAAATTAGAAAAAAGTGTCATTACCAAAATCCAAATCAGTTTCATTCTTTAAAAAAAAACTGGATTCTCCCTTACCTCTGTCCCTTGTTTCGTGAGCACATCATCGTAGTTACATGGAATTTGTAGCATGCTATTCCTACAAAAGTACACAAGTAAAAATAAAATAAAGGGTCCCAAAAAAAAGCACAGGTCTAATCAATATCAACTATTTGCACTTGGAAGAAGACCCATATTTGAGTGCCATTTGCAGATTTCTCCTAACATTGCCACTCTTCGAAAATAGATCTTTCACTGACAATGTTTTAAATGTAAACAATTTTAAGGCAGTATCATGATTGTCAGGCTTGGACTATATTGTTAATGGAATGGAAATCTGAAACTGGGTATGTGCCAGAGGCATCTGACATACCTCCAAGTGGCCAACACAAAAGGAACTGTGAGCCAACACACAGCTGAGCAAGTTGTATAAAATTAAAGGATCATTCCATGTTGTAACTGGCATACTTGAATACTCCAGCATTCACACAGCACTGTTTCAAATTGCACTAGAATTATTAAAAGCACGCTGAAGAAAAGTAACACTGTGATAATTTCTCCTGTGTTACCTTCTCTTTTACATCCAGACCCTCTGTCTCCATCACCCTCTACTCATTGTCCCTTGCTTGGTGTCAGTAAGTTGTTTGGTGCATAACTGGTTGTCAATAATTGACTGCTGCTGTTCCAGGTTGCCAGCCTTCCATGGCTGGCCAAACAAAACAAAATGAAAGGAGTGAGCTGTTATTGTATGAAGTCAGCTTCTCCATGTGACAGGATGTTAAGTATCTGAACAGCACCAAACTACGATGTGCGGAGATCCTATCATTTGTCTCACAAGAGCAAACTAATTGAGAATCCAGCTGACACAGCAGCTCTGAGATTGATCAAAGGCATCAATCTCATTTTGCACTGTGTAATTTAAGGTTTATTGGCAATATTACTGAGTATTCTGACAAATAGTACAATCACATAGTACTCCATCTTGGTTGATGCAGAATGCATTCAACTTTTGTGATCTGGACACACTGAAAAGTTTATTTCAGAAAAACATTGCTTGATTACCAGGGAGCATCATGTCCTGCTGAAAATTGCAATGATGAAAACAATTCAATGATGCTCTTGTCATACCATAGCAATGCCTACACATCCAGGCTGGAAAGCTCAGGTTTTAGTGCCATATCACGGAGGTGTGCCTGAACAAGTTGATTAAAAATAAAGTGTTTTTATATCAATGCAAAGTTGTAATTCGGGAACATATTGAGAATAGAGTCTCTAGTCACTGGGGTAGTGCATTAGAAATTTAGGCCTACTATTACTGGAATCATAATAAATGTGAGAAGGTTTAGTCAAAGTTCCCAATTTACCTGACTGACGAACTCAGGGTAAAAGGAAACACTCACTAGGTTTGTAGACTTAACAAGAAAATAACTGTTTATTTTAAAGAAATTGTCTTTAATCATTGGCATTAGGAGATATGGATTACTAAAATAAAACAGAAGTAGAAATTGCTGCTGAAGCTCAACAGGTTGAACAGTATCTGTGGGAAGAAAGCCGAGTTAATGTTTTGAATCTGGTGACTCTTCAACAGAACTAGTAGCAGCCAGGAAAAGGTGGTATTTATGCTGAAGACAAGGCTCCATGGTTGGAGAACAGAGAAGAAAGTGGATACGTGAAGATGGAGCCCAGAGAAAGTGAGACAGGGGTAGGTCCCCATGGCTCTTTGGAACCTTTTCATGCAATCACAGAAGATGCAGCACCAGGCCGCTTACCTCCTCCCTCCTCACTATCCAACACCCAGACATATCTTTCTGGTGAAACAGCGATTTACCTGTAATTCATTCACATACTCTTCTGCATTCGCTGTTCACGGGTAGTTTTCTCTACAATGGGGAGATGAAACACAGACTAAGTGACTGTTACGCAGAACACCTATATTCTGCAGGTAAAAATAACTGAAAGCGTCCAGTTGCCTGCAACTTCAATACATCACTGTGTTCCCATGCCAACATTACTGTTGCAAACCTGCTGTAATGTAACAATGAGCCTCAGCACAAACTTGAACAGCATCCCATTTTCCCCTTGGGCACACTGCAGTCTCTGAGACTTAAAATTGAGTACAGTAACTTCTTAGAGCCTGATTCCATTCTTTTATTTTTGTTACTCACCCCCAAACCCACATCCAGTCCTGTTACGACATGGGTTGCTTTCAGCACAGACTAATTCTCTGCTACTTTCAGCTCTCATTATTACTTATTCAACTTTCCTTTCATCCTGACCTACAATCAATAATTTCCTCATGTACCCCTTTCATATCCTCCTCTATTTGGGCTCCATCTCTGCCTATCCACTCACCTTTCCCTTCCCTATCCCACCATTTCAACCTTGTCTTCAGTCTAAATACCAATTTTTCTAAGCTGTTATCAGGTCTGATGAAGAGTCACCAGACTTAAAATGTTAAACCTGTTTTCTTCCCACAGATGTTGCCAGATCTACTGAGTTTCACCAGCAATTTTGATATTTGTTGAATTTGAATTTCTGACTTTACAACTTAAACTCTAACCCTTCTTAAAATCCTCCCTTCACAGTCAGACATATGGAAAGACAGATAAGTCAATGGATATTAAGGGAAACACAGTTTGGACCACAGATCTTGATGTGTTGTTTCTTTCTGTTTTTTTTTCAATTTATTTTAGTTCTTCCTTGTTTGCAAACTAACACTCTCTTCCATTCATTGGTTGAGAATTTATCCTTTCACTGTCTTTGAAGGTGTTCTTCATCCTTCAATAGAAGGTTTCCAAACAGAGATGAATGGAAGATCCTTAGCTCTTGCTGGAGACTTTCCAGTATGGCCACACAATTGGCAGACAGATATTTTGAAACTTTATCTTTGTAGACTAAGTGGTTCTACACTACACTGACTCCACATAAGCTATGACAACTGGTCAGAAGCCAATCAGAACATTGTTGTTCAGCATTTTTCCCATAATTCGGAAACGATTGGCTCTGTGCATTTGCTTCTGTTCTCACTATTTTAACAAAATGCAACATTACAGAAACTCTCAATGCACTTTGGTGAACATGAATTCTAAAACTATAGACATTACTGTGTACAGTCTCCTTGGTTTAAAACAATATCCTTCTATTCCAGACAAAAATAAAATAAAGAAAAAGATGTGATCTTTACATCATCTGGATATTGCAAAATACATGCTGTCAATAATTTTAAAACATCATATCTCTTATGAAGCTGTGTTGCCTGTAAAAAGTGACATCATAAAACTGATGTGCTTTGATTCTATGTTTGTCTATTTCAGTATTTTCTAAGGAAAAGTAAGGACAAAGCAAGCAGTTATTTTCTTTGAGATCGCATTGGCTTCCAACAAGGTTGAAGCAAGGGTTGACAAATCAGTACAAAGTCTACTTTAAATAGCCCCATTTGCGTTTGTGTCTAATAACTTTCATTCCAAGTAATTCATGTGCTTCCTCAGTTATTCAGCAGTGCATAGCTGTGTCAAATGTTTGACTCATTCTCCTATTTTCTATATTTCTTTCCAAAAATGCAGACCATAAACTTGATCATTGGAGCATTATCCAGACAAATTGAATATTCCACTATCCACTACTAAATTGCAATGCGTTGAGTCCATGTCTCTCCCCAAAATGGAAACAATGTTTATCAATTACAGCCTCATTATTGTTTGGTAAGTAATGATTTATCACCAGCATAATCAAAACTTTGATCATGTAGATGTATTTGTAACATTATTTTCACCAGTGGAAACATATGTTTTGCAAGTCGCCATTGGAAATAATTATTGTCTTTTCTCAGGTTTCTCTCATTTACCAACAAGTCTCTATTCTGATATTTTCTTATAAAGATGAATGTATTTTATGGCAACAAAATAAAGCAAGGAACTGCTCAAGATTGGAAACAAAATCTCAAAGTGCTGGAGAAACTGCCAGCATCAATGGAGACAAAAAAAATTGAGTTAAGGATTCAAGTCCAGTGTCATTTTGTCAAAATGGCAAAAAATGGTACTCCATGACGTATCAGTGGCATTGAAAATGACTACAACTGAGAATGCCAACTTCCAGTCAGCAAACACCATTCTGATCTGCATCCTTTGAAAGCTGGTCCAAAATGTGAGTAATTTTCAACATGACTGTAGTTTCTGCTATCATCAATACTGTTGGAGGCGAAAGACTTGGGAATACTGAGATTATTTATTCATCAAAGTTTGGTACTCAAGCCATTACATTGGGAAATATGATTGATTATACTCAACCTAGCACCTGAGGAACAACTCCAGACCATTTTGATACGTTGTTTCCCCCATTGTCTGCATCTTTGCTTTCAGTCAGAAATAATCAATTTTCTGCTGTTGACATACTCTGAACTTGTCCCTTCTACAAATATTACCATTCCCTTTGAGTTTTGTTCTCTGACACCTTTAATCTCCAATCTCAATTACTCTTGGCCTTACATGTTGATCTCATGCCCTTCTCCCTTTCTCAGTAACCCATCGTATCTCCACCTCTCCTTAGTTCTGAGGACAGTCCAATTGGACTCAAAATGTTAACAATATTTCTCCCTCCTGAGAAGTTGCCAAACCTAAGATTCTCCAGCACTACCTGTTTTAAATTTAGATCTTTAACACCCACAGTTTTTTTTTTCGCTTTTAATTTAACGCATATTGAATTTGTATTGAAAATTACACTATTATTATTAACATTTGTGTTAACAATTATCAAAATTTCAAGGAAACACACAAAGCAGCATGCCATTCAGTCTTTCAAGCCTACTGTGCCATTCAATATGGCTGATCATTCAAGTCAGCACACCATTACCATTTTCTTCCATATATATTTTCATCCCTTTAGTTCTATATCTGAATCGCCCTTGAAACCACTCGAACGTTTTGCTTCTTAGAAGTTGATATTTGGGTGTTAACTGTTCCATAAAAAAACAAAATCAAAAGTGCAGTATTCATACCACTTGGGAATTAACAGAATTATTCAGCATAGAATTTTACAGATCCCACCTATACCACAAGAAGACTTGTCAAGCAGACACAGGTCATGTACAGAGGAAAAACAATCTTAGAGGTTAAGACACAATGAGCCTCTATCTATCCACAACATTCCTGATGGGAAACTGAAAGTAACTTTTGCAGGTAATGAATACTGAGGGCGAGTTGGGGAACAAATTGAGGAAGACCAAAATAAAATAGTTTGCTCTAGCTAAACTAATCTGGAGTCAATAATATTCAATGGGCAGAGGGTTGGTTCAAGCTGTTGAAGGGTTAACTTAGAAGCAAATACTCAGGTGCCTGTATTACTTTAAGCAACAATCCGCTGTGGTGTTATCAGCCATAAATCTGTCCCAGCTTTAATGAGTTTTCACTGATGCACATCCATCCTCTTACAACCAAGCTCACAGCTGACAACCTGTCCTAAACCAGGGAAAATTGCAATAGTTTTGGGGCTAAGACCTTGGAGGTTTATCTTCTGATGATAAGCAAAGAATTCTGATGCCAAGCCTTCCTCCCTCCCCTGCATAACCACATAGGAGACTTGATGAAGAAAAACAGAAATAAATGTAAGAAAATAAAGATATGCAAGTAAAGTGCATAGAATGAACTGTGTAGACCATAAATTTGTACTGGCAAAAATACTCTGTTTCCTTGCGTAGTAATGTAGTGCTGAAGCTCTAAGCTAAAAAGACCTCCCTTTTCATTTCTAATTGCTAATTAATTTTAGAATAAATAGAAATGACAAGTAATGCCAAACTGGATCTTCAAATGACTTCTACGCAATGAGCATTAAGAGTAAAACTTTTCAAGTAACAACACAGTGCAACAATAGATGATGCAAGCAGCCCAAACTATTGCACCATTTCAACAATTTGCTGATATCCTCTGCAATGTCAAGTTTAATGTGAATCAGATCTAATGCCAGTGATGATCAGGCATCCAGCCTGAGGTTCACAAACATCTAGAGCTTTCAAATCAAACTCCTCAAGTCTGTTAACAGGCAGAATGAGATTTAAATTACAAGTGCAAGTACAATTGGAGCTAGACCTTCCTCTTTACCATTGCTCTCATGTCCTCCTCTTGTTTCTATTTGTCCTTTTGACACTAAACACTTTCTAGGTTGTTGACAAACTTTACAGTACGGTGTGCATGAAAGAATGTACATTGTGTGTTTCTTAAATTGAAGGGCAGATTAATTTTGTTACCATTCCCGAACAATATATTGCAACTCCCATATGCCAATACAGTCAATCTGTGAGATTCTTCCAAATTAACCACTTGGGGGCAAATTTTCTTTGTGTGCGTAGAGTTATGTGTTTGCTGCACATTTGGCTTGTATTGTTGGATGCATTACTGAGATGAAAGATTGTAAAAGGTACAGAAAATAGATCTGATTTTGATTCACTCAAATGAAATTAATTCAATTCTAAAGTTTATTGTCATTTTCTTGATTCGTATATTTTATTTCCAGTTAACTGGCAGCATTTTCTCCTATAAACAAATCATTTCTTTGTGCTATTGCAGTCAAAAGACAAACAGCAGAAAAAAATCTCTCCTGTTTTCTCCATTTAAGTATCATTCAACTTTAAACTTACCTAAATAAACGTTTTGCTTTTCACTCCAATCTGTCAAAATTTCAATGTATTTTTGTCTCTTTATTATTTTAGCTTTCAAACAACATTAACAATAACGACAATGCTATTTCAACTGTTTTTAATAACACTCCCTAAGAATTTTACTTCAATAATGCATCTCATTAAAAATAAGTGTACGACACTTTCAAATGTGTCAGGTTACTTTTATCACAGCAGAGAAATAATTCATAGCTTTACTTCTACTGATAAACATTTTCAGGAAAACAATAAGTGTATTAGTGAATATAGTGGACAAATTACTTAATTTCCCTTTGTTCTATACTAACATGCTCAGACGCACAATCCCATGCAGAAAACAAAGATCCAGTTATAAGAAGGTGGAAAGTAATTAGTTAAACATTTTCAAAATGTTTGCACTTAACAGAAGTTTAACTAAATTACAGATATACTATTTAAGAGATGGCCTCGGAGAGTATTGCATTACCAAGTTGGGAAACAGGATTTCTGTTAGGGTTTACCTGATCTCCCATGATCATTTAGGGGATTTATGTCTTTACACATATGGACTTCTTTGTTGAATGGTCTAAATCATGAGCTATGCCATAATATCACTTTAGGGCAAGGCAAGCAATAAGACACCAAGAAGTATCTCAGCGAGCATAGCGATTGAACTGGTGTTGTTGGTGTTATTCTGTACCACACACTATCAATCAAGCCAATAGAGCCAACCAATTTGTAAGATACCCAACAGAAATTGCATGGAATAATTCCCATTTTATTTTAAACTCCAAAAGTTACAAAGAGGGAAATTACAATCAGAGGATGTCTTATGGGGAGGTCTCATTCAATATTGCAAATGATCACAGCAAAATGGGAAGTTTTGGTAGATTTACAAGCTTTTAGCTAAGTATGTACAAGATTTTAGCTAAGGGGTTCAGAGGACATCAGCATTACGTTTGGATGATTTGCAAACTGTATATCAACCTTAACATTCATTATTTGTCGTTTGACACATTACAATTTGGAGACTGACATATCCATTTATTGCCATGGATCCTTTATTGTCTTTTGCAAGTGTATCATATCCACCCAGCAAACAACATGGTAAAAGGGTTCAAAAGGATGATCTGCCTAACGTCATAAATTGAATGTTAATACATTCTAGCATTCAGGTAACTTATACTCATTGTACTAGTTAGCCAGGCAATCACATGTACCTGCTGAGCAAGAAAATACTTTCAGCATTTATACTGCATAAGATATTGCGACACCTCTTTCTCTATCTCACTCACAAGGAATACATACAGATTATAAAAAAATTATGGGAAACAAATGTTTCTTTCAATGTGATCTGAAAATCAGGGACAGTAATACACATTGCCAGATTATAAATGCTAAATAAAAGGCCTGAACATTGCTTATGGACAATAAATTGAGTACATCTGAGACATAGTCTCACAACAAATTGAGAATTGCTGCTTCAAATTATGTGGACAAACTATAGAGTCACCAAAGCATAAACCAACAACAGAGTATTGCAACAAGATCCTTAGCCATTGCTGTATAAAATCAAGAGAAAATAATCAGGTTACACAACCTCTGAGTCAAAGTCCGCTTTTACAGATTGCACACAATGTAAAAATAGTTTATGTACATATTTAAATAAAGCAGAGTAACCAGCTATAGCAAATTACTATAAGACTATTGTATATTGATGTGTATCCAACACAACTTCATATTTGATCCAAATAAGCACTCCTCTGTCAAATTGCTAATTAACCTTTAGAACAAGAAAGCAGGAAGAAAAGTTATTTACTTTACCCTGAGTCTGCTTGTTTGAAAGTCAATGGAATGTGCTCTATCCTGAGACCTTTGAAATAAGAAGAACAGAAATTAGAACAGAACACAATTTCCAGAAGTAAAATTAGATGTATGAATCATGATAATAATGAAATGACAAAAAAAACATCATCCAGGAGTTTTAAAAAAATAATCAGAACCACATTGGTGAAATGCATGACAGCAAAATTAGGGCAGATGCATTTGTAGAAACTGTACATAATTCTTCTTCACTTACAGCGCAAACTAAGTTCTTATGCAATGACTTTGCGTTACTGAAAGAAAGACCTGCTTATTTCTATGACTGAGGGGACAAAAGAAAGTATCAGTAAAGCAATGCATAACACTGGATGACAGGATGATTTTATTTGCAGTTTCCAACACATACTGAAATTTTGAGATTCAATAATCATCAACTATACAAATCCTTGTTGTTAGATGAGGAACAAAGAATTCCTGGCTACATACTATCATGCATCTTTTCTTTAAAATAAACTGGCAATTCTGATACTTCACATGTTTTTCCTTAAACTTTAAATTGCAAGCTCATATGGATGCCCCCTTCTCACTTTCAGGCAATGTTACTTGAATCAAAACAATTTCCTTCAGGTTCTTTAGGCATTAAAGAGTTTGTCATACTGCTGACTAAATCAAAATCCAACCTCTACTTGATTGAATTGGTGCTCTCTCACTTTCTAACAAGAGCACAGAACAAAATAGAATAGATTTTGAGATACCAGCTTTTCATTTGCACCATCAACATATGGGAAGAAAAAGTAGAAAAATTCTGACAGGTTCATAGTTAACATCACTGTGATGCAATGTGTCACTGATTACAAGAGAGGTCCAAATGAGAAGACTTGATGCTCTAAAAACCACTTGAAGTAAAATCCAACAGACTTCTTGGCAGTGTGTCAGTGCCTATTAGTTAGAAGTTTGCCAGAATATCCAAATAACCTTCAACACACGGATGCCAGGACATGTGAGAAGGGATGATTAATAAGGCAACAGGTAAATCAAAAATGAAAATAGCTCAATTGAAAGCAAAAGGACAGCACAGGGCATCACTAACTGTAAGAAACTGTTGGAGAGATGGGTAGAATATTACTTTGTGTTGTACTCTGATAAGAACATTGCCATGGAGGCAGCTCTTGGAATAATGGAAAGTTTGCCTGTGAAGACAGAGCTGGATATATCAGTGGAGAAGTTTTGTAAATCTATTGACTTTCTTGTCATGGACAAGGCTGCAGGTGTCCATGGTAGATTGTATGAATGCATCAAGCATAGGAAACCAGCAATCCTGCAGTATATGTATGGACTTCTCCTCCTCTGCTTGAGGGAGGAGGGATTGCCCTAAGATGTGTGTAATGTAAAGATTGTAACCTTCTAAAAGAATTAACGTGATGAGGGCTACTCTAACAACTCACAAGGCATTTCCATTCAGAACATTAAGGGAGAAGTATTTGTCTATTATCCCCTTTTCAGACTATATATCCTGGCTAAACCTTTCTACACTACACCCCAGAGGGGTTTCACAATGGGAAGATCCCCAAATGACATGATTGTCTCAGTCCAGCAGTTGCAACAGAAAAACCATGGCCAAAGGAGATAGCTTTATAAGAGCAAAATAGTGCCGAATCTGAAATCAGAACAAGAAAATACCGGAGAAACTCAGCATGTCTAGCAGCATCTGTGGAAAGAGAAACAGAATTTTGTCTCAAGTTTGGTATGACTCTTCTTCAGAACTGTACTGAATTTGAACTTGAAACATTAACTCTGTTTCTCTCTCCATAGATGAAGTCAGCTTTATAGTATTTTCATCAATTTCACCAAGGTATTCAGATGTGTGAGCAGAAAATGTCTGTTTAAAGTGCTGAAGAAAACTGACCGCTCATCAATAGGGGCAACATCAGAATCCCTTAAGAATAGCAATAGATTGTGTTCTGGTACTGACAATCTTGACCACATTCTTCTCTGTGATGCTGACTCTTAGCAAGACAAGAGTCACAACTCAGGGGTCATACGGCATACTGATCCCATTAGCGTTCACTCGTCACTAATGCCAACATCATCTGTGCTGACCCAGCCACACATCAGGTAGATAATGGCCATGTATTCAAAGGTACTGTGCATGAGGATCTGGCCGGTGGGTCATGACCTCTTGGGTATCTAAAACTCTGTTACAAGGACACTAACAAGGAGGATATGTAGACGGTGACATTGACAACTGGGAGACAGTAGCTGACAACTGCAACCTCCATAGACTGAATATTTGGAAGTCCATGGGAAGAAATGAAAAAAAAAGCTCATCTTCCGAACAAGATGTCCAAAGAAAACAGAAGCCAGCAAATCCTATTCTTTCTCAGCCACTGTGCTCCTCTGCAGCAAACGTAAAAAAGACTGCCAGATTGGGCCATAATAGATAATTCTCAACACAAATTTGAACACTATGATGCAAATCACCATCTTATGAGACAGAAAAAGAGCCTGCAAGGTAACCATGATGGTATCTTACACTGAAGCAATGTTATAGCCTACATTTAGTGCAAGATGCCTCCCTGATAAAAGATAGAAGTTTGTTCAAGTCATAGTACCCAAATAATTATCATCTTATTGCTTCAAAATACTTATTAATCCTTATTGAAAAGTGTGAACATCTTTTTGTTAGGTAGCACATGACCTGAAGATATTTCCTAACATTGAACAGTCACATGGAAGTAAATTAGTCACTGCAGAACATCTCAAGTACGGTACCATGAAGAGGTACATTACTGAGACATAGGGCTATACAGCAGGGAAACACACCTCTTAATCCAACGTGTCCATGTTGACCAGATGTTCTAAATTAATGTAGTGCCATTTACCAGCATTTGGCCCATATCCCTCTAAACCCTTCCTATTCATGACTCATCCAAATGATTTTTAAATATTGTAATTGCACCCATCTCCAACTGGCAGCCTACTCCATCCACGCATAACCCTCTGTGTGAACATTTTGCCCCTCAGGTCCCTTTTTATTCCTCTCCCATCCCACTTTCAACCTATGCCCTCTAATTTTGGACTCCCACACCCCAGGGAAAAAAAAGACTGTGTCTCTTTATCCTATCCATGCCCCTCACAATTTTATAAATCTCTATAAGGTTACCTCTCAACCTCTGATGCTGCAGGGATAAAAGCCCCAGCGTATTCAGCGTCTCCCTGTAGTTCAAACCTTTCCATAGCTCAAACCCTCCACCTTGGCAACATTCTTGTAAATTTTTGCTGAACACTCTCAAGTTTCAAAACATCCTTCCTATATCAGGGAGACAAGAATTCAATGCAGTACTCCAAAATTATCTGAACCAATCTTCTTTATTGGTTGCAACAAGACCCCTCAACTCCTACTCTCAATGCACAGACCAATAAAGGCAATTATACCAATCACTTTCTTTACCACCTTGTCTATCTGTGACTTCACTTCACTTTCAAGAAATTATGAACGCTGCACCCAAGGGTTGCTTGGCAACATGCCTCAGGAACCTAAAAATTTGTTCTGAAAATTTTGGACAAGTGCAATTTGTTCTAACCAATTATTCAACCCAAAATTGTGCACTAAAACAAGATTTCAAAACAGGTGCATTTTACTATTAAGATCATTTCAAGAACTATTTCCTCCCTGTCATGACAATAAGCAAATTAATGCCTAAACCTGTGTCAAATATTAGAAAACTGCAATTGTAAATTCATGACATATAATTCATTTGGTGTTATCTGAGGTCCAATGAGTTGAGAGTTCAAGTCCCAATCCCTTTCAAATGTCTTGAGCACCAAAGTCTAGATTGATATCCAATCCTGTCATGAGGGAATGTGGCATTAGTAGAAATGCCATCAAGAAACAAAATACATTCTCTCTATTCTCTCAGATGAATGTAAAAGACTCCAATGAAATAATTTGGTAAAGAATGTGGTGGTTCTTCTCAATATCCTGTTCAATAGTTAATCTTCAAACATCATCATTAAAACATGCTCAAGATAACTGTTGAGTTTCATTAAAAAAATCAGTATTTAATATTCAAAGTCTTTTTCCTCATGCTTCCTTCAATCAATATTGAGACAAAAGCAGGAATTGCCAAAGCAAGTTTAGCCTTTGGCAGACAATGAATATCAGTCCAGGAATGAAGTGAAATATGTCCAATCCACCAACTGAAAATCTATAGAGTAATAAAAGAAACTCTCTCATTTTTTGAGCTCCGGCACATTTTGGAGAGTTTTGTCCTACCTCAGCCAATACTGATTATTTTCACATAATCTTTCACTGCTCACTTCATTCACTATGTATTCAGTCTCATTCTCATTCGATCAGGAATTTGCAGAGGCAGAAATACTCACCGCTGCAGACACCTTCTGTATTTCACACCGTCGATGTAATTTTAAATTCCAGCTGTGCATAATACTGAAAACCAGCAGCTACCCTTCAAAGTCTGCTGATCAACTGTTATTACAGAGGAGAGGGATGTGGAAGTACAGTTGGCATCCTAGTCTGCAGACTGGGACCACAGCTCCTGGTACTCAAGATGGAGAAGAGGAGGGCCATCCTCTTTGTTGTAGACCCCAAATCAGGCCATAGCATAAGACACTGACAGCCTGGCTGGGGATAGCCACCTGGATGAGGACGGTGTCCCATCTGAGAGAAAATAGTTAGCAAAGCAGAATGAGGAGTAAAATCGACGTTTCGGGCATAAGCCTTTCATCAGGAACTTTTGCCTGAAATGTCGATTTTACTGCCCCTTGGATGCTGCCTGAACTGCTGTGCTTTTCCAGCGCCACTCTACTCCAGAATCTGGTTTCCAGCATCTGCAGTCATTGTTTTTACAAAGCAGAAGGAGGTCAATAACTCTCTAAACACCACAAGGATAAATGTCGTAATTTTCTCTCTGCTATCTCACACTCACTCTCACTATTCTATTACACATAAGGAATCACACCAAGACTAATGGTCATCCACTTTCACTAATGCATGAAGTATCTTCAATCAATCACCTTCTCCAGTCTTCCTTGCAAATTCCCAACTCCTTCTGCCCTCTGATCTCCTCATTTAGTCACTTGGCATACCTCTGCACCTTTTCTGCTCCCTCACTGGCACTTGCCGGCACTGTCACTTAATTCCTCCAATTGTCTCACTGCAGCAGAAAATATCGCAAAAACAGGCAGAGAGCGAAGAGGATGTCTGACATTTATGTCATCATCCCATTTGAGGAGAAAATCCACTCAACTGCAACATATCTGGGCCCTCTAGACACAAATGCCCTCTGCACCATTAGTCTAAATCCTCCATGTCATCGTAGAACAGGCTGCCTCCAATACTGCTGGGGATCCTGCAATTGCATCTAGAGATACTCAGGCAACACGGTAAAAGAATGCTGAGGACACACAGGTAGAATGGATGACACTTCATTGCAAAAACACTTTACATTTGTAAATATAAATACACTTTAAACATCATTTTGCTGATCGACTATCATGTTAGTTGTAGGACACTGTTATATGATTACCAAGCCAGAGTTAAGCAGCCACTCCATACGCTCGAAAGCAGATGGAAGTTATATGAGCAAGGCTCTGAAAAGCATCCAAGATAGCAACAGGTTTCAGATGTCCTTCAACCCTTAGGTTAAGAGTACAATTAAGACGAATGAGGAACTTTAATGAGGGAATTTCTGAATCCACAATTGATGTGAAATTCTTGGAATGGGTCCCAGCCTCCACTCATGGTCCACCATGCAGCCATTTTTCATCCCAATGGCATTGTTGGGATTTGGTAGAGGATGACACGCTATCAAGGTCACTCTTCTCAATGTGAGCTCTAAACTCTGTCTGCAAATCAAGAGTCCGTACACCCCTATTCTTCAAGTACCTTTTTGTATTATTTCCTCGTTAAGTCCATCAGTTTTGAGGTTTCTCATATTCTCATCCACTTTTTTAAATTTCACAATCAAAAATCAAATTTCACAATCATTTTCCCCTCATGCTCATGTTGTTAGGCATTATCCACTGTCATTATCCTCTAAATAATGCACCTAACACTATGGGCAATTTAGCATGGCCAATTCACCTGACCTGCATTTTTGGAATGTGGGAGGAAACCGGAGCACCCAGAGGAAACCCAAGCAGACACGGGGAGAATGTGCAAACTCCACACAGTCGCCCAGCGGTGGAGTCTATCCTAAAAAATATAGTAAGACAGAGATGCTATGAATTTTTAAGTACTAAATGAAGCAGCAATATGCTAAAAGTCAAAACATAGGTGCACTAAGCATCCAAGGAAATGTAAAGTGATAGAGTGCTAAGACAACAAGGTAAGAACACTGAGATGCGCCCTATGCTATTGCATGAAATGGGTTTGTGTCTCTACAGGCAGAATGACCTGGCTGGAGCTTCCTGATTGCATTGCAATGCTCCTGACTTCAGTCATTCAGTGCTGAAGTGTCTTCTGAGCTCTTCCACCTTTGATGATTGTGATGTGTTACGACTGCTGTTTTGCCAATGCCAACTTCAGGGATGAAAAGTGGAGTAATTTGCTACCCATGCAGTGTGCCATGAGATGTGGTGAATGCCAGTTAAGATGGAGATCTGGAGAAGCAAGCGGTGAGCTGCATCTGTCATGTAACTGCTCGGAGTTCAAAGTTGAGTTTGGTACCACCTCAACAACATCTAGAAGAATTGAGAACTGCTCAGAAATGAGATGAAATTAAGTGAACAATGAGATGCATCTACATTGAAATTATACCATTTCTGCTTATGAGCAAAACTCTCATCAGGCTGTTGACATCTGAAGGGCAAAATTGGACTTTCTTTCCCCAGTCATTGAGAATGTAATTGTTTCATTCTCACTGTAGTGTCCCAAATTTCTCTCCACTGCCTACAGTGCCCAAGGGCCGGGAAAATTCTGTCCAGTGTCTTTGCCACTTAGCTCCAGGTATACTAAACTTGGATCAGCATCATGCCAAAATGCTAAGCACATTTACTCGAGCTATCTTCTGATCTTGAAGCCAGTATTTCTGAAGCTTGCTTGTGAGAGCAAATCTTCGATGGCAAGTTTGAGACTGGGTGTGTTGTCATGGTGGTCAAAAGAAGAACTACAAGAACAATTCTAAATGCTTTATTCAGCAGTTTTAACATTAACAAGTCCTGGAGAAGCTCGCTGAGGATCATAGCACCCAGCACAACCAAATTGGGGCTTCTTTGGATGCGATCATGTATCAGAGGCAGAGAGAAAATTCAATCACAGGAATTCTCAAGCTAGCAGCTCATCCAAAACTTGATCATCTGTGATATATTTTGACCCACCAGATTTCTGCCAAAGAAAACTGATGAAGAATACAGCCATTTTCACCTTTGCAGATCAAAAGAGTCTGCTATAATTCCAAACAACTTCATTGACTGTGACACATCTTCAAAAATCAAAAAAGTCACAAGACAAGTGCAATTTTTTTTCCCTTGGCTAAATTAATGCGTAAATTTAATAAACCATTATGCCAAAGCTAAAATCCCTTGTGATTCGGTAGTTCCATTGGTTCACTTCACTTATTTCCTCCTTTTGCACAGTTAGAATATTTTAAATATCAAGATCTTAACTAAATTAAAATGTAGTTTTTGCAATTTCAGTATTTAATGCTCTGCGTTTAATTTTGTGAGTTTTCTTATTTTTGAAGCTCATGTGGTCAATTAGTTAAGCCTGGATGTGGGTGAAGAGAAAAGAAAACAAAGAAAAAGAGTTGCTGGCATATGGACGACATATACTAAGGAACTGAACAAAGAACAAAGAACAATACAACACATGAACAGGTCCTTTGGCCCTCCAAGCATATACTGACACATTTTGCCCTTCCATATTAAACAGATGCTTCTTGAATGCTGCTCGTGTGTCTACTTCCAACACCTGCTCTGGCAGCACATTCCAGGCACTCACCATCTTTTGTGTGAAAAGCATGCATCACACATCTCTTTTAAACTGCCACCTTCACACATTGAACCTGTAGCCCCTAGTAATTTTCCCCTCTATCCTGCGAAAAAGCCTCGTGCTTTCCACTCTATCCATGTCATTCACAATCTGATTAACTTCTGTCAGATCGTCCCACAACCTCCTACATTCCAGTGAACACAAACCCAATCTATCCAACCTTTCTTCACAGCTAAAATCCCCTATACCTGGCAACATCTTGGTAAACCTTTTCTGGACCCTCTCCAAAACATCCACATCCTTCTGGTAGTATGGTGGCTGGAACTGTACACAATATTCCAAGTGTGGCCTAACTCAAGTTCTAAAAAAGCTGCAGCTTAACTTGTCTATCCTTCTATTCAATGCCCCTACCAATGAAGACAAGTATTCCATAGTCCTGTTTTTACTAGCTTATCTATCTATGTTGCTTCCTTCAGTGATTATTGGCCCTGCACACCCAAATCCCTCCGTATATCAATAATCCAAAGACTTTTGCCATTCACTGTATTATTTTGACCGGTACTTGACCTTCCAAAATGCATTACCTCATATTTGTCCAGATTAAACTCCATCTGCCATTTTCCTGGCCATGCCCCTAACTTATCTATATCCTGCTGTATCCTCTGATAATACTCTTCACTATCTGCAACTCCATCAATTTTGTATCATCTGCAAACTTACTAATTAGACCAGCTACATTTTGCTCCAAATCATTTTTGTAGAACAGGAACAGCAGAGGTCCCAGCACTGATCCCTGTGGAACACCACTAGTCACAGCCCTCCATTCCGCTACCCTCTGTCTCCTATGACTGAGCCAGTTCTGTATCCCTCTGGCCAGCTCATCCTGATACCATTTGACTTCACCCTTTGCCATGAAGTACTTTGACAAAGGCTTTACTGAAGTCCAGTTAGACAACATCAACCACTTTTCACTTATAATTGATTTTATCACCTCCTCAAAAAACTTGATCAAGTTAGAGAGGCACGACCTCCCCCACAAAAACCATGTTGTTTATCACAAATCAGTCCATTCGCTTCTAAATGTTTATAGATCTTGTCCCTGAGAATCTTTTCCAATAATTTACACACCACTGATGTAAGGCTCACAGGTCTGTAATGTCCTGGATTAACCCTGTTACTCTTTTTTAAACAATGGGACAACATTAGCAATTCTCCAGTCCTCAGTTATGCCAAAGATGTTACAAAGATGTCTGCCAATGTTCCAACAATTTATTCTCTCGCCTCCCTCAATATTCTGGGATAAATCCCATCAGGACCCGAGAATTTATCTACCTTAATACTGTTTTAAGACATATAACACCACTTGCTTTTTAATAGAAACTTGGCCTAGAAATTCAATACTGAAAGAATAGAAAAAAATTCCACATTGTCTTTGCTGCATAGCTCAAAGATAACGACTTGAAATTCTCAAATTTGATCACAATTGGCACTAGGGAGTACTGGGAACATGCGCGTTTGTACTTAGTCCCAAAGCTAATTTCTCCAAAATTAAGCATAAATAAAATAAAATGAGTGTTAACAAATCAAATGCACAAATCAAGCTGTACAGTTGAACTGCATAAACTTTCATGTATCTTTCTTCATGCTATGTTAATCAAAGGCAATTTGAACTGATTGCATATAATTCTACCTTGTAATCTGCATTACAGTGTGCTTGTGAATGGACTTACATAGGAAAACACTATCCAAAGGCATATCTACATATCCTAGGATTAAACTGAACTTGTTTGGATTGGTGACCATAATTTCCATTGCTTGTACGTCATTTGAAATCGTGATTCAAATTTATTCAGTTTGAAGTTCCTACTTTAATTATCAATAGATTTATTGTCTGTTTATCTGGCTGACTTGCTAGCTTTGCATCAAAGACGATGGTATCAAGTCAAACTCCAGAACTTAAGTACATAAATGTGATTACCTACATGTTGTAATGAAAGAGTGTTGCATCTTTTGGGTCAAACATTATTTTAAGCTTCAGTCTATCTGTAATGTGGTAATAAAAATACCAACATTACTATTTGCTCATAATTAGTGAAAGAATGAGCCTCTCTTACTTCAGTTGAATAAAAGCTTGGTTACAGAGAAGATTGAGGAAAAAAATCAAACTGAAGTGCTTGAAATGATAAAGGGCAGATAAAGTCAAAATTCCCAGCTTCCAAACACCCGGCCTCTGCACAGACCCATTGAGGCATCCTTGCGGCCTGACATGGAGGCCTCCTAGCCCAGCATGGCAGTCTCTCAGCCTGGTATGCTGGTCTCTCGGCCTAGTATGGAGTCTTCTTGGCCTGACATGGCGATATTCCAGCTGTCCATCGTGGTGGTCCCTCGGCCTGGCATGTTCTCAGGGAGAGCTCCTGGCCTTGTGAACCATGAGGTGATTCCTGGTGCGGTTTGGAATCAAGGGCCAGTGCAGATGGAAGGGCAGGTGCCAGTATGGACTGGGTTAGAAGACCGCTGCGCTGAATTTTTTTTCTCCATTTCATAAGTGTTTCTGATAATCTGCAATGCTAGACTTTTTGATTCTCTATTTTCCCAAGAACTGCAGCTGAGAAGCTGTACCTAGGGAGTTTGTACCTAAGATAGTGCCATAAGCAGCAACTTATACAATTTTCACTGTACTCATTTGAATACGTGACAATAAAGCTAATTCTAATTCCAATGAACTATGTTCTCGAGTTGTAAAATCCAGAACAAAGAGATATGATGATAAAATGGAGCATTATATGGAAATAATACTCATGAACACATATTGATACATTGGATGGTGGAAATTGGGAACAGCATCCCTCAAAAAGCTATGAATTTTCACTGAGACCAATTAACTTTTGATAACTAGTAAGGGATGTGAAACTAAGGCAATGAGTTGGTGGTACTGTCACTGGAAAAGCAATCCAGAGTTCTAGGTATTTGGTATTTGAAAGACACTGCTGCAGATGATGAAATTTGATTTTAATAAACACTCAGAATTTCAAGGAAAATGCAACTGCAACGGTTACCATGTAACCATTGCCAAATGTTGTAAAAACCCACTTGGTTTATTAATATTCCTTTAGAGAAAGAAATCCTGTGGGAAATTAAATCTGCCATCCTTACCTGATCAATCTACATGTGAACTGAGATCCACAAAAATATGGTTGACTTTTAGCTCCACTTTGGAATGGCCTAAGCAGCCAATTACTCAAAGCTAAGAAGCAATAAACAATGAGTAGCAGCTTTGCCAGCACCGTCCTCATCTCAAGTAAGAATTTATAAAAGAGGTGATTGGATATCTACATTGACCATATTCTAACTGAATGGCAAAACACATTTGAAGGCAACGTTCCCTTTAAAGTGAGTGGTCAATGCTTCCACACTGATCAGTATGCTTACACCATTCCCAGTATTGAGGTTTAGTTTTGGAAACTGCTGGCACACATGGATCTTGGAACTCTGCACAAGAGAAAACAGAATTGGAGAGAATGTTGTTTGAAGGGCTGAATAGCCTACTTCAATTCCTATTTTCCTTTGTTGTTTATTCTCCACTCAACCATTCCCAGGAACAAATTAACTGTTAATTTTTCTAATCTGTTGTAATTGTCTGCTGTGTTGATAACATAATAACAGTAACTTTGAAAACATAATTGATAATTTGTCAGAAGCTTTGAGAGATCCAAGGGACTGTTTTCATTGAAGTATAGAACCAAAAAAAGAGCTTGAATACATTTTTTAAATGAGAAAAGATAAAATGAATAGTGAAAGACCATGTACTCTGGTTGGCTAGTCAATTTACAATGATAGCAAAGAGAATACAAAGGGTGGAGTTTGTTTTTGTGCTGAGTTGTTGAAGTTTGGAATCCATTGCAACAGGAACAGGCCATTGAAATATAGAGGGGAAAGTTACTTAGGTTTGAAGCAGGAAAAGTTTCAAAGCCACAGGAAGAGGGCAGTGGAATTGGATTAGTTTTGGAATGAAACAAAAATTTAGGGTGTAGGTTTGCTCGCTGAGCTGTAGGTTTGATATCCAGACGTTTCATTACCTGGCTAGGTAACATCATCAGTGGCGATCTCCAAGTGAAGCGAAGCTGTTGTCTCCTGCTTTCTATTTATATCTTTCTCCTGAATGGGGCTCCTGGGGTTTGTGGTGATGTCATTTCCTGTTTGTTTTCTGAGGGGTTGATAGATGGCATCTAGATCTATGTGCTTGTTAATGGCGTTGTGGTTGGAGTGCCAGGCCTCTAGGAATTCTCTGGCATGTCTTTGCTTAGCCTGTCCCAGGATAGATGTGTTGCCCCAGTCGAAATGGTGGTTTTTTTCATCCATGTGTAGGGCTACGTGGGAGAGGGGGTCATGTCTTTTAGTGGCTAGCTGGTGTTCATGTATCTTCGTGGCTAACTTTCCTCCTGTTTGTCCTACGTAGTGTTTGTGGCAGTCCTTGCATGGAATTTTATAGATGACGTTGGTTTTGTCCATGGGTTGTACTGGGTCTTTTAAGTTTGTTAGTTTTTGTTTGAGAGTGTTGGTGGGTTTGTGAGCTACTAGGATTCCGAGGGGTCTCAGTAGTCTGGCTGTCATTTCTGAAACTTCTTTGATATATGGTAAGGTGCTTAGGGTTTCTGGCTGTGTTTTGTCTGCTTGTCGTGGTTTGTTCTTGAGGAATCTGCGCACTGTGTTTTTTGAGTATCTGTTCTTCATGAATACATCGTATAGATGGTTCTCCTCTGTTTTTCGAAGTTCGTCTGTGCTGCAGTGTGTGGTGGCTCATTGGAATAGTGTTCTGATACAGCTTCATTTGTGTGTGTTGGGATGGTTGCTGGTGTAGTTGAGTATTTGGTCAGTGTTTGTCGGTTTTCTGTATACTCCGGTTTGTAATTCTCCCTTGTCCTTTCTTTCTACTGTGAAGTCCAGAAATGCGAGTTTGTTATCAGTTTCTTCCTCCTTGGTGAACTTTATGCCTGTGAGGGTGTTGTTGATGATGTTAAATGTCTTTTCTATCTTGTTTCGTTTTGTGATGACAAAGGTGTCACCTACGTAGCGAACCCATATTTTTGGTTTGAAGATTGATAGGGCTGTTTGTTCTAGCCTTTGCATTACCACTTCTGCTATGAATCCTGATAGCGGAGATCCCATGGGTATGCCGTTGGTTTGTTTGTAGACTATGTTGTTGAAAGTGAAGTGGGTGGTGAGGCACAGGTCCACTAGCTTCATGAGGTTTTTGTTGGTAATGTGATTGATGGTGGTTGGTATGTGTGTGATGGTCTGTTCTAAAAGTATGGCGAGTGTTTCCTTTGCTAGGTTGATGTTGGTGGAGGTGAACAGTGCTGTTACGTCAAATGAGATTATTGCTTCGTCTTCCTATATTTTGGTGTTTTTGATGATTTTTAGGAATTCCTGGGTGGAGTGGATGGAGTGCTGTGACTCTTCTACTAGGTACTTCAGTCTTGCGTGTAGTTCTTTGGCCAGTCAGTAAGTTGGTGTTCCGGGTAGTCTGAGGGGGGCTCCTGGTTGATGGATTTTTGGTAGTCCGTAGAATCGTGGGGTGTTGGTCCTGTTGGGTTTCATTTTCTGGAATTCAGTCTTGTTTAATTGTCCGGAATTGTGTAATTTTCTTAGGAGATCTGTAATTTTGTTTCCTAATTGTGGTGTCAGGTCTAGCGCCACCATTTGGTAGGTGTTGGTGTCTGCGAGTAGTGCATTGGCTTTCTCGATGTAGTCCCTTCTGTTCAGGATGACTGTGAGCCGACCTTTGTCTGCAGGTAATATAACAATGTTTTTGTCTTTTTTGAGGTTTTCTAGGGCTTTTTTAGGGCCCTACATAGCCCTACACACGGATGAAAAAAACACCATTTCGACTGGGACAACACATCTATCCTAAGCAAAGACATGCCAGGGAATTCCTAGAGGCCTGGCACTCCAACCACAATGCCATAAACAAGCACGTAGATCTAGATGCCATCTATCAACCACTCAGAAAACAAACAGGAAATGACATCACCACAAACCCCACGAACCCCATCCAGGAGAAAGATATAAATAGAAAGCAGGAGACAACAGCTTCTCTTCACTTGAAGGTCGCCACTGATGATGTTACCTAGCCAGGTAATGAAACGTCTGGATATCAAATCTACAGCTCAGCGAGCTAACCTACACCCTAAACCTCAACCTGAGCTACAAACCTTCACAAACCTTGCATGAAACAAAAATGCTGGAGAATAAAGCTAAGCAGATTCGGCAGCATCTGCAATCAGAGAGAAACAGAGTTCATGTTGCAGGTCTGTGAGCTTTCTGATGGAACCATTTTCTGTGTTCCAGCATTCTCAATTTTGTTTCATATTTCCATCTGCCATAACAGTTGGATTACTTTTGAATTGCTCTGACCAAGGATGTTATACCAGGATGGGCTGACTAGCTTTTGAGCTGCGTTGCAGCTCTGTTTCATTTTCCATATCAACATAGCAGGCAATCAGAACACATTAGAGAAAAATAGCAGTTATTTCATTACTGGTAATGACTGAGGATAAAATAAGTAAGAGGAAAATAAACATATCATTCAGCCCCTCAAACAAGGCCTTATATCAACAGAACTATTTATATCTTCATTTACTGTAGTGCCAAACCATAAAGAGGCAAGTCAAATAGTAGTACATTTCAGCAATTTGTCACATACAACTGATTTTCTTCAATCTTTGTGAGCATCATTGGTAAGGTCAGCCTTAGTTGCCCATCTGGAATTTCCCTTGAAATGAATGGCATTTCAGAGGACGGTTAAGGGTTGACTACATTGGTCAGACCAGATGAGGATGGTAGATTACATTTTATTCCCTAAAAGAAATGAGTGAACCAGATTAGTATTTACAATAATCAATGATAATGTAACGGTCACTATACAAAGGTTAGCTTTCCTATTCCAGAGTTTACTCATTGAGTTTAAAATTCACCAGCTACCATGGTGGAATTTGAACCCAAGCCCCCAAAGCATTATCATAGGCCTTTGAGTTACCAGCCTAGTGGCATTATCACTCTGCCTTAACCTCCTTTCTGACTTCCAGGTCTTGCTTTAAGAAAGTACCTTTATTTTGACCTGAAAGTAAAAGCCTGTAGTACTCTTAATGTGAGGTCAAATTCACCAGTTAAGATATCATATGGTCCAAGCGCCAAATTTTCTGAATATTCAGCATTTTAATGCATTAATGGATCAAGTGTTCATCATTTCCGAAACAAAAAAATAGTTTATTTTAATTCTTCCATGGTGATTTCCAACATAAATCAGTTATTCTTTTGTGTTTACTCCTTGCCAACTGTAGCAGTCACAAATCATTCTCCCATATTAACAGATAAATAAACCAAATGAACAATTTCTTGAAATACTTTTGAGCTAAAAACATGTTCCCAATGTTAAATACTATAAGCTGCCCTTTACACAATTGCTGTCATTGCGATAAAATAGTATTACATAATTCCAGAAAGTAGCAGACAAAAGCTATTTTGTGACTGTCAAGTATTCATTTGGCATTATTTATCCAGAAAAATAATCAATAGGAAAACTATGATGCATCCATATGACTGGGAACAGAAATCGCTTACCGATAGTTAACAAAGTGACTCTCGACAGGTAATATATTACGTAATGAATGGATGAATTAAATAATCATTTCAGCATAATTTTGTTTCATGAGAACTTCCAAAAAAAAAGCAGTAATAATTATTCTGCTGGAGTGAATGCTATATCTTGCACATTCAATTTCAGCTCTGTCTAGGTCTAAACTCTTTGGTTGTCCTTCCTTCACTTTATGTGCTTTATTACTATTGCAGGAACCTTTTTAAAAGTATAGCCTTCAAAAGAAGCCAATGTTTTTAAAAACACGTTATTGCCTGGAGGCTACACAAGAAGAGTTGCAGGAACCTTTCAAATGTCACTTCCATTTGGATGATTGAAATAAACTCTGGAAGAAAGAAAACACCACTACAAAGAAAGCTCACAGGAGAGCAGGGCATAACGAGGAAAGAAAACATGTTGGAAAGATGAATCAAATACATTCGTATTCATATTTGCTGGCAGTATGTTTGCAAAGGAATTACAGTGTGGAAGAAAATCACATACATCTCATCAGTGTGTTCGTGCACTGGCCTAATATACAAGGTATCATGCCTGATGAAGGCAGATTCTAATCCTAACTTCAAATATGGACTGCGTTCTTGTTTTTCAGTTCCTTTGAAACTGTCTTTTCTGTTTTAAAAGGAACATCCACAACATAGCTAATATGAATGCTAAGAGTCAAGTAGCCTTTATTTATTCAAAACAGATCCCCTCAAGCTTCTGGTAGTTTCTAACTGAATCACCCTGGGTGGGAGCTTCCCCTTTAACAATGAACATAGAATCACTGAATCCATACAGTGTGGCAGCAGGCTATTTGGCCCATTGAGTCCACACTGAACCTCCAAACAGCATCCCACCCAGACCCACACTGCTACCCTATCTCTGCAAATGTGTATTTCCATTGACTAAGCCACCTACCTTGCATATCCTTTGACACTTTGGGCAATTTAGAATGACAAATCCACATAACCTGCACATAGAGTTATCCAACACAGAAACAGACCCTTCAGTCTAACTCATCCGTGCCAACCAGATATCTTAAATTAAGTTAGTCCAGCAAGTTTTTAGAACCTCAGAAATCTGGAGAAACAAATAAGACCAATTTCCAAAAAAATGAAAGCATATGGAAATGAGGATACATGAACACCCACTAGCCACAAAAAGGCATGACCCTCTCTCACTAATATCCTTACATATGGATGAGGAAGGAGACCACTTCGACTAGGATAACACATACATCCTAGGACAAGCAAAACAAAGACACACACAAGAATTCCTAGAAGCATGGCATTCCATCTAGAACTCCATCAACAAACACATCGAGTTAGACCCCATCTACCACCTTCTGAGAAAAAGAAAGTGACTTCATTCAAGAAATGACATAATCACAGGAAATGACATCACCAACCCAAAGAAACCCAAACATATAAATAGAAAGCAGGAATTATCAGCAGTGCTTCGCATGAGGCGGACTGAAGATGTTACCTCGTAGGGTGACAAAATATCTGGAAATGAACCTTCCAGCTCAGCAAGCAAACCTGCATCCTTAATTTAGTCCAATTTGCCAGCATTTGGCCCATATCCCTCTGAACCCTTCCTCTTCATGTACCCATCCAGATGCCTATTAAATTTTATAGTTACACAAGCCTCCACCACTTCCTCTGGCAGCTTATTCAATACACGTACCACCCTCTCAATGTAAAAAGGTGCCACTTAAATCCATTTTAAGACTTTTCTCTCTCACCTTAAACCTATGCCTTCTAGTTTTGGACTCCTTACCCTGGAGAAAAGACTTTGATTATTTATTCTATCCTGTTCATGATTTAATAAACCCCTATAAGGTCACCCTTCTGCCTTTGATGCTCCAGGGAAAATAGCCACAGCCTATTTAGCCTCTCCCTACAGCTCAAACTCTACAACCCTGGCAACATCCTTTTAACCTTTTTGAGGTATATTCTGTGTTGGATCTGATTTTCTTGAATTTCAGGAGCAGTAAATACTGCTTTATAAGCTGCTGTATTGTTCGGGACTTTGAGAATAAAGATCAAAACAACAGTATTTTAAAAAGAAGGAAGCAAGTCAAAGCAGACATCATAGGGGAATTGATTCAAATGAAAAAGAAACCTACACTGCAATCTGACCTAGCAATGAATCTGCACAGCTACAGCCTCTGCTGTTTGAGTTCAAGTATCTCTGGACATCGGAGTGCATCTAAGGAAAATGAACAAACATCAAAGTTCAGAGCTGACCTTAGAGAAACCTGTGTGGAGAGCTCACAGTAGGGGAGCAGCTAAGTGGATAATTTTTAAGTGTAATCTTACTGTTCCTTTTTTTTTGCAAATCTACAATAGTGAGTAAAGTAGGTTCTTTTTTGGTTATGTGTTTTATTGAGAACTGTCTCTTGATCAAGTATTAAAAATACAAAACACAGGTATTAAGTTAGCCTGGAGCCATGTTTTTTTGAACAGTAAGACTGTGCTTGTTTCTATGTCTGTAAGTTCTTAAGCTGCAAACAAGGCCTTTAGAAGAGTGATGTGCTCTTCCTGTTAGATATAAGAGATTACGGAAAGTTTCCATATTACTGATGATTATGCCAACAGCAAGTGTGTTTAGTTGCAAATCTTATCGATTAGAGTGACAGTGAGAGGCAAAGAGGAATTCACAGAAGCTATAGGGTGTGATAAATCGCAGTTAAAGGAAGGGGGAAAAACTGCAGATACAGGCAGGTAGATGGGTTACCTCCAGGAAAGGTAGGAGAGGGAGGGAGGTCATGTAGGAATATCCTGTAGCTATCCTTATCTTAAGCAAACAAACAGGAGGTAATTCATAATAAAAGCAAATTACTGCAGATGCTGGAATCTGAAACCAAAAGAGAAAATGCTGGAAAATCTCAGCAGGTCTGGCAGAATCTTTAAGGAGAGAAAAGAGCTGTCATTTCGAGTCTAACTGACCCTTTGTCAAAGCTGAAGAAGGAAATATGGCTGTGGAAGCGAGTCTTAGTATATACCTTGTCTAACAAAGAGAGAGAAAAGGAAAGCAGTGAAGGTGGACAGAGGGAGAGAGACAAAAGAAAATCCTGTCGGAGAGAAGAGCAGTACTTCTTCAGGGTAGGCATTCCTGGAAGGGAGGTGGCAGTGGGTTACACACTGGATAAAAGCAAGTTACTGCGGATGCTGGAATCTGAAACCAAAAGAGAAAATGCTGGAAAATCTCAGCAGGTCTGGCAGCATCTTTAAGGAGAGAAAAGAGCTGATGTTTCGAATCTAACTGACCCTTTATCAAACTGACCCTTTATCGAAACGTCAGCTCTTTTCTCTCACTACAGATGCTGCCAGACCTGCTGAGATTTTCCAGCATTTTCTCTTTTGGTAAAAGGTAATTCATAACTTGCAGCAAAAACAAATCCCCATGAGATGGCAAGATTCTAAGAGAAAGAAAAACCAACCATGGCTAATGAAAGAAGTTTAGGACAGTATTATATTGAAATAAAAAGCATATAAGGAGTCACAGGTCAGTCAAGTGTACCCTAGAAGACTGGGATGAATTCAGAATCGAGCAAAGGCAAACTAAAAAGATGAGTTTTGAGTTTGATTTATTGTCATATGTGTCAAATTATGGTCAGAAGTGTTACTTTGTGTGTTATACACGCACATCTCTCCCCAGTTCTGTGCCCGAGGACATAGTAGAGGCAGCTTCATTAAATATATTCAAGACACAGTTGGATCAGATTTTGCATTGTAGGGGAATTAAGGGTTATGGGGATAATGCAGGTAGCAGAAGCTGAGACGATGGGTAGATCAGCTATGATCTTAATGAACGGCAGAGCAGGCTTGATGGGCCAAATGGCCTACTCCTGCTCCTGTTATTATGAAACTATGAAATCACATCATGCAAAGTAGAACAGAGTATAGAATATAGTGTCACAGCCACAGAGAAGGTGCAGAGAGACAGAGAGACCAGAATTAACCTTTGAGAAGTCCGTTCAAATGTCAGCAGGAAAGAAGCTGATCTTGAATCTGTTCATACATGTATTCAACTTTTTAAAATTTTTGCCCAACAGAAGACTGTGGAAGAGAGTATACCTGGGTTGGGAGGGGTCTTTGATTATGTTGGTTGCTTTCTCGAGGCAGTGGGAAGTATAGGTGGTGTCAATGGATGGAAGGCTGCTTTGTGTGATAGACGAGGTTGTATTCATGACTCTTCATAGTTTTTTGCAGTCTTGGGAAGAGCAATTGTCATACTAAACTGTGATGCATCCAGACAAGACGCTTTCTGTGGTTGACCTTCAAAAATTAGTAAGAGTCTTTGTAGAGAGGCAAACTTTCCTTCGCCTCCTGAGGAAGTTGAGGCGTTGTTGTGCTTTCTTGACCATCACGTCAATGTGGCTGAACCATGACAGATTGTTTGTAATCATTACTACCAGGAACTTGATGCTCTCGACAATCTCCCCTTTAGCACCATTGATGCAGACAGGGGCGTATCCTCCACTTGCTTCCTGAAGTCAATGAGCAGCTCTCTCATTTTGCTGATGTTGATGGAGAGATTGTTATCTTTACACCATGCAGCTAAGCACTCAATGTCTTTTCTATATTCTGTCTCATCATTGTTTGAGATCCAACCTACAACAGTGGTGTTGTCAGCAAACCTGTAAATGGAATTGAAATGGAGTTTGACCATAAGTCGTGACTGCAGAAGGAGTATAGTAGAGGGCTGAGTATGCAGTTTTGTGGGGTACTAGTGCTGAGGATCATGGTGGAGGAGGTTTTTTTTCGACCATTCTTACAAATTGCAGTCCATGAGTCAGGAAGACAATGAAAACCATCATCTCCCAGACCATACAGAACCTCATCACCTCAGGAGATCTCCCACCCACAGCTTCCAACCTCATAGTCCGGGAACCCCGCACTGCCCGGTTCTACCTCCTTCCCAAGATCCACAAGCCTAACCACCCTGGCCATCCCATTGTCTCAGCATGCTCCTGCCCCACTGAACTCATCTCTACCTACCTTGACACTGTCCTATCCCCCCTAGTCCAGGAACTCCCCACATACGTTCAAGACACCATCGACGCCCTCTACCTCCTCCAAGACTTCCGTTTCCCCGGCCCCCAATGCCTCATCTTCACCATGGATATCCAATCCCTCTACACTTCCATCCGCCATGACCTGGGCCTCCAAGCCCTCCGATCTTTCCTTTCCAGACGTCCCCAACAGTACCCTTCCACTGACACTCTCATTCATTTGGCCGAACTGGTCCTTACCCTTAACAATTTCACCTTTGAATCCTCCCACTTCCTCCAGACCAAAGGTGTAGCCATGGGCACACGTATGGGCCCCAGATATGCCTGTCTCTTTGTTGGCTATGTAGAACAGTTGATCTTCCGTAATTACACTGGCACCACTCCCCACCTCTTCCTCTGCTACATTAATGACTGCATTGGCGCCACCTCGTGCTCCCGCGAGGAGGTTGAGCAATTCATCAACTTCACCAACACATTCCACCCTGACCTTAAATTTACCTGGACCATCTCTGACACCTCGCTCCCCTTCCTGGACCTCTCCATCTCCATTAGTGACGACCGACTTGACACTGACATTTTTTACAAACCCACCGACTCCCATAGCTACCTGGATTACACCTCTTCCCACCCTATCTCTTGCAAAAATGCCATCCCGTATTCCCAATTTCTCCGCCTCCGCCGTATCTGCTCCCAGAAGGACCAGTTCCACCATAGAACACACCAGATGGCCTCCTTCTTTAGAGATGCAATTTCCCTTCCCACGTGGTTAAAGATGCACTCCAATGCATCTCGTCCACATCCCGCACCTCCGCCCTCAGACCCCACCCCTCCAACCGTATCAAGGACAGAACGCCCCTGGTGCTCACCTTCCACCCTACAAACCTTTTTATAAACCAAATCATCCGCCGACATTTCCACCACCTCCAAAAAGACTCCACCACCAGGGATATATTTCCCTCCCCACCCCTTTCCGCCTTCCACAAAGACCGTTCCCTCCGTGACTACCTGGTCAGGTCCACACCCCCCTACGACCCACCCTCCCATTCTGGCACTTTCCCCTGCCACCGCAGGAACTGTAAAACCTGTGCCCACACCTCCTCCCTCACCTCTATCCAAAGCCCTAAAGGAGCCTTCCACATCCATCAAAGTTTCACCTGCACATCCACTAATATCATTTATTGTATCTGTTGCTCCCGATGTGGTCTCCTCTACATTGGGGAGACTGGGCACCTCCTAGCAGAGCGCTTTAGGGAACATCTCCGTGACACCCGCACCAATCAACCAAACTGCCCCGTGGCCCAACATTTCAACTCCCCCTCCCACTCTGCTAAGGACATGGAGGTCCTGGGCCTCCTTCACCGCCGCTCCCTCACCACCAGATGCCTGGAGGAAGAACGCCTCATCTTCCGCCTCGGAACACTTCAACCCCAGGGCATCAATGTGGACTTCAACAGCTTCCTCATTTCCCCTTCCCCCACCTCATCCTAGTTTCAAACTTCCAGCTCAGCACTCTCTCCTTGACTTGTCCGGACTTGTCCGACCTGCCTATCTTCTTTTCCACCTATCCTCTCCACCCTATCCTCCTTGACCTTTCACCTTCATCCCCTCCCCCACTCACCCATTGTACTCTATGCTACTCTCTCCCCACCCCCACTCTCCTCTAGCTTATCTCTCCACGCTTCAGGCTCACTGCCTTTATTCTTGATGAAGGGCTTTTGCCCGAAACGTCGATTTCGCTGCTCGTTGGATGCTGCCTGAACTGCTGTGCTCTTCCAGCACCACTAATCCAGTATTTGGTTTTCAGCATCTGCAGTCATTGTTTTTACCTTACAGAAGGGTGAGTTGAAACCAAGGTCTCGGAGTTTAGAGACAATAAAAAAAGTACAGAGAGAAAATAAACTATGTCGGCAAACTAGCGAAGAATATAAAATATTAAAATAAGAGCTTCTTTAAATACATAAAAAAGAAAAGAGAGGTCAAAGTGAGCATAGGCCCCTGAGAAAAACGAATGTGGGAGGTGGTTATGGGGAACAAGCAAATGGCAGAGGAATTAAACAGATATTTTGCAATCAGTCGTTATGGTGGAAAACACTTTGAATATGGGACAGGAATTAAGTACCATCACCAACACTGGAGAAGTATTAGTAGTAGACAAACAATGGGCTAAAGACTGTGAAATCCCTGGCTCTAATGGCTTGCATCCAGTGCTCCGAAAAGAGGAATCTACACAGACAGTGGATGCATTGGTTGCAAATAAACATGCAACTATGATGTTTGCACTTTGAGAGTTTAAATTTTAAGAGAAAGTATAGAATTAATGGCAGGACTCTAAACAGCATTGATGTAAAGAGGAATTTTGGGGTAATAGTCCATGGCTCCCGAAAATGACAACACAAGTAGATAGAGTGGTAAGGAAGGTGTATGACATGTTTGTCTTTATTGGTTGGGGCATTAAGTACAAGTGTCAGGAAGTGATGTTGCAACTTTATAAAACACTGATTAAGTTGCACTTAAGTATTACATTCAATCTGGTCATGACAATACAGAAAGGATGTGGAGCCTTTGGAGAAGGTGCAGAAGAGGTTTAACAGGATATTGTCTGGATTTAGAGGGTCAGAGCTGTAAGGAAAGGCTGGACAAACTTGTTTTTTCTGGTTATTTTATCTGGAGCAGTGGAGGCTGAGGGAAGATCTCATAGAAGTTTATAATTTTATGAGAGGCACAGGTGGGATTTACAGTCAGAATCTTTATCCCAGTGTTGAAATGTCTAATATTTGAGGACATGCATTTCAGGTAAGAAGGGGAAAGTTCAAAGGAGATGTAAGGGGCAAGGATTTTACACAGAGAGTGGTAGATACTTAGAATGTGCTGGCAGGGGTAGTGATGGAAGCATAAGATAGGAGTTTTAAGGAGCTTTTAGATAAGCACATGAATAACCAAGGAATGGGGAGATATGGACCACTGGCAGGCAGAAGGGATTATTTTAATTTGACCCAATGTTCAGCATGACATTTTTGGGCTGAAGGTCATGTTCTTATGCTGTACCGTTCCATGTTTTATGTTCGATAAACCCTTGGATTTTGGAGAAGTACCAGATGATTGAAAAACTGCCAGGTGACACTGCTATTCAAAAAGATAGGGAGGCACAAAACATTTAACTATAGGCTAATTTGCCTCCCAATATTGTTGGAAAAGTATTGAAATCAATTATTAAGGAAGTAATAGCAAAACATCTGGAAAACCAAGCAGAGTCAACATGACTTTGTGAAAGGGAAATCATGTTTGACTAATTTCTTAGAGTTTTTTGAAGATATCTCAACAAGAATGGATAGGAGGGAACAAATCGATGTGTTGAGATTTGGACTTCCATAGAGCATTCAACAAGGTACCACACAAAAGTTTAAGACATAAGATGAGTCCACAATGTTGGAGCTGTGGATAGAGACTTGGCTTATGGGCAGGAAACAGCAGGTGGAGTTAAGGAGATTCTTTTTCAGGTTGGTGACCTATGACCAGTGGAATACCACAGGGATCAGTGCTCGGCTTGCAATTGTTTACAAAATACTTTAATGATTGGAGGAAGGAAGTAAATATACTGTAGCTAAATTTGCAGACAACACAAAAATGGGTGGAACGCATGTTGTGAAAGTGTTGCACATAGTTTACAAACAGATATTGACAGGCTAACTAAGTGGACAAAAAGTTGACAAATGTGGTATGATGTGGCAAAATCTTAAGCTGTCCATTCTGGAATGGAGAACATTAGAACAGAGTATGACTCAAATGGAGAAAAACTGCAGAAAGCAGCCACACAGACCAACCTGGGAACAAGTATGCTTGAAACACAGAAAGCATGGCAAATAATCAGGAAAGCTCACAGGGTTTTGAATGTTATTTCAAGGGAGTTGGAAAATAAAAATAGAGAGGCCTTACTGCAAGAATGCAAGGTAAAGTTAAGACCACATTTGGAGAAGTGTGTGTAGATTAGTCCCCTTATTTAAGCAAAAGTATTATTTAATTGGAGCCAATTCAGAGAAAGCTCACCAGGATGATCCCAAGTGTGGAGGGTGGTTATCTTTTCCTTAAAATGTGGGACTTCAAGACAAGGGGGCACATTTTTAAGGTGGAAGGAGAGAGATTTAAAAAAGAACATGAGGGGCACATTTTTTACACAGGGGGTGGTTCACGTGTGGAATGAACCTCCTGAGGAAGTGATGGATGCAAGTACATTTACAACATTTAAAAGATGTTTGGACAAGTGTATGAGTAGGAAAGGTTTGGAGGGATATGGGCCAGGTGTAAGCAAGTGGGACTAGTTTAGTTTGGGATTATGTTTGGCATAGATTGATTGGACCAAAGGGTTTGTTTCCGTGCTGTATGACTCAATGACTTTTTCATTTTTTCATTTTCTTGGTGGCAGTTGAAGTGAAGGAGTGATAGTGAGGACCAGAGGCCCAACAGGAAGGTAAATTTAAAAGATATAAACTTACCTTGTGTATAGGCGGAGCACACGCTGAGCAGGAGCGGACAAGGAACTGCTGGGTAAGTGAGGTTACATACTTGGGTGGTTGCTTTACCGGCATTAATACTCGGGTAGTGTCTCCCACCCATTCTCCTCCTCAAACCAAAATAAATGTTCTGTGCGCCAGATTTGTAAGGTGACTAGTTTTTTTTTAGTTTTCATCAGTCTCATTGGGAATTTAGAATGGTGGGAATGGAGGTTAGGGCAGTTGAAAGTTCCTCCTGCAGAAAGTGGGAGGTCAGGGTCACCACTAGTGTCCCTGCTGACTTCATCTTTGGGAAGTGCACCCAACTCCAGGTCCTCAAAAATTGCATTAGTGAACTGGAGCTGGAGCTGGATGAGCTTTGAGTCATTCGGGAGGTGGAGTGGGTTATTGAGTGGGGTAACAGGGAGGTAGTTACACCTCAGGTACAAGAAGAAGGTAGGTAGGTTACTGTCGGCGGACAGAAAGGCTGGCATGCAGGGATCCCCTGTGGCCGTTCCTCTCAACCACAAGTATACTGTTTTGGATATTGTTGGGGGGGTGAATGACTTACCAGGGGTAAGCAATGGGGCACATGTCTCTGGCACAGAGTCTGTCCCTGTTGGTCAGAAGGGAAGAGGGAAGATGAGCACATCATTAGTCACTGGAGACTCCACAGTCAAGGTGATTGATAGGAGGTAATGTGGGAAGGAGGGAGACTCACGATTGGCATGTTGCCTACCAGGTGCCAGGATTCATGATGTCTCTAATCATGTTTTCGGGATCGCGGAGGGGGAGGAGGACCAGCCCCAAGTCATGGTCCACATAGGCACCAATGACATAGTCAGGAAGAGAGATGGGGATTTAAGGCAGAAATTTAGGGAGCTAGGGTGGAGGCTTGGAGCCAGAACAAACAGAGTTCCTATCTCTGGTTTGTTGCCTGTGCCACGTGCTAGCGAGGCGAAGAATAGGCAGAGAAAGGAGTTGAACATATGGCTACAGGGATGGTGCAGGAGGGACAGTTTTGCATTCCTGGATAATTGGGGGTCATTCTGGGACAGGTGGAAGCTCTACAACAGGATGGTCCTCATCTGAACCAGAGGGGTATCAATTTCCTTAGGGGGAAATTTGTTAATGCTCTTTGGGTGTGTTTAAACTAATTCAGCAGGGGAATGGGAACCCAAATTATAGTTTGAGTATACAGGAAGTTGAGAGCAGTGTGGTCCGAATTAAGGTTTCAAGGTTACAAGAGGGCCCTGCAAGCAAGAAGTTGGTTTGAAGTGTGTCTACCTCAACGCCAGGAGCTTCCAGAATGAGGTGAGTAGACTTGCAGCATGGGTTGGCACCTGGGACTTCAATGTTGTGGCCATTTCGGAGACATGGATAGAGCAGGGACAGGAATGAAATTTCGATGTTTCACTGAGAACAGAGAGGATGATAAAAGGGGCGGGGTGGGGGGAGAGCGGTGGTGTGGCATTGTTATTCAAGGACAGTATTACAGTTGCAGAAAGGACATTTGAGGACTCGCCTACTGAGGTGGTATGGGCTGAGGCTAGAAACAGGGAAAGAGAGGCCACCTTATTGGGAGCTTTCTATAGGCCTCCAAATAGTTCCATAAATGAATAGAAAAGGATAACAAGATGATTCTTGATAGTAGTGAGAATGACAGAGTAGTTGTTATGGGGGACTTTAATTTTCTAAATATGACTGGGAATACTATAGTTCAAGTTCTTTAGACTGGTCAGTTTTTGTCCAATGTGCAAGAAGGTTTCCTGACACAGTATGTAGACAGTCCAACAAGGGGCAAGGCCACATTAGATTTGGTACTAGATGATGAATCAGGCCAGGTGTTAGATTTGGAGGTAAGTGAATACTTTGGTGATAGTGACCACAATTAGGTTACAATTACTTTGGCGATGGAAAGGGATATGTCTATACTGCAGGACAAGAGTTATTGAAGGAAAGGCAGTTATGATGCGATTAGGCAAGATCTAGGATGCATAGGATGGGGAAGGAAACTACAGGGGGTAGGCAAAATTGAAGTGCGGAGCTTATTCAAGGAACAGCTACTGCAGGTCCTTGATAAGTATGTACCTCTCAGGCAGAGAGAAAGGTGTTAAGCTCAGGATCTGTGGTTTACTGAAGACATTGAATCTCTTGTCAGGAGGAAGAAGAGGCTTCTGTTTGGATGAGTTGTGAAGGCTCAGTTTGGGCACTTGAGAGTTACAAGCTAGCCAGGAAAGATCTAAATGAAGAATCAAGAAGAATCAGGAGGGGACATGAGAAGTCATTGGCAGATAGGATCAAGGAAAACCCTAAAGCTTTCCATAGGTAAATCAGGAATAAAAGAATGACTAGAGTAAGATTAGGGCCAATCAAGGATAGTAGTGGGAAGTTGTGCGTGAAATCAGAGGAGATAGGAGAAGCGCTAAGTGAATATTTTTCATCATTATTCACACTGGAAAAGGAGAATGTTGTCCGCAATTCCAAGGAGGAGGTGTTAGCAATTCTGTGAAGTGTAAAAAGTGATAAATTCCCTGGGCTAGATGGGATTTATTTTAGGATTTTCTGGGAAGCCAGAGTGGAGATTGCTGAGCTTTGACCTTTATGTTGTCATTGTCTACAGGAATAGTGCCAGAAGACTAAAGGATAGCAAATGTAGTTCTCTTGTTCAAGAAGGAGAGGAAAGACAACTCTAGTAATTATAGACAAGTGAGCCTTACTTTGGTTGTGGGTATAGTGTTAGAAAAGGTTATAAGAGATAGGATTTATAATCATCTAGAAAGGAATAAGTTGATTAGGGAGAGTCAACACAGTTTTGTGAAGGGTAGGTCATGCCTCACAAACCTTATTGAGTTCTTTAAGAAGATGACCAAATAGGTGGATGAGGGTAAAGCAGTTGACGTGATGTATATGGATTTCAGGAAAGCATTTGATATGGTTCCCAAGGTAGGTTATTGCACAAAATATGGAAGCCTGGGATTGAGGGTGATTTAGCAGTTTGGATCAGAAATTGGCTAGCAGGAAGAAGAGAGAGGGTGGTGGTTGATGGGAAATGTTCATCCTGGAGTTCAGTTACTAGTGGTGTACTGCAAGGATCTGTTTTGGGGTCACTGCTGTTTGTCATTTTTATAAATGCCCTGGATAAGGGCTTCAAATGATGGGTTAGTAAATTTGCAGGTGATACTAAGTTTGGCAGAATTATGGACAGTGCAGAAAGATGTTGTAGGTTAAGAGGGACATAGATAAGTTGCAGAGCTGTGCTGAGAGGTAGCAAATGGAGGTTAATGTGGAAAAGTGTGAAGTGATTCACTTTGGAAGGAGCAAATGGAATGCAGAGGTACTGGGCTAATGGTAAGATTCTTGGTAGTGTAGATGAGCAGACAGGTCTCGGTGTCCATGTTCATAGATCCCTGAAAGTTGTCTGCCAGGTTGATAGGGTTGTTAAGAAGGCATATGGTATGTTAGCTTTTATTGTAGACGAATTAAGTTTCGGAACCATGAGGTCATGCTGCAGCTGTACAAAGTTCTGGTGCGGCCGCACTTTGAATATTGCGTACAGTTGCAGTCGCCACATTATAGGAAGATGTCGAAGCTTTGGAAAGGTTCAGAGGAGATTTACTAGGATGTTGCCTGGTATGAAGGGAAGGTCTTATGAGGACAAGTTGAGGGACTTGAGACTGTTTTGGATGGAGATAAGGAGGTTGAGAGGTGATTTTAATTGAGACATATAAGATAACCAGAGGATTAGATAGGGTGGAGAGTGAGAGTCTTTTTCCTCAGGTGGTTATGGCTAGCATGAGGGGGCATAGCTTTAAATTGAGAGGTGGTAGATATAGGACAGATGTCAGAGGTAATTTCTTTCCTCAGAGAGCAGTAGGGGTGTGGAATGCACTACCTGCAACAGTAGTAGACTCGCCAACTTTAAGGGCATTTAAATGGTCATTGGATAGACATATGGACAAAAATGGAATAGCTTAGGTTAGATGGGTTTCAGATTGGTTTCACAGGTTGGCGCAACATCGATGACTAAATGGCCTAGACTACGCTGTAATGTTTTATGTTTTATGTTCTATGATTCTATGATGCTATAAGGTTAAACAGGTTGGGACTCCACTCACTGGAATGAGAGCTGATTTCATCAAAAGATATAAGATGCTTAAGGCACTTTAAAAGATAAACTCTGAGAGGGTGTTTTCCCTCATGGGGGAATCTCGGACCAGAGGGCATAGTATCAGAATAAAGACATGCCAATTTAAGATTGAGTTGAGGAGAAATTTCCTCTTTCATGGTTGAGTGTCTTTCTATCACAGAGATCTGTAAGGGCAGAGTCCTTGCATACATTTAATGCTGAGATAGATTCTTGATCAAACAAGCAAATCAAGGATTGCATGGAAAGCACAGGAACATGAACATGAGGACTGTCAGATTAGCCATGCTCCTATGGATTGTTCGAGCAGGCTCATGGGGCTGAATGGCCTACTCCTCTTCCTATTTCGATGGTCATATCATCTAATTAACTTTGAAAATTTCTTATTAAACTGACTCTTTCAAATTTTTTGGATCCAGAGACTTATTCCCTGTCCTGTGAGCCTGGGCCTGTTTTCAGTTTCCATATCTTAGAGGCTTCTACAAAATTCTTGCAACTTTGATCTTAACAACTAAAAATTCTCAGTCTGGAGATTTTAACAAATGAACCTGCCCTTGGGCTGATAATGCAACTGCTCTTCTGAACTGGAAATCTGATTCTGTCTTTTAAGCATTTGTTTCTGTGTAGATCACAAATCTCAGCATTGTCAACATTTGGTGATTAACTGCTCGGGTATTTGATCGAGGGGTATAATTTACATCATGTGCTTTCTTGGAAATAATGTCTTTGGTTCACTATTCCAAATGCCTTTCTCACCTCTTAGAAAAAGACCAATCATCTTAATGGAACTATTTCACCTCAACTTTAAAAATCTAACTTGCCAAATCTTAACACTATTATAAATCTTTTTCATAGATAATTGATCAGTACTGCGCATGCTTAAATCTGCCAGAAAACACTGGAAGAAGACAGAAATCTATCAGGACAGTTGGACCTTGTAAAACCATTATCACTTATCAAATTCAGAGCCATTGAATTTTAGGTTCCCAAAAACTACACTCCAATTTCAATTCTTGTAAACGCTCTTTGTAGTTCACATGCCAGCAAATCAAACAACAGTCACTCAAATTATGTCAATACCTAAGAACAAAGGAAGTAGGAGAAGGAGAAAGCTATTCAATCCTTCATCATTCATGGCTGATCTTCTACTGCAACACCATTTCTGAAACTATCCCCGATCACTTGATATCTTTACCTTATAGAAATGTGTTAGTTTCTACTTGACCATTTCTAATGCTTCCACTGTGGTGTTTACAGCTGCTTGTGGAGCCACCATAAGCAATACAAACTTACTAACAAGACAAATGTTCATTAAAAGGTGTTGTATATGAGTCAAAAATCAAAAGGGTGAGAGAATACAGGCAATGCAGAGGCAGATAATCCTAAAACACTTTTGTAATATTTTCAAAAGCACCAAATAGTCATCTGAGTGACTATCGGTTGCAAAGCCATAGATTGATGCAAAGTTTCTCTCAATATCATTTGAGACAAAGTGTTCAAGAGCTGCCTTTTTAAAAAAATAGGCAGAACAATATTTTCCATTATAACAGTGACAAACTGCTGAAAATTATTGTGAGTTTTAAAATGTCAATCTCATTCAAAGACAATCTCATTCAAAGACATCAGAATGATGGTTCTATTTTATGTCATTTCTGGAGAATGTGACATGTTTATCATTTTCTACACAGTAACAAATCTGCACAATTGCCGTCAAACAAGATCTTCATTATGTGAGTCTAAATGCAGTGTTAAAGTCACTAAAACTAGCTGACATCAAAGAGGTAACAAATCAAGATGAGGCATTGTAGCTTTGCACAAATACGATTGAATCACTAAACTTGAAAATGATGATTGAAAGACCATCTGCAAACAAAATTGCTCACATGCTACAGGATCCTCACAATGTCCAAAATGAGCTCACTGGTGCAAAGCATCTGAGCTCAGGTTACACAAACTATGCCATCTTTTCACAATTATTGAGGAAATGTGTTGTCACCACATGAAGTGACGAAGTTCTCTTGTCCTTCTCCTTTACTGAAAATCAAAGATATCAGCATTAGATCATGTGAATTAGAGAATCCAGTCAATGTCCAGTGAACTCTGCACAGAACTCCCTTTCATAGGAGCTCAGATGAAGAGTTCAAAATTATTTGGTGAAGCTGCAGTAGTTATAAGCTAGTAATTTGCTCACTTTACAGGTTAAAAACTGGTTTCCTTCTCCCTCCCCACAACCCACACCTCCCCAGAAATCATACTTATTAAGAGTTATTGAGAAAGGTGTAGTTATTTTGCTTGAATCTGCTTACTCTTCCAATGTTATAAGCAGAATGATGAATAAAAGTCAAAATTGTATATTTAAAGGTGGTTCAACGAAGCAACAGTTTTAGCCATCTAAAGATCTTTAAGTGGAGATGCTCAGGTTATGAGGTGGATTTGATGCTTCCTCATCAGATATCATTTTATTTCCTCATAAATGACTGCAAAAACATTGACACCAAGTCAAGCAACAAAGGGTTTCTTGTTTAGAACTGGCTGAGGTTGATGTCACATTTACATCCTTTGTGCTACTGCCTTGATTAGGATATTCACATAATGCTTGAACTTTCATATTCCAGGAGATGTTGAGTTCACTTTAGTTTTGGTAATTTCTGATAATCTGTTGAAACAGACATTTCCTTCATTCTGAGTTCATTCGCAACCCTTTCAAAATCTGCCAAAAATCCATTTTAAACAAGAAGTGAAATAAACTAACGTCATTTTATTTCTAAAACAAAAGCAAGTTAAGATCTATATCATCCTGTACTTTGGGTCTTAAACTGACATTACTGAACACATTGGAAAATTAATCTTCACATTATCCACTGATTTCTATTGTTGCATCTGAATAGTCAAGATTTCTTTGTATTTAAAGCAGAACGTAAGTAGCACTGAAGATGCTGAATGTATCATGGAATCCCTACAGTGTGAAAGCAGGCCATTTGGCCCATTGGCCCACACCAACATATGAAGGGCAACTCACTCCCCTACTCTGTAACCCTGCACTTACCATGGCTAATCAACCTAGCCTGCACATCCTTGGATACAATGGGAAATGGCCAATCCATCTAATCTGCACATTTTTGTGGGACGAAACTGGAACACCCAGAGGAAACCCACACAGACATGGGGAGAATGTGCAAACGTCAAACAGACAGTCGCACAAGGGTGGAATCAAACCTGGGTCCCTGGCACTGTGAGGCAGCAGTACTAACCACTGAACCACTGTGCTACCCCTGTCGTAAATGAATAAAATGAATTTGGATGGGTAAGTTATATGTTTTATACATTTGTAATGTAAGGATATTCTATTTGTAATTTCTTTTTTTTGGAAAAAGAAAAACAATTTTTTCCAACCTAGTTTTAATCCCACAGTATCTATTTTGTTTGGAGACAATAGGAAGAGTGAAGGGTTGTGTCTAGAGGCTTATTTTATATGAACACCTAAAATAAAGAGCAGGTTTATACTGTTTCACAGCCAAAGAATTTTATTCTGCATAAACCAGACTTTGCTTGACTTCCAATCTTATCATTCTCTCTGTATCAACATAGCAGTCTGTAGCTTAACCAGATAAATTATATTCAATTATGTGTGAGCTAATCTATTTCTAGCACAAGTGCAGATATCTGCCCATCCATAAAATGTATCATGAAACCAAAAGGGAAAAAAAGATTGGCTGCATTTCCTTCTGCATGCAGTAGTTATTATAAAAGCAGGTAAGTAGGTACAATTGAAGTCTCGACAGAATTTAATTACACTGACTTTGATTTGCATTTCAACTCTAAACATCATTACCCATAAAGACGACTCATCAGGTCCCTGATAGACATATCTATTACTGCTTGAAAGATAACTCTGGCATGCTGGAAAAGAAGTTTGAGCATGAAATATCCTGTAAAGGAACCTGTACCTTACTTGAATTAATTAACAATGTTACATATTGATACCAAAGCAAGTTGGCTTTTCTATAGCTAAAACATAGTCGAGTAGTGAATTCACTTTGTGTTGGTAAACCCTGTGAGGTTTGCAGCAGTGTCTCTTTCTAAAATTATCAGCCTTTTGTTCAGTCATTTGATATTGTGATTTGGTAATTCATCATCATTGCATGTTTCAACAGAGTTCTTATACTTTGCAACAAGGTGGCAACAGAGTAGCTGGGCTGAAACCAGGAGTTATCTGTTTCCACCTACTTTCTTTATCTTTTGTTTCTTTTTCTCTTTTTCTTTCTTTATAGCCTGGAGAATGGTGGGTTAAAGACGTGGCCTCTGGCAGCAGCAACACCAAGATTAGCAAAGTACAGCTACACTCCAGTACTACGTCACATGGCAAGCAAGGAGCAGGTGCAGGGCTGACTGCCCTGACCCGGACTTGCAGGCTGAAACAAGGCTTCAGGTCCTCAACTAGGCCCAGCCGCCTGAAGGAGCAGAAGGATCAGTGAAAGGGACAGATAGCAGACCAGTTGGAGCAACCAGGGGATCATCAGATGGGAAACAAGAGATACAGAACGTGCGCCTCCCCAGGTCCATGGCTCCAGCTTGGACATAGCAGTCGTGGGAGTGGTGGTGGCAGAGGGCAGTAACCGAGACTCCAGAACCTGTTACAGAGACCCAACAGTCCATTGCAGAGACTCCAGCCGATGTCAAGCAGCAACTGAAGAAGTAACAGAGGAGAAATGAGAGGAATAAAAAGAAGAACTCTATTGTAGTAAAATCTTGCATTATATTCAGGGCTTCAAGCTAGTGCTGGACCATGGCATGACTTTGTATACAGTATGTGAAAAAACACTTTTCACTGTATTTTTATAAACATGTAAAAATAAATCTGGACCTAAGTAAAGTTTTAAGACATTGAAGGATAAATTGGACATTCAAGGATAAATCCCTGAAAATTGGCACAGGGATTGTAATGCCTGATTAAGCTGTTACTGTTCCATGTGATGCAGGCATTTCCATGACTTCATGCTCCCTACTCATGACCACATCCCCAGTCTCAGCAAAGGCTAAGACATTATGAAATGTTAGTTGGTGTTAAGACAAGTTGGCATCTGTTAAAGAGGAGGTGAATTGTGACTGGACCTGTTGCTAGATGTCCTCACAATCAATCTAACACATAGGCAAACTGAATGAAGGCACAACATGGGAGAGTTTTTGGTGGAGTAAGTATGAAAGAAGTAGGAATAACAGGAACCATGAGGGTCAGGAGGCCCTCCAGATATTAGGGACAGATAACTAAAATTTAATTGCCAGGAGGATAATGCCATAAATGAATTCTGCTGCATACAGTTCAGGTGAGTTGTATTATGGGGTAAGCTACAGAAGAAGGCTGAAGGTCAATATTGCAATCAAAAATGTTGGTGTGGCCGCTGATCAACATTAAGGAGCAAAGAGGAGTCAACCATAACTTGGTGAAGAACTTGGAGTCCTTCCTTTCCAGCAAGGAAATGGTGTACAAGTATACTGCTAATTTGATTCCGAATATTTCAGCTCCCATTGTTGCACAAGTAGATGCTAAGGAACATCTGGAGAATGCAAGTAAACTTCTGCAAACAAATATCAGCTTGCTGCAATCATGACTGCAAGTACTGTGCTCAAACAACAGTTGTCTGGCCATTTGTATTCAAATCACTGAAATCGTTCATGCACCAGCCTGGGAAAGTTACAGGGAAGTTGGCCCATCTGATCATCTCACACACTAATATCCGAGGCAACACCATCACCATCCCTGGGTATGTTCTGCCACATAAGCAGATGTGAAAGCAAAGTGGTACACACTGAATTGAATCAACTTTATTGTCACATGTACAGACATGAGTACAGTGAAAAGTTTACAAGTTGCCACTTACAGTGCCATTTTAGGTACCAAGCAATCTAGGTTCAGAATCTTGAGTACAAATTCCCAGAAAAGAAAATTAAAAAAAAAGAAATAAAAAAAGTCAATCATTACAGACCTCCTAAAGTACTACATGATACCAATAAATTGGAAAAAATAACAAAATAAGAAGTTCAGAATAAGAATCCTCCTATGATAACATAATTAAGAAAAAAATTAAAATAAAGAGACAATTTAAGACAAAGTCCATTTATTCCATTTCATGGTTTCGGGCTTGATGAGCCGATCCCCATTGAAATCCTGGGCTGAACCCATCATGATGCTGAAAAAGATGCCACATGGAATCACAGACTGCCTGAAACCGCCACAAAGAGACACAAACCGTCACAAACTGATGCCGATGAAAACTGCTACAAAAATGAGTCTCAGGCCAACGTCGAAGCAGTCAAAAGGCATCCCAGGCTACCACTAAAAGGAGTCCCAGGTCGGTCTAGGCCACTGCGAAGATGCTGCAGAAGCCTCAAGTAAAACCAAGCCATTAAAATCCTAGGTCCGACCCACCTCATCTTTAGCAGCTGCTGAACTAGCCTAAACGAAGGACCTGCCAGGATGCAGCCATGAGGAATGGGCAGATTCACAATGTATTCTCCACTCCAGCAGCCTCTGGAACCTCCTTCCTCACCCCAAGCCACCAAAAGAAGGCAAGATGAACTTGATATTAAAGTACAAATTTTAAAAAGAGAGAGAAAAGGAAGGATGCAGATGATAAGAAGCAGATAGAGCAGGAGCCCAAATAGCTCCTACCCACCACTGCTGTCTTGATTCTACCAGTGTGGGAGTTGCACTGGGTGTCCTCAACATTGGCTCTGGAGCCCATTGTGTCTCATAGCATCAGCTAAAACATAATCAAGGAAATCTCGCGCTGATTACCACATACCATAGCCCTCAGCTGATGAATCAGTGCTCCTCCATGTAGAAAGATGTAATGATTATGACAAGAATGCACAATGCATTCTGGCTGGGGGCTTCACTGTACACTACCAAAGGTAGACCAATAGCAGCATGACTGACATTGCTGCAAAACTGGATCTGCATCATGTGATGAGGAAAAACTTTACTTGATCTCATCTTCACCATTCCACCTACTAGAGATAGATCTGTCCGTGATAGCATTGGTACTAGCAAATACTGCACAGTCTTTGCAAAGACAAAGTTCTGCCTTCACATTGAGAACTCCCACTATTGTTGTTGTGGTTCTGTTCGCCGAGCTGGGAATTTGTCTTACAAACGTTTCGTCCCCTGTCTAGGTGACATCCTCAGTGCTTGGGAGCCTCCTGTGAACAGGAGGCTTCCAAGCACTGAGGATGTCACCTAGACAGGGGACGAAACGTTTGCAAGACAAATTCCCAGCTCGGCGAACAGAACCACAACAACGAGCACCCGAGCTACAAATTTTCTCCCAAACATTTCCCACTATTGTGTTGTAAGACACTATACTGTGTTAAATGGGACAGACTTTAAACAGATCTCACAATCAAGGCTGGACATCCATAAGGTACTGTAGGTTATCAGCAGTAGCAGCATTGCATTCCAACCATAATCCTGTAGCTAGGCATATCCCAAACTCTATCATTACCATCAAGCTCAAAGGTTAATGCTGAATGACTAAAATGAAAGCTAAGATTTTTTTCTCCTGGTATGAAATTTCCCAGAGCTGTTTTCCTACAGCCTCAATATCAATAGGTGATGACTTGTATTTTTTCCCATGCATTTGCTGCCCTTGCCCTTCAAGCTGGTCTACTTATGGAAGGTGTTCTCTACGAAGCCTCAGTGAATTTCTACAGTGTATCTTGCAGATGGTACATTCTGCTGCTACTGAGCATTGCTTGTAGAAGGAGTGGGTTTTTGTGGTTATGGTTCCAATCAAGCATGCGGCTTTCACTTGGATGGAGTCAAGTGTCTTGAATGTTGTTGGAGTTGTACACATCCAGACAAGTGGAGAATGCTTCACTTCTGATTTGTACCTCGTAGTTGGAGCTCAGGCTCTGGGGAGTCAGGAGACAGTAAGGTCCACAGATGCTGGAGATCACAGTTGAGAGTATGTTGCTGGAAAAGCACAGCAGGTCAGGCAGCATCCGAGGAGCAGGAGAATCAATATTTTGGGCATTCCTGATGAAGGGCTCTGGCTAAAAGTGTTGATTTTCCTGCTCCTTGGGTGCCTGACCTGCTGTTCTTTTCCAGCACACATTCTCAACTCTGGGGAGTCAGGAACTGAGTTACTTACTGCAGGATTCCAAACTTCTGATCTGCTCTTGTAATCATCATATTGCTTATCTGTTTCAGTTTCTGGTCAATTGTAATGGCCGGAGGTTTGACAGTGGAGATTTCAATGATCATAACGCCATTAAATTTCAAATGTGAATGGTTAGATTCTCTCTTTTAGAGATGGTTATACTTGGTACTTGTGCTGCAAATGTTACTTGCTACTCAACAGCCCAAAACTGGATTTTGTCTAGATCCTGCTCCTAGCTCCATCACAAGATCAGAATTGAATTCAATAAAAATCTGGAATTAAAAGTCTAATGATGAGCATGAATCCACTGACAATTTTTGAAAACCACATCTGGTTTACCAATAACCTTTAGTGCCATCCTTATCTGGTCTGGCCTACATGTGACTCCAGACAAATGGGCTGGGCAAGAAATGCTGGCCAAACTAGTGATGCTCTCATCTCACGAATGAATAAAAAAAAGTTGTGATTGTCCAAATATTGGGGGACTATAATCAATGACAAAAACACCCTTCCATTTGGGCAGCTGGGGTTACACTGAAACCCATGTTCCATGGGCATTCTAAGCTTGCACTCATTACTTTTAGTAAGTTCTATTAAACTGGAAACAAAATTGACATTTCTGACATAATTTAGCATCTGCTGTTTTAAATACTACTGCTGTATGAAGACAAACAATATTGAACTTAGCATATTAGATCCATGAAGCCACGCTTACAGAATTGCAAAATTTAATTATGATTTGAGTATATTCAAATTCAGCTTCTGAATCATTCAAAACATGGAATTATTATCAGCATTATGCTGAAGGGAAGTCATTTCAAAACATGGTGGAGAGTTGAACAGTGCCTTCAACTACTGTGGCCTACAGCTCTGGATTGCCCTCTCTGCCTGAATATCTCTCAATTTCCTCCTTTGAGAGGTTCCTTCAAACCAATCGCTTTGACCAAGCCTTCGGTCATTTGTCCAAATGCCTACCCAGTTTGCTCATTTTGTTTGATCATGCTTCTGTGAATTGCCTTTTAGTATTTCACTGTACTATTGATACTATACTAATGAAAGTTATTATTTTAAAGTTCAAGAGAAGACAATCTGGTTACTGCAGCCAAGCTCTTCAAATCTGGGAACAGATCATTTGTCAGTCAATATCGTAAAATTGGACAGAAAGCAGGGAGAGGAGCTCGAGGTTCTAATATCACATATTGCAATTCTTCATTTTAAGATTTCTGTGAGGACCTCGAGCTTGGGTTATGGTTGAAGTTGTTGGTTGGTTTACCGAGCTAGTGCCGAAAAATTAACCAGCTTGGTGAACTGACCAACAAATCCATTTCTTCATTTTCACATGAAAGAGCTCCTTTTTTTGTTTGACCTGCAAAGTAAAATTGTCAAAGTTTTTTTAAATGAGCAAGTAAGAATTATGTCCATTCTATGATGTTAAAAAGACATGAAAGCATTCACCTTGACTGGCTTTATGCTTTTATCATTTATCATTGGCAATACACCTAGGTCTTTGTAAACATACATTTCAAAAGCATTCTAATATTAGTTGACAGTGACAATGATAAATTATCAGTAGAATAATCTTTTATTGCATCTCACTGTAAAGAGTTGTAGCAAAAAGTGATTCAGCTGCTTGATTATAATTTAGTTCAATGCTAAACAATTAGGTTTGCCTTAAAAACTGAAAACACAAAGTATTTTGATGTCCTATCTTGTCAAAAAATACACCTTGCATATGCCGGATGATATTTTACCTGTGGTGGGCTGTTTCTTAACAGCAGAACTGGAAGTGGGAAACTCTTGTGCTCTCTTCCTTTTTGCTGGCTCCTACATTCAAATTAAATGGTAAAGTAACAGCAGTGGACAGAGAAGCATTGGCGAAACCCACCATGAGTTGACAACACTTCAGGTACAGCTAGGCTAGAAAGGTGCTACAGTAGTGTCTGCATTGTCAGAAACCCACTCCTCTGCTCCCATTTTTCAGATATGAATATTCATATGTTTAATTTGGTGGCAAAAGTCCTTTAGAGATTTATAAGTGTTTTAATGTCAATCCATAATTTAGAACAAACAACAATTTCCACTTTTCCTTTCTGGATCCTTTTCCCAACTAGAAGCAGCATCTATCAGAGAAATTTTCAGCTCTTAGCATCAGCTGCTCTCAAACAACTTGCCTCCATAGTTCTCATCCACAGAACCAAAGAGCAGTGCCAGTTTCAAGTCCTTCCATTGTCTACAAACAAAACTCAACCACCACACACTGCTCTCCTCCAACATAGACCTCGAACATGGTCCCGCACATAGTGAACATAGTCTTTATACAGCTTGTGTTTGAAGCTGTTCCTCTCCACATTCTGCATCATAATCAGCCTTTTAGAAAACAAAATTTCACCTCCCATTAAATTAAGGCAACTCATTGTTTCCTCACACCACCCCTGCTCCCCCCAGCCCTGGTGTGAGTTGTTTCTGGTTCCAGATACTGAGCTCTAATGGGAAGTCTCTAAAATCTCAGAGGAATAATGTAGGAAGATCGCCAGGAGCTATGTTATTTAAATCAAGGAAGGCAGCCTACTGTTATGGAAAAAGCAGTGTTTTCATTCTTATTATGCAATGGTAAGTGATACTGCTGATTAAATTAATTTGACTGTAACATTGCTTTGCATAACCACTTGGTGTGAAATAATGCAGGTTAATGATTTGTATCTGGCCTCAGTTAATCAAGTATTTTCTCTCTTTGAATTCATTGTATTGCAAAAGTTATGAATTTTTAAAATTAAATCATGATGATTTATGTTTTTTTTAAAGTACATATTAAGCACTGCATCAACTTTTGCATAAATGAGGCATTAAATTCATTTATTTTATTTGTATTAGGGAATGTCACTGTCTGGGCCAGCATTTCTTGTCCACTCCTAATTTCTCATGAACTAAGTGGGTTGCTAGGACCATTTCAGAGTGCAGTTAAGAGTTAACCGCATTGCTGTGGACCTAGAGTCACATCTAGGTCAGACCAGGCAAGGGTGAGACATTTCCTCCTCCACAAGACATCTATGAATATTCATATGTTGAATTAGGTAGCAAAAGATCTTTAGAGATTTATAAGTGTTTTAATGTTAATCCATAATTTAGAACAAACAACAGTTTCCACTTTCCCTTTCTGAACCCTTTACCCAACCAGAAGCCTGCATCCACTGGAGAAAATTTCAGCTTAGTATCACTTGCTTTCAAACAACTTGCCTCCATAGTTCTTATCCACAGAACTAAAGAGCAGTGCCAGTTTCAACTCCTTTCATTGTCTACAAACAAAACTCCAACCTCCATACAGTGCTCTCCTCCGACATAGACCTCGAAAACGGTACCACACATGCTTTAAGAGACTTAGTGAACATAGACTTTATACAGCTTGTGTTTGAAGCTGCTCCTGTCCATATTCTGCATCGTAATCAGCCTTTTAGAAAGTAACATTTCACCTCCCATTAAATTAAAGCAACCCATCGTCTCCTCGCACCATTCCTTCTCCCCCGACCCCAGTGTGAGTTGTTCCTGCTTTCAGATACTGAGCTGTCATGGTAAGTCTCTCAAATCTCAGAGGAATAATGCAGGAAGATCGCCAGGAGCTATATTATTTAAGTCAAGGAAGGCAAGCCACTGTTATGGAAAAACACTGTTTTCATTCTCATTATGCGATGGTAAGTGATACTGCTGATTAAATTAATTTGCATAACCACTTGGTGTGAGAAAATGCAGGTTAATGATTTGTATCTCACCTGAACAAGGTTTTTACAATACACAACAACGATTGCTATTTTGTTAGCCTTTAATCCCATATTTTTATTCATTTGAAGTTCACCATCAGTCATGATTGGATTTGAACCCTTGCCCCAAGACCGTCAGTTTGGGGCTTTTGCCCTGTGTCATTACCATTACACTACCACTGCTCTGAAGCCTTTCTGAACCTGGAGTCCACTGAAACCTGAATAGGCAACTATGGAAATTGTAAATTTATTTTTAAAAATTGGAAAGCTATTCTAGTCTCATAAAATAGGCAACATTAGCTATTTTACCACATCAATTATTAGAGGTTGTGCCCCATTGTCTGAAGTGTGAATGTTTCAGAGGTGAGATTGTACTACAATTAAGAAAACACACAAATTAAATAATATGGGTGATTTCCATGGACAGAAATCTGCAGCTCAGTTCATATAGCAAGTCGAAATTTGTAACATGCAACAACCAAACCTACCCAGCCTTGAAGCTATGCACATCCAGTTTCGGAAGAAACAGTTCTGCTGGAGGTGGGCGACTCACTCACTCAGCAGACCTGTGCATCCATTAAAGCCAGCCAGCCTCTCAATTTGTCTGGCTGCGGAATGCAAAAGAGATTTCAAAAACCTGATCTCATCTTGTCATCAAATTCAATAAGGCCCCCGAAGCTTCACCCATGAGACCTAGAAAGGACTACAGTGCAGAAAAAGACCCTTCAGCCTATTTCATCTGTGCCAGTCAAAAAACAAGCACCTATATATTCTAATCTTATTGTCCAACATTTGGCTATACCCTTGTATGTCTTGATATCACAAGTGCACAGCTAAATATTCTTTATATGTTCAGAGGATTTTGGCCTCTAACACTCTTATCGGCAGTGCCTTTCAGATTCACACCACCCTCTCAGTGAAAAAATGTTTTCCTCACATCACTACTGAACCTCCTGCCCCTTACCTTAAATTTACGTGTCTGGTCATTGATCCCTTCATTGAAGGGAACTGTTTCTCTCCATTGTTCTGCTATGATAGAATAGAATATCCTTCATTGTCACATGTACTCAAGTACAGAAAAACAGGAGTACAGTAAACGTTTACCGTGTCGCCCCATATGGCACCATCTTAGGTAGAAAGTACCTAGGTACAGATCTTTGTTACAAAATGCAAAAAATAAAGAAAGAAAGAAAGAAAGGAAAAGAATTTATATTACTTCTCATTGTTCATAGTATAAGTTAGAAAAATGAGAATAAAGTTAATACGATAAGCATTCCAATCTTTCAACAGATCAATGCAGCGGCTTTCACATGTAGGTTGTTCAGGCTGGCATGCCACTGACCGCCTGCACTGGTCCTCAGTCCAACAACTGTTCTGCTCTGCTCAGGCCCCCAGCCTGCAACTCCACATAATTTTATATGTTTTAATCATGTTACCCCTTCTGTCTCCTCTATTTGAAGGAAAACAACACAAATCTGTCTAATCTCTCTTCGTTACTGAAAGTCTCCAACCCAGGCAATATCCTGTTAAATATCCTTTGCACCCTTCCCAGTGCATTCACATCCCTTCAACAATGTGGATTCTAAACCCACAATATTTACTTTTCATCCAGACAAAATAAGCAACTTCTTTTGATCCACGCATGCTATCTGACCTGGTTTGTATTTCTGGCATTTTTTGTGCACATTCTAGATTTCCCTACTCTTCAACAACATCACAACACTTTTCCTACAAATATCAGGGCTAATATGCACACTGCCAACCACCAGTATTTGTCAAAACAGTGCATCTGAATTTCTTTAGATTTTCTCCCTTTCCTTTGTGAAGTTGCTGACTCATATTTGAGCGCTGCTCAACAGAGGTTGCTGCCCTCTGATTTCTCCCTGAAATAGCTATTCTTCATGTGAGAGCCTGGACAGTCAGCATTGACAGGTTATTTAATCTGTGCGGTCTTCATCTGCCATTCACATTTACATTTCACTACATCATGAGTCACTGAACAGTAATTGAGAATGGAAACCTTGAGTTATTTATCCCTTCCTCATCCCAGAAGTACCAAGGCCATTTATATAATTGAGAGCTGTTTCTGGTACAAGGGAGACTAAACCATTCACAGATATCTGAAATAGTTTAATTTTGAACATATTATACTTATCAAGAAAATATGACTTGCTGACATACTTTTATCACCTTTGAGCAGGTCTTGGCCATGCATTCATCTTCAGGTCTATAATGAGATAATTTTAATTTATGAGTGCTTCACATGGTTATTTTAGCTCTTTTCCATTTGCTGTTAAAACAGCTAAGTTAGGAACATCACAAAGTGGTCATGCTCTTACAGAAAAGCTCAGAAATATTGCTAGCAAGCTGTTCTGTGATTCAAACACAGCACTCAAGGCCTTGTCAGCAGATCAGTTTACTCCTCAAAAGTGGTTTCTGCTACCTGTGAAGAAACATTGATGTGAAATTATATCCAATTTGAAGTTGTAGGTTTGAGCACACCTCCACCAGGACAGAATGAAAAAGGTTAAATTTCTTCTTCCTTGAAAAAAGAATTGAAGGAAGATTTTACGTAAGCCTAAAAAATTATAAAAGGCTAAGATAGACAAAGTTGGACAGACAACGATAATGGGAATAAATGGATCTTTTTTTCTGGGCAGCATATTCACGAAATATCTAACAATTACTTGGATGAGGGAACCCAACACAATATTTTCAGGTTGGTAGCTGACACTAAGCTCAGTAGGTTAAGAGTTTGAAGAGGATGCAAGGATGGTTCAGGACAATCTAATCAAGTTGAGTGTGTGGGCAAACAGATGACAGATGCAGTTTAACATGGACAAGTGACATCAGTGTAAAAACATGAAAAAAAGAACATTACTTAAATGATGATATATTGGGAAGTGTGAATGTACAAAGGGATCTGGGTGTCCTGTACACCCATCAAAAAAAGTAAACAGTTAGATGCAGCAAGCATTAAGAAGGTAAATGTCCTTTATTACAAACAAATTTGAGTTTAGAAATGACAATGCCTTACTACAGTTACAAGGCCTTGGTAAGATTACACATGGAGTATTTTGTGCTGTTTTGGGCTCTCTGCCTAAGAGAGAAATATTCCCTGTTGTAAAGGGAGTACAGCAATGATAATGGGAATGGCAGGACTGTCCAATGAGAGGAGACTAGGTTGACTGGGCCTGTATTCATTAGAGATGCAAAGAATAACAGGAGATCTAATTTAAATGTACAAAATTCTAACAGAGCTGGACAGATGTTTCCCCTGGTTGAGGAGACTAGAAGCAAGGGACAGAGTTTTGTTTTATGAGGTAGACCATTTAAGACTGAAACAAGGAAACATTTAGTCACTTAGAAGGTGATCAAACTGTGGAATTCTCTACCACAGAAAGCTGGGGAGGCTGTATCATTGAGTCTGGTCAAGAAAGATAAATAAAACTTTGATGCCTTGTTGGCTTTGATGCCTTTAAAATCTAAAGATGTGGGGGGAAAGCAGGAAAATGGCATTGAGAGAGAGGATCATCATGATCATGTTGAATGGTGGAGAAAGAGGGCCAAATGGTCTCTTCTTGCTTCTAGTTTCAATGTGGTAAAATGCTACTAGCGTAGTAATCTAGAGACCCAGAATAATGGTGTAGAGACATGGGCTCAAACTCTACCATGAGAACTGAGGTAAGGGCATTTAGGATGAGCAACAAATGCTGACCCTGAAATAAACAACAAGCACAGAATGTTTCCACTTCCCATAAAATGGGTCTTGTCAATATAAGATGATCATCAACAATACTTCACCCAGAGACTGGTGAGAATGCTGGTAGTCTAAGAGTTGAAGTAAATTTCTGACCAGAGAAGCATGTGCCTGAACTCTTACTAACAAGCCAATAACCTTTGGTTTTAACAATAGAGGCAGTCAAATGTGCCTTAAGCATTGATGTGTTTGAATATATTCAGCTCCAGGTTCTCTGGGCCTCTACATTGCTTGCATTTCCAGTTGTGGAGTTTAAGTTGAAAAGGATGCTGAATGTGTTTAATTGTTTTATTAAGCTATTTTTCGAATCAACCTCTTACATATGTCTGGAGCAGGTGGGACTTGAATCGCCCGGTCTAGGGGTATGGACATTACCACTGATCCAGGCATCTAATTAAGTCCTCAATATCAATGCAGACAAGGTGCCGACAATGTTTCTGTCACTTAACAATATAGTCCTGTACGTCATGATGGACATGCTCGCATTACCAGAAAATTAAGTGATTAGGCTGACCTCGTTGTGTGCAACAAGATCATTAATGTGCCAACTGCATTAACACACTCTCTGATAACCATCCCAGTTCCCGTATATATCAGTTTCATAAGTTATTGTCTTACCTTCTGCTAAATAAAACTATTGACTATGAAGCTATATCATTCATTACTTCTGTGTGCTTTCTTTCATTCTTTGTGTGACACAGTATCCGATTATCATCTACTACTAAATTGTGTGGAAAAATTGAATGTCATCTTTCTTTTGCTATTTCTCAATCTGTGAATACTTTGTCATCATCATTTGCTAAAAAAACACAAATCCAGTAGCATGCTGTGATAATTAAAAGGAAGGAAATAACGTACTATCCTGTTATGCTGTTAAATGTTTTAGACAGAAGACTGTCTTGCCAATCATCCAATTATCCTCTTTTATCACTACATGTTATAAGGAGACATCATATTATTATACTTACCATTTTTTTGCTTTTCTTTTAATTATACTTCTTAACTTTTTGTTTAAAATATATTATAACATTACCAGGTCCTGTAAGGATTGCATCTTTAAATCGTGTTCTGAGAAAGTTGAGCTTATATTTTCTTGAGTTTAAAAGAATGAGAGGTGATCTCATTTAAGCATACAACATTCCAACAGAGTAGATGCAGGAAGGATGTTTGTCCAGAGTGGATCTTGAGAGAAGGAACATTACATCAAAATCAGAGGTGGGCTGTTTAGGATTGAGATGAGGAGAAATTTCTTCACTAAGCGAGTGGTATATCTTTGGTATTGTCCACCTGTGTGCTGTGGAAGCTCAGTGATGAGTGCATGCAGAACAGATGTTGATAGATTTGTACATGTTATAGGTAGCAAGAGATATGAGGATAGTGAGGGAAAATAGCATTGAGGTAGAAGAGTAGCATGATATCGTTGAATGGTGAAGCAGACTTAATGGGCCAAGTGGTCTATCCCTGCTCTTATTTACTATCCAGCAGGTTTGTTTATGTGCTATTGTTGAGCATATTGGAGATGACAACACAAGTTTTTGATCTCTTAAGGAATCATAGAATGTGGAGTTTGGGGGGGTTATGCAAGTATTTTTGAGGCAAAAGATCAATCCTTGCTGTATTGAACAGTGGCAGAAAAAAATCAATATTGTATGGTGTACTCTATCCTTATTTCTCATGTGTCGAAAAGGGTGATGCTTGAAAAGCACAGCAGGTCAGGCAGCATCTAAGGAGCAGGAGAGTCAATGTTTCAGGCATAAGTCCTTCATATGTAATGTGGAGGGGGAAGGGGGATGAGAGACAAATAGGGGGTGGGGGTGGGGCTGGAGGCAAAGGGGAAGGTGATAGGTGGATGCTCCTCAGATGCTGCCTGACCTGCTGTACTTTTCCAGCACAGTGCATGCTTTTCGACTCTGACTCCCCAGCATCTGCAGTCCTCACTTTCTCCTTATTTCTCATGTGACCAATTTTTCAAACAGCAATAAAATGTCCCTTGCTATCAGAAACGGAATCTATTCATCATAAATTTGATTGGCAGCCGATGTGAAATAATTTGTAACACTTTGTAGAGTTAGATAAGTTTACCCATTGCTTTGAAGCTTTCAGTTATAATTGTTGAGGCCTAGCACTGTGTTGGAAAATTATTATGAGATGATGTGCTACGGTGATAGTTATTGACTTGGCAAACTTCTAGTCTAAGTTCGAGGAATGCTTCACTTCAGCAGTCAAAGCTGAAACCATGCTGCTCATCCTTCACAAAGAATTCATCAGCTCATTATTTTTTTCACTCAGTGACTGGTCAGCTCAATGTACATCAACACATATTGAGAAGCAATGAAATGCTTGAGTGTTTGAGACATAGAAAGCTATTTTTTCCTGTCAGTAAACTTTCAGGCTAAATTCCACCAAAGAAAAAAGGTTACATTTCCTTAATAACCATTGTCAGCATCTGAAAGCACAGCAAGTGGAATATCTGGAGTCCTGGAAACATAACTACATTGTTCAATGTGGAATGAAACAAAGGAGAAATCTTCCTCTGGCATTACAAATACACAGTAGAACACAAGATATTCAATCCTCTTCTTGTTGCCTTTGTCCCAACTTCTCCCTCAAGTAGAAACATAGTGATTAAGAAGTAAAAACATAATTATGTTGCTCCAGTGGAGAAATTTTGTGGATGAACAGGATGTTTATTGTTTGAGTGTGCACCCAAAGGTTTGGAACAAAGAGAATAGTAAATGTTTTCTCTGAAGACACAATCAGTTCTGCAGCAAGAACACATTCAACTTAAAAAGAGCCAAGGTTCAGGTGATGCTATTGGGATAAATAAAAGGCCATTTGCAAAGAATGACTGTCAGAACTTGGCCAAGTGTCACCATCTAGCATATGGGACTTTGGAATTGAACTTCAAATAAAAATTTTGAAAAATAAACACAAACACAGTGACATGACTGCTTGAATACATTATTCAAGAGGAGGCAGAGACAAGAGACCACACAAAGGGTAAGAATCTGTTCAGTTGTTGGATTTGTTACGCCCCCTTGAACCTCTGTGGTCAAGATATACAAATGAAATAGCATTTCCAATCAGAAGCTCCTAATATTTCTGAGGGTAACTCCACATGTCATGGAAAAACTAATTCTGAGAACTGTTGCAAAACAGTGAAATGTAATCATCAGTTTGATGATGCAGATCAGCCAGAATGTTGCCTATCAAAACTCCCTCAACTGTTTATAAAGTACTCTAACCCCAGGGTGTGGGATTGTTGCAAGATAAAACATGTGAGAAGTCAATATTTGCCATGGATATAATTTTTCCAAAGTTAAAAAAAAGTCAGAGTGACAGAGGCAGCAACCTTTGAGGTCACCATTGGTGGGATTGATCATCTGCACATAAGATGAGATTCCCTACAACATGGAAACAGGCCCTTTGGCCCAACAAGTCCACACCGACATCCTCCTCCCACCCCACCCCCCGGCAAGAGTAACCCATCCAGACCTATCCCCCTCTGAATGATGCACCTAACACTATGGGCAAATTAACATGGCCAAATCACCTGACATGCACATCTTTGGACTGTGGGAGGAAACCAGAGCACCTGGAGGAAACCCATGCAGACATGGGGAGAATGTGCAAACTCCACACAGATAGTCATCCAAGGCTGGAACCGAACCTGGGACACTGTTGCTGTGAAGCAGCAGTGCTAAGTACTGAGCCACTGTGCCACCATGTGGAAATATAACCCTGAGTCATTAGCCTGAGGGCAGGGTACATTATCAGAGGTTACTGATGTTTGAAAATTATCAGTGGGAAAAAAAAGACCAGCGAAAGTAATATCAAATACACTGAGTTGTGAGCCTTGACCATTTTCTCCAAATAGTTGGGTTCTTGTTGGACTGTAGAGTTAAGAATAGAAGAGTAGAGTTTCAGGATCATGTACCTTCAGAGGATTAACATAGTACAGAGAAACACTGAAAAAACAAGTGTTCTGTCCAAACCAGAGACTTCAATCAGAATGTTATTCACATGAATTAGTTAAGAGCTAATTTGAGTGGAATTCCCAAAAAGATTGAGCAGTTTTCAACATAAGCATGTACATAAAGGTGTAATAAAATTGTTGTCCTAGAATCATGCTTCAGTATCCATTTATTCTATTTACAAAGATAACTAATCTTTTGATTTTTTCTGACTGAAGCTCTCTTCAAATAACAGTTCCAGACCAGAGACTTGTTGCTTGGCACAATTAAAAAAAATAATTCACAGACATGCGCAGATGCCCAACATGATTTAAAAAGAGCATCACTCTAGCAGTTATTGAGAAGTGAGTAACATCAGATGAAAAAGTTCAGGAGGAGTATGCAGTTGGTTTTGAAGGAAGTTTAAACAATGAGCGTGAAGCCTAGATATCCATGAATTTTAGAGCAAACGGAGCACAAGCAGCTGGCATCAAAGAAACACATGCACCTACATACGTCTTTTAAGTTTTTAATGCTCTTCGAAATATTTTGTATAATCTCTGATAGCTTTCCTCAATATTGCTGCTCATACATATTGTTCACAGGCATCAGACTTACAATGAGAAATCAGCTAATCCATGGGTTCAAGAATTACGGGAAGAAAGCAGGGGAATGGGGAAGAAAAACATATCAGCCCAAATTGAATGGTGGAAAAGTGTTGATGGCCTGAGTTACTCTTCTTTATCTTATGATTTTATAGTAGGTAACTCATCTCTTGATGCCCTGAAGCTTCTCTACTCTCTGGAATGCACAAGTCCCTTTTCTGAAAAAAAAAATACACTGTGCTTCCCTGAATGATTACAGCTCAAAGAAAATGGAAGAAACTTGAAGCTATCCAAGCTGTGATTGGCAGCCAACCACCAAATGATATAACATTACTTTGACAACTTGTGCACTGCAACTATAGTGCAGAAATGCAACAAAGTTTCTTCAATAGTACATTCTAAATTCATTAGCCTCATCACTTTGAAAGACAATAATTGCAAGTGTAGGAGTAACATCAATTTAAGGTTTCCCTTCAAGTAATATACCACCTTGACTTTCACTACATCACTGTTGCATCAAAATATCATAAACTCCCAATCTAGCAGTATCGGTCACTTAATGGACTAGAGCAATTTAAGACGATGACTCACTTTCACCTTTTCTAAGGCATTTGGAATAGACAATAAATATCCACATATTTCATTTATGGCTTTGCTATGACAGCAAATAAAAGTTACAGAAAGCTACATAGACGCTTTAAAAAAGAGAGAGGCTCTGGAACTTTATAAATACTCAATGCAGATCGGCAGCAGTCTACAACATCAATAAAAGCACCATAGCAGCACCTTTTGATTCCTTCCACAGCATCTTTCAAACCCATAACTCAGAAGGATAAGGGTAGCAGATGAAGGGGAATACCACTATTCCCTTTCAAGTCATTCACGTTCCTGACTATGAACAATATTGCTGTTCTCACTGCTGCTGAGTCAAAATCCTGGAGCTTCCCTTTACCCAACCATTCTAACATCGATCAAGTGTACCTACACTCTCAAAGATTGTAGCAGTTCAAGAAGTAAGCTCAGTTCTTAAGGGCAATTGGGGCTGGCAGTAAATGTTGACCTGACCAGTGACACCCACATTCCCTGAATGAGTAAAACCAAAGCCTCTTTCCGTTTTAGGGATCAGTGGCTACTTCTGCAAGCAGACTAATATCCTATGTAATCTGAGGGTGTTTGACTGTAAAGGTTCATTATTCCACTGGAGTGATCTGTTTCGCTAGATTAAACAACAGCTGACACAATGAAAGTTAATGCTTTTCAAAAAGCACCAATTACTGGGCACATCTTGATTATCGACAAAAGCCACAAAAAAAAGGTTTAAATCTGGTACTTTGATGCATGACAATAAAAACTACAAAAGTGCAGATTCCCCATTGTCATCCCAATGAGCATGTCTGTCCAGGTGGTTACCCTTAAGAAGAATAAATTCTGATTTTGTTAAAGCATATTGGTTCATTGAATCTGACAAGTTATGTTTATTTCAAATCTACCACAAATTTATTGTACAATTCATAATCTCTTGACGGTGACAGCTTTTGAAAAAATATCTCTCCAGCCATTTAGAAATTTGGTTTGATATTGTAGGTGTTGATCCTTGAACAACTGTATTTTTTCACATCCAACAATGATCTTGGACAACTTTCTATTTAATGTAAGTCAATACTGGAATTAAACAACATATTTTTGCAGCAGCAGCAGGAGCATTGAGAGTGAGGACTGGGGGGTGGCCGCCAGAAAGGTAAATTCCTCCTTTGAAAGCTTACCTCATGGGATTAGTGGCCTCCATTTTTGCAACAGCAGTGAAAGCAGTGTGAGCGAGGACCGGGGGCTGCAGCGAAGGTAAACTAATCCTTTAGTAACTTATCTCATGAATAGGCAGAGTGCACGCTGAGCAGAAGAGAACATGGGACTGCTGAGTAAGTGAGGTAATATTTGGTTGGTTGCTTTATCCTAAACACTACTTAGGTGGTATTTACCACCTATTGTCCACCTCTTACCAAAAAAAACATTTTGTGCACCAATTATTAGTTTTTTCAATAGTCTCTTTGGGAATTCAGAACAGTGCGAATGGACATTAGGGCAGTTGCACTCCAGCTCCTCAGAAACTGTGTTAGAGAACTGGTGCTGGAGTTGGAGGTGGATGAACTTCAGATCATGAGGGAGGCAGAGGGGGTTATATAGAGGAGTTGCAGGGTTGTTTGTCACACCTCAGGTCCAGGAAAAAGGTAGATGGGCTACAATCATGGAGATAGAAAGGGAACAGGCAGACAGTGCAGGATCCTCTGTGGCTGTTCCCTTCAATAATATGTATACCATTTTGGACACTGTTGTGGGGAATGACCTACCAGGGGAAAGCCATAGCTGCCAGATCTCTGGCACTGAGCTTGGTCTGTGGCTCAGAAAGGAAGGGGGAGAATAGATAAGTGCTAGTGGTAGGAGAATCAATAACTAGAGGAAGGACAAGAGATTCTATGGTCGCGAATGGGACTCCCAGAATGTATGTTGCCTCCCAGGTGCCAGGGTCTAGGATGTTTCTGATTGAGTCTACAAGATTTTGAAGGGGGTGGGTGATTAGCCAGAAGTCATGGTGCACATTGGCACCAATGACATAGCTAGGAAAAGGGATGACATCAGGCAGTTAGGTTGGGAGGTAAAAAGCAGGATGACCAAAGTAGTAATCTGAGGATTATGACCGGTGCCATGTACTATTGAGGCAAAGAACAGGGAGTGAGTGCAGCCAAACACATGGCTACAGGGCCAGTGCAGGAGGGAGGGCTTCAGATCATTGGGGTACCTTCTGGGGAAGGTAGGATCTATATATGAAGGACGGGTTGCACTTAAACTGGAGGGGCACCAGTGTCCTGGGTGGGAGATTTACAAGAGCACTTCGGAAGGGTTTAAACTAGTTTAGTACGGGGATGGGAACCAGAACTACAGAGCAGAGGAGATGGTAGTTGTTGAATAGGCAGAAGTAGAATGCAGAGAGTCTGTCAGGAAGGATACACAGTTGATAGGGTAAAGGGATGAGTTAAAGTGTGTCTGTTTCAACGCAAGAAGTGAGAGGAACAAAAATGATGAGTTTAGAGTATGGATCAGTGCTTGGAACTCTGATGTTGCGGCGATAATGGAGACATGGATTTCACAGTGGCAAGAATATTTGCTGGATATTCCAAGGTTCAGACATTTTAAAAAGAACCGGTTGGGGTGGGCGGGAGGGGCGGGTGGTGGGCAGGGTGGTAAAAGAGAAGAGGGAGTAGCATTATTAATTAGTGAGTGCATCACAGCTGCAGAAAAGGAGGTTGTTGTGGAGGGTTTGTCTACTACGTCAGTATGGGTCGATTTCAGTAACAGGTAAAGAGCAGTCACTTTGTTGGGTGTTTTCTATAGTCCCCTAATAGCAACAGAGAGATGGAAGAACAGATTGAACAGCAGATCTTGGAAAGGGGAAGATGTAAAGAGTTGTTGCTATGGGTGACTTCAACTTCAACTTCCCCATTATTCCAGGTAGTCTGGATGAAGCTGATTTTGTCAGGTGTGTCCAGGAAGAATTCCTGACTCAATATGTAGATAGGCTGACTAGGGGGCTAGCCATATTGAATTTGGATTACTGGATTAGTGGTGCTGGAAGAGCACAGCAGTTCAGGCAGCATCCAACGAGCAGTGAAATCAACGTTTCGGGCAAAAGCCTGAATTTGGTGCTAGGCAACGATCCAGGCCAGGTATCAGATCTCTTGGTAAGACGGCATTTCAGTGACAGAGACCACAACTGCCTCACCTTTACCATAGCCATGGAAAGGGATAGGAACATACAGTATGGAAAGGTACTTCATTGGGGAAAGGGAAATTATACTGCTATTAGGTAAGAACTGTGGAGTATAAATTGGGAACAATTATTCTAAAGGAAATGCACAACAGAAATGTGGAAGCTGTTTATGGAGTACTTGTTGCGATTGTTGGATAACTTTATCCCACTGAGACAGACAAAGAATGGTAAGGTGAAGGAGCCTTAGATGACAAGAGAAGACGAACTTCTTGTCAAGAGAAAAAGGACGCTTACTTAAGGTTGAAGAAGCAAGGATCTAGCAGAGCTTTAGACGATTACAGGGTAGCTGGGAAAGAACCCAGAAATGGATTGAGGAGAGCTAGGAAGAGGCATGAGAAAGCCTTGGCGGGAAGGATTAGGGAAAACCCAAAGGCATTCTACACTTATATGAGGAATAAGGGAATGATTAGAGAGAGAGAAGGGCCAAACAGGGATATTGGAGGGAACTTGTGCCAGGTTTCTGAAGAGGTAGGGGAGGCCCTAAATGAGTTTTTTGTTCAGTTTTCACTAGTGAGAGGTACCTTGTTGATATTGAGAACATAACAGACCAGGTTAAAAAGCTTGAACAGATTGGTAACAAGTTGATGTGCTGGAAATTCTGGGAAGCATTAAGATAGATAAGTCCCCACGGCCAGACCAGATATATCCAAGGTTACTACGAGAAACGAGGAATTAGTTTGCTGCACCTCTGGCAATGATCCTCACATCCTCACTCTCCATAGGATTAGTACCAGATGATTGGAGGGGGAAAAATGTTGTTCTTCTGAAAATGAAACTTCCAGCTTTGCAAGATATCTATTTTCAAAACTGAAACATGGATCAAACTGATTACTTAGGTCAAAGCAATCAATCACTAACTGCGTCAACAAACAAATCTTATCCAAAATTAAGTCAAAGAGCTAAAAATAGCGTCTTTGTTATACAAATGTTTTTCTTACATGCAAGTGGATGGAGAAGTGAAATCACAAATTACAGACAGATAATCAGAAGTTCTTTTGCCTGAAACATTGATTTTCCTGCTTCTCTGATGCTGCCTGACCTGCTGTGTTTTTCCAGCACCACACTCTTGATTTCTAAAAACACATTCTCCCATAATTCTCAGTCTCATTGATACTTTGCTGTGCCTCTCGTTGATGTGCAAACTCTGAAACCAAGAAAAATTTTTAATTAATTTTTAATTAATCCCTCAAAACAGTCAGGGGTCAACTGCTGCTCACAGTTAGTTGGAAAAGGAGACAGTGTGTGTTTGTAATTGTGTATTTGTGTGTGAGTGAGAGTGAGATGAAACAGAGGAGTGAGGGAGAGAGATAGAAAGAGAGAAAAAGGACGAGAGAGAGGCAGGAAAACAGCAATGGAGAGAGGTAGCAGAGAGAGCGTGAAAGGGGAAGGGGACAGAGAGAGAGAATGCAAGTGGGGGGATAGGTGGAAGAGCATGAAAAAAGCAGACTCTATGTGAGGCAGAGTTGCTGTTAGCTGTGGTGATAAAGGCAAGTGAACTATCGGTTTTATGGAGTGATCCCTAGGGTGGTCCAAGAGCAGTTTAATAGCTCGGTGTAGGCGGGGCTCAGTGAACTCCAAGGACCTAGAAAGGGTTTGAAGGATAGTGGAACACAATCAGTATCCACTACACCTGAGACTGGGATTGAAAAGCTTCAAAACAGTATTGATCTGATGCAATGGAACAAAATTGAAGCACAGAGAAATGTTCCAGGAGCAGGTTTGGCTTCGAAAGAAAGCTGTCAGTGAGAAGTGATAGTAGTGTGTGTGAGTGAGTGCTGGAATGCAGTATCTGGGAGCAAGGTGGGGCATAGGCCCAATTCAGAAGGGTTCTTGACCTGAACAGGAACAATCATTGACACAACATTTTTGAGAAACCTACTTTCAGCTGTATTAATCAAACTTCAACAAGTTACCACTCTTAAATATATCAAGGAATACTTTTAACATAACTAAAAACTCCAAAACAAGTTCAGTTTGCAAGATCAAACTTATTCAAAACACTTGGCTTCAGGTTTTCTTTGCAAACTTGAACTGGATTATTGTTCCATAACCTCTCTGCCACTTCACTCAAGAGACCATTCCTACTGCATGAGTCCAAGCAAGAAATGACATTTCCTACCCAGAAGGCCATCATTGCTGACATGCACTGATATTTGAAACTTTCAGCTCACTTTTTCATTTAAACCAGGGGTTGAGGGGCTACTGCAGTCATCCAACTAACATCCCTATCATCGACCAGTTCAAAACAAACAACTGAATTGTGATTAAAAGGGGTTTCCTGATGTGTCTGGTCTATTTACACATTTGGCACAACACTTAGCAACTAAACAAATGAACAAATACATTATTTTGTCAATTTCTCATGTGAGTTGCACAATATGCATCTGTGCATGCAGCTACTAAATTACAGGGTGACAGATTTTGACAACTATATTTTCTTGTGATAATTGGCAATATAATGTTATGATTCTTAACCAGGCCACCAAATTTATGTTACTGTTTGGCTCAGAACCAGCCACATTTTTTAAAATTGAGACATCCACGGGACTGCCTCCGAGAATGAATGCAAGGTTTCGAACAAACAACAGTAATTTTTATTGGACAATGTCAAAACAGTCATACAAGGTATAGTACATGTGTGGCATAGCACACATCGAAGAGCAAATGCACTCAAGTAAGATCCCATGAATTTCTAAGGCACAATATCATAAGTCTACATGGCAATCTGCACCTGTAACTCACCTCCCAAACTGCACAAGTAAAATGCCTTGCGAGGAACTGAGTCCTAGATCGCTTCAGTTGCAACCCTGCTGAGGTTCCATTTCCCAAACATTAGACCCAGTGTCTCTGGAATCTTAAACCCTCTCCCAATACCATTCTTCCTTCTAGCTTATTTTATCTTCTGAAATCTGGACTCATTTCAATTGGCACTGAGCGTAATCCGGAGATTATTATTTTTGAGATTTTGCGTGACAATTTTCTATCTAGCTCCCTAAGTTCTGACTGCAGGACCAACATTCCTTTCCCTCCCTACTTCATGGACCCAAACGTGGACCACTGCCTCTGATTGATCAGTTTCTATCAGAAGCATGTACTACATCCATATTATGATCTGTTTGACCCCAGCACCAATAAGGCAAAATAACATCCAGGGAATGTCTATCTGTTCTCACAAGTAAAGAATTCCTGGTCAGTACTGCTTTTCCACACTTGTTCCTTCACGTCTGTCCATCTGAGGCACTGATGGTGCAAGAGACTTGGCTCTTGCTGCAGTCCTTTGCAGTTGACACCCACATTTTGAGTTAAATTCTAACCAGTCCTTCTGAGTGTGCAACAAAAATCTGTGCCAATATATCTTTTTAGTTTCAGCAATACTCAACTTCTATTGTTGCAACTGAATAAACAAGAGCATGTGGGGGGGAGGGATGGTAGAGGAGGTCACTGGATGAACCAAACCACACAGTATTGTACTAGAATCCTCAGTTAAAAGACTGTTTATAATCTCCTCTAAGCAGCAAGTCATTGCTCATAGCAAGTGAAAAATCTTCACTTTTAAATTGCACAGATGAATTATTATTAAACTAATTTGTGATCAAAATCAATGACTGAAGGAGTATTTTATTTATGAGATCAAAAACATCACGAAGCCAAGAATTTGCTCTCATATTAAGATTAACTGAATATTTGAATAATTGTTCTTCAGTTATTCCAACACACATTTGGAAAGGCAAGAACTGATTAAGGATAGTCAGCACAGCTTTGTGCATGGGAAATCATGTCTCATGAACTCGATTGAGTTTTTTGAAGAAGGATCAAAGCGGATTGATGTGGGCAGATGCGTGGACGTGATCTATATGGGCTTCAGTAAGGCACTCAACAAAGTTCCCCATGGGAGATTGATTAGCAAGGTTAGATCTCATCGAATACAGGAATACCTAGCCATTTGGATACAGAACTGGCTCCAAGACAGAGGGTGGTGTTGGGGGGTTGTTTTTCAGACTGGAAGCCTGTGACCACTGGTGTGCCACAAGGATCGATGCTGGGTCCACTGATTTTTGTCATTTATATAAATGATTTGGATGTGAACATAGGAGGTATAGTTAGTAAATTTGAGGACGATATCAAAATTGGAGGTGTAGGGGACAGCAAAGAAGGTTACCTCAGAGGACAACAGGATCGTGATCAGATGGGCTAATGGGCTGAGGATGGCAAATGTAGTTTAATTTAGAAAAATGCGAGATGCTGCATTTTGGAAAAGCAAATCAGAGCAGGACTTATACACTTAATGGGAAGGTCCTGTGGAGTGTGGCTGAACAAAGAGACCTTGGAGTGCAGGTTCATTGTTCCTTGGCTGGAAGGCTTTGGTGGGGGTCAGGGTTGGGAAGGCATAGAGGAGATCAGGGTTAAAAAACAGGGTAAGACGTTTGAATAGGAAATGTTGGAGGCCTTTTGGGAGAGGGTTGTTGCCTCTAATAGGTACAGTGGCACAGGAGGTTGACACATCATTGTCTGTAATCAGCTCATACAGTTAAAGCTGTCAGGCTGACTTTTTTGTATGGAACTCTCCCTGCTATGGATAAAATAACAGCAAAAGCATCTGACACTCTTAGGAGCCGACTCAGAGCTCAACAGCATGGGATACCTAATGCCTCCACCATCCCGAATAAACTGTCAGACAGGGATATGGTTGGCAGCAAACAGGCCACCTTCTGGACGTTCCAGAGCCTCCTATCTTCAAACCCATTGGTGAGGGATAGTAAAATCTAGCCCAGAACAAGCCCCCCCCCTCCCCCCTCCCCCCCTCCCCCCCCCCCCGCCCCTTACCCCAGCCTCTGATAATCCTTGATCTCAGGCACAATTGGTTGAAGACTCATGCTTTTCAATTTCCAGCTGACTGATTCTAGCATGATGCAAGGCTTGATGTTTTCTAAGTACTCAGACAAGAGCCAGACTTGAATGTAAAATGCCAACATGTGCTCTATCCAGATCTCTTGAAAGAAAAACATGGAAAGTAAGCATATGGGTACAGCAAGTGGTGAAAACAACAAGAAAATTTGTTAGCAAGAGAATTTGAGTACAGAAGCAAGAATTCTTGCTGCACTTGATGAAACTGCATCTAAAATATTTAGGAGAAAGTGAGGACTGGGTTTAAGCCCAAAACATTGATTCTCTGGCTCCTTGGATGCTGCCTGGCCTGCTGTGCTTTTCCAGCATCACACTTTTCCACTATTGCACCTCGGGTATTGTTTGCAGTTTTGATCTCTCACCTGAGGAAGGATGTTCTAGCTATGGAGAGTTAGCAACAAAGATTTAGCAGACTGATTCCTGAGCAGGTAGGACAAACATATGAAGAAAGACTGGATCAAATAGGACTGTATTCACCTGAGTGTGGAGAAATAAGGGGGGATTCTTTTTAAAAAACAATAACATTTAAACAGAATTATACAGGATAAATACAGGCAGGATATTCCTAAGAAATCTCAGGAGTCACAAGCCAGATTGCCATAGTGTAAGGATACAGGTTATGCCATTTAGGATGAGGAGATGAGGAAAGGTTTTGAGATGAGGAGAATTTTTTCACCCAAAGACTGAAATTCTCTGCCACATAAAGTGGTTGAGTCTAAACATAAATATTTTCAGGGAGGAGTTTGAAGTAGTTCTTAGGTCAAATAAGATCAAAGGGTATGGGGAGAAACCAGGAAGAGGGGACTGAGTTGGATGATCAACCATGATAATATGGTGGAGAGGCAAGAAAGGGCTGAATGGTCTACTCTTATTTTTGATGATTCTATGTTTCTTGAATGATTGGTCACTGAATCATTGTTCAAAGAGCCACTTTCTCTGATAAGAAAATAGAGAAAAGAAGTGAATAGAAAGAGTGGAAAATGTCAATGAAAAAGGGAAAGAGAGAATATAAAGAAAGGAAAAAAAGAGGATTAAACTTGTTAAAAAGAGAAGGTGGAAAGAAGAGCAAATGATCATAGAAGAGCAATTAAAAATAAATGGAAAATAAAGGTTAAAGAAACTGAAGGGAGCAAGCACAAAAGCGAACAAATATTGAAGTGATATAAGGACATACAAATGGGAAAGATATAAAATTACATCACAGAAACAGGTACTGGTCTCAACAAGTATTTATCCTCCAAATTCCTTGCACCTGACAACTTATGTCTCTTCAGTCACTTGTATAAGCAATTATTGAGTAGTGATGCATTCTATCCAACTCCAACAGTTCATTCAGCAGTATCATGACCATCTCCTGAAGAATTTGCTTCGATGGTGACATTGGTGATGAGAACTGTAGGTAAGAACACTGTGCTGTTTGATCCTCCAGTAGCAAATTCACATCATAGATAGTGTGAAAATAATCTGGATCCAGTGCAATGACTGTAGAGGCAGATGGAAAGATGGAGGATATGTCTAATCGCATCCATTGAACCATGGTCATTACACTATGTGGAAAAAAATAATACTTCCATGGATGTATTAATGCATTGGAGTTTGTTGCTTTTCCCTTTGATGTATAATTAACAAACATTCATTACAACCTATACAGCATGAAAATGCAACATTGTGTCAAAACAAGGGACACTTTTCTTATGACAAAATCTCTGCTTGATTAATTTGATTGTTGACAGTTGAACATGCAAATAAATGGCAGGTAGCTTGAAGTGAAAAGAAAATGATGACATTAAAGTGCCATTGTTTAGATAAACTCAAAACTGAAGCTTCTCACAGGCAATCTACAATTCCACTTCATATTAGGTCATTTCACTTCCATTCTGAAGACACACACAACTCAACTGAAAGCAACAGTGTAACAGATGATTTGTTGGCTGGGGTCAAAACCATTCCTGTTGGGTGTGCGGTCTGGGGAAAAAACATTGTATAGTTCTCCATTAAAGACACTTTGTCACCTTTGAATTAAACTGGAAACAAAATGCATTGTGATGTGGTTCCAGCTTTACTGTACTCAAAGCTCATCACTACCCTGGGCTCCTGGTTTATCTCAGTTGCCTAAGGCCACAGCTCAGTTACTCCCTGCTGTCCCCACCATTTCCCCTCCAAGCTAGCCTGGCTCAGATCAATTCACCTTGATTTGACAGACAGTTCTGGCTGGGGTTCAATTATTTATAAATTGGATGTTATAGAGGACGAAATGCTGGATGTCTTGAAATGCATTAAGGTGGATTAATCCCCAGTGCTTGAACAGGTGTGTACCCTAGAACTCTGTGGGAAACTGGGGAAGTAATTGCTGGGCCCCTTGCTGAGATATTTGTATCATTGATAGTCACAGGTGAGGTGCCAGGGAGGTTGGCTAATGTGGTACCATTATTTAAGAAAGGTGGTAAGGATAAGTCAGGGGACTATAGACCAGTGAGCCTGATGTCGGTGATGGGCAAGTTGTTAGTCAATCCTGAGGGACAGGATTTACACATATTTGGAAAGGCGAGGACTGATTAGGGATAATCAGCATGGCTTTGTGCATGGGAAATCATGTCTCACGAACTTCATTGAGTTTTTTGAAAAAGTAACAAAGAGAATTGATAAGGGCAGAGTCGTGGACGTGATCTATATGGACTGCAGGAAGGCATTCGACAAGGTTCCCCATGGGAGACTGGTTAGCAAGGTTAAATCTCATGGAATACAGAAAGAACTAGCCATTTAGAAACAGAACTGGTTCGAAGGTAGAAGACAGAGTGTGGTGGTGGGGAGTTGTTTTTCAGACTGGAGATCTGTGACCAGCGGTGTGCCACAAGGATCAGTGCTGGGTCCTTTAATTTTCGTCATTTATATAAATGATTTGCATGTGAACACAGGAGGTATAGTTAGTAAGTTTGTAGATGACACCAAAATTGAAAGTGTAATGGACAGCTAAGATGGGTATCTCAGATTACAAGGCGATCTTAATCAGATGGGTCAATGGGCTGAGGAGTGGCAGATGGAATTTAATTTAGATAAATGTGAGGTGCTGCATTTTGGGAAAGCAAATCAGAGCAGGACTTATACACTTAATGGTAAAGTCCTAGGGAGTGTTATTGAACAAAGACACCTTTAGAGTGCAGGTTCATAGCTCCTTGAAAGTAGAGTCGCAGGTAGATAGGTTAGTGGAGAAAGCATTTGGTATTCTTTCCCTTATTGTTCAGAGCATTGAGTATAGGAGTTGGGAGGTCATGTTGAGGCTGTACAGGACGTTGGTTAGGCCACTTTTAGAAATTTGCGTACAATTCTGGTCTCCTTCCTATCGGAAGGATGTTGTGAAACTTGAAAGGGTTCAGAAAAGATCTACAAGAATCTTGCCAGGGTTGGAGGATTTGAGGTATTAGAGAGGCTAAATCAGCTGAGGCTGTTTTCCCTGGAGTGTCGGAGGCTGAGGGGCAGTCTTATAGAGGTTTATAAAATCATGAGGGGCATGGATAGGATAAATAGATAATGTCTTTTCCCTGGGGTGGGGGAGTCCAGAATCAGAGGGCATAGGTTTAAGGTGAAAGGGGAAAGATATAAAAGAGACCTAAAGGGGCAATTTTTTCATGCAGAGGGTGGTGCGTGTTTGGAATGAGCTGCCAGAGGAAGTGATGGAGGCTGGTACAGTTGCAACATTTAAAAGGCATCTGGATGATAAAATGAATAGGAAAGGTTGAGAGGCATATGGATCAAGTGCTCGCAAATGGGACTAGATTAGGTTGGGATATCTGGTCAGCATGGACTTGTTGGACTGAAGGGTCTGTTTCCATGCTGTATATCTCTATGACTCTATTTGGGGAAAGCAGCAATGTGGAGCTGAGGCCGCTATCAGATCAGTGATGATCTTAGTGAGTGACATAATGGGCTCAAAGGACCAAATGGACTATTTATGTTCGTATTATGAATGGTATATTGAAGTCTCCTGACTATAATGGTCTCCTGATTATTCACAATGTTTGAACATATTTTAAATGGTCACAAGTGTAAGGCAGTGGATTCAACATAACCAGTTCCTTCCACTTACATATGTGATAAACTCTTTAAATAATGTTTAGTCAGGTAGATTGTGTCCATTATTTTCCTCTTCTTTCCTGATGGATATGATGATATTTCCCTTCAAACTTCATGATCCAGCATATTTAATGCATGTTGTAATGAACAATGTTGCCCAGTTAAGGATATTAAGCACTCCAATAACTGTAATGTTGAACAGATATTAAATTGTGACAGTTTTTAGGAATGCTGCAACTACTGATGGATGAGTATCCCTCATTGATGGGCCATTAAAAGCAAAATCAACATTCTTGTGCAGAAGGGGAACCCAGATAAATAGATCCCTGAGAAGGGAGCATGCAAAAGAAATGGGTCAAATCTATGAACATACTACATCATTTGGAAATGTTTATTGACAGTATCAAAATGAGAGGAATCATATTGTATTAAAAATATTTTCACACTTTCTCTTTACTGTACTCTGAATAGGGAATGCAAATACTCTGAATGCAAATACTCTTTGAATGCTAATATCAACACTTCTAGTAACAAAAATTCATTCTAATTTAAAATAAATATGCAAATAAAGACATATTTCACAAATATTCTGAAAAGAAATGACATTAATGATTGTATACAATGATTTCCTCCCAGCCATTAACATCTTCAAATAGGTCACTGTGAAAGGATGTTGCCAGGGTTGGAGGGTTTAAGCTTTAGGGAGAGGCTGAATAGGCTGGGGCTATTTTCCCTGGAGCGTCAGAGGCTGAGAGGTGACCTTATACATGAGGTGCATGGATAGGGTGAATAGCCAAGGTCCTTTCCCCACGGTAGAGGAATCCAAAATTAGAGGGCATAGGTTTAAGGTGACAGGAAAAAAAAAATTAGGGACCTCAGGGACAATTTTTCATGCAGAGGGTGGTGCATATATGGAATGGGCTGCCAGAGGAATTGGTTGAGGCTGGTACAATTCCAGCATTTAAAAGGATCTGAATGAGTGAATGAATAGGAAGGGTTAGAGGGATAAGGGCCAAATGATGGCAAATGGGACTAGATTAATGTCGGATATCTGGTCGACATGGGAGAGTTGGACTGAAGGGTCTGTTTCCGTGCTGTACATCATGACCACTTTCTCACTTGTCTATTGACTGGAGCAAATTATACCTCAGCTTCATAATACTTCATACTGGCATATTAAACAAATCAAATTTATTAGGCATTATGAAAAAAACCTGTGCATATGTTCAAAGCCTCAAATATACTTCATTACTCAAAGGAAAAAAAAACAGAAATCAAAAGCATGAAGATACGTACAAGATGAAGTTTATGAAATCTTGTTGCACATCCTTTAAAGATGAAAGATACAACATTCTAAAAAAAGAAACACGCAAATTACTTTTCACGTCAATTAAGTCTTTGATCTTATTCTTTCTACTGCATTCATGATCAGAGCTTGGGAGATGCTATTTGCATCAGATTTAGTAATGAGTACCATGGGGGAAATGTTAAAAAAAAGAAGCAATTGATCTAAGTATAGTTTGCAAAAACTAATTATAAGCTTTTGCTTGAAACAACACAAAACTTTCTTGTGGAGAAACGAATAATACTAAATAAGGCAAGAGTCCATGTTATTAGAGGCAAGGTACTGGCTTGGATAAAGGATTGGCTGACTGGCTGAGGTGGACAGTGGAGATAAAGAGGTCTTTTTCAGGATGACAGCCAGTGACTAGCAGAGATCTGCAGGGTTCAGAGCTGGGACCACAACTATTCATATTGTACATTAATAATCTGGATGAAGAAACTGAGTGCATTGTTATTAGGTTTACAGATGACACAAATATAGGTTTAGGGACAGTGAATGCTGAAGAGGAGATGAGACTACAGAAGAACACGAATAGACGAGGACACTGGACAAAGTATTCAATGGAATACAATGTGGGAAAGTGTGAGGTTATGCACTTTAATAGTAAGAATAGAGGCATAAATTATTTTCAAAATGGAGAAAGGCTTTGGAAATCAAAAGCACAAAGGGACTCAGGAGTCCGAGTTCATGATTCTCTTTAGGTTAACATGTAGATTCAGTTGGCAGTTATGAAGGCAAATACAATATTAGCATTCATTTGGAGACAGCTAAAATACAAGAAAAGAGATATACTGCTGAGGCTGTATAAAGGTCTGGTTAGACCACACTTGGAATATTCTGAGCAACTTTGGGCCCTTTATCTATGGAAGGATGTGCTGGCCTTGCAACAGATCCAGAGGAGGCTCACGATATTGATCGGAGGAATGAAAAACTTAGCAGAAGAGAATCGCTTGAGAACTCTGCATCTGTACTCAACAGTGCTTAAGAAAATGATAGGGGGATCTGATTAAAACTTACAGAATGTTGAGAGGCCTGGATATAGTGGATGTGGAGAAGACGTTTTTATTATTAGAGGAGAGCAAGATCCAAGGGCACAGCCTCAGAGTGAAGGGACTCTAAAACTGAGGTGAGGAGGAATTTATTCAGCCAGAGGATTGTTAATCTGTGAATTCATTGTCGTAGAAGACTGTGGAGGACATGTTCCTGTGTCTATTTAAGACAGATAGGTTTTTGATTAATGGGGAAATCAAAGGTTACCGGGAGAAGGCAGGAGACTTGGGTTGAGTAATATTTCAGCCATGATTGAATGACAGTGCAGACTCAGTAGGTTAAATGGCCTAACTCTGCTCCTTTATCTTGTGGTCTGATAGTCTAAGAACAATTTATCCTAAGATTGAACAAAACAAGTAAATGGAGTACTCAATGAATGGCAAAACACTAGGAAGCTCAGAAGAACAGAGGGATCTTAGGGCATTTATCTACGAATTGCTGATGTTATTAGGGTAGATTAATAGAGTGAAAAAGGCAAAAGGAAAGTTGCCTTTATCAATCATAACAGAGTATGAGAACAGAGAGGTTATGTTGGAGCTGGACAAAATTTTGGTTCCGTCAATAGCTGGAATACAGTGGGAAGCCTGGTTTCTGCACTAAAGGAAGGATGTTGCTTTCTTTAAAGCTGAGAAAGTTCTTGGAGGCCTGATGAGTGGATAAGATTATGAGGGGAATGGACAGGGTAGATGTGAAACAGCTGTTCCTCTTAGTTAAAGATTCATTAACAAGACAGAGACACTTTAAAGTGGAAAGTTGGAAGCTTGGAGGGGATTTGAGGAAAACGTCTTCATCCAGAGTGTGGCGGGAAATCTGGAATGCACTAAATGGTATCAGAGGTAGGAAACCTCGTAACCTTTTTAAACTACTTGGATGAATGCTTGAAATGGGGGAGGTGATGGCCTAGTGTTATTAGCACTGGCCTGTTAACTTAGAGATCTGACTAATGTCCTGTGGACCTGGGTTCAAATCCTGTCATGGCAGATGGTGGAAAATGAATAAGGATCTGGAATTAAGAATCTGATGGTAACCATGAAACCATTGTTTATTATTAGGAAAAATCCATCTGGTTCACTAATGTCTTTCAGGGAAGAAAACTGCCATTCTTACCTGGTCTGGAATACATGTGACTCCAGATCCACAGCAATCTCAACTACTTTCTGGGCAATAAATGCTGGCCTAGCTAGCGAGACCCCCATCCCACGAATGAAGAAATAAATATTCAAGTTTGTGGGACTAGTGTAGAATTTAGCACCGTTTGGCAGTATAGACTGGGTGGGGCAAAGGGCCTCTGCTGTAATGGAGGATTCTGTGACTCGATGATTCTAAAATTACTTTGACATAAGGTTGGACTTCAGAAAGCAATTTCTTACGTCAAGTTTTAGACCAGGATAATGGGATCACATGGTCTGTATTTCCCTGCATTAAAAGAAAAAAAATTACAAGCATGTTCTAATTAGTTATGTGTGTAATAGGATTGTGAGGCCAACTCTTGTCCTGACATTTCAAGATAGGCTTTGAAGAGCTTAATGGGCTTACTTCCAATCAACAGCAAGACGAATTTTCACACAAAAAAAAAAGCAATCCAAGCTTTGGTTCAGTGACATTCATCAGCACAATAGGTTTTAGGAAATAAACTCTCCATTGTTAATTGGTGTCCTAATTGCTATTGGTATTCATGATATTGTCTTACTTCTCACTATGGCTGAATGAACAATATCAAAAGTAAGTGACTGGACTACAGGGCGTGTTGGAATGGCCATTGGCAAAGCAAAATTAATTCTATCATGACATTGATTTAATAATCATGCATACTGCTGGGGAGTCATGACTGGAAGTCAGCATATTCTCACAAACGATTGGAGACAAAATGTCTTCCAAAGGTCATTCATCGGCACCTTCCAGCCTTTAACTGTCTAAGCCATTATTGGAAGATTAACAGCAGGTCACCTATCCAACATTTCAATCACATGATGACTAGTAAGCCACAATGAAAACATTAAGATTCGTGAATCTTCACTGAAGCTTTTGAAGACAAATTATCACCGGACATAATTTTCTTAGGTTTGCGATATCCACAATTATTAAGTGACCCAAAAGATCAATGGCTTTTACATTTACATTGGATGGAATTTCCAAGGAAAAGGTCAGCGTTCTCTTGACAGCAGCTGGAAATGAATGTTGGCAATGCATGTGACCAATAGTTGATGGACCTCCCCTTTGATTTATGGGAGGCAGTGCATGGATATGCCACCCACGAATACACCACTACTGTGGTTGTTGTCCTATGGCTGCCTGACAGCTATCTGCCTGATCAAAGGGATGGCAGCCACAAGGAATGATGGCCCTTGCTGAGAAATGCAGGAATCATGTAGCTGATTGTCAGCCAAAGAAAATATAACAAACTTAAAATTTATCTTGATGGAGCAGAAAACACCTCTGAGCTAATTACTGAACTGCTTCCTTGCCTGGGTTCTCCTGTTTGAAAAAAAATGAGGCCAGTTCCTCAATTCCTTGAGTGTGGATGGGGTTAGCAAGTTAATTTGTCACAGCTCCTCAACACACACCAATCTGAACTAATGGAAGTCCATACAATTCTCCTCCTTGCTGTTAATAGTGATGGACAATTAAAGAATAAATAGAACACAAGGTCTCCCTGAGCATCAATAATGGCAGAAAGCAGCACCAAAGTGGAAAAACCATCATGAAAGTGATCATGACAGTCCTCAGCCTAGTTTCTCACCTTGGTTTTAAAAACTCACAATTTGGAATATCCATGGACAAATTTACCTATCCCAAGCCATACAGCATAGAAACAGACCTTTTGGTCCAACTTGTCCATGCTGACTAGATATTCCAAATTAATCTAGTCTCATTTTCCAGCATTTAGTCCACATCCCTCTAAGTCTTCCTATTCATACACTCATCAGATGCCTTTTAAATTTTGTAACTGTACCAGCTTCTACCACCCCCACAGGCAGATCATGCCATTCACATACTTCTCTCTGCATGAAAATGTTGCCCCTTAGGTCCGTTTTAAATCTTTCCCTTCTCACCTTAAACCTATCTCCTCAAGTTTTGAATTCCCCAATCTTGTGGAAAACACCTTGACTATTCACCCTATCCATGCCCCTCATGATTTTATAAACCTCTATAAGGTCACCTCTCAGTCGCTGATGCTCCAGGGAAAATAGCCCCAACCTATTCAGCCTCTCCCTATTGCTGAAACCCTCCAACCCCAGCCACATCTTTATAAATCTTTTCTGAACTCTTTCATCAGTGATTTTAGAAAAAAATGCAGTGAATGAATAAATGTATAATAATTTATTGTCACTTGTACTCTACAATGAACAACACAGTAAAGTATGGTGAAAAACTTCAACTGTTGCCACAATCCAGTGTCATTTTGGACAGTTTAAGAATAAAAAGATACACTGAAAGAAAGTCCATCTTTAACCACCACTTCCATCATGACTCCTGACTCCTGTGTCCTGAGCCAGCTGACGAACGAGCCCTGTGTTGCTACCCTCCACTGCCTGCACTAGACCCACTAACATTGGAGTCACCACTCTTCAGACACCATCTCTTCATCGCTGGGCCAAGCTCACCGATGGGCCACCTCTGCTGGATCCACACTTGCCCTGTAACTGAGAGCCCTTGGCTCTGCTACCACTGTCATATTGCCAATAACTAGGAGACTCTGGCTTTAGGCATACTACAACCAGGAGCTGCCATCATGGCTTCATCAATAACTAGTCCCCGCTTTGGGAATATCATACCACCATCTCTTCAGCCATTGCCTCGCGACACCTGGAGTCCCCCGTTTGGTGCACCACAGCCAGGAGTAGCTGGCTCCAGTGCCAGGCTTCCACCTCACCATGAGTCCCATTCCAGCCCTCCTCCTCCACAATGTCACCTTCCTTACTGCCACCAAAAGGAGGAAGATGAAAAAAAGGAAAAGAAAGAATACAAAAAGGGTAAAGAAAGAAGGGAGAAAATGGCCAGTTTAAAGGGGATCGGCCCAGAGTCTGAATGTTGCATGCCTTGTTAGTGCTCCCACCTTAGAATAATAATATAATGTGTCATAGATTTTCAGTACCTTTCCATTTTACAGACTAATAGCCATAGATTGAATTAGAAGGCAAAAGACTTCCAGAGATTCTAAAGGCTTTATTGTTCAGTGATAGTTCAGCACAACCACCAGGTTCTACTTTTCCCTTCGAGATGCTTGACCTGTCCAAAAGCCAAACCCTCTCACCAAATGGGAAAATCGTAATATATCTTTTTTAAAACGCCACTACCAAAAATCCATTTTTTTTTGTAAATAACTCACCACCTATGAAAAAAGACACCAAGTCATGTGGTTGCAAACAAAAAAAGAAAAGTCTAGTGTTGAAAGGAAGTAATAAGCAGGCTAACGCTTTGTGTACACCGACCTTTGAGAAGAATCGAGTTCTATAGGTACCTGTTGAGAGATGTTAGTACAGCCCACTGGAGCAAGGGGGACTTGAACCTGGGCCTTCTGGCTCAGAGGAAGGGGCACATACTGTGCCACAAGAGTTCTTAAGAACCCAGCACTGAATACAAAGTCCAATGAGCATCATCTTTTCTCGATAAACTCTGGAGACCTTCCAGTTTACCCTTAGAGGGAACTAATGCAGACATAGTCATCCTACCAGACAATTCCAAGTTGAGTGGTCACTGTTACCCAGATTCAGACTCTCCTTCCCACCACAGAATCCCAATATGACATTGGACTCCTGACTAAATATTGGATATGATTACTAAGATGTCAAGATGAACTAATTTTATTTTATCTATGTTTTAGATGATAACCTTTCTGGTGCATTCTTTTTCACTACATGGTATCGAGACCTGATCCCAGATAAAATGAAAGAGTCAGATTTCCAAGACACTATTTTGACATTCATCAGTTTTGTAACTTGATACCTTTTTGAGCAGTTTACAGGATTCTTCGATCAAGATAATGTTTATTTACTCAGGGTGTGAATCAAGGTGACCCATCCAATTTCTAGACTACAGCATTATTGGTTGTTGTCAGACAGTTTTCAATGTGAAGATTATGAGAGATTGCAAAATTGCAGAAAAGGTACAGAACAAATTGCAAGAAGGAAAGCATAACATGGGAATAAAGAATGTTGATTTAATGGGATGGAAGTTGGGAAGTGGTGCTCCACTTAAATCAGTCTTGGGAACATGGTTGTTCACAATTTACATGAACGATTTAGATTTTGGAATTGTAAAAAAATCTAATTTGTGGATCACACTATATAGGGATACTCAGTGCAGAGGATAGTTGCAACAAACATTTTGCCCATCCAACTTGGATCCCATTTTGCCCTTGCCAAAGTATCTTTCATCTGATAGAACTTAAACCTCTTCCAATTTTGAAGTTCTACTTCAGATTGTGTCTTGGTTTTCTCAATTATTGAATTAAATGTTATGATATAATAATCACTCTTACACAAGTATTTACAGGCATCAGTGCCAGGATACATCCTTCTTTGTTAAACTGAGAACAAGAACATTGCTCATTGAACATTCGCCTGAACACATTTCAGAATGATTCCCCTGCCTGTGGCTTCACTCTTAAATTATCTCAATCGATTTATGGGGAATTAAAGTGCTCCAATATCAGCACTGCATCATTCTTGTACTTCTCTGTGTCTGTGATTTCCTTGCAGATTTGCTTGTCTATCTCTCTCACTAATTTGAGACCTATAGAATAACCTTGGTCAGATGATCATATACTTTGTGAATCTCAACTTGAACAAATCAATCATGTGCTTTATTTTTAACCTGTTCTAGGATTTGTAATCCAAAATTGAATGAAATGGAATACCTTTTGTAAGGTTTAAATCAATACTAATTACTGCAAGTTTCCACACTTTAGACTTCAGTGACAAACTCAAATGGTGAAGACAGTCTGCCTCAAATCAATTAGAGAGTCATAGAGTCGAAAAGTTATACAGCATGGGGAAACAGAAACTTCAGTCCGACTTGTCCATGCCATATCCTAAATCAGTGTAGTCCCATTTGTCGGCATTTGGCCAATGCCCCTCTAAACCCTTCTTAATCATATACCTATCCAGATGCCTTTCAAATGTCATAACAGTACCCACCTCCAATACTTCCTTCGGCAGCTCATTCCAAAACATTCTTTTAAATCTTTCTCTATCACCTTAAACTAATACCTTCTAGTTCTGAACTTCCCTACCCTGAGAAAAACACCTTGGCTATTGATCTATCCATGCCATTCATGATTTTATAATCTGTATCAAGTCAACCCTTAGCCTCTGATGCTCCAGTGAAGATTCCTACCTAATACCATCAAAATTATCCTTACTTCAATTTATGATTTTAACTTTTAGATCAGGTCTATCCTTTTCCATATCTATCTTAAAACTAATAGGATTATGATCAATGGCCCCAAACTGCTCCCCCACTGACATCTTGTCACTTGCCTGATCTTATTTCCCAAGAGGAGGTCAAGTTTTGCTCCTTCTCCAGTAATACTTCGTAAATTTTCTTGGACAGGCTTAACAAGTTTCTCTTTGAACTAGCCCCTAACAGTATGGCAGCCCTAGTCTATGTTTGGAAAGTTAAAATCCTCTTCCATTACAAAACTATTATTTGTGATTCACTTATGCTGTCTGATACTGAATGTCATGGAAGTACTCCAATTTTTATATTGAAATGAAGAAGTAAAGAGACATCCAGAAACTATTAACACATTCTGCAATCTCTTGGATGTTCACTTTTGATGTCCGAAGTACGTTTTTACAATTAAGAAAAGTGGTTATCATTCCTGATGTTGTTGTTGTTTTTGTTATTATTGAAAGACCGTGTTTTCATTTGTTCACTGAGACTTGAGTAAATGGAAGCTGATTAAATTGCCTACTTCAACTTCTCTTGTGGTGTTTGTCATTGTGCATTTAGAAACATTTCATTTTCACTCCTCTGTCAAAATTCGCTGCTATGATGCAGTGTCCATCAAGTGTTATCAAACATAATCCTTCTCCCAAGAGTGATTAAATCTCTGAGTAATTTTCTGATCACAGTTCCAATTTACCACCTAGACCTAATTTACAGACTGATCAATCATAAAATGCTTACAATCATGGAATGGCTTGTAGGAAATCATGGTGAAGGACTACATAAGTGTTTTTTTTGTGTGAGTAGATCAGGGAGGAAGTTGTTTTTTTCTTTAAAATAATTAAGCAATTATAATCAAATGCATTGAAGTTTAAAAAAAAATTACAAGGAAACAATCACTTAGTCAGAATGTACTAGAGTATTGGTGAAAAGAAAGATGTTGCCAAACTTTTCATTTGGCACTTATCAGGACAAACACAAGAAAGCCAAATTTCAAACATTCACAACAATTTATACCACAGGAGAATAGGCTGTTGATTGATTAGAAAGTCAACTCGTATTGGCTGAGGTATTGTTTTGGAGGAAGCAATGGTGAACAAATATGGTGAAGCCTTCCAACTGAAGAATTGTGCAGAAGACTGAAGGTTCACTCACTGATTCTTGTGATGAAGTGGTTGCCTTGGCATTGTACACCAAGCCAAAGATTTCCCAGACTGAGTCCTGGTGTGGCAGGGCTGGTGTAGAAAGAGGAACTGAACTATGGTCACTGGATTTGAGAAGAGGGCTTATAGAAATCTATAAAATTTTAAGAAGGACTAGACATAGTAAGTAGAGGAAGGATGTTCCTGATGACCAGATGGAGAATCGGGGGTCACACTCTAAGGTTGTGGGGTCGATTATTTAAGATGAAAATGAAGAGAAATTCATTCACCCAGAGAGTGATGAACTTATGGAATTCTCTGCCACAGAACGTGATTTAGGCCAAAATACTGAACATTTTCAAGAAGAATTTAGATACAGTTCTTAGGACCAAAGGGTATGGAGAGAAAGCAGGAACAAGATATGACAAGGGTGATTAGCCATGATCATGCTGAATCACACAGCAGTTTGAGGGTCCATATGACTTCTTCCTATTACTAGTTTCTGTGTTTTTATGTATCCATTGGAATTCAGAAAATTGAGAGGTGATCATATTGAAACATGAAAGATCATGGGTGGACTTGACAGGGTTGATAATGAGAGGGTGTTTTCCTTCTTTACGGGGACTAATATTATTAGATACGGATTAAAAATCTAGGGTCTGTTATTTAAGACAGAGATGATGAGGAATGTCTTCTCTCAAAGGAATTCTTTTCTGCAGAGAATGATGGAGTCAGGATCATTGAATATGGTTAAGCCTGCATTAAAATGATGCTTGATTGACAAGGGTGTCAAACATTAATGGGGGGAGGATAGGAATGTGGGAGTTGAGACCACAATCAGCCAGAGAAATACAAAACAGTAATGATCAGGCATGTCCTTTCAATCATGGGATACTTCTGCTCATATGCATGTCTGCACCTCTGCCCATTTGTCATTTCCTCCTCAAATTTGTAATCCTCAATGCCAAAAACAGAGAGTACTCTTTTTAATTACATGAAATGTCATGGGAATATGTTCCCATTTACAAATTAGATTGTATTTTGTTTGTTTTATGGAATTATTAAACATTTTTATGTGAAGGCTTCAGTTCCAGCCAAACACTTGCATATAAACTTGGTCTTGTTAGAGATATGGCTCTGAGAGATGAATGTGGCTCATGCAGTCTGACCATTCACAGCATTCACATCAATCCCTAAGATGATTAAGAACTACTCGAATAGCTGTCTTAATGCGATAGGCTTCCTTGGCACTTGTTGATTCTGCTCAGCTGATGAATACAAGCTGTGTGACTGTCTTGCACAAGGCAAATGTATTCTGCAAACTTTAGGATGTGAAATAAACATGAGAGCAAGACAAAGATTGACGCAACAGAGAAAGAAGACAGAGAAATGTGGTTTCTAAATGTTAATTTGTTCTTTTAACAAATAAAGCTGAATTTAAACAGCAGCTTTACTTCTCCTTGAATGTATAGCATGAAGATATGCATGGGATATTTTCTAATCAACCTGTTCAGAGATGTTATTACATACCTCTGGAGCAAGTGGGATTTGAACCCAGGTCTCCTGGCTCAGAGATAGGGATGCTACTACTGCACCACAAATTATGTGAAGGACAAAATAAAAGATGTAGAGAAGGGAGGTGAAAAGAAGAGGTGAAGGTCATTTCCAACTTGTAAATCCAACTCCAAATGCTCCTCTTAGTTGGATGTTTTGCTGCCATGTTGAGCCATAATAAATACATGCTTATGCTCAGTACGAAAGCAGTAAAAGATAGAACAATTCAAGAGAACTGACCAAAGCAAAAGCAGGAATTCAAAGGTGAGAAGAGGAAAAGAAGTGACAGAGAGAAAAAGAAGTCAAGAGGCAGAATAAGCAACATAGAGTCATAGAAATGTACACCACAGAAAGAGGCCCTCCAGTCCAACTCCAGCTTCCATCCAAGGGTTTTAAAGTAAGTCAGGAAACAAATTGTAGACATCCTAACTTTAATCTTTCAGAGTACCTGAGACACAAGAGTCATCCATCTGGAGCTGTATTTGGTCCTGTTTTTGTTTAAAAAGGTTTTGAGCCAGACGTACCGAGTTGATGCTTGCAAACCAATAAAGCAAACAGCTTGTGAGGCAGTGGTGTTTTTATTAAAAGTTAGAACAATAGGAGAAGTATGAATGCGTGGAATCAGGTTCCACAGAACCAGGAGCTTTCAGTTCATAGAATGGGCAAAACAGTGGCAGTTCATAGAGATGTACAGCACAAAAACAGACTCTTTGGTCCAACTTGTCCATGCTGGCCAGATATCCCAACCTAATCTAGTCCCATTTGCCAGCACTAGGCTCATATCCTACTAAACCCTTCCTATTCATATACCCATTCAGATACTTTTTAAATGTTGTAATTGTACCAGCCTCCACCACTTACCACACACCATCCTCTGCATGAAAATGTTGCTCTTTTAAATTGTTCCCCTCTCACCCTAAACCTATGCACTCGAGTTCTGGACTCCCCTAACCCATGGAAAAGACCTTTCTACTTAGCCTGTCATGATGGGGTTTTGAGCTTAATTTAACTTTCAGTTGTTGGGGTTTTGAAGTTGGTTGTGGAAGCTGTTTCATGGTCTGCCCAAAATTTTTCTTGGTGTTCCTTTCTCCTGGATCATAGAAACATTGCCTTTGAGGCAATCTATTTTACTCACTTTGTCTTTGCCAATGCTTTATGGGATGTTATTACATTGGAACAATTGCTGCTGAGTAGTTAAATAATCTATTATTCTGTCAAGTTTTCCAATAGAGTTAAAGTTATATTAATTCTCCTCTCTTTGTTTGTATTCAAAATAGGTGTAAGAATAAGTGTGTTTTGCTTAAAACCAAGTTGTATGACTGATCAAATTACATCTAGAACACAACCCATTACACTTGTCTTTAAATTAGATAAAGGTTAGTATCTCGGCTATCTCCTTGATATAATTGATGGGGGTTTGGTCTGATCCATAACACATGTCAGTACACATTTTAAGAAAGGCAAGAGAGGAAAACTAGGGATTTAGCCAAACATCTAGTGGGGAAATTGTTGGGGACTATAATCAAGAATGGGTAACTGAACATCTCAGAAACTTTCAGTTAATCAGGAAGAACCATCAGGGATTCATGACAGGTAAATCATGCTCGACAAACCTGACTAAAACTTTAAAAGAGATAACTCAGGTAATGAACAGAGGAATGTTTTTGGAAGTTGTTTTTATGGTCTTCCGGAAGGTTGATAAAGATTTGATAAAATCCAATGTCAGAGGTTGTTAACCAAGATAGAGGCCTATGGATTTGAGGAAAATTATTGACATGGCTGGGAAATTGGTTGAGTGGCAGGCAACAGAAATTAGGGATAAAGGGTAGGTACTCACATTGGCAGGATTTTGATCAGTGATATCCTACAAGGATTGGAATTAGGGCCTCAATTATTCACATCATTTATTTATTTGGATAATGACATAGAAAGCCACATATCCAAACTTGCTAATGCCACAAAATTAGGTGGCATGAAAGGCAGCAGAGACTATCGTATAAAATTACAAAGGGATATTGATAGAAGAAATGAATGGGCAAAACAGTGACAGATGGAGTTCAATGAAAGCAAGTGGGAGGTTATCCATTTTGAACTGAGAAAGAATGGTACTTTCGACGGTATGAAGTTAAATACAGTTGATGTCCAAAGAGACTTTGGTGTTCAGGTGTGTCAATTTTTAAAATGCCATGAACAGGTGCAGAAAATAACCAAGAAAGCTAATGGAATGCTGGTCTTCATTTCCAGAGGACTGAAGTACAAGTATGCAGAAGTTATGCTGCAGCTATACAAAACCCTGGATAGACCCCACTTGCAGTACTCTGAGCAAACCTGGATATCTTACCTTAGGAAAGATACATTGGCCTTGGAGGGAGCACAATATCAGTGTACAAGAATGATACCTGGATTTCAGGGTTAATTTATAAAGAGAGATTACATAATCTCTTGTTAAAGGTTTATGGGTTGATCTGATCAGTCATAGAAGCATAGAGTCATCGAGATGTATAGCACGGAAACAGAACCTTTTGTCTAACTCATCAATGCCAACCAGATGCCCTAAACTAATCTAATCCCATTTGCCAGCACTTGGCTCATATCCGTCTAAATCCTTCCTATTCATATAACCATCCAGATGGCTTTTAAATGATATCTTTGGACCAGCCACCACCACTTCTTCTGGCAACTCATTCCTGGAGTGCTATAGCTCTACATTTTAGCTGATCATTGGTTTTAAAGTTTGAAGTGCAATATGATATTGATATGAAGATACAATAAATATTCAAATTATTTCCTTAAGCATGAAGTGATTATACGACACAAATAAGCAAAAACAAAACTATCACATATCAGTTGCACACATAAAGCACTGTAATCATTAAGCTTATTTTTCTAAATGAGCTTAATATCACACAATACTGAGGAAAGGAGAAATAATAATTTACTTATTGTGCTTTTTGTGCACCATCATACTAAAAAAAAATTAAATGACAATATGAGATTTTATATTGCCTTCTACAAATGCATGCATTTTTCTGTGTGAAGTTTACAAGCCCACTATATGGGTCTCAATAGTAAATCAATAGTGCAATTTTTATTCATATTTCTATGGCTGTTATTGTCCCTGAGATGTCGATGTGTGAGGTCTGATAATAACCACAGAAATGCTGAAATATGATGATGACGCTACCAATACTGAGATTTTAAGTGTTATTGAAGTAGGCCGTTTGTTTCCTAACAATGGTTCACGAGCTTATCTAGAAATTTATCTGATTCTGTGCAACAATAATGTTTTGAAAACTGTCTGTTATAGAAACATAGAGTCATAGAGACAGACCCATTGGTCCAACTTGTCCATGCTGGCCAGCAATCTTAGATAATTGTAGTCCCATTTGCCAGCACTTGGTCCATATCCCTCTAAATCCTTCCTGTTCATATACCCATCCAGATACCATTTAAATGTTGTGATTGTATCAGCCTCCACCACCTCCTCTAGCAGCTCATTCCATACATGCGCCACCCTTTGCGTGAAAAATTTGTCCCTTAGATCCTTTTTAAATCTGTCCCCTCTCACCTAAATCTATGCCCTCTACCTCTGGACTCACCCATCCCAGGGAAAGGACCTGGTCTATTTACCCTATCCAAGCTCCTAATGATTTTATAAACCTCTATAAGGTTACCCCTCAGCCTCTGATGCTCCAGGGAAAACAGCCCCAGCCTATTCAGCCTCACCTTATAGCTCAAACCCTGGCAACTTCCTTGTGAACCTTTTCTGAACCCTTTCAAGTTTCACAGCATTCTTCTTATATGAGGGAGACCAGAACTGCATGCAATATTCCAAAAGTGACCTAACCAATGTCCTGTACAGCTGCAGCATGACCTCCCAACTCCTATATTCAATACTCTGACCAATAAAGGAAAGCATACAAAGCACCTTCTTCACTACCCTATCTACCTGCAAATCCACTTTCAAGTAACTATGAACCTGCACTCCAAGGTCTCATTGTTCATCAACATTTCCCAGTACCTTACTGTTATGTGTATATAGTGTTAAGTGATTTGCCTTCCAAAATGCAGCACCTCACATTTATCTAAATTAAATTCAATCTGCCACTCCTCAGTCCATTGGCCCATTTAATCAAGCTGAAAATGTGTTGCTGGAAAAGCGCAGCAGATCAGGCAGCATCCAAGAAGCAGGAGAATCAACGTTTCCTGAAGAAGGGCTCATGCCCGAAACATCGATTTTCCTGCTCCTTGGATGCTGCCTGACCTGCTGCGCTTTTCCAGCAACACATTTTCAGCTCTGATCTCCAGCATCTGCAGTCCTCACTTTTTCCCATCTGATCAAGATCTTGTTGTACTCTTAGGTAATCTTCTTCGCTGTCCACTACACTGCCAATTTTGGTGTCATCTGCAAAGTTACTAACCATACCTCCTATATTCACATCCAAATCATTTATATAAATGTCTTTGAAGGACCAATGGTTTAACGTGAAGTAACTGACTTTTTTCCCCAGCAACATAGCACCAGATAAAAAACAGTTTCAGTGGATATTGATAACTGGTCAGCAACCAATAGATTTCATATCGGTTTACTGCTAATGGGCCACATGGACACGTAATACAATAATAAACTAATTAATCAACAGCAATATATTTTAGTATCGTTACGTATTTGCCATTATTGATTAAAATTTTGGGATTGGTCTCTGGTTAATATGTATGGAAGGCTGTATTTGAACAAAGTTTTTGTGTCCACAATGTCAACAAGGTCAAATATCAAGGTAAAGCTCAGTGATATTCAGATGAAATTATTTTATCATGCACATTTATTTGTCCTAAGTTGGTATCACTAGTCATCCTGAAGTCACAAAATGTATTCCTTTATATGCCCCTTTTCCCATTGCCCTCACCAATGAATTGCATTGTTGTACAGTTATGAGTAACAACAAAAGCAATTTTTATCTCAGGGATTGTGGCCACAAATTAGTATTATTCTACTAGTGTAATAGAAACTTGAAATTAATGTACCTGCACCAGTGACTTCATTCAAGGCACATTACTCTTAAGAGACTTTCTAAACTAGGAGTGAGCACTGCTTTGTGTCTAAGTCAGTCAAACTTGAATGCTTTGGTAGCTTGATAAATAAACTAACTTTAGGCCAGATCTGCTTTTGACCCTCTCTCTCAGTGTATGTGTCTTATGATGAAAAAATAATGAACATTTAAAGAATGTCTTTCAGGGTTCTCATATTTTTTAGGGCAAGTCCTTCCAAAGTCACTTTAGTTATAGAAAATAAACATACCAATCAAATTACACTCAAACGGCAGTTTGACAAATTCTCTTTTTGGGCAGTGCCTTGGCATTGGGGATGCCTTGCTTCCACTCCAGTTCAATGGGTTCTGAGATTGCTGATAAAGCCAAAGTACAATCTGCAAACTCTTCTCCATAACACAGTTGATACTTGAAGGATTGGCAGATGAGATGTTTGGAGAATTTTTGCTGTCTCTGATACGTCAATTTCACTTGATGTACTTCCAAAATGAACTTTTCTTCTTCATAAGCTGGGAGTCCCATAAGTTAGTGATGATGTTCGATCTCTCCAGGGGTGCTTTAGAAGATTATTTAGACTGTTTTCCTGGGATGTCTTGCTTTGGAAAAGTTCTGATTAGAACTGATACATCAGGAGTCCAACAGGGAAAGCAATCCAATGACTGCACACATCAATGGTAAGCAGTTTCTCTGGTTTATTGTGATGATTGATTGTCTTAACACTCCAAGGCTTAAACTTCCAAGCCAGGTGTGGAGGAGAGCTTGTCAAGAAAAGCGAAATAATCAGGACTCATTGGCAAGCTCATTTTGAAGAATTACTTAACCAAGACAGTCTTCAAGAAGAACATCATTAGCTTCTTTCTTCAAAACTACACCCTGTTTGATTTTGGTACTGACAAGAATATACAAGGCATCCACAGCAGGTGAATCCCTGCTGAAATTGTGAAAGACAAAAAAACTGCAGATGCTGGAATCCAAGGTAGACAAGCAGGATTCTGGAAGAACATCGTCAACGAGACAGCATCAGGAGGTGGAGAAGTCAATGTTTCAGGTATAACCCTTGTTCAGGCCTGGGTGTGGGGCAAAGGGGAGGTGCACATAAAATGAGGGTGTATAAGAGGGGTGGAGTGGTGAGGTAGTGATAGATGAACAGTGGAGGGTATGGCCTGGTTGGTCAATTGGAGAAATGAATCTGGTTGGTGGTTGGAAAAAAGGGTCAGTCAGAGGAATGGAATGGAGAGGAGGGGTTGGAAAGGGAGTTGGAGGATGGAAAGGGACGTTATTTGAAATTGGTGAACTCAATATTGAGTCCTCCGGTCTGTTGGCTGCCCAGGTGGAAGATGAGGTGTTATTCCTCTAACTTGCAGTCTGGTTCGCAATTGAAGAGACCAAGGATAGTCGTTTAGGAAAGGGAGTGGGAAGGGGAATTAAAATGGGCGGTGATTGGAAGATCAGGTCTGCCCTTGCAGGCCTGGCTAAAACCTCGGCAAAATGGGTCCTTAGTTTACGCTTGGTCTCACCGATGTAGAGACCACATTGGGAGCGCCAGATACAATAAATTAGGCTGAAGGAGAGGCAGGTGAACCTCTGTTTCACCTTGAAGGACAATTTTGGGCCCTGGATGGAGGTGAGGGGGTTGGTGTGCCGTCAGGTGTTGCACCTTTTACAGCTGTAGTGGGAGGTTCTGGGGGTTAGGATGAGTTGGTGGGGAGAGTGGTGCAAACCAAGGATTGGTGAAAGGACATTGTGCCACACAGTGAAAGTACATTCCTAGCATCATTGCAAAATATCACCTCCCTTATCCAAGAAGACTGCTACAGGCAGTTCTGCTGCAGACTGCTGCAGTATCTCAGAGACTCCATAATTTCATAACCAGCAAATTGATCATGATCACCAAATTTGGATTGGCTATGTTGAATTATAAAATTCCTACAGTGTAGAAACAGGACATTTAGCCCAAAACGTCCACACCGACCTTCCGAAGAATAACCCACTCAGACCCATTCCCTAATATTCTACATTTACCTCTGACTAATGCAAGTAAACTACACTATGGGCAATTGAGCATGGCCAATTCACCTAACTTACTCATTTTGGATTGTGGAAGGAAACTGGAGCACCCAGAGGAAACCCACGCAGACTTGGAATTGAACCCGGATCCCAGATCTCATGTTCTTATTTAGAAAAGTACATGAGAAAGTAGACAAGACCTCAATTTAAATACTCAAATACTCACCCAAGACATTGCAGAACTTCCTCATTGTTGGATTAGACTGCCACCCTTGACATTTATGTTCAATTCCTGGATTCAGATTTGAACGTATGATCCACTGAATCAAGGCAAGAAACCTACCAATTGATTTAGAGCTGATAGTTTTCTTTCTTAACCTTCCAGATTATGTTCCTATGATCCAAAAGAAGATGGACGACACATTTTCCAACTCCTTCCACTCTGGTTATGAAGGAAAACATGGTAAATGTTAGCTGAAAATTGAAAGGTTCAATCGTCTGTTCATCAGCTGCACAAGGCACATTCAGAACTTCAGGAAAGTTTCCAAATAGACAACTTTGGCTCCTGCCTAAAATATAGAAATACTTAAATCAGAGCATTATGTGGTTATAGGTTCCTGATATTAATTTTGTATTATCAATAGAAGCTTGAGCCTGAACAATCTGTACAATTGTCCCTTAAGAAATTCTACAGAGATTACTCAGGAAACATCCCCAAGCAGTTGTTTGCAATGAATTTAGATCTAGTTCCACAACAAAACCATTGGTTTCTTCAACTTCCTGTCCTCAGTGACAAATCAACTGTGTTCATTTACTGTACACTAGTTATCTGAACAAAGTTTTCAAGTGAACACCAATCTTGAAAATTGGTCAGGATGGCTTCTGGATCATTACTTGGGCAAATCAGTTTTACAATTTTGGTAGATACTCAGGCGAGAGGAATTTCAGCAAATCATTTCTCTTTGTTTACTGGGAGGATTTGGGGTAAATTCATCATCTATCTGATCTGCATCTTTAACTTAAACAGTCAAAGAAACATTAAGAAAAGGAAGAATAGGCCATTTAGCCCTTTGAGCGTGCTCCACCAGCGAATATGATCACGGCCAATCATCCAACTCGGAACCCTGCTCCCACTATTGCCCCATAGCCTTCAATCACATTCACTTGAGTACTATATCAAACTTCTTCTTGAAAACATTCAATGTTTTTGCCTCAATAGTAAAATGTCTTAGCAGAGATTAAAGTATACTTCAGAGAATCTGTAACTGTAAGAAGGAAGTGAATTTTCAACACAAGTTGTGAGTATATCAATGATTTTATTTCAGTACTTCAAAGTAATTGAGCTTCCTCTGGACTGCCTAACCAATTCGACCAAGCATAAACATCATAGATTTATCAGTAAAGCAAGGATTTGTATGTATGCATTATAAAAATATAACATATAAAATCAGTTTCCTCTGTTCCTGCAAGCCCATGAATTGTATTTCCTCATTCTTCCTCTCAAAGACTATCATTTCACACATCTCGCATTAAGATTCATCTGCCACATGTCAGCTCACTGTACAAAACTGTCAATGTCCTCTTGAAGTCAACACTAACTTACCAGTTTAGTTTGGGAACACGGCTGGGATGGACTGGTTCATCCAAAGGGTCTGTTTCCATACTGTATGATTCTATGATTCACAGTTCATGGCACTTGCAAGTTTTGTGACATGCTGAAATGTTGAATTCATTCTCTGAACAGCTAAGATCAGGAGATCAATATGGGATCAAGTAAAGCAGTGGTGCAAATACCGATCCCCATGGAACCCCATTGTTTGCTTTCCTGAAGTCTACAAAACAAGGGCTCATTACCAATCTCCGTATCCTGTCACTCAGCTAACTTCATACCTGTGCTGCCACAGTTCTTTATCATTCAACAAAGCTTTGATTGAAACAACATTCAAGGGGCTTGACAGCATTCAAGTCATTTCAGCCAGCTTGATTGGTTCCCTCCACCACTTAGGAGCAGAAGTATGTGCCATCTAAATGATGTTCTACAAAAATTCATCAAGATTCCTCAACAACATTTTCCAAAATCAGGACAACAATCATCGAGAAAACAAGGGTAGCAGATACAAGACAAAACCACCATGTACATTATCCCTCCAAGCCATTGACGACCCTGACTTGGAACTAAATCACCATTCCTTCAGCATCAATGGGTCAAAATCCTAACAGCTTTGTGGATGTACTAATACCAAGTGGACTGCAACAGTTCAAGAAGTCAGCTCACCACTGTTTTCTCAATGGTAACTAAGGATGGGCAATAAATGTGGTCCAGGCAATGACACCCACAACCCACATTTTTTTTTTAATGCTGAGTAGCCAATTATTTAGCATTTCATCAGTGCTTTTTTGAAGTTCACAAAAGACATGATGAGGGATAAAACATAGAATACTCAAATGCTGATATCAATGCTGATTTGTGGGCGGCACGGTGGCACAGTGGTTAGCACTGCTGCCACACAGCGCCAGAGACCCGGGTTCAATTCCCGCCTCAGGTGACTAACTGTGTGGAGTTTGCACGTCCTCCCCGTGTCTGTGTGGGTTTCCCCCGGGTGCTCCGGTTTCCTCCCATAGTCCAAAGATGTGCAGGTCAGGTGAATTGGCCATGCTGAATTGCCTGTAGTGTTAGGTTAGGGGTATGGGTGGGTTGCGCTTCGGCGGGGCGGTGTGGACTTGTTGGGCGAAGGGCCTGTTTCCACACTGTAAATAATCTAATCTAATCAAATCATTGCAGTAAATGGATTGAGATGTTTGGATTGAGATGCAGTCTGCTAAAGATCAGCAGGCAAATGTGCTAAGACTGAGGCATCAGGTGGCATTTGGTGCACATTCCATTGCAAATAAATGCACCAGATGTTTAATCATTAAGAGGCCAATTTGTGCTCAAAAGTGGCTGCTATATAGCCAAATTCCTCCCTTCATGTAACTGTGTAAACTGATTAGCAAGCTTTAAGTGGAAGGAAAAGAGACAGTAATTCTCATTTGCAAAGAAAGTCTCAGAATTCTGGCCATTCAACTTTAGGTGTGACTCGATCTTAACAAGTTTTCATAGCCCTTACTAATGAAACCTTGACTGATCTAACCTTTTCATTTCTCTGTTTAATATTAGGGATTATCCCGAGAATTAACGGTAGGTGCTACGAAATTCCCAGAGCTTTCAACACATTTTTAATAAGTTGCTTTAACCTTTTTTAGAGAAATATCTTAAGTTTTCTATTAGATTTGTAATTTAATGTTTGCTAGGCATTTTTAAATTTTCAATACAGAATTACATTAGCAGGAGAAAAACAGATTTTAATTTCACGATTTTCAATCAACTTTTCCAAATCCTTAGCTTCTATACACTATTCTTCTTTTGAGTCTTGCTCTTGCATTTCAAACTACTTCAACAGTTTTCTAGGGAGACAGATCTTTACATTCCCATCATTTAAACCAACAGAGATCATCAGTTGCTGGTTCCAAACATCTTCTTGGCCACATTTCATCATTTAAGGATTCTTTGTGGAATCTCCAGTTCATCAGTTGTATTAGTTTCTCTCAAAGTTAAAGGTTAATGCAAGTATTCAGTGATCAAAAACTACCAAAACAGTAAGGGAAGAAAAGGAAATGAGGACAATTGCCAAGAAACCAACAGACTTATAGGATTAGAAATCTATCAGATTTGTGGCATATGCAAGATGTATGAAGTTGGCAACTTGGATTCATGTGCTATCCAGGTGAATGAAACTTGCATGTGACCTGGGATTCCATGAGTACTGTGGTAAAAGAATGACTGCTTATACTACACTTCATGTGAGATGCAAGGACGTTTTGAGGGTTATCTTTTGGTAACATACAAAAGGTTAATACACAGGATAAGAGCACATGGGTGAGATGGTCTTCAGGACTGATGCAGACTCAATGGGTCAAATGGGTCAATGGCAAACTGCACTGCAGGGATGCTATGATTCTATGATTTTAGAACAAGAGACAGCAGTTTTAAAACAGAGGTGAGGAGAAATTACTTCCCTCAAAGGGTTGTAAATTACTCCAGAATGTGGTGGATGCTGGGACACTCCATAAATTTTAAGAGGAGATAAACAGATTATTTCTGTGAATAATAGGTTGAAGAGCAATGGAGTGCGGGCAGGAAAGTTGATAGTATTAAATAATGGAGCAGGATCAAGAGTCTGAATTATCTTCTCATGCTCTTAGTTCTTGAATTCTTTTGTATGCTCACTCATTTACTCATCATTGGCAGAGTTAAAGTGAGATATAATTGGGTAGGTGCTTCTCCATTTGCAGTGGGAACAAGCAGAGACAGTAGTTGGAAGCAGAGGGGGCAATTATAAATTGAAGACATTTAATTTGGAAACATATTTTCTGATACCTAATGTCATCACCATAGATCAAGCCCCAGATCGTGTATGGACAATACATAAAACTTTTACATTACAATGTGAGGTTAAAAAATAGACATACAGTCAAAAGTAATATATGTACATAAATTCAATGGCTCTCTGGACAGAGAAAATATATCTTTGTATTATTACACCTGATGAGGTGTCAAGAAAGCTTCAAAGGGAAGGCCTAAAAAAAAGAATCACAGAATTTCTAGTATCCAAGCAGGCCATTCAACTCACAACAACCTGAAGAATTACTGCTGAGTTTCTCCAGTAATTTCTGTTTTAGATTGATCCATATATCTCTTTTCAAAATGTCTGTTGTTTTGACTCACCTCTTATTTCTAACCTCTATGCATGTGTATTACATCATTTCTACTTGCAAATAATAACTAATAAACTTATTCTTTAGTTGACTCAAGAAAGTCTGCTTAAATTAGTTCCTTTTAAAATTTAAATTGATTTGGTTTGGGTGGCCACAAAAATAGCCACAAAGGAGGGATCTTTTATAAATTAATCTTGCTATAGCCAACCAAGTGGGGCAGAAAAAAGTTTTCTCTTCTTTATTTATGTCGGATAAATGGGTATTGCTGGCATTTATTGTTCAGCTTAGTTATCCTAAACTAAGCGCCTTACCAAATTAATTTAGAGGAAAACTGAAATTCAATCATTTGGCAGAGAGTCTGAATTAACATATTGACATGCCAGACCATGGAAGAGCAGCAGATTTCTCTCCTGAAAGGAAATCAATTTACCAGATTGGCTTTTACGATAAGGCAGTAGACTGACCAACATTTTATTTCAGATTAGCTCATCAACTGAATTTAAAATCCCAGTTGCCATGGTGGGATTTGAACTCAATCTCACAATCATCAGAATGGGCTACTGCTTTTAGCTCTTAATAAGATCATATGATGTTGGAGCAGTAGGCCCTTCAGCTCCACCAGTTCAGTGAGATCATGGATGATATGATAATCCTCAACTTCACTTTCCTGCCTTTTTCTCGTAGCTCTTGATTCTCTTAATGTCTGAAATTGTACCTATCTCAGTCTTGAATCTAATTAGTGACATCAACAGTCCTCTGCAATCAAGAATTCTACAATTTATTACTGTCAGAGAAGAAATTCCTTATCATCTTTGTCTTAAATATGTGACCCCTTTTGCTGAGATTATTTTTTCTGGTCCTCGACTTTCCCACGAAATGAAACAACCTATTTTCATCTACCCTGGCAAGTCTCTGAAGAATCTTGTTTGTTTCAATAATGTCTTCTCATTTCCCTATACTCCAACAAGTACAGGACAATTGTTCAGATTCTCCTCATAAGATAGTCTGTCAACATTCGGTATTGATCAAGTGAACCTTCCCTGGACAGCCTTCAATGCCTTTCCTTAGGAAAAAAGGAACCAATCTTTTCACAGTATTCAAGCTGTGATCTTGATGACATTTATCTCCAGAAATCTCTCAATTTCTGTTTTGAACCTGCAAATTGATTGAGCTTTCACAGCCCTCTAGGGATTGAGAATTCCAAAGGTTCAGCATTCTCTAATGAAGAAATTCACCTTCATAACAGTTTTAAATTGTATAGACCTTATCCTGAGATTCCATCCATTGGTTTCACACTCATTGTCAAGGAAAACTCTTTCCCTGTATCTACCTTTTCATGATCTGTGAGAATTTCATCGGTTTTAATTGCATCCCCTTAATTCTTCAAAACTCCAGGAATACCAACCCAGGCTCCTCAAACTCTCTTGACAAGATAATTCCACTGGACCAGGGAGGGTTTGTTCAATCTCTATTGCATTTTCTCTATGGCAGGTCTAGATATTCTCTAATCAAGCTATTAAGAGATATTATTGCACACCTCTGGAGTAGGTAAGTCTTGAATCTAGGCTTTCTGGTCCACTGGAACCACAGAGATAGGGACACTGTCACTGCACCACAACAGCTTCTATTTTAGGTATATGCTTTCTTAGAGGAGCCAAAACTGTACACAAAATTCCAGGTGACACACATTGCATAGCGCTATGGGACCAGCTATCTCACTTAGCCTGTCGGATACCAAGAAGGCTGATCACCAAAACATTGTCAAGGGCAACTAAGGATGAATAACAAATGCTGGCCCTGTTTATCATCTCATAAATAAATTAGAAAAAATGTGCTTGTTTGTATAACTGGATGTGTTGTAGCATAAAAATATTTGAAGCTTTTGGTTTGTGATTTACTGCTAAATGGTGGGCAAGGGGACATAATGATGCAACATGTCAAATAGACACAAGAGTGATTAATAACACTAAACTCCACCGTTTGACATCTCATCCAGTTAGACAAGGAGGAAGGTGCCACCTCCCTGCCTCATCCTCATGTAACTACTCACCCATTTCCCAACTTCTCGATTCCATTTCCTCAACACTAGGCTAGAAGTGGATGTCATTCTGGCAGCACCCATTCATTTGCCAGGGCCAATGCCATTCAATAGAGCTGATGCCCTCTGATTGTGTGGCAGCACCCAGTGGTTAGAACTTACACTCTTGGGGATTCTAATCACATGAAAGAGTTGTGATTGTTTGTTAAGTTCCTGAATGGCACTTTATACAACAGGCCTTTCCTGCAAGAGACACAACATAGAAGTTTCACTGGGTGCACTCTGTAACCTCCATTAAATATTGCCCCAAAGATTTGTTTTGAACTTTTACTTCTCAAGTTGTGTTTTTTGCATTCTCTCCCCGATAGTTCTTATGTCATGAGATACATGCTGGTTGCCTTCCTTCTGCTGGTTTTGTGGCTACAGCTGGCCAATATTTAAATTTAAAGCAATGTCAAGCTGATTATTCATTGTATTCAGATGAATGGTCTCCAACTTTTGATTGATATTATCCATCCTGGTAATAACATCCTCATCTTGATGAGCATAGGAAATTCATAAAGCAAAGACAACAGGTTAACTTAGGTCAGGACGTTCTCATTGCAGATACTTCGAAAGTATTGAATACATGAATCATTGAAAACTGAATTTATTCATTTTTTCACTTGCTAATTATTATTAATTTTTACATTGAGTGTAGGCTTTCCAGGTATGGCCAACATTTGTTGACCATCCCAAAGTGCCATTGCTTCACCAGAGTTGGCAATCTCAAAATTAAAATTCATAATCCCATTTGAGGTCCTAACCCCACCTCAGGTATACCTGATCTAGAGAGGCAATGGTACAGCAACATAAACTCACATAAACCCAATGACATTAGGATTTGATGACTGTCAATATTTTGGAAGATTATAGAGTGAGAAGGGATTGAATAGAAACAGGTCAAAGTCACTGAGAGAATTAAAAGTGGAGCTGAGAATTTTATAATCAAGATGTTGCTGGGCTGGAAGCCAAGCATAACAAACACAGCAACATTAGATCAACAGAACTTGGTGAAATTTAACATACCTGCATGAGATATTTGGGCAATCTGACTTTTATGGACAGTAGAATGTGAGAGATCAAGTCAGGAGCATATTACATTAGTTATTTTCAGAGGCAGCAAAGGCATTAATGAAGGATTCAGCAGCAGAATGACATGAAAAAGAGATCAGAAGCTCAGCTAAGGATCAAGATTCATCCCAAGATTGCAAACAGACTGGTTTAATTTCAGACTGTTGGCAGGGAGAGTGACAGAGTTGGTCTTAGAGAGAAATCTTTGGTTCTGAACACTGAATTACTGAATTGTTACAGTCAGAAGGAGGGTGTTCAGTCCATTGTGTCTGCAGTAACTTTCTGAATGAATGTTATGACTAAGCATCATTCTCCTGCATTTCCCCCAACCTTGAATATTGCTGCTATTTAAATAATCAGCCAATGAATCTAGACTGCCTCATTTCAACCTGACCCACCACACTTGCAGTGCCTTACAGACTGTAACCACTTGATAGATGAACAAGACTTTTTTCTCATATCATATTGGCTTTTGATTTTTTTAAACAATATATCTGTACCCTCTAATTATTGATCCTTTTATGAAAAGGAACAGTTCTTTCCCTGCCTACTCTGACCAGACCCCTCACAGTTTTAAAACTTCAAATATCCTAGTAGTCTTTGACTTGGCAAAAGGTTTTTCTCATTCAATACTGAATGATTGGGAAACAGTGTGATAATTTAGAAACAGCAGAGGAGTAAATAAAGAAAGCTGTGGTAGAACTTGGTGTTAATGGGTTAATGTTGAAAAGTAACACCATGCTTTCAGATAATGTCATTAGGGAGAAGTGTGTGGATGAAAACAAGAGTGTGGCGGTGGGGGCGGGGTCAAGTTTATGTTCTGGGTCACCACAGCCAACAGAACAGAAGGAAGTGAAGTCGTTGCAACTGATTGTCTGGATATGATTAGATAAATAAAAATGCAAGCAGGTGAAAGCAATCCCATCCAGCTGAATGACAGTGTAAAGGGGTTGAAGAAGGATTGTCTGTCAATCCTGTCAAAGTTGCAGATAGTTGAGTAGTACAAAGAGGGCAAAGTTTCTCTTTGGCACAGTACCATGTACATCTTCACACAACTTTAAGATGCTTGAAATTGCAGCACAGTATCAAGTAACCCTGGCCTATCTTTACAAATATCATTATCACAAGGCAAGTTGACAGATGCGAGTTTGAAAGGCTGTAAATCTTTTGCTCAAATGTGGCCCAAATAATGTTTTTATACAAATAAGTTTTATCAGTAACCATTACATTGCCTATTTAATTTCTTCCCAAAGGACAGTCATCTTTAAATTAAAAGATGACCTGTACTATGTGTTTTTGAATGGCAGTGAGCCCCCATTAATGTGTGACACTACTGCATTCTCCAGTGCTCATTAAATCCTCTGGACCATTAAATGCCTGTCAACATTGTTAAGCTCTATCAGTTCTTTGATACAGTATATTTGAAGTTATTGGGCTGTAAAAATTTGCAACTTCATTCTGATGATAAGCATTTCTGTCCATTTACATCTCCATTAAGTAAGCAAATGAGTAAACTGAAATTTCAAATAGAGCGTAATCCAAATTATTTTTTGACAAAGGGGATGGTCTCTTTGCTCTATGCACTCAGGCAGCTCTACTTCAGTTAACTTTCCTTGATTCTCAGCTGGATATATGTCAGCAAGAAATGAAAGCTGCTATTATCAATCTTTGTGTGCTTTGAATCGCACCTACCACCACACTGTCACATTGCCTTGTAGAAGCTGAATGTGCATGGTGTTGACCCTGGCACTTGGGTAAAAGCATATACATCAGAAAGCAGAGAGATTTAATGCTCTGGATTTCCTGTTTAGTGTGAAAGCAGGCCCTTGGAAAAATCATGATTTTCAAAATGTCTCTTGTTCATTAATGTATTATTTTATTAAAATAATATTTTGGAAGTTATATTAGTCATGAGCTATGATCCTTAAAGATACAACCATACAGATTTGGGAAATTAAGAAATTTGATGTGCAGATTGCATTTCTGATAAGAATGAAAGGAGGAAAGAAAGTGGCAACCATTTTCAATAAAGAATGCAAGCTGATGGAAAATTGCTTAGATAGGTTCCAGTTGACTGCCAATGATCCTAATAACATTAGGTTTAACCTTCAGCAAGTGATAAAATTAATGGACCAATTTAAGACAGCTGATCTTAAGTAAATGAAGGAAGACCTCCAGAGAATAGATTTCAGAACCAAGATTGGAAGGGAAAATCATTGAGAAAAAAAACAGGATATTCAGCTAACCTGAAATATACACAATGACCAGGATTTGATCAAATGTTTGTCTTTTGCAATTTCATAGTGTCACCTCCACATATCATTTTGCTTTACCCACACATGATTATAATTAGAATCCTAAGTGCCAGTGATCTGCCTGGTAAATGTGATTTAACAGCCGGGGAACCAAGTTTTGAGAAGATTTGTAGATCAGATTGAGGTTCTTCATCCGGAGGCCCACCTAAGATGCTACTTGGGATGGTGACAAAAATCTGAAAATAAACCTTACAGCTCAGCAAGCAAACCTACATCCAGAGCTGGGGAAGCCTTTCAATGGTCAAACCTGCTGCCAGCTGACAACATAGCAGGTACAGGCAGATTATTAAAGAGCTTCCTGGCCCTATAGGGAGGCTTTGCATCACTGCCACAATCTCCCTGAAAAATTTCGTTATCGGTAACATAAGACTTATTGAAAACATGAAGGTGACGTGTTTTTAAAAATTAAATCTCACATAAATATTTTGCATTAAATTGTTTTCACTTCATTCATGCATATATCATTATCTGTTGATGAACTTATTCAGGGAGCTCAATATAGTGGCACACCTCATAGTTGGCAGATATCAATGGGTAACTGTTAGGAGCACTTGCCACTTAAACGAACATGGTTCGACTTGCAGGCTCAGCTGTTCCTCCTTCAATTCATTGTAAAGGACATTGTCCAAGAATAATTGCAGAAGCTGTTGAAATGCTGTCATGAACTCAAAGGCCTGGAAAGATTCTATTCATGAACATTACGAGACGGACACACATTTGCACAGCAGAGAGACTGTCTTTCAGAATAATCATTTCCGTACCTTGACTGACTGTTCCTATCAAACTCCAAGCGCACAAGAGTAACAGGGCTTCCAAGACAAACCATGCCTCCAGTCCCACACTCAAAAACCCCTCATCACTGACTCACCCTTGCCTGAATAGTTCTAGGACTGTTCCCTCCCTTGTGCTCTGGAGAAAAATCAGGAAAACTACTGACCTGATACTCATCTCTCCAAATTGACTGGTGCATGCTATTAGTAAATGATCATCGAGAGGGACCAGAAGATTTCCATGGACTGCTGATTTTACCTTGATCATGGGAAGCAATTTTAAAAAAAGATTCTCATCAATGGGTACTGATGACACGCATATGTATGACAATGGCAAATATGCCATACAGCTAAGTAATTTTCCAAATGTGCATGCAAACATGCTGCCGAATTGGATGATGAATCTCAACCCACCCTCAAAAAAAACAAAATTTCCTATTCTGCCTAATTCAGTCACATTCTGGGGCTATACTTATTGTCATTAAGTATATTCAAGGCTGCGATAGACAGATTTTCAGTCTGTAAAAAAATCAGGGGTTATTGGAAAAGGCAGAAGAGCCAAGTTAAGGATTATCAGATCAATCATGATGACACTGAATGGTGGAATGTGGTCAATGAGCTGAATGGCTTATTTCTTTTTCTGTGTCTTCTGGTTACTCCCCCTTCTAGGCTTCATAAACATCCCCACCCAATAAATTTATTGTTGGAACGCTGAAACAATAAATTCTCACTCATTACTTCTATCCCCTGCAGATATCTGAATGGATTACAATTCTGTGAATTCTAGTTCTCCTGTATTATCTCTCCCTGTTGCACTGCTTTCATGTGACGCTTATCAGTGAGTGTCGCCAGATCCTATGTGGTTCAGGAAGTCAACCCTAAGAATGTGCGCCTAAGACAAAAATGTGCTGATTAAACACTTCCAGGATCAAGAACTTGAAAAGATTTTCACTGCCATAACACAGGAATGTTTCACCCAGCTGTAGCAACATTACATGATTCATGTGGTCAGGGATAGCAGGGTGTGACTGTGACTGAGGCAGATATGATAATCCAGAACTTAGCTTTGGACAAGCTTCAGCCAATTACCTTATCCGATAAATGCAAGAGTATTGGTCCCAAGAACAGGCTGTTATAAATCTAGTAATACATAATGAAGTAGGACTAAAGAGAATTCTCTGGCAGGTAGTGATCACTTTAAATTAATTTTAAGAGGGTACATCTTGTTTCTCAAACAAGGTGGTTTAACTTAGATTAGGATATTTAACGTCATAGAGTCATAGAGATATACAGCATGGAAACAGACCCTTCCGTTCAACTCGATCAAGCTGACCAGATATCCTAACCTAATCTAGTCCCACCTGCCAGCACCCGGCCCATATCCCTTCAAACTCTTCCAATTCATATACCCATCTAAATGCCTTTTAAATGTTGCAATTGTACCAGCCTCCACCACTTCCTCTGGTAGCTCATTCCATACACGTTTTACCCTCTGCGTGAAAATGTTGCCCCTTAGGCCTCTTTTATATCTTTCCCCTCTCACCATAAACTTATGCCCTTAAGTTCTGGATACACCCACTCCAAGGAAAAGGACTTGTCTATTTATCCTATCCATGCTTCTCATGATTTTGTAAACCACTTTAAGGTCACCCCTCAGCCTCATTGTAATCTGAGGTAACCTTCTTCACTCTCCACGACACCTCCAATTTTGGTGTCATTTGTACTTACTTACTAACTGTACCTTCTATGTTCACATCCAAATCATTTATCTAAATGACAAAAAATAGTGGGCCCAGCACTGATCCTTGTGGCACACCATTGGTCACAGGTCTCCAGTCTGAAAAACAATCCTTCACCACCACCCTCTGCCTTCTACCTTCGAGCCATTTCTGTCATCAAATGGCTAGTTCTCCCTGTGTTCCATAAGATCTAACCTTGCCAACCAGTCTCCCATGGGAACCCTTGTCGAACACTTACTGAAGTCCATATAGCTGACGTCCACCGCCCAGCCCTCATCAATCCTCTTTGTTACTTCTTTAAAAAACTCAATGAAGTTGTGAGACATGATTTCCCATGCACAAATCCATATTGACTGTCTCTAATCAGTCCTTGCCTTTCCAAATATATGTAAATCCTGTCCCTCAGGATTCCCTCCACAGGCATATGAGCAGAGATTATTTTTATTATTATTACTCCCTCAGTGGATGTGGGCATGCTGCTGGCTGCCCAGATTTGTATTGCCCTTCTCCAGTTGCATTTGAGGAGGTGGTGGTGAGTTACCTCATTGAACCACTAGGGCTAATATAATGTCAGAAGACCTGCAATGCCCCTGATAAAAAGGGAATTTTAGAATTTTGACCCAGCAGCATTAAAGGAATGGCAAGTTGTATAAATTGAGCTGGGAAAATAGGTTAAATGAGGAGATTGACACATGACAACTGGTAGTCATTTTAGCATAATGCTCAACAAAAGTTTAATGTAGTCAAAAAGAAGGACTTGATGAAACAGATGTAATACCTGGTGGTTAAAAAGTAGACAAGGGGAGCATCCAATCAAAAACTGAGGCATACAAAGTGACAAAAACTAGTGGTAGGCCAAAGGATTGGGATTTAGCAAATTGCTAAAAAAGCTAATAAACAGGGATAAAATTGATGATGAAAGGAAGTTAGTAAGAAATACATGCTTAAAAAAATCTTCTGTGGAATTATGAGAGTAGATAATGTCAGCATGAGGTCCTTGGAGGATGCAATTTGGGAATTAATAATGAGGAACAGGAAAATTTCACTTTATTTAAATCATTATTTTGCATCAGTGTTCTTGGCAGAAGGAAAGATCTGCCAACTGTCTGTATTCCAAAGAATAGAATATTTGACAAACTAATGAGATTTAAGGCAGGTGAGTCGCCAGGTGCTGATGCCCAGCATCCAAGGATTTTAAAAGAAGTGACTTCAGACACCATGAAGACATTCATCAAAATATTCTGGAACTTGGTGGATTCTGGGAGGAATCCAGCAGATAGGAGAACCATTAATGTGGACATTGTTCAAGAAGAAGACAGCCATAAAGCAGAAACTACAGGTCTGTTCACCAAATCCCTTTCATCAGGAAAATGTTGGAGTCCAATATTAAGGAAGGAACAACAGGGGATTTAGAAAAGTTTATCACAAAAGTGTCAATATGGGTGTAATGTATTCAAATCTGTTAATGTAAAAACAATTGGGAGGGCAAATTTTGACAAGGACATAGGAATCTGTAAGTGGATATAGATAGGTTGAGTGAGTGCGCTTATTGATAGAGTTTCATGTATGACAGCAGGAAGTTGTGCACTTTGGTTAGAAGAATTAAAAGATTAATTAAATGCAGAGAAGTTCCTAAAGGTGCAATGCAAAGGGATCTGGATTTCTTGCATGTGAAGAAATCTTATCACGCAGCTGCAGCAAATAATTGAAAAGACAAATGGAATGTGGGTCATTTTAGTCATGTGATTGGAGTTTAAAAAGAAAAAAAGTCTTCTTACAAATGTGTAGGGTGTTGCTGCAGAATATAGTGTGCAGTCTTGGTCCCTGTATTATAGAATATGCAGGGGACAATTTAAAAGAGATTCACTCAATTGATTCTGGGATCAAAAGGTTAATTTATCAAGAATGATTAAACAGGTCAGACTTCTATTCATTAAAATTTAATGGAATGAGAGATAAATTTATTGAAACATGGAAGAGTCTGAGAGAGCTTGACAGTGTAGATGTTGAGAAGGTGTTTCCACTCATGGGGAATCTAAAGTTAGGAGACAGTTACAAAAAGATAGCAAAGGGATAACTCATAAATCTGAGATGCAAAGCAGTTTCTTGTCCCAGAGGGTAGTGAATGTTTCGAATTGTTTACTTGAGAATTGTGGAGGTTAGATCATTGAAGGTATTAGAGGAGGTACACATTTTTTAAAAAATGACAGGCCAAGGGCTATGAGGAGCAAACACAAAAAAAAGGGGCTCATGTTTAGGACAGATCAGCTGTCATCTTACTGAGTGGTGGGGTCAGCTTGAGGGGCCATATGGTTTACTTCTGCTCCTATATCTTATGTTCTTACCTAACTTGGCACAAATCAGGATAAAAATGAGCTTCCCTTGTGTTATGAATTCAAATACCAAGTGGGTAAATCTGTTAAGATATTGGACGAGGGTACTAACAGTTAAAAACACAAGTTAAAGGAACATAAAGAAAAAACATATTTCAAGCTTTTAATGTAGCCTGAGAGTCTCTTAGAATGAGGAGGATAAGGGTGTGTGCATTTTAAATATATATCCTTGGAAGGTTTATGTAATTCTCAGATGGTTCAACAGACATGTGATTGTCCTTTCCATGTTAAGCTGCTCTAGTTTTGATGTTCAATTTTTTTTAATAATGAGAGAACTGGCAGAAATTAATGCTGCACTATAATACCTGTATGCTTAAAAATTGTTTGCTTGAAGCCTCAGTGGACATTTAGACTTGGTAAGGATTTCCTGTTACTTGTGATGTCAGAGTACTTCTGAGGTCAAACGCCTATCTACATAATGATATACAAGTCTATCACCACCTGAAGAGAATGCCCACTGGCATATGTTTTATTGTTATACTCCACATTAAACAGGCAATTCAAATTGACATTTGACAAACTCTGAAATCTGCTGTCAGCGAATGTATCTATATGGATATTGAGCATCTAAATAGAAATCTTGAGCTAAATCAGCAAAAAACAGAAATGTGAGTAGACTATAATTCTCACAATTAGAATCCTTTCAGTATCATGGTGATTATGGGTGAACGCATATATCTGAGGCCACGCCTGTTCAAGATAGCAACTTGACTCCTTTACACTGGAGAAATGACTGAATATCCTGATAAGGTTACTCCACTAACTGTGGAGACCTTCTGAGAAATTAAAGGGCAGTCTCTCAACCTCAAGAATACAACTTAATGAGATTCCATTTGTTAGCAAAATGTCAGGTTCTAGCCTTGACTGGTAGGCCTGTCAGAATTGAGAAGGCAGCAATGCTGAATTATAGTTGAAAGTAAGTAGCAGAATAAGGGGATAACTCCTTTCTTAATACCCTCCTGAGCATTCCTTTTGATTTCTTTAAAAACATCAAAAGAAACATCAAAAGAAACATCTCCCTCCTTTGCAGGGAAAGCAATAGTTCGAAGTGGTGATTAATTGGAGCACTTCACCATTCATTATTACAATATCCTAGAGGTGGTACTGGCATTTCTTAAAACCTTTGTTTGGCCTGTATTTCAGATTGTTTCTTCAGGGAAATGATTCCAAAAGCCTAATGTTACCATTCTCTTTTGGTTCATACAATAGACATATTTAAGAACCTGCATCATACAATTCAAATGCCTGTATATATATCAGTATAATTAGGTTATGAGCCCAACTGATATTATCATCAGTGAAGTCAGATTCCAGACAGGAATGTGGCTAGATGGATCATACTTTTATTTGTTTGGGTTAACAAAGTAGACTCTTGCTGAAACACAAGCAAACAATGCTGCAGATTTTTGTTTTGACAATATAAAGGAAATTTATTACAAAAGAAATGAAGATCAAGTGGATTAATCCATACTATTCATTTATCATACAAAATCAATCATTTTTACACATAATAAAAGCACAATTCCAAAACACTCCTTTTAAATTGAAAATAAACAGAAGTGTTCATAAAGCATCCAAAACACACCTCTGGTACAGTACCCAAAACACCACTTGTGCAATACTCATATCAGCACCACTGTATCTAATAGGAAGAAAGTGAGGACTGCAGATGCTGGAGATCAGAGTTGAGAGTGTGGTACTGGAAAAGCACAGCAGGGCAGGCAGCATCCAAGGAGCAGGAGAATCGACATTTCAGGCATAAGCCCTTCATCGGGAATGAGGCTTGTGGGCCATGGGGCTGAGAGATAAATGGGAACCGGGTGGGGCTGAGGGGGAGGTAACTGGGAATGTGATAGGTAGATGAAGGTAGGGGGAAAGGTGATAGGTTTGAAAGGAGGGTTGAGCGGATAGTTGGGAAGAAAGATGGACACGTCGAGATGGCTGGGCTGAGTTGGAGGCTTGGCACTGGGATAAGGTGAGGAAAGGGGAGATGAGGAAAGTGGTGAAATCCACATTGATCCCATGTGGTTGCAGCGTCCCAAGGCAGAAGATAAGGTGTTGCTCCTCCAGGAATCGGGTGGTTAAGGTTTGGCAATGGAGGAGGCCCAGGACTGGCATGCCCTTGGTGGAGTGGGAGGGCGACTTAAAGTACCTTGGTCCCAGCCCCACCTCCACTCCCATTTATCTCTCAGGTCCCCTGACCCACAAGCCTAATTCCTGACGAAGGGCTTATGCCAAAAACATCAATTCTCCTGCTCCTTGCCTGACCTGCTTTGCTTTTCCAGCACCACACTATATCCAACACCTTGGTAGGTTTAAGGTACTCATGACTAACTTTTGCAAGAAGTTTCTTCCTGGTACTATTATTTAACTGAATTTCAATGTACTCAGTTTTAAGTAACTTCATTGAGACATGAACACAACATTTCTGGTCAGGGACTAACACTAATGCTCTTCGCTAAGTTAATTGAGTTCACGAGATAACCCTCTCTTTGGACTATTTTTCTACAGACCCATCCAATTCCGAAGACTTCACAGGACTTCTTGACTCAAAGTACAAAGTTTGCTCCTCTCACCTTTAGATATTTCACTGAAGATCAAAACAAAATCAAAGTCTCAGAACTCTCTAACAACATTGAGGTCCCAACATTTACCATACTGGGTTGCAAACAAATCTAAATACACCAAAGTCCATTTATTATGCTTGAAACCCATTCACTTTAAACTCAAGCCTCCAAAAACACTATTAAAAAAATCATTGTGAATACAAAATTGCTTACAACTTCATTGTTGACTTCCAAAAAGTGGAAAAAAAGCACCCTATTAAATGATGGCTTGGGTATAAGCTGTAGTAATACTTACAGTATAGGAAACAGGCAGGAGAAATATAGCTAGATTTACAATTGGTATACATGTAACAGCAGGTTTAAGTGCACAGGTAGTCTGAAAATTATGAAGCAATGATTCTTTATTCTACTAGTGTCAAGCCTTCAGAAACATTAAGATAAATTAAAGCTCAAATGAGGTAAACAGGTTATTTACATTGAATTGAATGCACAATTCATTTGTTAGTTGAGGAATCCTTTGTTCGTCTGTTTCTGTCCAGGAAGCCTCCACTTGACAAAGACTACCCTAGCTGCAGAAGGTCCATAAATACTACCTGGCTCCCCTGCTCAGTGCCTTTGACCAACTTTGCTGCCTACAGTCTAATGGTGGAATTTAATCAAAGTAATAGCAGTATTGCTTTGTGAGCCAGTCAAACTTATCTGGGCTACACGGAGCATTGACCAGGGTTAAAACTTAAGGAGGGATATTAGTGCTTGGACAGCTGTTGACCAATCCTAGGTTAACAACTGTACACTTCATGTTACTGCCATAATGGTACTGTACACAACAGAGGAAACCAGGCCAAAGGCAAGTAATGCCAAGGTTGACAGGGTACGAGAGTAACAGGGAAGTGTGGGAGGTAGTTTCAACAGTGTGGTTTGTGGCTCACAGAAATCCAACTTCCTGATACTAATGCTGGCTCCATTCAATGAAGGACTTACCCTCAGAAGCCTACAAACAAACCCTAAATGATTGAGTTGTCAGGCTTCCAGCATGGTTTGTTTCTTTACTCATGAATTGCTGGTTGAATCTAAGCAATAGCACAACGATGCCCTTTCATGTGCATTCAGTTATGCACTCAAGTGTCTAATTGGCAGCGCATGGGAAAACTGTCCAAAAGCCACAACTTAATCAGAACGGAGGCAAGGTGGCAGGGTTCCCATGCACACCTGATTAAATGCCCTCACTTACCCATCAGGGAAGGGCATATGTATACAATCAATTAGAGTCATAGAGTCAAATAGCACAGAAAGAGACCTTGCCAATAAAGTTTTCCAAACTAAACCAGTCCCACTTGCCTGTGTTTGGTCCAGATCCCTCTAAACGTTTCCTATTCATGTACCTGTCCAAAAGTCTTTTAAATGTTGTAACATTTACCACTTCCTGCATCTACCATTTCCTCTCACAATTCATTTTGCAGATGAACCACCCTCTTTGTGAAAGTGTTGCTCCTCAGGTCTCGAAGTCTTTTTTCTCTCACCTTAAAAATATGGCCACCAGTTTTGAACTCCCCCACCTTAGAGAAAAGACCTTTGCTATTCATTTTATGCATGCTGGTCATGATTTTATAAACCTCCATAAAATCACCTCTTAACCTTCTCTACTCCAGTAAAAAAAAATCCCAATCTATTTAGCCTCTCCTTATAACACCAACCCTCCAATCCCAGCAACATCCTGCTAATTCTTTTCTGAACGCTCTTCAATTTAATAATGTTCTTTTTATTGTTGGTGGAAAAATGGTTCCTGCATTCAACAAATGAGCTGTCATTAATCGAACATGAAATATTAAAAGGCTACTGGGAGAAGAAAGGTAACATGTAAGATACTTCCTATTGAAAGTTTTATCAGTGAAGGCTGACGCCTTGAATGGGTTAGTGTTGGTTGCTAGTTTATAATCATAAGAGAGCTCGCTTAATTCAGACCAAAAATAAGTTATAACAACTCTTAGGGTACATCACAAGAAGAAAGTTTACTTCCTTTAGGTCTGTTAGAAAACGTAGAAACATAGAACACAGGAGCAGGCGTAAGCCTTTTGGCCCTTTGGGCCTGCTTCACCATTCAGCAGGATCCTGGTTAATCATCCAACTGTTCCTGCATTCTTCCCATCATTGTTTGATCTCTTCAACTTGAAGTAGTATACCAAACCCCTTTCTGTAAACATTTAATGCTTTGGCCTCAACTGCTTTCTGTGGCCAAAACTCCCAAGGCACGCCACACTCTGGGTGCAAAATATTCTTTCATCTCAGTCCTAAATGGTGGACCCTATATCCTTAGATTACTACCCCTGGTTCTGCCTGTGCCCCTTTTCCCCCCACAACATCCTTCCTGTATTTATCATGGCTAGTCCTTCTAGAATTTTATCGATTTGTATGAGAGCTCCCCTTATTCTTCTAAACTTCAGTGAATAAACTCCAAACTAATCCATTTTTTAAAATTAGACTATTAGATTAGACTTACAGTGTGGAAACAGGCCCTTTGGCCCAACAAGTCCACTCCGACCCGCCGAAGCGCAGCCCACCCATTCCCCTACATTTACCCCTTACCTAACCCTACAGGCAATTTAGCATGGCCAATTCACCTGACCCTGCACATCTTTTGGACTGTGGGAGGAAACCGGAGCACCCGGAGGAAACCCACGCAGACACGGGGAGAACGTGCAAACTCCACACAGTCAGTCGCCTGAGGCGGGAACTGAACCCGGGTCTCTGACGCTGTGAGGCAGCAGTGCTAACCACTGTGCCACCATGCCGCCCACATATACGCCCACATATTCTCTTCATATACGAGTCCTCCATTCCAGGAATCAGTCTGGTAAACCTTTGTTGCATTCCCTACATTGCCAGAACATCCTTCCTCAGAGGACCAAAACAGCTCATAATATTCCAGGTATGGTCTCACCAAGGTCCTATATAATTGTAGCAAGACATCCTGTTCCCATACTTGAATATTCTTGCAACGTTGGCCAAAATACCATTTGCCTTTTTCACCAACTGCTATACCTCCATGTTTACTTTCAACACATTGAAAAAGCTAATTGCAGATCTCAGCATGATTTTGCTCTGTCATCGGATTGATTTGATGACTCACCAATACCACCCAGATAAAAATTGGCTGGCATTGTATTTTTGGAAATGGTCTTCACAACTTAAGACCTGCCTCTGCCTGTTACCAGAATTGGGCAGCGTTTCAACATGGGACTGCCACCTTATTCAACTGACTAAACCATTCATCTGAGTAGGACTTGCAGATTTGATTTCAATGAAAATACATGTTGCAGTGAGCACGAAGAAGGTAAAAATGGTAAAATGCTCAAAATTGGTGCCAACAAGCCTCCAAACCATTTCTAGTTTAAATAGAAAGTGTAGTGAGACAGGAGAGGAGAATGTTATTCTCCTTGCAAGAGATTGTGATTCAGATGCAACCTCCATGTCATATTTCACTTTGATTGCCTATATTTGCTGGGATTTGGGATATCTGGGAAATCCATCTGCACCACCCTCATTCCTCTAACTGCTTCTCTGCAATCCCACCCCTGTCCTCCTGTTACTATTCATGAAAATCCTTTGCCCACTACAGCATCTCTCACCTCCAAATGGCTCTAGCCCCTGGAATATCTCCCCACTTTTGTATACAATCCCCATTCCTTGCAATTCCTATCAACCTCTTCATGTTTCTGGTACTATCCCATGTGGCTTCACCCTAATTTCCAGTTGTCCCAAATTCTTACCTATTGATCAATCTGTCCATAACCTCCAAACTGTAATCTTTCCTATTCTCCCCTTTGCTCATACTCTGTGGCCTAAAGATGCAGGTCCTTCCCTTTCCAACAATCTGGTTGTGGCCAAGAAATAAAGACAAATGTCTTACTCACTGTCAAACCTAAGAAAACGTGGAGGAAACCAAGTCGTCTGAATCCCCCATGAAGCTAAATAGCAGGCCAGCTCCCTCTCCATCTTGAAATTACTACTGGGGGGGCCCCTTCCCAGCTTCTAATATTTAAACCATGAGATCTGGATGCTTTCTTGTGAAAACCATATTGAGGGTCCATGAAAAACCATTGAGAGATTCTGCTGCCACTATAATGGATCCAGATTCACTGCTATAGAAACCACCAAACACTCAAGGACATTTGTCTATGGTTAACAGAGGAGCAGCAGTCAGTTATTTAGCTCGGAAGTGACCTTCAGCAATTAATGGAAGAATTAGATACACAAGAAAGAACAAATGAACTGCTGGATACTGCAAATCAGGAAATATTAGCACCAAGAATATTCCATGCAACCCGAGGCTGTTGGCAATTTCGCGCAAAATTAATTTCACTGATACATATTTTGAGGGCATTGCTTGAAAGACGTTTTTATTCATCATGCAGACACAAGCAACGACAGCATCTGTGGAAAGAATCTCATTGCACAGGGAAAAACAAGAGCACGCTAGATTCATCTGCATTATTTAGTGAACTGATTCGAGACAAAATTGAAAAGCAGAGGTGAGGGTGATAGAATTTCCAACAAAACAAATGCATTTAACAAGGGGGAAAGGTAGTCGTGTCTGAAAGTGACCATTTGGTTCTTGCATTTCAAGCATCCTGAAAAGTTCTAAATACTCCCTGTAGATTTACATTTTATTGTTTTTGAAGGTTTCCAGGATTTCCCATGGCCCTATATTTCCAAGAAAGTATTTTCCAAACACTAATTGTCCTTTTGTGTGAATAACCAGAAAGTCATCTTGTTCTGTAAAAGCAAAATAATGTGAATGCTGCAAATCAGAAATAAACACAGAGAATGCTGGAGAAACTCAACAGGTCTGACAGCATCTGTGAAGAAAGAAACAAAGTTAACATTTTAAATCTGATATGAATCACAGACCCTTGCAAGACAGAGGAGCCATTTACCCATTAAGTCCATATGACCAAAATGAGTCTTCTTCAGAAACATGATGCTGCCAGATCTCCTGAGTTTCTCCAGAATTGTGGTTTTCTTTTCCTATGTTCATTCCATGTGGCTTTGTCTTTGTGTTCCCATTTAAACTAAAGTAATATTTTTGATTTACTTTCTCCAATCCCTTAATGATACCCCCACAACACCACTTATCAGGTAGTTTATTCAGAAGGAGAAAAACCCAGTCATCCTGTGTACTTTTCAGACTTAGTAATGAGATTGGATCACATTTTGTCAATTTTATTCCTGTCCCACTTGATTTACTAGTGCTGGCCCTGAGGACTCTATCAGTGGTTCAGCTATTATCTTTTTGCTGGACATCCTGAACTTGTAGGCTCATTCACTCAAGAACAGAGTCCTTGTGATCTACAAGTTTATTGAGGATGATAGCATCAGCATCATGTTATTGACTGGTTTTTGTCCTACAATCTCCATAGAACAGGTCAGAAACAAGGCCATATTGAGGTGTAAGAGTTCTGCTACCAGCACCAATAAATATTCAGCGAGCCACCCTGTGCTTGATTTCTACTGAAGCAAGTCTTTTATCCTCAAATTTACATTCTTGTTTTTAAATAGTTGCAAGATTGGGTTTTCAGGTGGCAGTTAGAGAACCAATAAGAAACAAAACATATTTGAACTCATCCTGATGAATCTGCCTGCTGCAGATGCATCTGAAGGATATTGAAAGGTCCTTATTCTCACACTGAGAATAGACTTCATTGCGTTTTGTGGCACTATTACTGTGCTAAATAGGACAGGCATCAATAAGATCTAGAAACTCAGTTCTGGCTTTGATGTGGTGCTGTGGGCCATCAACAGCAGCAGAATTATACTCCAGCACAATTTACATAATCATGGTCCAGCATATCTCCCAATCTACCATTATCAGCAAGTTAGATGGTTAACCCTGGTTCAATGAAGAGTGCAGCGGGCCATTCCAGGACCAGTACCAGGCATACCTAAAAATAAGGTGTCAACCTGGTGAAACTATAAAACAGCATGACAAACAGCATGAATAGCAATTGATAGAAAGAGGTAAACAGTTCCACAATGAATGGATTAGAACTAATCACTGCAGACCTGCCATTCCAGTGGATGTGGACAATTAAACAACTCACTAGGGGAAGTGACTATATAAATATCTTCAATGATGGGGGAGCCCAGCACATCAGTACAAAAGAAGCATCAATATTAATCTTCAGCCATAAGCGCCGAGTGGAATACCTATCACGGCCCCCTCCAGTGGTTCCTAGCATCACAGATAATAGATAATGATCTTCAGCCAATTTGATTCACTCCACAAGATGCCAAGAAATAATTAGACGTACTGCGTGATGCAAAGGCTATTGGCAAAAACACTGAAGGCTGTTGCCATAACCAAGCTGTTCTAGTACAGCTATGACAGTGGCATCTATCTAACAATGTGAAAAAACATTCTGGAGAGCAAAAGCAGGACAAATCCAATCAAGCCAATTACCCCAATAATGATCATAGTAAATTGATGGAAGAGCTCATCAGCTATCAAGCCTCTGTTCTGTAATAATCTTCTCAATGACACTCAGTTTGTTTGTTTTTTTGCCAGAGCCACTCAGCTTCTTCCTCATTACAGCCTTGATTCAAACATGGACAAAAGAGCTGAACATGTTTGGTGAGCTCTCAATGACTTGCCTTGACATTAAGGCAGCATTTGACCAGGTGACACATCAAAGAAAACTAGAATCAATGAGAATCGGGCGAACTCCCTGGTGGTCAGAGACATCCTGGCACAAAAGAAGATGGTTATGGTCATTTGAAGTCAGTCATCTCAGCTTCTCTGCAGCAGTTTCTCAGGGTAGTGTCCATGGCCCAACCATCTTCAACTACTTCATCAATGATGTTCCCTCCATTATAAGGTCAAAAGGGAAATGATTGAATAATGTTCATCACCATTCATGACTCCTCAGAGGCTGAAGCAGTCCATGTTCATTGCAAGAACTGGACAATATCCGGCTTTGGGTTGATAAGCAGGAAGTAACATTTGTGCCTCAAAAATGCCAGAAAAGTGACAATCTCCAATAGATGACAATCTAACCATTGATCCTTGACATTCATTGAATTACACAAAAGTGAGGACTGCAGGTGCTACAGATCAGAGTTTGGTGCTGGAAAAGCACAGCAGGTCAGTCAGCATCAGGGGAGCAGGAGAGTCGATGTTTTGGGCAAAAGTCCTTCATCAGGAATTCACTGAATTATCCTTTATCAAGATTCTGGGATTGCCATTGGCCAGAAACTGAACTGGACTAAACACGTAAATATTGTGGCTATAAAAGCAGATCAGAGGCTAAGAATTTCTGGGTGTGTAACTCATCTCCTGACTCCCCAAAGCCTGTCCATCATCTACAAGGCAGAGGTCAGGAATGTGATGGCATACTTCCTATTAGCCTGGATGGGTGCAGCTTCAACAATTCTTAGGAAGCTTGACAGAAAGCATCTGGCTTGATTGGCACCACATTCACAAACATCCATTCCCTCTATCAGTGACACTGAATAGCAGCAGTCTATCTATAAGATGCACTACTGAAATTCACCAAGGCTCTTTGGATAGCACCTTCCAAACTCAGAAGCACCACCATCTGGAAGGTCAAAGGAAACACCAGCAGCTACAAGTTTCACTCCCAGCCACTCACCATCCTGACTTAGAAATATAATACTGTTCCTTCAGTGTCACTGAGTCAAAATCCTGGAATTCCCTCCCCAGTGACATTGTATGTCGAATGACGGCGTATGGCTGTAGCAGTTCAAGAAGTCAGCTCACCATCACTTTCTCAAGCAGTGATTGGTGGACAATAAATTTAGCCTTGCCAAAAACAACCTCCGGGGCCTCACCATTTCATAGTTCTGTAATCTCCTTCAAACCTATATTGCTGCAATATCTGTGCTGAACTAATTCTGACATCCCTGATTATAACACTCCAGCCCTGGTGGTTGTGCCTTTAGTTGTCTTGGGCCCAAGCTTTGGATTGCCCTTTATGACCTGCCTGCTTCTCAAACTCACCTCTCTTCTTTGAGGCACATCTGAGAACATAATTGTTGGAGTAAGCTTCTGGTTATCTGTTCTACCATTTTCATTGTGATTCTGTGATATTTTATGAGAGGGAAAAAACTTGGAAGTGACAGTGCTGCTCCAAACTGGAGCTCCATTTTCAGCTTTGCAAAATGAGTTGTGTCAATTCTGTCAATTTCAAATTGAACAGATTATCCTTCTGCCTTTGTGAAGTACCTTGGGACATTTTATTATCTTAAAAGTGCTTTCAAAATGCTATTTGTGTTTGTAGTTCTTTTCTGAACTGTTGTCAGAACCTAACTGTTCTCGTTGTGTCCTGACAGCTAGAGTTGGCACTGTACCCAAGTTGTGATCTGAATGGAATATTATTTTGCTTGGCCATAACTTGCTCTAACTTGATTTCTACCATTTGACCATGTGGTTCAATATTTGTTTAGCTTTGTTGATGTGTGTGCTGCATTGTTTCCAGATGTTGAACATCCAATTCTCAAAGGTCCCTAATTTGTTTTGATTTTATCCATCATTACTTCTGCATCCTTCAGCATGTGCCACTTTTTCTGATGATGTGGCACGCTTTATTCCCATCAAACTGTAGCTTATAATCTTTCTGCCTTGATGTTCATTTTGTCTAACTCTGTAATTTCTGTCTCATCTGATACCATCATTTCTCCAACTCAACTACAAATCGTTTTCTTGCAATTCTGAACTAAGGTCATTTACAGAATCTAGAAACAGTAACAATCCCAATATAGAGCCATCAGGGCACCCAATAAAGTGCTTCCATTATTTCTGCCACTAAGCTTGCAACATGTTCAATTGTTTCCCATGTTTCAGCCAGTTTCCTATTCACTGACCTCGTCCTTAACTCCCATTTTTGTTTGGATTTAATCAATAGCCTTTTATGTGGAATTTTTCATCTTTACGTTTCTCAGGAAGTGATCCACTTTACAGGACTTTCTACAGTCAAGGCGAATTGTCACTCCTTTGAGGAATTCATGACCTTCACCATTTAAATCCATACTAAGCTGGTGTTCTGTGTTATTATACAGATAATCTCCAACTACACTCCTGATAATCACTTCTATTATTGAATACATAGAAAGAAAAACAAATGGATCTGCAGTTGCTAGTGTTCTTTTTATAATGCTCATCACTATTCATGACTCCCCAGAGGCTGAAGCAGTCCATGCTCATTGGAGCAAGAACTGGACAATATCCAATTTTGGGTTGATAAGCAGGAAGTAACAGTTTAAAATATGGGTAGCTTATCTTCCAAGTCGATGCTGGAAAAGCACAGCAGGTGAAGCAGTATCCGAGGAGCAGGAGAATCGACGTTTCAGGCATAAGCCTTTCATCAGGAAGTTTATTTTCCAATCCTGTTTCCAATCTAATGCTACTTTACTGGTGTCAAGTGACTACCTCATAATAATTATCAGTGTCTCACAAATCTCTTTCACAATGTTTCTCAACACTCTGGAGTACATACCATTTTACCAAAATATCTCAGCTTTTTTATTTTTCTTTTGTTTTAACCTTCACTGAAAAATCTGTTTCATTTAATTTGTTCACTGATCTTACATTGGTTAAGTCTGTTCAGGTTAGGGATACTGCTCACATCTTCCTTTGAGAATCATTGGACAAATTATGAATTCAATATAGTAGCTACGTTGTATGATTCAAGATTTATAATTTTCAACAGGTCTGCAATTAGGGGTATGGATCTTGAAATGTTTTAACACTGTTGCAATTAGAATTTTCTGCTGTGATACTTTTCTAAGTTCCTCATCCCTTTTGTAAAGAACTAGGTATTTCTTTATAATACCTTTTCACTTTATCTTTCGGTCAGTTTATTGTTCTGTTGGAGTTAAAAGGTAACTGACAGAGGTCTTACCTCAGCTAGAAACTATAGGTGAAGTCTTCCAATGCTCTGAACATAACGTGATTTGTAACTATCATAGTAATATTCACTTTATGCTAAGTAGTATGAAAGCCAATAAGTGCTTAAGGAATTAAATGTACATTTTTGAGAAGACCCATTCCTTACAAATTTCTTAAGGGTAATTGTGGATGGGCAACAATTGTTGACCCTGATAGTGGCACTCACATTGTATGAGAAACCATGAAAACATGTGGATTACCTTTTAACCAGATAACTGAATTTCTATCTGTATTTTTCTCATTAATTCTTTCATCTTTCTTTCCTGCAGAACTTAATTCATTTTTCCACACATTTATTTCACTTTTGATTTGTTTGCTGATTAACCTCGGATTAATACTAGTTTCAACTGAATAAGATTTTACTTCAGTGTTTAACCACCATCATGTGTGAAGTCACTGCCAGAAGTAATGATTCTTCACACATTGACCTTAGAATTTGTAAGGGGTTATGTGTGGAAATTCCCACTCCTATTTGGGCTTCCAAGGTTTGTATTGTAGGATGGCTGCTCACCACAGGTCAACTTGGTCAAAGACATCTCTGTGAGACTTATTGCACCATTCTCCTTTTGGTAAATATCTATAAGGCCTGTTTGGTCCTCTGTGGCTAACAAAAACCACTTGGTGGTCTTACAAGAAGAAGCGCCTGCCTTAAATTTAGACATATGAACAGGCAGGGAATAGAGGAATATGGACCACGTGCAGGTAGATGAAATTAGTTAAGAATGGTATCATGGTCAGCAAAGGCATGGTGGGCTGAAGGGCCTTCTCCTGTGCTGCACTATGATACATGTTGAACTGAATGTGGTATAATGTGTGACAACAACTATGTGCAAATTGCATTGATATCACAGGGATTGTTACTAAGACTATGAGAAAGACCTTGATGTCACATCACAGAATTAATATCGTGCAAAAGGTGGCCATTTTACCCATCACTGAAGGAAGTCTATCTTGCTTCTTTAAGGTCTAAAGCTATTCTCTCACCCGACTACAAATGGTGTCCTTAATGTACTACTTAGCATTAACCCTTTTCGATTCTTCCACAATTCTGTGAATTCTGATGGGCTTGGGTTTGTTTACATGTTGCAGTTGCCAGCACAAGCTCCTCACATCAGGAACAATTTGGACATTAGGGCAAATGAATAAAAGGCTTTGTCAAAGTAGAAAGTTTGATGGAGCAACGTGGACTTACATAGGACGCTTAAAGTAATAAAATACTTGAAGGCATTTCACAGGAATGCTATAAAAAAAAAGAGTTGCAATATGGGGTATACTTGACAGTGAAGAAGATTATATCTAATTAACTTTTTCACACAGAGGGTGGTTCATATGTGGAATGAATTGCCAGACAAAGTGATAGATGCAGGTCCATTGACAACATTTAAAAGATGTTTGGACCAGTACGTGAATAGGAAAGGTTGACAGGGATATGGGTCAAATTCAGGTAAGTGAGATTAGTTTAATTTGAGGAACTTGGTCAACATGGAGAGTAGGACTGAGGGGTTTGTTTCTGTGCAGTATGACTGTATGACTCAATGTGATATGAGGGGAACTGATCAAATTGTGAGGTGTGTTGTGAAGGAGTTGAGTGGTAGAGAGGCAGGAAGATCTATGGGCATTTATTTGACATAAACTAACATATATATTTTACTTCACATGTATTAACATTTTTGAGCAGATGGATGTTGGTTATTTTTGTGAAGTTTTTTTTTAAATCAAGGCCAGACAGTCTTTCTGGAATAAATTCAGCATTTGACTACAAAAGCAGGTGACTACAAACTTTTTGATAGGATACTTGTATAATTCTGCTGATGATAGGAAGGATAAGATGTAAGACCATCAGCTTTGTTTTCAGTTCAGAAGAATCTAGGATCAATAAGGTCTTTACAAATTCAGGTCAGAAGATTTGAGAAGCAAGTTTAGTTTCTCTCAGAGTAGTTCAGAAAATAATTTACCTTATTAAAGGGTTTAGTTTGTGAAATTTCCAAACCAGCAGAGATTGTTTTGAAATTTGCACTTTATTCGAACTGAGAAAACGTAGGGTCTCAGATTTGTGCAAAAGTTCACGTTTGTGGACTTAGAAAGGATTTGCCATATTAGCTGCCTAATCCAAGGCAAAGAAACTGTGGGACATCAATTATGTAGAACATCAAGAGTGGAGATAGAAATAATATTTCTCTGACCCTGAGTCCTGGAACTGATTATGTCAAGAACCAGTTTAAAACTTTGTTCTGTTGTGTATTTTGATATTGTTAACTGCCTCCTATATTTAAATAGCCTGATTTTTAAAAAAACTGTGTAATAAACTTCTGTTCCACTGTTAAAAGAATTAGTTTCAAGCAAATATGCCTCAGTGACTGATCACAAAGTTACTTAAGCAAGCAAGAAATGAAACAGTGGCACAGTGGTTAGCACTGCTACCTCACAGCACCAGAGACCTGGGTTCAATCCCAGCCTCAGGCAACTGTCTGTGTGGAGTTTGCACATTCTCCCTGTATGGATTTCCTCTGGGAGTTTCCTTCCATAATCCAAAGAGGTATAGGTTAGGTGAATTAGCAATGCTAAATTGCTCATAACGCGAGGTGTGTTAGTCAGGGATAAATATAGGGTAATGGGTCTGGGTGGGTTACTTTTTGGAGGGCTGGTGTGGACTTTTTAGGCCGAAGGGCCTGTTTCCATACTGTAGGGAGTCTAATCATCCCAGGAGCAAGAGAGTTGACATTTTGGGCAGAATGCTTCTTCAGTCCTGGAGCTCCTTGGATGCTGCCGGACCTGCTGTGCCTCTTCCAGTGCCACGCTTTATCAACTCTAACTCTCCAGCATCGGCGGTCCTCACTTTCTACGAATGCCTGATGTGGAATGACCCTCAAAAGCTATAGCCTATGGTGACAGGTTATTTGCCTGTTCCAGCAGAAACAAGCTATAGAAACAGAGATAATGAGTGCCCAGTCTATCTTGTGTGCATTAGATATGGAAAAACTCTATAACAAGATACTCAAGCAGATCTTTCAATGCAGTGCATATCATTCCCAACTCTGTGTCAGAAACTCTAGGTTTCAAGCTCACCACGGGATTTGATGACCAGGAGGGTGCTTTCCTAATTCAGAAAAACCTTAAAATCTATATCCTGCTAAAAGATGGTAAGAGTAAGAGTTAAGTGTCTGGGAGATTCCTGGTTGGCCGTTATAATGGAAGGAGCCTCAACGATCACAATCTGTAACTGTGGACAAAAACATGAATGTAAAAATGCAGTGTTGCCACAGCAACTTGGGCTGCTGAAGTGAATTATAGAAATACTCTATTAGAATTTCACAGCTATTGGTAAGGTCAGGAGTAGCCGTTGGAATTATTCACTTGCAGTGTTTTACTTTAGTGAAATAATCTAAAATCATGCAAAGATTAACTTATGGCTATCTATTTTACAATTTTCCTCTCAAATGCTTAACAAGGGTGACATTGTCTTGGCAAAGAGTTTTAGCAGCATTTGGAGCCATCCTCTCCTATTTGGGAGTGATAAGCAGCTCCATGAGACCACAGTATCTGATGACGTGATATCTCAGTTTCTGCTGTAACACAAGCAGGGACCATCCAAAATCTTGGTGCTTGATAGAAGCTTAGGCGGGAGTCAGGCAAGCACAACTCGATGCCATGCAATTTCATAATGCTCCTGTGAAAGTTTGGATTCCTGAAGAAGGGCTTATCCCGAAACGTCGATTCTCCTGCTCCTTGGATGCTGCCTGACCTGCTGTGTTTTTCCAGCAACACATTTTTCAGCTCTGATCTCCAGCATCTGCAGTCCTCACTTCCTCCATGAGGGCCATGGATACTCACTGTGGATATCTTTGGTCAAAGTGTCATCATGGCTGAACGATTATTTAGTTTTCCAACATGTGGCAGTGCTAACCTCTCAGGAAATCATGCCTTCTACTGTCCTCAAAAGTCAGAGTTAGTCGCAGTTACCCTAAATTCAGGTAATTTGCAGTTGCACCTAGGGTCCTCACCAATCTCTCAGCAGCCATGTTGCACCTGTTAATATAGCACTGTGAAGGAGCACTCAATAGCCATATGATTGAGAAGGCAGACAATAAGGAAGTACACAAGGATAATCTTTGGAGTGTTGTGCTTAATATAGGATGATTTGATCCACATATTTAATTTGAAATGCATGTTATTTGAACATTTTCATTTTTACATTGTGGCCTAGAATGGTAAGTGATGATCAGTAACAGAAAGGATGTGGAACTGTAGCTGAATGAGGATGTGGATTTGAGGCTTTGAAAGAAATAAGAGTTTGGTCAACTTGAATAATTGCATGTAAAGATGTTTTTCTTAATGTTCAGATTGAAATTGGAAACACACATTTTGGTTTTTCTCATTATCACCTCAATTCCTCATAAGAAATATCTGAAAGATGATTCTGCTACTGACAATCAAACAGGCTGGAGGCATGTAAAATTTGAACTGATCCTATTATGCACTTGCTGAATCATGGCAAAACAGATCAGTCTCTCTGTTAACCAGTGGAAATCACAAACTTCAAGTATTTCTCGAACAGCACGAAGAACTGAATGCCAAATTTCTTCACCTTCACTTAGCTTAGTTTTTTGAAGAATGTTATGCTTTCATCCTTCTCATCAAATCAAGCAAGAAGTCAGTTGACTTCTCAGAACCATTTTACAAAGTTAACATAATGGGGGGTGCATGATCTTCAGTGAACAACAAGTAGATTGCAAATCAAAGCATGCCTCTAAATATTACTGTAATTTCAAAATTTCCTGGCATTGCTGAAGTATTTCTATCATTAACAAAGAAAAGAATTGAAAGAACTCTGCCAAACTAGAAGCACAAGCTAATTCATCAATGCAATATCTGACTGGTTGAGGTAGGTGTGGGTTTGTACCTTGGCCTCCACATTGCCAGTGACAGCATTTGGCTTTGCTCTATCATTTAAACCAGCAGGGCAATCAAAGTTGCTTTAATTGAAAATCCATTAATTAGAACTGCTTGCTTGCATGCAGATACATCAAATAAGAATGATAACTATAAATCTGAACAATTAGACTGTCAGAAAACTCCACATGATCAAATCAGAACTTTCAGCCAGCTGCTGATTTAATTTGCATTTGTATCATTCACAGCAGGTAACTATCAATGCTGCCATCAGTGAAAGGAATCACTGAAAGCCTCAAATTCTTAGGCTCATTTCCATAACATTTTTGAAGTTACAAGTATTTCAGCAAATCTTTCCAAGTGGATAACATTCTGTGGTTCCATGCCACTCTCAAACCAATGGAATCAGTCAAGTAGATGAGTATCTTCAAAATTTACCACTTAAAAAATATGAGCCTGATGACCACTTTTTTCTAATTCATTCATGAAATGTGGATATTGCTATCTTGGCCAGCATGCATTGTCCAACCTTAATAACATTGCTAAAGGTGGTAGGAAGCTGCCTTCTGGAACCACTGCAATCTATATTGTGTCGGTAGACTTGGAGGGATGTGAGGAAGACAATGCCAGAATTTTGACCTTGATGATTTTTGCAGTGAAGAAACAACAAATGGACAAAGACCATTGTCTCCAGCTCTAGGGACAGGGACTGGATATTATATAACACCTTCAGGCTATCTATTTGACAGGTAATTAATATTGTAAATGCTAACTGTAACTATAATTGCAGTAAGATCCAGCATGAAAAGAAACTTATTTGTGACACATCCTATCTAACTCCAATTCTCAAAGGTCATGTGATACATTTGAATGAATTTTATGAAGAAAGAATATGTTTTAAAGAACAAAAGGTTGACACTAAAGTAAGAATGAGAGAGTGCTACCGTATCAGAGAAGCCAATGTTTGAAAAAATTAAATTGAAACATCATTTGCCCTCTCAGAAGGCTGTGAAAGATCCCAAAACACTGATTTAAAAATGAGCAAGGAAGCTCTCCCTGGTTTCTTGGTTAACATTTATCCCTCACCCACAATCACTGAAAAAAACAACCTAATCATCAACTCATGGTTTGTAAAATCCCGCAGTGCAGAAACTGAGTGCTGTATCTCTCTTGTTACAACAGAAACTACTCTTCAAAATTGCCAAAATTCCTTTTCTTAGGGGACAGACAGCCTAAGTTGTTACTCATTTTGCTGATGGCACAGTGGAAAAGTAAAAGAGTTTTAAAAATTTGGAAACAAGGACTAGCAGCAAAGTGGCGGGACAAACTCCATGCATTCAACAATGTGCATCATGCAACATGTGTTCTGCTATATTGTTTCCTTCCTGGTTTTTAAAACCAACATGAGGTGAGATGAAGTCCTGATACAAGGTAGTACCTGGAAGCTCACTCAGCTTGAGTGACAGCAGGAGTCTGAGATGGCACATTGACAGACTCCCAACAAAGCTATCATCAAATTAGTGGCAGCGATCATTCCCCAAGCTGCTAGGACAATCCAAACGCTAGCAATATCAACAGCATCACCACTAGTGGTGGTCACTAATGAGTCTGCATCTTGACAGAAAGAGCACCTCAATAATATGAGCTCTGTCAAAGAGAAATCAGTTCAGCTGGCATGCTGGCAGACAAAGAACATAGAAAAGTGCATTACAGGAACAGGGACTGTGCTAACAAATAATGCCTTTCTAAACTAAAAATCTTTTGCCTCTACATGGTTTGTATCCCTCTGTCTCTTGCGTATTCATATATCTGTTGAGATACCTCTTCAACATTGCTATTGTATCTGACTCCACAACCTCCAGGTACTTTTCACATTTTATGTAAAAACTTGCCTCTCACTCTCCTTTAATCTTACTCTCTTTCAACTTAAACTGATGTCCCCTAGTAATTGACAATTCTACCCTGGGCAAAAAAGATTCTGCCTATCCTGTCTATCCATGCCCTTCATAACTTTGTCAACTTCGATCAGGTCACCCGTTTGTCCTCATAGAGGAAGTGAGGACCACAGATGCTAGAGATCAGAGTCGAAGAATGTGGTGCTAGAAGAACACAGCTGGTCAGGCAGCATCTGAGGATGAGGAAAGTCGACATTGCGAGCATTAGCTCTTCATCAGAAATGTCTTCTTTCAGGGTAGAGGAGATGCCCTGGGGGCTGCAGTGAGAGAGAGTGACTCACTGAGATCCTTGTAGAGGGAGAAGGAGAACTTCTTCAAGGTGGGCATCCTTGGAAGAGGCTTCGCAGTAAGGCTATAATCAACTAGGAGAAAGTGAGGACTGCAGATGCTGGAGATCAGAGTCGAAGAGTGTGGTGCTGGCAAAGCACAGCCAGTCAGATAGTACCTGAGGAGTGGGAGAGTTGATGTTTCGAGCATAAATGCCTCATCAGGAATCCATGAATCTGATGAAGAGCTTATGCTCAAAACGTCAACACTCCTGTTTCTCGGCTGCTGCCTGACCGGCTATGCTTTTCCAGCACCATACTCTTCAACATGTTTGGCCTCATAACTAATACTCTCCAAACCATGCAACATTCTGGTAAACCACTTCTGTACCCTCTCCAAAGCTTCCATATTCTTCTTGTAGTATGGTGACTAGAACAATATTCCAAATGTGGCTGAACTAAAGTTCTGTACAGCTGCAATATGACTTGCAAATTTATATATTCTATGCCCTGACTGATGAAGGCTATTCTGCTACATTCCTTCTCTACCACCTTATCCACCTTTACCATGTGCTACCATTTGTGAACTGTATGCTTAGATCCCTCTGTAGTTGATGCTACTAAGCGTTCTGCCATTTAATGTATCCTCCCCTCTTGCACTAGAACTTCCAAAATGCATCACCTCTCATTTGTTTGGATTAAACTCCATCTGCCAATTTTCTGCCCAAGACTCCAGCTGATCTATATCCTGCTATATCCTTGAGTAATCATCCTCACTTGCTCCAAATCATTTATACAGATTCAGGTTGTAAGTTTCCTCACTGAGCTGGAAGGTTTGTTCTCAGCCATTTCATCATTATGCTAGGTAACATCGTCAGTGAGCCTCCGGTGACGCGCTAGTGTTCTAGCTCGCTTTCTGCTTATGTGTCTTGGTCTGTTAAGGTGGGTGATATCATTTCCGGGTATTTTTCTCAGAGGTTGTAAATGGGATCCAAATCGATATGTTTATTGATGAAGTTCTGGTTTGAATGCCAGGCCTCTAGGAATTCCCGTGCATGTGTCTGTTTAGCCTGTTCTAGTGCTTGTGTATCCTGGTGGCTAGTTTTCTGCCCATCTGTCTGATGTAATGTTTGTTGCAGTCCTTGCAGGGTATTTTGTAAATGACATTCAATTCGCTGATTATTGGTACAGGGTCTCTTCGGTTCATCAGTAGCTTTTTCAGTGTGTTGGTAGGTTTGTGGGTTACTATGATGCCAAGAGGTCGGAGTAGTCTGGTAGTCATCTCCAAGATATCTTTGATGTATGGTAGTGTGGCTAAAGTCTCTGGGCATGTTGTGTCTTCTTATTTGGGTTTATTGTTTAAGAATTGATTGACTGTGTTTATGGGGTACCCTTTGTTCTTGAATACGCTATATAGATATTTTTCTTCTACTGCTCATAGTTCCTGAGTACTGCAGTGTGTTGTGGTCCATTTAAATAATGTTCTGATGTAGCTCCCTTTGTGGGTATTGGGATGATTGCTCCTGTAGTTGAGCATCTGGTCTGTGTGTGTTGCTTTCCTGTAGATGCTGATTTGCAGTTCTCCATTAGCTGTTCCTTCCACTGTGACATCTAGGGAGGGGAATCTGTTATTGTTCTCTTCCTCTTTGGTGAAATTTATGCCAGTAAGGATGTTGTTAATGATATTGCGGGTTTCCGCTAATTTGCTCCATTTCATGATGACAAACTTGTTGTCCATGTAATGAACTCAAAATATGGTTTGGATCATAGGGAGGACTGTTCGTTCTAGTCTCTGCATCATTGCTTCTGCTAAGAATCCTGATATTGGTGATCCCATGGTGACCTGTTGATTTGTTTGTAGTTCTTGTCATTGAAGGTGAAGTGGGTAGTGAGGCACAGGTCAACTAGCTTAAGGATGCAATCCATGCTGATGAAGTTGGTGCTGTCTGGTGTTTGTGTGCTTTGTTCATCGAGTAGTGAGGTCAGTGTTTCTGTCCGATGTAGTGTTGAATGCAGTCCTCGCAGGGTATTTTGTAAATGACATTCATTTTGTTGATTGTTGGTACAGGGTCTTAGGTTCATCAGTAGCTGTTTCAATGTGTTGGTAGGTTTGTGAGCTACCACGATGCCAAGAGGTCAGAGGCTAGTCATCTCCAGCGGGTGGAAACCTCATAACCTTTAAAAAGTACATGGATGAGTACTTGAAATATCATAACATTCAAGGCTATGGGCTAAGTGCTGAAAAGTGAGATTAGAGTAGTACGTCATCACAATCTCAATGAGCCAAAAGACCTACTTCATCTTCTATGACTCAACTTCTACATTAAAATAAATGCAAGTCACCATTGTTCCAGAGGACCATAGGCAAAGGCTTATTAGAGAGTAAAGACATGGAGTTAGTATAACATAAATGTCACCGTCCTTAGGCCAGCTAGGGTGGGCTTGATTCAACCAGCATGGGAATTGAACCAGTGTTGTTGGCATCAATGCATCACATACCAAATATCTCACCAGCTAAGCTAGTCAAACTCAAAACTTCTACAATGAAACAAGAAATGCTGGAAATACTCAGTAGTCCAGGAAGTTTCTGTCAGAAAAACCACACTGGCATTTCAGGTCAGCGACTTTTCATTAGATTATTCTCATGGGAAGAAGAAACAGATGGATTGGAGAATACTTGGAATCTTTGGAATACTTTATATTTAGTTGCATCATTATTACATTTGATATCGATGTCAATTGATTCGGCTCACGAATATTTCACAGATGTCACCCCTTAAGTGCATGAAGTCTGCAATGATGGAAGTGGTGATTGGTTTGAGCAAGAGAATAACAACCTTGAAGGTGGACACAATATACTGGCCACTACAACGAACAATCGGAACTAGCAACTGGAAGCGGCAGGAATGGAACCAAATAAATTCCGGAAAACATAGTAGAGCAGCACTACACAGGAGGCTCCAAAGCACTGAAGGTGTCACTTAGACAGGGGATGAAACATCTGCAAATCAACTTCGTAGCTCAGTAAACATATCCGTAACTGTGGCAACTGGCTCCCGAGCTACAAACCTTTATGCAAACCTTGTACACAGTCTACTTCGGTAATTTTTTTTGTTCTTGACTAAAACAGATGTGAGGAAGCGAAGTAAAAAATTAACTTTAAAGTTTGCGAGAAGATTTGTAGCTCGGGTGCTCGTTGTTGTGGTTCTGTTCGCCGAGCTGGGAATTTGTGTTGCAGACATTTCATCCCCTGTCTAGGTGACATCCTCAGTGCTTGGGAGCCTCCTGTGAAGTGCTTCTGTGTTGTTGCCTCCAGCATTTATAGTGGTTTGAATCTGCCGCTTCCGGTTGTCAGTTCCAGTTGTCCATTGCAGTGGTCGGTATATTGGGTCCAGGTCGATGTGCAATCAATAAGCACATCGACCTGGACCCAATATACCAACCACTACAACGGACAGCTGAAACTGACAACCGGAAGCGGCAGATTCAAACCACTATAAATGCCAGAGGAAAGATCACAGAAGCACTTCACAGAAGGCTCCCAAGCACTGAGGATGTCACCTAGACAGGGGACGAAATGTCTGCAACACAAATTCCCAGCTCGGCGAACAGAACCACAATAAAAATTTAACTATCACGGCAATAAAAAATCATACATATGTAAGGTTTCTGATTTAACTGAAATGAAATAAAAGATACAAAGTCTCATCATTATGCAGTGACAACACATACAACAGACTAAAGTATTAATAACCAAAACCTCAATGGTTGGCAGTAGTCACCCAGGTTTAATTGCATTGCCTTCAATGGGTAGTGATCAAGACAATTCATTATCATTCATTGTCTCAGTCTACCTCAGTGTCACTGCTAGGTGACATCTGAAAGGTGCAAACATTACATGATTTACTTGTTACTTCAGTCTGTAAATAGATGACCAAGTTATTATGGTCCCAGATTGAAAATCACCACTGAAGCATCTCATAGGCTCTCTTGTTTTGGCAAAAAAAATTACATTTAGAGATCACCTTGGATAGCCAAAAGGCACTTTACAGGATCTTTATCAGATAGCATCTGATGTCAAGTGGCAAAATGGATATGAGGACAATTGACTAAAATGTGGGCACTCAGGCAGGTTTTAAGGACATGGAGTGGGAGTATGGTGGTAGAGGTGGAAAGAGAGAGAGAGAGATAAAGATTGGGGGTGGGGGGTGGGGGGGCTGGGAATAAAGAATGTCATGAAGAAAAACACACTAGTTTTTGGATGGAATTCCAGATCCTCAAGACTGGATACTTGAAGGTTGATTTTTCACTGATGGAGCAATTAAAATCAATTCTCTGCAGGAGGTCAGAATTGCAGAAATGAGAAGAATAAAAATGCTAAAGCTTGTGTGAAGAATTTTGATTAAGATTTGAATTCTGATGGTTTCAAGAAAAGCGTAGGTAAATGCAAGATAAAGCTCTGTCATTGCAAGCAGCAGAACAAAAAGAGTCGACAGTAGGAAATACCAATAATAAGGCATACTTTTTTTCTGCTACATAATGGTGAGGCCAATGATGTTTATTGGTATTTGCATATAATTAATGCAGAAATTCAGATCTACAGCAGCTGTGTGGTTATATCCAAACTGCTGGAAGTCGCGCTACTTTGCAGTTATTGGTTACATCTTGTTATTGGTCACATTATTGATGCAGATATATGAGACTAAAAGGCCTCCTTCCTGTAAATAATATTTTCTTCTATAATTCTGTGATTGTTGTGGAATTTTTACATTTTTGCAACACGCAAACAAAATTGGTTTCAAATATTTCAGAGTAATTACTAGTATTGCAAGTAGGCTTCTATCAATGCTGTTTGTGTTCCTAATTACAACCACCCTGGCACCAAAACTTAACTATCACAATTTACTACTTCCAAGGGCCTGATGTTGATGCCTTCATACATAACAAAGCCATGGATGACAATGAAGGGATGGAAAATGCCCATCCATGCAGCTTTTGCTCGCAGCAGATGATTATGTATCAGCAGTTAATGAGGAAAGAGACATTGAGAGATATACTGCTGGCAGATCCTCAGGGTCAGTGATAGCAGAATCCTTTGGGTCAGGGAAGAAGGTTGCTCAGATTAGCCTCCAGCAGCATGCCTTCAAGAAGGCAGCAACAACTACCTCAATATGCCCTTTGGAAGATGCCAAGAAAGAGCACAGTTGGTAAGGAGGAGGAGGGTCAAAGAGGACTGAAATGATGCAAGATAGATTCCATAGGATAGGCAATACGCAAATGGAGAGAAGTGAAAGGAGATATGATTCCAGGAAAGAAGTGCTTAAAGATGGGAAAGAAAAGAGCATCAAATTGGCTAATAGAAGTGCAGAGCTTGGGTCTGAGCAATAGCCAAAATGTACATATCATACACATAACAAGGATTAGAATACATTATTAAAGGCAGCATAGAAGACAAAACAACATGAAATAGTTTGAATTCCAATTCAAAGGTTTGATGGTGGAATGTAGTTTATGTAGAGAGAATGGAATGCAATTGGATTGTTGACGGACGGCAGTATAGTTTTGGAGGCACATTTGGAGGAACGATCTGAAGGGTCCAGTACATTTCCAGAAAAATGATTTGCAAATGTGAGTTGAATTACTGTGATTAATCAATACCTAATATTGGAATTTTAGAATAGTAGTTACAGATGACAACATTGAGCTGTTCACACAATACTAAACAACAGAGGAAAATTCTTCAGCACACAATCGTTGATTGAGAAAGCAGATGAGTCCTTTCAATGATTGTAATGATCAGTGAGGCAGCTTGAGTTTCCACTCATTTCAGAATCCCAAGTACCCATTTTTAAAATTTCTGTGTAGAAAGAGAGTGGCACGGTGGCTCAGTGGTTAACACTGCTGCCTCACAGCACCAGGGACCCAGGTTTGATTCTGGCCTTGGGTATCTGTCTGCATGGAGTTTGTACATTCTCCCTATGTCTGTGTGGGTTTCCCCGGGTGCTCCAATTTCCTCCAAAGATGTGCAGGTCAGGTGAATTGGCCATTCTAAATTGCCCATAGTGTTAGGGAAATGGGTCAGAGTGGGTTACTTTTCTGAGTGTCGGTGTGGACTTGCTGGGCCAAAGGGCTTGTTTCCACACTGTAGGGAATCTAAATTAACATAAGACAGCCTGTAACAACAGTGACATCTATATTGACCTATTGACAACTTCGTACTGGGAGGGACAAAAGAATAAAAGTTGAAAACAGGAAGTGCTGGAAATACACAGCATGTCTGTCAGTATTTAGGGGACAGAAACTGAGCTAATATTTCAAGTAAAAGCAAAGTCTACTTCACTATTAAAGGGGGGCTGTATAGCCATTAAATTTATGCTGTTAAAAGAAGGATGGGAAGGGAGAACAAAAGAGATCTGAGATACATTTGAGAGCCTGAGAGATTAAATGTCAAACACCATTTCCAGTATACTCATGCAGGAGTTCTTCAGAATAATATCCTAGACCCTACTATCTTTAGCTGCTTCAGCAATGGAACTTACTTCCGTCTAAGTTCAGAAGTGGGGAAGTTTGCTGATGATTGCAAAATGTTCAGCACCATTCGCAACTTCTCATACACTGAAGCATTCCATGTTCAAATGCAACAAGATCTGGACAATACCCAGGCTTGGGCTGACAAGTGGCAAGTAACACTCTCACCACACAAATGCCAGGCTATGACCATCACTAATAAGCAACAATCTAATCATTGTCCTTTGACATTCAATAGTTACCATCATTGAATCTCCCAACGACATCCTGGCAGTCATTACTGACCAGAAACTCAACTGGATTAACCACATAAACACTGTGGCAACAAAAGCAGGTCAGAGGTTAGGAATATTGTGGCAAATAACCCTCATCTCTTGACGCTCCCCCTCCCCTCCTCCCCCCCCCCCCCCCCCCCCCCCCCCCCCGCCCGAAAGCCTGATCACCATCCATAAGACACAAATCAGGAGTGTCATGGAATACTCCCTACTTGCCTGGATAAGTGCAGCTCCAACAATACTCAAAAAGCATGGCACTATCATTCACTCTGGGCCCACACAGATGATCACAGTATCCCTTCCTTGCCCTTATGCACAATGCACATTGGTATAACATCCACAAGCATTCACTCCCTCCACCATCAACACGAGTAGCAGCAATGCGTACTATCTACAAGATGCACTGCAGAAATTCATCGACGATCCTCATATAGTACTTCCAAACCATAAGCACGTCCATCGAGAAGGGGAAGGGCAGCAGATACATGATAACACCATCACGTCCAGGTTTCCTTGCAAGTCACTCCTGACTTCGAAATATATCCTGACTTCGAAATATATCGCTGTTCCTTCAGTGTCGCCGGGTCAAAATAGTGGGATTCCCTTCCCTATGGCATTGTGGGTCAACCCACAGCAGGTGGGTTGCCGCGGTTCAAGAAGATAGCTCGCCACCACCTTCTCAAGGGTAACCCGGGACAATAAATGCCGGCCAGCGAGCGATGCCCACATTCTATGAATGAATTTTTAAAAATGTCATGAAGCAAAAAGCAAAGGGTGTGTTAGGGGCTGCAATAAAGAAACAAAGCATTTTAATCAGAGCAGGTATCTGCTGTCTTCACCTTGCCACTTGTTCCAAAGAATTTCCATGTTGGACACTGGCCACCATCATTTCTGCAAATGCTCCCTGGACACCAAACATAAGAACCCACATCTTTGGATATTGATATCCAATATGTGCTAGGCTCCAAGAAATCTTATGGGGCATCTCTGTTATATTTACAGAACAGTTCAACATACGCAGCTCATGGACTGGACCAGGCTGCACCTCTGGACTCTTCGCTTGCTGTCATAAAGCTCATTCACTCTGAGCCCACACAGATGATCACAGCATCCCTTCCTCGGCCTTTTGCACATTGCTGCTTCAGCCAGATAAAACAGGTTCATATTAATTCTGGGTGAAAGTGAGGACTGCAGATGCTGGAGATTAGAGTCGAGAGTATGGTGTAGAAAAAGCACAGTAGGACAGGCAACATCCAAGGAGCAGAAAAACCGAAGTTTCAGGCAATTTTTCTGCTCCTCGGATGCTGCCTGACCTTCATATTAATTCTGACCTGTCTTGCTATTTCGTGGAGATACAAAGTTCTCAGTCACGTCAAGTGAGATAGTCTTTGGTCAGGGGTTCCAGAACAAAAGTCAAAAGAAGCCTTCAATACCAGCGTCTTGAACATGGTCAATCATCCACCTTTGGCGGTCAGTCTAGATTTTCAACATTTTCACATGAAGGGAAAGGAGCCAAACATCAGACAGCTCACCATCCATCTTATCTCTTTCTGCTCTATTGTGGGTTTTTTTTCTTCCTGGTTGATTACAAGAGACAGGCATTAAGTGAGATGAATGTGAATAGCTCTGCAGTCACTGTTGGTGCAGCAGTGCTGAGTGAATAAATACCACAGAGGGCATGTAAGGTTAGTGGTATAGGAAGTTGGAGAGTGTGGGAGAGCCAGAAGGAAGATGATGCAGAATGGTAGAGCATGGGCTTTGGTAGGAAGTGGCTACAGTAGCAAAGACAGAATGAGTGTTAGGTGTCAGAGAGAAGATGATTATTGACCTACTTCTTATATTCCCCAGATGTCTGAGATTACACTGATATGGGTGGCAACTTCAGGCTGGTGTGCTCTGGTGTCACAGCCTCCACTCCTGGTCCTAAGGGAACAGCACATCTCACAACTGCATCACCCCATCCAGCAGCACTTCTCCGTCCCTGCTCATATAGTAGGGTGCCAATTTCCCACAGGTTACTGAATGTTGGTAACCATGCAGGACAGCTGTGGACTGATGGTGCTTGTCTGGGTGCAAAAAGGGCTTTTGAAGTTACTCTGGGTGCAAAGTATCCTTTTGTGGTTATCCATCTAGTGGTGAGTTGTTTCAGGAATGACACATGACAAGATGGGGCTGGAATCAGATGGAGATGTACAGCATGGAAGCAGAGCCTTGGTCCAACTTGATCCTGCAAATCAGATATCCGAACCAAATCTAGTCACATTTGCCAGCACTTGACCTATAAAACTTTAAATCCTTCCCATTTGTATACACTTACAGATGCATTCTGAATGTTGTAATTGTACCAGCCTCCAACACCTCCTCTGCCAGCTCATTCCATACATGCACCACCTTTTGCATGAAAACATTGCCCTTTAGGTCACTCTTCAATCTTTACCTTCTCACCCTAAACCTATATCGTCTAGTTGTGGACTCCCCCACCCCAGGTAAAACACCTTGGCTATTTCCCCTATCTATGTACATCATGATTTTATAAACTCTATATGGTCACTGCTCAGTTTCTGACACTCCAGGAAAATAGCTACAGCCTATTCAGCTTCTCCATACAGCTTAAATCCGCCAACCCTGGCAATATCCCTGTAATTTTTTTCTGAACCCTTTCAAGTTTCACAATATCCTTCCAATAGGAGGGAGACCAGGATTGCGCATAATATTCCAAAAGTGGCCGAATCAATTTCCTGTGCAGCCGCAACATGACCTCCCAACTCTTATATTCAATGCTCTGACCAATAAAGGAAAACATACCAAATGCCTTCTTCACTATCCTATCTACCTGCCACTCCACTTTCAAGGAACTATGAACCTGCACTCCAAGGTCTCTTTCTTCAGCAACACTCCCTAGGATCTAACCATTAAATGTATAAGTTCTGGTCTGATTTGCCTTTCCAAAATGCAGCACCTCACATTCATTTAAATTAAAGTCTATCTGCCACTCCTCAGTCCATTGGCCCATCTGTTCAAGATCCCATTGTACTTGGAGGTAACCTTCTTCACTGTCCACTACACCTCCAATTTTGGTGTCATCTGCAAACTTACTAACTATACCTCCTATGTTCACATTCAAATCATTTATATAAATGACAAAAAACAGTGGACCCAATATCAATTCAAATAATTTATATAAATGACAAAAAACAGTGGACCCAGCATCAATCCTTGTAGCACTTCACTGGTCACTGGGAAAAGCAGCTGTGCACCACCACCACCCTGTATCTTCTATCGTTGAGCCAGTTCTTTTGAGCCAAATAGTTAGTTCACCCTGTCTTCCATGAGATCTAATATTGCTAACCAGTCCACCATGAGGAAACTTGTCGTATGTCCCAAAGTATTCCCCTACTAACATTTCAGTCATTTGCTCTGCCTTATTTTTCATCAGAAGGTCAAATTTTGCTCCTTCTCTAGTGGGAATATTTACATATTGATAAAGAAAATTTTCTTGAATACATTTAACAAATTCTTCACCATCTAAACTTTTAACACTATAGCAGTCCCAGTCAATAATTGGAAAATTAAAATCCCCTACTATTACAACCTTGTTATTCTTACATATATTTGAGATATCCCCCTACATGATTGTTTCTCAATTTCCCTCTGACTTTTTGGGGGACCTATTGTACAATCCCATCAAGGTGATTATCCCTTTCTTATTTCTAATTTCAACCCATATATTTTCATGAAATTATCCCTCAAAAATATCTTATCTCATTACAGTAGTAATGCTTTCCTTAATCAAAAATGTCACTCCCCCTTCTCGCTTGCCACTTTTTCTATCCTTCCTGTAACATCCTAAACCTGGAACATTGAGCTGCCATGCCTATTCTTCTCTCAGCCAAGGTTCTGGAATAGGTACAATGTTCAAGTCTCATGGTTCCAGACATGCCCTTTGTTCTTTGGCCTGACCTGCAAGACCTCTTGCATTGAACTAAGAGCATTTTAATTCTTCAGTTACTTTGTTCTCTGATTTGTTCTTGTCTGTCTTTTCTCATAAGCTTGTTCTTTTCTGATTCAGAACCATTGTCATCTTTCTTTATCTTTTCATTCTTTAGAAGCCTCAACCCTCAACCCGCAAAAGATTTACAGGCTCCCGAAATTGAACAAGCAAACCTACATTCTAAAATGTGTCATTTATACCTGACCTTCAGAGGGAGGTGCAAACAATAAATTAGGAGGATCAGCAATCATTAACAATAACTAAATGGCCAGTCATAGCTTTTACATTCAAAATTCTGACAGCAACCATGTAATAAAAGAAAAAAAGAACACACATTTCTATTTATTCAGACTCCTATGAGGTCCATTGGAGCATTTCTGTGCCAAAAGTAATATGACAAGATTACCAGGGGAATACTGCAAATTAAGAAATTTAGTTCCAGGATTTGCTCAATCTCTATTACATTTGGCATTACCAATTTAATAAATTAATTCTTGCAGATATATAACTCAACCCACACTTGAAGGCTTTTTCCCAATGGAATATTTGTAATACTTAATTATCCTGCCTGTATTATTCAAGTGAAGTCAGATATTACCACTTCTACTCTACTTTGATTCTCTGGAACCTTTCTGAAAAAGAGAAGCAGAGTATAAAGTGTTATATGAATTTATCTTGGGCGACAGTGCATAGCAGGAAAACCCAAATCAGCAGCCTGCTTTGCTCTCTATCTAATTTTTATTCATTGAATTCTGGTATCCATTTTATGCTAAATATTTATATTATGCAAGACAAATTTATACCTCAAATACATTTTGAAACTTGCAATACTACTGTATTACAACTTATAATGTATATTCTGCCATCAACTGCCAAATGGTAGTGATTCTTCCTTTGCTTTCCATTTCCTTCTGAGAATGTGCCTCATGTTGCTTCAGCAATATTGTAGAATTTTACATCTCTCCATGCTTTGTCACCTTCTTGCTCAGGAGGTTGGTGCTGCAGTGTGTTGCCTCATGTTGCTCCAACACAGTTTATAACTGTAAACTTGATATTCAGATTTGGTCTGACAGTAAGCTAACTATACAGAATACCAGGCATTTTTATCCCATCTTCTGTTGTAACACTCACATTTTTTGATATTAAACAGTTGGTCACCTCTTAAGGTAAGCCATTGATCTTAGACATCTGGCAACTTCTTCCTTTTGTTTCACTTTATGTTTCAGGGTTCAGAGAGATCAGAATCATGTATTTCGCACTTAATCTGCATATGTTAACATTTCAGTATACATTTCAAGCACCACACAACTTCTTGACTTAATGAGTTTGTGAATAAAGGCACAGAAATAAAGAAGTTCCATTCTGGACACCTGTTTGTTATCAAATGTGCCAAAACCAATCTGACTGTATCAGCCAATTACACATATACTGGCCCTCATAATCATAGAACTAAAGGCGTCTTACAGAGATACAGCTGTCGAAAGCAATTCTGTGTTGGATTTACTCCAATTATCTAAAATCATATTAATGAGAATACCACATTGTTTGTCACAATCTTTTTCTTATAGACAAGGTTCGATTCACATTCATCTCTCCATCACATGGATTTGTGTGAAATATTTTTCTTGTTATCTCGTTTCTCTGGCTTTCTGACTCCTCTGCTACCCTACCTCCCACCCAAGAAAGTTTCACTTAATCAAGCAAAACTGCAGCAACTAATCTGTTTTCTTATTCATAAACTATACAACACATTGTCAAAGTGACTGCTGGCAGCTTTCTGCACCCAAAATAGCAATCTCTTCATTAGGAAACTGTAAGCACTCCACCAGAGGAACTGTCAGAAGGAGACAACTTAACATAATGCTAGCTTGCTGTTTTAAACAGAATGGTTGGAACAAACTGTGTTGCATGTGAAAAAATGATTTACTAAAACAACAAGTATTGAATCAAGATAAATATTTGCCTCAATATCAATTAACCATATTGGACCTCATATTATTCAGAGCTTTACTCTTCTGTCAGTGACCTTTCTGATAATGCAAGAAATAATAGAGTGATGTTTCTATTGAATAAATCTGGGATAGCTGCTCCAAGATTTAAGTGTTGCAACTTTTGAGGGGATTTGAAGGAAACATTTAGTCCTCAAGTTATTTTAAACTATTATGGCATTTTAAAGGACTGACAATAGCATCTGTATGACAGCTGTAGTGAATCAGATAACTTATTTTTCTCAGTTGAAGCAGTCAAACCAAATATCAAAGTACTGCAGAGAAGCAAGTGAAATAAATCATGCAAGGAAGGACTCTTCTCTGAAGGCCATACAATGTTGGAAATTGAATAGAGATGTTTTAACCCAGCCTAGATGCAATTTTCTCTCCTTGAATTTCTGAACTTATTACTCCTGGCTGACAGAGCAGAGTTAGGATATTTCTTGGCTCCACAAACCCTGACCCAGAGAGGGGTGGCCAGGGAGGTGAATTTTCAATCTGGTACTCCCTGATAGATAGACCATGCAGTCCTGGAATGATTGTAAGGACTCTCAGGTGTATCACCACCATATTGGAGTTATTTGAAAAATTACTTAAATAAAAATAAATCCATTCACACATGTTCCCCAAATTTAATGTATGTTAATTTATAATATTTCCTGGTGCTGTATATCCACCATAACCTTTCATACCATCCATGAAACCCTTTGTCTCTCTGACCACTCATCGTTCTCATTTCCCAAGGTCAACACATGTGTCTCACTCATCCCCATGGCCGTTTATAGCTTCTATGTCAACTTAATGCCAACTCAAACTCCAACCATCACCTTTTGTCAACTTATCCAGTATCGATTATCCATAAATCTCAGGAGCAATGCTGAATAAAGTTGTGTCTATTGATGATGATGCTTTAGAATCAAACTCTCCTTTGACTCAAAAGAACATTCAATATGTTAAAATCGCTTCAACATTTTTTAATGCAAGCATACATTTCACTTATGGACTTCATCCATTTCTGTAGTAGTGAAACATTTCTGTTTTATACCTTCTGCGATCTGTCAATCAAGTTGTTCACTTCAGAAGCACACCAGTGTAATCATGTTAAACTGTATAATCAGTAATGTAGCACAAATCCAATAATTATAGTCCTTAAGCTTTTGGTAGATGAAATAGCGAGCACTGCACTTTTTAAAAATGCTACACTTTTTCAAAGATTTATCATGTAGCAGAAGTTGTTTGAGTCCTTGACTCAAACAACAGAAATTGTTGCTGATACTCAGCAGGTCTGGTATTATACATGGAGAGAAAGCAGAGTTAATGTTTCAAGTCCTTAAGAAGGGTCACTTGGATTCCTCAGGAAACCTGAAATCAAATCATGCACAGTAGATGAGATAAAACTTCCCCAAGGAGATCACCACATAAGCATATGAACAGAACTGTGGGATCAGACAAGTAAAAATTCATCAAAACATCAATTCTGCTTTCTCTCTGCAGATGCTACCAGATGTGCTGATTTCTCCATCACTGGGGAGGCACATGCTGGGGGATAGTCCAGCAACTTTTACTGGAGAAGCTGGACACAGTGATAGGACCTGTTAATGATTTATAGAAATAGATATCCCAGGTCCTTCTATCTCTACTATTTTTTTCAGAAAGCAGAAACATGGTTTTTCTTGGTTCTAAACAATTACAGGTCACGGGACAGACACCTGGATGTACTCAGGGATGTCCTCACAAGAACAGGGTATGGTGCCCTACTCATCGACCACCAGTTCCGACGTGCCACAGCAAGGAACCGTAATGACCTCCTCAGGAGACAGACATGTGCTGCAACGACAGGGTACACTTCGTTGTTCAGTATTTCCCAGGAGCAGAAAAACTACACCACGCTCTTCGTGACCTGCAACACATTATCAATGAGGATGAGCACCTCACCAAGACCTTCCCCATACCTTCAATCCTTGCCTTTAAACAACCGCCAAACCTCAAACAGATCATTGTTCGTGGCAAGCTGCCCAGCTCTCAGGACAACTCCATACAACCCTGTCACAGTAAGCGCTGCAAGATGTGTCAGAGTGTGGACATAATTACCACCATTACGCGTGGGGACACCTCCCACCTTGTATATGGCAGGTACTCATGTGACTCAGCCAACGTTGTCTCTCTTATACGTTGCATGCCCTGAGGCATGGTACATTGGGGAAACCGAGCAAAGGCTATCACAACGGATGAATGGGCACCACACAACAATCAACAGATAGGAGTGTTCCCTCCCAGTTGGGGAACACTTCAGTGGTCCAGGACATTTGACCTCGGACCTTCGTGTGATCATCCTCCAAGGTGGACTTTGGGACAGGCAGCAGCGAAAAGTGGCCGAGCAGAGGCTGATAGCTAAGTTCGGTACCCAAAGGGAGGGCCTCAACCGGGACCTTGGGTTCATGTCACATTACAGGTGATCACCATTGCACTATATACACACACAGACACCTCTATACACACACAGGACTCCTATACACATGGACACACATATACTCATACACGCACACACAAACTCACACATACCCTTACAGACACACACACTCCCACATGCACCCACTCACAGACTTAAGACACTCTACACTCACTACACAAATACACTTTCTCATACTCACAAGCCCCAAACCAGACAGACAGACAGACAAAGACTGTTTTGTGGGGTGAGTTTGTACTTGCAGGGTTACATTGTACTTTGCTCAAAAACTGCATGCATTCATGTAAAAGTCCATTATCTCACTTTTTAGATTAGAATCAATCTAAACATCATGGCATAGACAGAGAACACAGGGGGCTAACACCTTTAACATATTGTCTAGCTATCACCATTGTTAACGGCTAACCTGAGAATGCAACTTTTAAAAAAAAGGTTTTGTGATTTACACATGAAAGAAGCGAAACTATCATGGTATTCTATCAGATGAAAGGCTTAACAGACAATCAATTTTTCAATGTATAATTTCAGTTACATCACACTGTAAATTTTTGCTATAAATTCTGTGTGTTAGGATTGAGCCCTCCGCTATCACTTGATGAAGGAGCGATGCTCCGAAAGCTAGTGTGCTTCCAATTAAACCTGTTGGACTATAACCTGGTGTTGTGTGATTTTAAACTTTGTACACCCCAGTCCAACACCGGCATCTCCAAACCAGTTCACGATATTAAACTCAAACTTTATTTAACTCTTATGGGAAGGTATCTGAGCTTCTCATCATTACAAAAAAGCCCAAAACCAAAAGTTCCAGCCACAAAAAAAATGTTATTTGTTATTTTTGCAGATTGGAGGGAGGTGAAGGCGGAGGAAATAGGGTGAGGTTCCAAGATGTGCATTACTGATTCAGAAACGCTGCTATCCATCTAAAACCAGGGTTGTCTCGAGGCATGTCCAGTGTTAGTTATCCATGGTGAGAAACACTAACCTATGCAAATTGTCCCCGGTAGTTGTGGCTCTGAAATGTATTAAACTACTTGAATAGGTAGTGTACTCTTTCTGAAGGTGATTATTGGGATTGATAAAAGCAGGCATGAATCTGTATAAAAGGTCATGGTAATGTCACTGAATGGTTAGACTGATAAGCCCTCAGTAATAGAGCTTGGGGCACAGTCGTCAGTGATGGCCATGGTGTAAGAAGAGAGACATATGTTGATATGGAGGCAATGAGGTGTCATGAAAAGTAGGAAGAAGGACAAAGCTTGACATGGAATGTATGAGAGGTCATAGTGATTGATAGAGGTGCATAGAACATAGAACAGAACAGCACAGGAACAGGTCCTTCAGTCCACCATGTCTGTGACAAACATAATGCCATTCTAAATTAATCCCATTTGATTAGATTACTTACAGTAGTGGAAACAGGCCCTTCGGCCCAACAAGTCCACACCGACCTGCCGAGGCGTAACTCACCCAGACCCATTCTCCTACATTTAGCACCTTCACCTAACACTACGGGCAATTTAGCATGGCCAATTCACTTAACCTGCACATTTTTGGATTGTGGGAGGAAACCGGAGCACCCAGAGGAAACCCACACAGACACGGGGAGAATGTGCAAACTCCACACAGAGAGCTGCCTGAGGTGGGAATTGAACCTAGGTCTCTGGCGCTGTGAGGCAGCAGTGCTAACCACTGTGCCACCGTGCTGCCCACTAAACTTGCACAAGGTCCATACCCCTCTATTCCCTACCTATTCATATATCTGTCTAAATGCCTTTTAAACTTTGCAGACATATTTTGCTTCTGCCACCTCTCCTGGCAGCACATTTCAGGCTCCTTCCACTTCTGTATAAAAGACTTTTCTCACACATCTCCTGTAAACTTTTTGCCTCGCGCCTTAAACCTGTGCTCCCCAGCATTTGAGATTCCCACCCTCAGAGAAAGTCTCTACCTACTGGCCCTATTCATTCCTCTCATAATTTTATATACAGGTCGTTCTACTATAACCTGCATTTCATCAATGCGAACTTGCTATAACACCATTGACAAATTGGGGACATTGTTTTTAAAGTGCAACCTTTTAAACGTGTGTTGGCTATAAAACAAATACATCACCAACACTTTAAGCACTGTTTCTAAGTCGTGATTTTTCTATAACACGGGGTTGTACACAAACTCAACCATCATGTTATAGAGAAATTGACTGTACTTCTATTGGACCACCCCTCAGCTCTAATGAAAATAGTCTAATCTTATCCAACCAATGGTTGGTTGGCATAGAGGCTATAAAAGACCATGAGGGTAGACAAACAGCATAGTTTGACATGCAGTATTTGAGCAGCCATAATAGAAAAGTAGAAAGTGAGGACTGCAGATGCTGGAGACCAGAGTCAAAATGTGTGGCACTGGAAAAGCACAGCATACCAGTCAGCATCCGAGGAGCAGGAGAGTTGATGTTTTGAGCATAAGCCCTTCATCAGGAATGTGGGGCAGTGGTGGGGGAGGGGGTTAGGGCAGGGGGGTTGAGAGATAAATAGGAAGGGGGTGGTGCTGGTGGGAAGGTAGCTTGGAAGGCAATAGGTAGATAAAGATGGGACAATGGTGATACGTCAGAGCGGAAGGTGGAACGGATCAGTGGGAAGGAAGATGGACAGGTAAGACAGTTCAAGAGAGTGGTGTCAAGTTGAAGGATTGGATCTGGGATAAGATGGGAGAAGGGGAGATGAGGAATCTGGTGAAATCAACATTGATGCAATGTGTTTGGAAGATCCTGAGGCAGAAGATGAGGCATTCTTCCTCAAGACGTCAGGTGGCTTGGATTTGGCAGTGGAGGACACCCAGGACTTGCATGTCTTTGGTGGAGTGGGAGGGGAGCTGAAGTGGCCGGCCACAAGGCAGTGGGGTTGGTTGGTGCGTCTGTCCCAGAGATGTTCTCTGAATCATTCCACAAGCTGGCATCTATTCTTCCCATTGTAGAGGAGACCACATCGAGAGCAATGGACACAATAGATGAGGTGTTTGGATGTGCAGGCAAATCTCTGCAGGATGTGGATGATGCTTTGGGACCTTGGATGAGATGAGGGGGGAGACGTTGGTGCAGATTTACTGCTTTTGAGGTGGCAATGGAAGGTTCCGGGAGTGAAGGTGGGTTGATGGAGGGCGTGGACATAACGAGGGAGTCGTGAAAGGAATGGTCTCTGCAGAATGCCGATAGAGGTGGGGAGGGAAATACATCTCTGGTTGTGGGGTCTGACTGTAGGTGACAGAAATGGTGGAGAATGATGTGTTGTGTCCGGAGATCGGTGGGGTGGAAGGTGAGGACCAGGAAGGACTAGAGATGTTCCATCCTTGTTGTGATTGGAGGGGTGGGGTTCAAGGGTGGAGGTGTGGGAAGTGGAGAAAATGCATTGGAGGGCATTGTTGACCACATGGAGGGGAAATTGCAGTGCTTGAAGGAGAAGGCCATTTAGGATGTTCTGGAGTGGAATTGCTCCTCCTGTGAACAGATATGGCAGAGACAGAGAAATTGTGATTCAGGGGTAGCATTTTTATGGAGGGGGGAAGTGGGGGGTGGGGGGATGATGGGAGGAGGTATAGGCTAGATAGCTATGGGAGTTGGTGGGTTTGAAGTAGATGCCTGTGTTGACTCGGTCACCAGAAATGGAGATCTAGGGGTCCAGAGAGGGAGGTGTCTGATTTGATCCAGGTGAACTTGAGGGCAGGATGGAAGGTGCATGTGAAGTTGATAAACTGTTCAACCTCCTCGTGGGAGCACAAGGTGTCGCCGATACAGTCTTCAATGTAGCAGAGGAAAATGTGGGGAATGGTGCCGTTGTAACTATGGAACATGGACTGTCCCATCATAGAATAGAGGTGGATAGAGGACATATGAAGAATGGGTTAGCATGGAGTGGACACGAGAGTGTGCAGGGCAGGTTGAGGGCATGTGAGAGAGGAAGGCACTGGAATGATGGTTTATCTTTAATTATTTTCCATAAGCCTTCAACAGAAGTGGTAGTGTACTGAGACAATCTTTTCACTCAGTGCATCTCCATGACCAGTGTTGAACACTCCCAGATAAGCAACTGTCCCAGATCATGAAATCGAAGTTCTATACTTTCACCTGGGTCAGATTTTCAGAGTTAGGCAATGTCGCAATTCTTCGCACCCAAACTAGGAGTAAAAATTCATCATTCCTTCAACAAAATCATTGATAAGTATAATGAAAACTTGAAGCCACATTATAGATCATTGAGAAATAGCATTTATTGCATCCTGCCAAACAGTCTCTGCCTTTCAGAAGTTTAATTGTCTTAGGCCAGTTGATTCTGTTCTACCATTCAATAAGGTAATGGCTAATCTGATAATTGTCAACTCTAATTTCCTGCTTTACCCCTATAATCCTTGATTCTCTTACTGACTAAAAAAAGCCTATCTCGACCCTGAGTCTATGAAATGACACAATCTCTACAGCCCTCTGTGAACAATAATTCCACAGATTCAATGCACTCTTAAGCGAGAAGTTCCTTCCCATCTCTGTTTTAAATTTGCCACCCCTTATTCTGAGATTATGCGTCCTGGTCATAGACTCTCCTCTCAGCAACATTTCCACATCTATCCTGTCAACTTCTCCAAGAATCTTGCATGTTTCAATAATGTCACCTCTCATTCTTTTAAACTAACAATAAGTACAAGCCCAACTTTCTTAACCTCTTCTCAGAGAGTCCTTCTATATCTGGGGTCAACCTAGTGAACCTTCTGTGGGTCATCTCCAGTGCCATTATATCCTTTCTGAGATAAGGGGCCCAAAATGTTTATAGTATTCCAGTCATGGGCTGTCTGGTGTTTTGTATCATTTTATGGTTAGCAACATCATCAGCTGTTAACTAACCACGGAAATGGCCTTGAGAGCCAAGCAATTCAAGGGCAAGTAGAGGCTGGCAACAAATACCCACATCCCACGTAATAATGATGAAAAAAATAAGTTGAAGAGAATAGTTCAGTTGTACATCTTTAAGGTCTTGTTGAAGCCTTGATACCTTTGGCAAACAAAATGTTAACTGTAAAGGTTAAAAGTTAATTTCATCTATATTACAACATCATTTAGTTGAGGTCTGAATAGTGGAGTTGAACAGAATTAATTAAACTGATTCATACTGAACAATTATAATAGCAAATCGTTCGTCATCTGACAGATAAGCTCTGAGATGCAAATGGAAAATTTAAACAATCTTTTCCAAATTGAGCTGGTGGGAGACTTATTCGATGTGTTGAGCAGATATGTTGTTTGCCAAGATAGGGAATACTGTTATACGCCCAATTTGGTCGATGTTTCTGAATAGATTTTATGTGAAAGTTTGACCTATTAGTCTGTACAGCATGCGGCCCAGCCAACTCCCCCACTCAAGCAACAATACAAATGGATTTCTCATTTTGGCAAAAATTCAGATCATGGTACTTTAAAGGCCAAACTATGGTAATGTCAGATTCTTAGAATAACTGTTCAACTGAAGATGAAACATAATGACCTGAGCAGTAACCAATAGTGAACTTCTATTTTTATACATGATATGTAGGTGTTCTTCACTAGAACAGGACATTTTTACTCAACCCAAGCTGTCCTTGACAAGACGTGGATGAGTATGATTCATGATCCAACACACTCCAGGACTTTCAATGGTAAACCACTGTTAACAGTCAGGATCTTAAGGTCTTCAGTCCTCACATAGCATTGGAGCTGATTGGGATTGCACTATGTGCCTCTCATCAGTGAGGTATTGATGATCAGGAAGCCAGGCAGGGTAGTCTCACAGTTCAATATGTTTTCAGAGGGTGCTGGATACTAGGTAATTGGCTACCAGATGTTTGGATGGCGTGGCAATTACCTCATAGTCACTATGTTGGGATTTCTGAGAGATCCCAAAGCATATCTCTCAGGTGACATCAATATCCAGTGACGGCATTATCTGGGTCAACTCACTCCAATTATGGTCTCTAGCTGCACTTCAAAAATAACAGGGGAAGATAGAAACTAACCATTCAAACTTGCCACAGTAGGGTTTTTGAGATCAGCCACTGAGAAAAGTAAGCTTTGGTCATTAGGGTAGAGTTGCATTCCAAAGGAATAAAAACTAGAGAATCAGATGATGTCAATGTTCACAACTGCTTTAAGATTAAGGACACTGTTAACTGGGCATACTGATCTCCATACTCAATTCACTAACTGCTATTTCTGTTGAGTTAAGTTCCTTGTTACCATGGAATTTCACAACTTAAAAGCTTCAACATTTCATATAGTGCAATGTGTCAGTTAAAGGAGACATGGGCAGAACAAGCTAACATTGTGAATGATTTGCCTCATTCCTGGTATTAAATTAGAAGCATAACTTAAGCATATTTGAGAGCATACAATGCATTTGACTCTGAGTTATCAACCACTGGCAGCTGGGATATAGTGCTACCAGCAATCATCCTTCCTAGATTTTGGAATCAACCATTTCAAAGATATTGTTAAATACCTCTGGAGCAGGTGGGACTTGATTGAAGGCTTGGTTACTCAGGACATTACTTTTGTCCCACAAGAACTCTCCAAACATCCTTTCTATCCTGATGGGCTTTTCTAATGATCCGTTGTGGAGGATATACCACAGCTAAGCCTGAACAAGAGGAGGAGAAAGTGAGGACTGCAGATGCTGGAGATCAGAGCTGAAAATGTGTTGCTGGAAAAGCGCAGCAGGTCAGACAGCATCCAAGGAGCAGGAGAATCAATGTTTCAGTTCCTGAAGAAGGGCTCATGCCCGAAACGTCGATTCTCCTGCTACTTGGATGCTGCCTGACCTGCTGCGCTTTTCCAGCAACACATTTTCAGCTCTGAACAAGAGGAGGAACTTATCATACAAAATAAGATCCAGTCAACTGCATGATAGAAAAGGTCCAACTTACATAAAATATTTAGGCAATATCAATGATATTCTATGTCAGAGATGAGATATCTGTCTCCATCAGGTTCTCATACTAGACTGCTTCTTCCCCATCCAATGAGTGTCTGATATCACCAGACTGGGTGGAGCCCAAAGCAATCTTCAACGTTAACTCTTTCAGAATCATTACCTTATACATGGCATAAACTTCCTGTTTTGGAAGAGCTTCTTAAAAACTCAGACTACAGTTTTAGAAACATAATATAATCACTTCCAAACTGGCAGCAAAATGTTTCCATTTTTTGTGCAGGTCCCTGATGCCCTGTCAAGACGGAGTATCTGAAATGCAAAATGAGCAGTGATGTTTTCTGTTCCTCATTTTGCAAGTTTTGAATGGATGATTGGAAAGCCAACAGAAGCACAACATTACTCTCCATGTACACAAAGATCAATTGGGGAGCGAGAAATAGAACACATTTTGTTTTGACAAAATTGCTCATCTGCTGATCCTAAATTCATTCTGATCTTGAAGTGAAAAATTAAATTTTGTTTAATTTATGCTGAGGTAGAATATGTTGCCATTAATTAATTGTCATGAAAAGCAAACCAATATCTGTGTAACCAGTAAAATTCTCCAAACATTCAATTTGATATGGAATCTTCATTATGGAATATACCAAATGTTTCATCTTGAAATAGGCAATATTATTTCTGAGCAAAACCTTTATTTTGAGATGGTAAAAACAGATATTGTGCTCATATAAGGATATGAAATAGATAAAAGACTGACAGGTTACACAAATATAACTTTGTAGTGTTCTCTAATGAGCAAAAACACATTTAATAGAAAGCACTTTGAAATGGAAAAGACATGCAAGATGCCTTATTTTCAACATACACATAGTCACTCAGGCAGATAAAATGAGAAGAATCCAGTTTTTACAGGACTACACTTTAAGGTCCATTTATTTTGCTACATACAGCCACTTTAAGTTAATTTCATTGTACAAAAAATTTTAAGAATATAAGAAATAGGAGCAGTGCTAAGGTATACAAGCCACAAATCTGCTGATATAATCTTGGCATTAGCTTCACTTTTCTGTCTGCTTGTCATCACTCCTCTACAGTTCGTGGATCAGTCTTTACCAGCTTTGAACATATACTATGACTTAGCCCCCTTATCACTGCGAGGTAGAGAGCTCCTAAGATTCATGAAACTGAAAGACAAAATATCTCCATATTTCCATTTATAATTGGCAAGTCCTCCTGAATATTTTTTATTCACTTGTGGAATGTGGGCATTACTGGCTGACCAACAGATTTTTTTTTTATTGTCGATCCATAATTTCCATTGAGAAATTGATGGTGAGCTACCTTCTTAAACTGCTGCAGTCCACATGCTGTAACTTTACCCCACAATACCCTTGGAGAGGGTATTCCAAGATTTGACACAGCGGCAAGGAACAGCAATACGTCTGGATGGTGAACGGCTTGGAGGGGAGCCTGCGGGTAGTGGTGTTCCGATGTATCTGCTGCCCTATACTTTGAAATGGATGTGGTCATGGGTTTGGATGGTGCTGTATGAGAACCTTTTGTGAATTTCTTCAGTGCATCTTGTAGATAGCACACGTTGCTGCGACTAAGCATCAGCGGTGGAGGGATTGGCTTTTGGATGTGGTGCCAATCAAGTGGGCTACTTTATCCTGGATGATATCAAGCTTTTTAAATGTTGTTGGATCTTCACTTACCCATACAAATGAGGAGTGTTCCATTGAGGAGCATTCCATCACACTCCTGACTTGTGCCTTGCAGATGAGGGATAGACTTTGTGGAGTCAGAAAGTGAGTTACTTGCCACAATATTCCTAGCTTATGACCTGCTCTTGTAGCCATTACATTTATGTGACAAGTCCAGTTGAGTTTCTGGTCAACGGTAACCCTAAGGATGTTGATAGGGGGGGAATTCAGTGATGGTAACACCATTAAATATCAAGGAGCTGTGATTAGATTGTCTCTAATTGGAAATTGTCACTGTCTGGCATTTGTGTGGTGCAAATGTTATTTGCCACCTGTCAGTCCAAGCCTGGATATTGTCCACATCTTTATTTTTGAACATGAACTGAGGAGTCATGAATTTTGCTGAACAGCCAAGAATGGTGCAATCATCGGTGAACATCTTTACTTCTGACCATATGATGGAGAGAAGTTCATTGATAAAGCAGCTAAAGGTGGTTGGGCCAAGGACACTGCTCAGAGGAACTCCTGCAGAGATGTCCTTAAATTGGGATGACTTAGCTCTGACAACCTCAACTGTCTTGCTATGTGCCAGGTATGACTCCATCAGTGGAATGTTTGCCCCCCGATACCCACTGATTCCAGTTTTGCTAGGGTTCCTTGATGCTACACTAGTTCAACTGTGGCCTTGATGTCAAGGCTTTCCAATGTCCTCCCACCTCTGATGCTATTACAATATTGTGCCTTACTTTACATGCATCTACTTACAGAAGCAAATATAATTTCACTTATTTATTTATTTAGTTAGCAAATGCAAATGTACAAAGCCATATAATAACCTTCTTAGTTTCATATGATTACTCTACCATTTGGGAGAGGGGACATTCTTCGGTAATATGCAGCGCTGTTTGTGTGTCTCCACAAGTGCATAATACGTTTTTACCGATGCCCCACTGGTGGAGGTTGGCTGCGCAGGGGCACTGACTTTGTCCTGAAAACTGTTTAGCAAGGACACTTTCGCCATAGTAGTTCAAACACATTCACTGACCAAATGGGGTCATGCATACAAACCTATTAGTCACTCCCCATGTTTGCTGTTCCTTGATCCAAAGACTGTCTGCTGGTGGGGCTTGCTCAGAAGTGTTGCTCCAATGTGGACACTAAGATGGAAGTTGGTTTGAACAGGTTATTATCCAATAGATAATGAGATGCAGTTTGGAAGCTTTCCATCTGCTTGTAGGTTTCCTTCAATGTGTGGATGTGTGGAAGAATGAGGTTTGCAGGAACAGGCCAGAGGAGATGTATAAGATAATGTTAGACCTCAGCAGGACTATTATGCGCAGCTGTGAAGGCCACATTAAAGGAAAGATGTGAGTGCATTGGAAGGAGTGCTGAAGCAATTTTAGAAGAATGGTTTTAGGATTGAGAAACTTGAGTTGAGGATGGATCGAAGAAGTTGGGACAGTTCTCCTTGGAGAGAAGAAGACTGAGAAGAGAGCTACTACAGAGGAGAGTTAATTGAGGTTTTCAAAATCTTGAGTGGTCTGGATAGATTAGATAGAGTGAGACAGTTCCTACTCATAAAAAGAACAAGAGGACATAGATTCAAAATGATCTACAAAATAAGCAAGAATGAAGTGAGGAAAAATATTTTCACACATCAAGTAGTTATAGTATGGAATGCATTTTTTGGAAGTGTGGAGGAGACAGGTTCAACTGAGGCATTCTGGGGACCATGGGATGATTACTTAGATAAAAAATAATATGCAATGGCACAAGGGAAAAAGCAACAGATTAGCAATAAATAATAATGCGCATTTAACTAACCAATGTTAAATGCAGTCACAGTGGGTTGAATGACTTTCTTCCGAGGCACAACACTTTTATGATTCTGTGAAATGTTGAGTAGGAGTTTCCACTAGGCTGATAGAGTCTAATAGACTCCTGAAGTTCTGCAGTTGAATGAAATGAATTACCAACATCAGTACACCAGTTGTCGAGAAATACAGAGCACTGTTGAATACACACTACGGTGACTAAATTTTGAAAGTAAATCACAGTTGCACAGCTCCAGGGTAAGGGGTATTAAGGACATTAATCAAGTGAAGGACTTTCATTTAACTTACCTCAGTAATAGCTATTCCATGGTTCTGCCATTGTTATTATGTGAATTTGATTCATTTTCAATCTCTCTCTCCTTTAAGAAAGTTCCACCTCCACGTAACTGCCCTGAATTTGAGAATTATAATTTTATATGGAGAAACAAGAAAAATAGAATATGAGGATTTGAAATATTGCTTTGGTGCAATAGGGAGTAATACACTGCATTAAATGGTGAGACATTGTCAGAATAAAATATGGGAGCTATCCATGCCTTAACTGGGAGTACTTGATTTTCAATTCCTCTCCAGTGGCCATCTCTCACATAACCATATGTGGTATGCAGACATTTAAAGAAAACTTGTGCAAGTACTGAGATATTGAGGGAAATTGTAGCATGAATTTTGTTCCTAAATCCAAATTTTAAAAATGAAGCCATGCTGAATGCTACACAGTTTGAAAACCCGCACAAAAATACAAAAGAGAAAAGCAAATAACAACAGAATAATACAAAGAACAAGACTCCTGACCGTTATTGGAAATTCCAACTCTGTGTCTTTTCATTCTTGCCACTCATTCCCCTGTTAATACATTCTCCAGCACTGAGATAAACAGTTGCAGTTGTTTTTAGTGCTTTGAAGTTTAAATCACAGAAACAGTAAATAAATTGCACTGTGTAAAGTTTAGCCTTCTGACATTTTAACTATTACAATTTACTCCGTATTATAAATTCTGTATGTTTGTATAATACTTTGAGAGGCTTGGGTCCCTTTTTAAAAATATGCTCAGATGGTTCTGGCCAATGCTTCACAGAGACAGATGCTCTTTAAACCCTGTCACCTGTTTCATTTTTCAGTTAGATCAAGGCTGATCTACTCCTTGAATTTCACTTACCCACTGTTTGCTTCTCAAGCAAAATTGAAAATTTAAACTGACTCAGCAAATGCAGATCATTTGCCCATCAAATTCCAGATTTCTTGAGGAACTATACTTCTTTCTTTCAAATTTGCTGTCATCACCTTTCTCCTCAAACAACACAGGAACCTCTCTGTGAAAGAAAAACGTCACCCCATTTCAACCTGCCACAGTTACTGCCTTGATGTGGAAGTTTCATGAATAACATTCCTGTGAAACATCCTGGGATATTTCATGATGTTATGTTATGCGATATACCAATGCAAATTGTTGTTTTAGTGCCTTTAATGTGTTAAGTTATTCCAAGACTTTCTATTTCTTTTACATACAATGCAATGCTTTAAAACCCAGCTGGAATTATTCTCCTGAATCTTTCCTATACAAATGGTTTCACACCTCTCCTGAAGTGCAGCACTGGGAGTCAGACTCATCACTCCAGTTGAGGCCAAATCAGAGTTTCAGAGAGGTTAACATAACCTCTTTCCTCTTGTAGTTGCTGTCCCTATTTCTAAAGCATGGGTCTCATTACACTTTATTAACTGCATTCTCAACCTGTACTGACACCTTCAATGACTTTTGCAAGGAGACCTCCAAGGTCTCATTGTTCCTGTGTACTATTTGGAAGTGGAGACTTCATTTTATATTTATTCTTCCCACAAAATAAATTAATCAATTCACAATACAATGTAATCAGCTTCTTGTTTGTTAATTCAACTGAGTTATGTTCTCTTGAAGTTCCACATGATCCTGCTCACTGCTCACAATCCTACCAAGTTTTGTGTCCTGTACAATAAATTCCATCTCACTGATGTATATTAGGAGCAAAGGACCCAACACTGACCCCTGGGGAAATCTAATATGGTTGGTTCATTGGGCTTTTTGAACAATGGTAACCATCAGCATATTGATGGTGGAAGATTCAGTGATGGCAATACTATTGAACATGAAGGGAGATGGTTAGACTATGTCTTGTTGGAAGTGGTCATTGTGTGGCACAAGTATTTCCTGTTATTTACCAGCTCAAGCCTCAGTGTTATTGTCCAGGTCATGCTGCTGCATGTCGACACAGGCTGCTCTAGCCCTTGAGGAATCATAAGTGCTACTGAGCATTGTGTACTCATGAGCAAACAACCGTTACTATAAGCAGTCTGGGTTTAGTCTTATAAATAATGGTGAGAGTGATGAACCTAGTGAGTGAGGAACTAAATTAAGAGTTCACCCCCCAATAGCGCGCTCTCATTTTTACCAATAATGTTTTGTGTCAAATCTTATCAAATGGCTCCTGGAAGTGTATTCATACAAGATCCATGGACTTGCCTGACCCGTTGCACCAGTGACCTCATCAAAGCAATCAGCCAGGTAAGTCAAATACGGGTTATTGCCATGCCAACTCTCTTTGATTGTCTTCAAGTCTTCAGTTGCTTTTATAGATTTCAGTCACTTCCCCACAGTCCATTTATGTCTTTGAAATTCATAAATAAATCAATACTCAACAGTAAAATCCTTACATAAACATGCATGCACATAGAAAAAAATAATTAAATACCTGTCCTTCTAAAATTGATAAAACATTTGAAACTTTCCAGTGAATGATTGAATCCATCAACAGTGCCTTCTGAATCTGCGCTGCTACCTTTTGCAACTCAGCATAGCAAGGGTTATAAACACAAAAAATAAAATGAGAAATAATGAACATGAAAGTTCTTTGCCTTCTCATTTTGGGACTTCATAATGTTCATAATGTTCATCAGCAAAAGTGAGTGCAGATTTACCTTTCAGTTCGGTATCTTGACTAGCATATCTGCCACATTTCGGAAAAGCTATGACTGTGCATCTGCACAAGTGTCAATTCCTCATCCAGAAAATAAATATCAGGCGGGTATGGTCCTTTACGTGATTACTCAAGGGTCACAGCAGAAATGTTGATAGTGTCACATTCACTCTTTAGAACAATCCAGAATAGCACTTTAATGGAAATCTAAAAGCCCACACAAGGGAAAAAAATAGATCATTCATAGCTGCTGTTTTTAAAGACATGGTGATGCATACTTATCTATCAACTGATTTTAAGTAGTTGCACTCGATGTAGACTGTAGATTTCATTGCGCTTTGAAATGAATAAGCCAGACAGCTTAACTGGAGTTGTGCTAGGTATCTAACACCCTGCAGTACTAAAGATGTTTCCACAAAAAAAGGCACTTCCCTTTTGCGTTTTTAAGATTAATGTTTTACACATTTGCATTATCTTTTGACATAAAAGAGTTTGCCTTTGGGATAAATAGTAATGTTACATTTTGGGATAATCAAGATGAAAAAGTGCAAATATATCTGATCTGGTAAATCTTTCAATGAGTAGAAGTTCAGAGAGTCGATACACAGATCATTGGAAAGTAAATCTGCAAATGAAATGTAACATGCCAGATATAGGGAGCAGAATTATAGACAATTAATACAAGTGAAGATGCTGTGTTAGGCATGGGTTAACCTGCATGATTTTGGATGTGTTATTATATTACGAGAAGCATGGAAAAGGTGCGATGTAAGACACATCAAGATGATATCACATGCACTAGAGCAGAAAGTTTACAATTAAATCAGATGGATATTTTTAAAATTATGAAGTATTATTAAGAAAGAGCAAAGAAAGAAGAAAGATTCAGAGGAACTAAAATAAACTTTTCAATGCACAGTAAGTGAAATTGCCATGTATTTGATTCTCGCTCTGCAAGTTCCATGAATTTAGTTATTAGTATTTACAAAGGCAATTTTCTCAGATATTTGTTTTACCATGTTCTCATAATGCAATGACAAAAATAGACTAAAATTACCATACATCAAAAAAGTTACTGTACCAGTCATAGGTCAATGAATGACTCAATTTAAACAATCATAAAACATCATTTGCAGTATTGCTAATATTTTGACTCTCCTAACGTACAGTGAGGATTTCCATCTTTCCAGTGTACAATAATTAATGGCCTGTGTACCTTAACAAAAGCAAAGCAAGCATTAAGGTCTTTTTAAAAATAGGTTGCTGGACTTTGCTGGATCTTAGCTAAGAATATCAATACATTTCAAAACAAGAACCAAGTTTCTCAGTTAAAACATATTTCAAACAAGGGAGTGTAGAACAAGTATTAGTCAAAGTGTAACCTAGCACTATTACATTTACACATGACAAAATAGTGACAAATTCTGAACTAAGAAATATTCAACAACAACTATTCCACTCAGCACATTTTGTCTCTGAACCCAAGTCTCTCAATTTTTTCAAATCTTCAAGTACTTCAGCAAACTATATGAATTTTAACTCCGAACCACGATGTGGTTACATAGTAACCCTCATGCCATTGAAGATGTATGTGTTGTCTAAGTCCTACCAATCCTAGCATATTATCAACAAATATCTCTGTTAGCCAAGATTATATAATTAATAGTTATTGGTGCTCATTTTTTTATGCATGGTCAAGAACAGAAATTATACGCTCTATTGTTTCTCATTTTTCTGTTATTTATTGACTACCCACCACCACTAATTCACCACCCTTAACTCTCCCTATTGTATCCTCTTGATGTCCAGAATGTGGAAGCATAGTTATATTGAGTTCAACTATTTTATATAGGTTTAGCAAAATGTCTTGGCTTTCATACTGTGTACCTCTATTCAGAAAACATCAAAGTCTCAGGTTCAAGTATGTTACACAGAAATCTTTAAATACTCTAAACACTTGAAATATGCAATTAAAAGTATCAGTGAATCCATTGCAAATGGTCAGAAAAAAATAATCTGGTTCACTAATGTCCTTTAAGGAAGGGAATCTACATCCTTACCTGGTCTAGCCTACATGTCACTCCCGATGCACAGCGATGTGATTGACTCTTAAATGTCCTCTGGGCAATCAGAGATGAGCAATAAATGCTGGCCAGGCTAGCAACACCCTCATCCCATGAATGAACAAAAAAATACAGAAATTACTAGCAGGATAATGTCATTGGCCCTTCAAGTCTTCTACATCATTCAATATGATTATGGCTCTCGCTCTATCTCAATACTATATTCCTGATTTCCCATTATACCCCTTGAAGCCTTTAAATTCTGAAAATGTATCTTTCTCTTCATTGAATATGTACAATGATTTGGCCTCAGCAGCTTTATGTGGTTAAGATTCCCCAGGTTCAGTAACATTTGAGTGAAGAAATGTTTTCCCCACTTCAGTTCTAAAATGATTTACCCCATCTCCTGAGACAGTGTCCCATGGTTGTAGACTCCCCAACTAATGAAAACATCATCCTTGTATCTAATCTGTGAAGTCCTGTTGAAATGTTATACAGGAGAAACTGAGGACTGTTGATGCTGGAGATCAGAGACAAAAGGTGTGGTACTGGAAAAGCACAGCAGATCAGGCAGCATCCGAGGAGCAGGAGAATCAATGTTTCGGGCATAAGTCCTTCATCAGGAATTCCTGATGAAGGGCTTATGCCCAAGACATCGATTCTTCTGCTCCTTGGATGCTACCTGACCTGCTGTGGTCCTCCAGTGCCACATTTTTGACTGAAATGTTATATAAGTCCAATAAAACCAATCTCTCCAAAGGGGGCAGTCATGTTATCAACAGTATCTGCTTAATGAACCTCCACTGCACTCCTTCTATGGCAAGTATATCCTTTTGTTGGTAGGGAGGCCAAAACTGCATGGACTATTCCAAATGTGGTCGCGCCAAAGCATTGTACAATTGTAATAAGACATCCCTACTTTTCAATTCAAGTCCTCTTGCAATGAAGGCCAATGTACCATTTGCTTTCCTAACTGTTTGCTGCATCTGCCTATCTATTTTCACTCACTGGTATACAAGTACAACCAGTTACCATTTATTTCCACATTTCCCAATAAATCACCACTTAAATAATATTCTTCTTTCTGTTTTCACACTGGAATGCATAATTTCACATTTTGCCATGTCATACTACATGTGGAATGCGTTTATCCACACACTCAATTTGTCTACAGCACCTTGCAGACTCCTTGCGTGATCCCCACAACCCCACCCAATATTATGGAAGCAAACTTGGAAAGGTTATAAGTGGTTTCCTCATTCACATCATTTATATACATCATCAACAGCTGGGGCCTAGGTATTGATTTATGCAGTTCTCCAAAAGTCAGTTGGAAAAAAGGCCCATTTATTCTTATACTTTGTTTCCTATCTATCACCTAATACTCAATCCATATTAATATATTAGCTACTACCCCATATGGTTTATTTCTGTGGGGATCATGCAAGGAGTCTGCAAGGCGCTTTAGACAAGTTGAGTGAGTGGACCAACACATTGCACATGCAGTACAACATGGTTAAGTTTGAAGTTATGCATTTTAGTGTGAAAACAGAAAGAAGAGTATTATTTAAATGGCGAGGGACCCTGCCAAAAGTTTTCTGAAAATCCAAATACACCACATTTACTCTTTCTCCATTGTCTATTCTGTAAGTTGAATCCTCAAAAAAATGTTCAGCATGATTTGTTTCTCATAAACCCAGTGTTGACCTTCTCTAATCCCATTACTACCTGACAAATGTTGTGTTATGTCCCTTATAATAGATTTGTGCATTTTCCCACTACTTTGCCAGACAATTACACACAGCATGGTCATTCATTTGATTAACCAGCTCTACTCCTGTAAGCTTAGCCCTGTGCAATAGGAGACATCAACAACATTCAAAAGAACTTGAACCTCACAACAAGCAATCAAACATTGTGGTTCTGTTTGCCGAGCTGGGAATTTGTGTTGCAGACGTTTCATCCCCTGTCTATGTGACATCCTCAGTGCTTGGGAGCCTCCTGTGAAGCGCTTCTGTGATGTTTCCTCCGGCATTTATAGTGATTTGTATCTGCCGCTTCCGGTTGTCAGTTCCAGTTGTCCGCTGCAGTGGCTGGTATATTGGGTCCAGGTCGATGTGCTTATTGATTGAATCTGTGGATGAATGCCATGCCTCTAGGAATTTCCTGGCTGTTCTCTGTTTGGCTTGTCCTATAACAGTTGTGTTGTCCCAGTCGAACTCATGTTGCTTGTCATTTTACTAAGTAGCCACACTCTCAGATGACAAGCAACATGAGTTCGACTGGGACAACACTACTATTATAGGACAAGCCAAACAGAGAACAGCCAGGGAATTCCTAGAAGCATGGCATTCATCCACAGATTCAATCACTAAGCACATCGACCTGGACCCAATATACAGGCCACTGCAGCAGACAGCTGGAACTGACAATCGGAAGCGGCAGATACAAATCACTATAAATGCCGGAGGAAACATCACAGAAGCGCTTCACTGGAGGTTCCCAAGTACGAAAGATGTCACCTAGACAGGGGACAAAACATCTGCAACACAAATTCCCAGCTCGGCGAACAGAACCACAACAACGAGCACCCGAGCTACAAATCCTCTCACAAACTTTAAAGCAATCAAATAATAATCATACACAAATTTCAGAAACTTTGGAGGAACACATCCTATTATTGCAGAACATCTGGTTTCATTTCCATATTTAAAAATGGCAAAGACCTTCAAACAAATAAAGACTAACTGATTCAGCTGCAATAATATGCTCTATCCACCAAAACAAGTGGACTTTAACAGCAGAAAAAATATATATACATCTATAATTATATTCTTCATAGCTGAGTCTCCTGACCAATCCTATAAGCCCTTTGTAGGTCACCTGTCACTCCCAGTTCTTTGCAGCTTCAATATTTTGTCTCTCATCCAACTCTTCCTGCCCTCGCTAACTATGTTGTCAGTTACGGGAGGTATGTAAAATAGGTCCAATTCCCAGCCCACAAACATTTCCCTCCCTTCTACAATAGAGAGTGGATGGGCGATAAAATTAGCAACCTGCCCACCATATGTTTGAACCCAATAGCTCTACTGTCCAACTCAAAATAAAGCTGAGATTGTCAGTTAGGATGGAGCCAATTGTTTTAAAAAGAGCATAAATAATGATGGGAAGGAAGGGGTATGCCTCAATTAGGAGGTGCCCTCGCATTCCTCAGAAATGTCACCCCACTTTCCATGCTGATTGCCTGTCAAAATTTGCCATTCACAGTCACCTTTTCCCAGGCAGTCAGATCACTCATCACTCTAAATCCTTAATGCCTACCTTACTGTGGCAGTCATGATTCTCATAGAGCTTCCTTCCATATTGAGCAGCAGATCCCATGTGTCAGACTTTAAAACAGAGCCTGTAACTAGTCAAGAAAGTCTACTCACAGCTCACATTAGGATTGCAAGGTGAGCTTCCAATGGATAAGTTGGCTCCGAGCTAAGCTTTCTTTCAGGAGTTAGGAGGTGACAGAGGGTGACCTTTCTTATCTCTGCCCATGACTCTTTCAGTTATCAGCTTCTCAGTCTCTCCACCCATGCCCTTGCAGCTTTCCTGTCTCTCTGCCCATCCTCTTGCAGCCTCACCATCTCTTCACTCACTGCCTTTGCAGTCTCTTCTCCTCTCCAGTCTTTTTATCATTTCACCCACTCACCTTGCAGCCTTTCTGTCTCTTCAGCCATTCCTCTTGGAGACTCCTCACCACTCCACCCAGTCTTTCTGCACCATCACCATCTCTCCATCCATTCCTCTTGTAGCAACCCCATTTCTCCTCCCACATCCCTTGCTGCATTTGGCTTGATCAGCTATTCTGGATGCTGGGGATTCCTTTTGCCCTAACCCACCTACGTGACAGGGTGGGAGGCCAAGATCAGATGACAACACCCAGAATGAATGCTAGCTTCCAGAACCAGTGGCCACAGGATGACAGGCTCTTGCTCCAGGGCAGTGGATCTTAAGTGCTAGAATTTACTCCTGGAGAAATGTGTGCATTGTGTACTTGTTTGTAGGAACACTAAAGCCACGAGATAGGAATTCTGGAGTAAAAGGGAAAAAGAGATAATGAAAATTATCCAATTATCCATCAGTTATCCATATGGACATCAGTGATTAGAGATTGTCCATGTTTGCACCTGGCTTGAACCGTATAAAATATTATTTAGGGTGAAATAAGAGTATTGCCTGCAGATCTGGAAACCACAGGAGGGATGTGATTGCACTGGAGAGGGTGCAAAGGAGATTTACCAGGATGCTGTCTGGGTTAGAGAGACATGGTAATGAAAAAAGATTGGATAAACAGGGATTGTTTGAGTTTGAGGGAGGACACGATTGAGATGTACAAAATCACAAGGGACATAGGTAGGGTAGACAAGAGAAACTTTTTCCTTTGATGAAGGTAATAATCTGACATAAATTTAAGGTAAAAGGCAGAAGGTTTAGAGAAGATGTGAGGAAAGTCCTTTTTGATTAGAAGGTAGTGGGAATCTAGAACTCACGAACTGTAATAGTGGTAGCAGCTGAAAAGCTCAAAACATTTCAAGGGTATTTAGATATATACTAATGAGCACAGTGGTTCAGTAGTTGGCACTGCTGCCTCACAGTGCCAGGGACCCAGGTTTGATTCCAGCCTCAGGTGACTGTGTGGAGTTTGTGCATTCTCCCTACATCTGCATGGGTTTCCTACGGGTAATCCAAAGATGTGCAGGTTAGGTTATTTGGCCATGCTAAATTGCCCATAGTGTTCAGGGATGTGTAGGTTAGATGCATTAGTCAGTAGTAAATGTAAAGTAGTAGCGTAGGGGAATGGATCTGGGTGGGATACTCTTCAGAGGGTCGGTGTGGACTTGTTGGGCCAAAGGACCTGTTCCCACACTGTCGGGATTCTATGATTCTAATGATACCAAGACATATAAGGCCATGAGCCAAGTGTTGAAAAATGGGGTCAGAACAGTTAAATGGTTGTTTTTGACTGGCATGAATGCAGTGGGCTGAAGGGTTTTTACTGTGCTGTAGCTCACTGTGACTGTATGACTAGATGGGGATGTTGGCCACACAGGAAAATTGAACACATCGAATTGCTGATTAAGGAATGGCAGGAAGAGGTGAAGCAATGGACTCATTGGAGAATGCAAAAAAGGACATACTGAATAGCTGTGGGTTTCTGCGAAGGGTATTTGATCCTGGAACAGCAGCACAGGAGTAAGCAACAAGGGGAATAGTGATCAGTTAGGGTAGGTATCATAGGAAAACTAAAAAGCCAAAGGTAAAATGTAGGTGAAGTGACAGGTCACAACAAGCTGAATTACTTCTTTATTTTCATGCTGGATCTTGATTTTAGTCTGTAGGTGATCAAGACACAAAGAGAAAGCTTGCAATTTTACTTTGAGATGGGATAGCCCGACACTAGTGTTAATCATTTCAAATGGATCATTCTAGTTTCCATACCCCTAAAAGGCTATTATCTTGTTTTAACATCCTATTTGAAATTGATAGAATATTTCATTTTGTGACGTTTGTTGGGTCTACATCACGAAGAAGTAATTATTGCGCTATAAAATCCTATATGCAATTCAACATAAGAGGGTCAGATCATGCGTAAAACTCTTACATTGCACTTCTTCATTGACAAAGCAAGGTACAATGTTACCATAATCCTTTGTCGAAGCAAAGGGCAAAATTGCATGCAATAAAGGACAGTTACTTAATCATCTGGTAATAGAAATAAATCTCAACTTTTGTTTCTTTTTTCCACAAGAATTGTAATTCTAAAATTGGACATATTGTCTAAAACGTTTGGTGAGATTTTTCTTTCAAGTGCCCTGAACTCCTATGGGGATATTCTGTCTGGTATCCAAACATTGATTTAAAATTGTGTTATTTAAATGAACTGCTTTTCATTTTGCTTTAAAGCAGTTGGCATTATCACAGGATCCTTACAGTGATTTTGTAAATAGTAGGATTGTGGTGGAAGAGGTTGATTACACCTAAGGACTTATGGCAATGTGGAAAGATTCTGAAGTTTCCATGGGTTATAATCTATTGATACTGTCACGAGCTTTATGCACCACATTTATCATTTTTGGGGTTTTCTGAGAAACAACACCATGTTCTCATAAACCACAAAGCGACACATAATAAATATGGCAAGACATCTCATGTTACAAAACCGCATACTGTGCTACATCAGTCCTTTTTGTGATCCAGCAGCTGTCAAACGCTCATACAACAACTGGGAAAAGAAATGAAGTGGCTGAAGTTCGGAAGTGCACTAAGGCCAAGCCACAAAGGACAAATATCTTCTGCAAGCAGATTATGCTTCCTGAATGGGAAGAAGGGAAATGCAGGCATAATAGAGCGTGAGAGAACTCTTACACTGCACACTTTCATTGTGAGAATATTCTTGCTGCACATTCTGAATGGTTTTCCTTCTGTCAATGAAATCATGAGATCACTGAGTCTATTCCTCTGTTTCTTCTATCTCCTGATGCTCTAATTTATTGAAGTAGTTAATGTTTTTATTTTTCATTTCTCAAATTTATTATTGTGGGAATTCCCCAGGAGGGGGCTTTGAAGTAGGAGCTCACTCAGTTCTTCTCGAAAGACAAACCATACTGAAAGAAACCTTTAAAACTACGGACTTGCATGATGAATAAAAGTTATTTGTATATGTACGTGTTTGTCATTAGGTGATAATTAGTCGATATTTTGTGTCTGTCATTAATGATCAACTTATTTCTGTATCCATGGTGATTTATCTTAGAAATAGTTTTTCAGGCCCAGATTCAGAGTGAATGCATTTTGTGCACTATGAATAGATTTTAAAAAAAACTTTAGAGAATTTGTGACTGGGTTTGGTAATAATGAATCCTCAGGCTTTGATGGTGTGTTCTAGAACTTGTTTTTTTTTTAAATAGAGGGGACAAACCCTTTTGATTTTGAATGGGCCAGTCCTGTGCAGTCCTTGGAACTGGATGACTATGTAGAAAAGTACTCCTGTGAAGTGAAATAAGCTACCTTCAAATGAAGAGTTCATGTCAGTCCCGGAGAAGAAGCATAGGGTAAATAGACAAAGTCTTTTCCTTGGGGTGGGGAGTCCAGAACTAGAGGGCATAGGTTTATGGTACGAAGGGAAAACTATAAAAGGAACATCAGGGTCAACTTAGTCATGCAGAGGGCGGTGCATGTATGGAATGAGCTGTCAGAGGAAATAGTGAAAACTGGTAAAATTACAACATTTAAAAGGCATCTGGATGGGTTTATGAATAGGAAGGGTTGAGAGAGATCGGGCCAAGTGCTGGCAAATGAGACTCGATTAGGTTAGGATATCTGGTCGGCATGGATGAGTTGGACTAAAGGGTTTGTTTCTGTGCTGTACATCTCTATGACTCTATGACTGTAAGTGTGAGTCAGCAAAGCCAATTTAAAAAGAAAATCTCTGACCAAATTCCTTGACTTCTTGATTAAAGAAGTGACAACTGATGTTGTTTGTAGAAAATCCTCAGACATGATGATCTTTGAATTTAAATCACAAATTCCTCATATTTAATTTAAAAGGTCAGTTGCTTGAACTGAAAAATGGAGCGAAAGCACACTTTGTGACTCAATAACATACTGACAAACAGGTTGGAAACAATGAAACAACACAATACAGTACTGGGACAGGCCCTTTTGCCCACCAACCCTGTGCTAATTTCTAATCCTTATTTAGATCCCACTCCGTAATGCCCATGCATGGTTTCTATCCCTCTGATTGCCTCTCATTCATGTGTCTTTCAAGATATGCCTTAAATATTGCTAATGTGCCTACTTCTACCATCTGCATTGGCAGTGTGTTCCAGGCACTCACCACTCTTTGTGTGAAAAGATCTCCTCTAAATTTTCCCCCTTTACCTTGAACCTGTTTCCACTTGTAGTTAACCTTTCCATCCTGGGAAAAAGTCTCCAACTATCCTCCCTATCTATACCTCTCATAATTCTGTAGACCTTCACCACATCGCTCCTCATTCTCAGTCTTTCTGGTGGAAATAATATGAGTTTATCCAACCTCTCCTCATGACTAAAACCCTCCAACCCAGGTAACTTCCTGGTAAACCTCCTCTGCACTCTCTACAAGGCATCCAAGTTCTTCCAGTAATATGACAACCAGAACTGCATGCAAACTTCTAAATGTGGTCTAAATAAAGTTTTGTACAACTGTAACATAATTTGCCAACTTTTATATTTGATGCACTAGCCTTTGAAAACTAGTGTGCCTTATGCCTTTTTGAACACCTTATTCACCTGTGTTGCCACTTTCAGGGGGCTGTGGACCCACATCATTCTGTATGTCAATGCTCCTATAGGTTCTGCATTTATTGTATAATTTGTAGCTGAATTTAATCTTCCAAAATGCATCACCTCACATTTGTCTGGATTAAACTCCATCTGCCATTTCTCTGCTCAAATCTGAAAGCTATGTCCTGCTGTACCCTTTGACAATCTCCTCATCATCTGCAACTCCGCTAATTTCGACATCATCTACAAAATTACTGATCAGACTACCAACATTTTGCTGCAGAACATTTTTATATATATTACAAACAACAAAGGTCCCAGCACTGATTCGTACAGAACATCGCAAGTTAGTGATCTCCATTCCAAAAAGCACCCTTCCACCACTACTCTCTGTCTTCCATAATGTGAGAAATTCTACGTAAAGTACTAAATTCGGACGATATTAATAAATTAGGATAGCAATAAAATTCAGTTCTATAGGATGCTCGATGGTCATTTAAGTGTTAACAGAAAAGTCTGCCGATTGCTCGTGCCAAAGATCTGAGTAATGAGCAAAGACAAAGAGGTCACACACCAATACAGGCAAAAAAAGGAAGAGGGATTCCTGGTCAGCCGTGTCATGGAAAGTAATTGGAGTCTTTCCCATCACTATTCATTAATCCAGATGCATGCAAAGGGGGAGGTCCCAGTCAAACTCCATTTTAATAAAATTCCTTAAGCATAACAGAAAAAGTAATCTGTCACTCTCGATGGCTGTGAAGGCAAAGAGGCTGTGGTGCTGAGGTTGCTCTAGTCACTGCGGTTTGACATGTAACCGAAAGTTTACCAGCAACATGTCAATATCACACAGGCCATGATCGTGCATCATGTGAAACAAAGTAATGTGCAGTCTACTTCCTGAGTTCTCCTGCCATGCACCCAAACAACTGCAGATTGAAAATCAGCCTGTTTTCTTATGTGCACCTATGGCAGAAACGCACAACTCAAGACACAAAGTCGACATCATCATTGAGTCAAGTGAAGTTGCCATGGTAACAATCAAACCTTGAAAAGCAGTACAAGTCCCAAAGATACAATGAGATATAGGTGGCTATATATGACCATACCTACTCACTTGATCAATGTTGCCGCATATGTTCACGAGGAAAGCTTTCATTCTGTCTTAATGTCCAATTAATTTGTCAGCAGATCAGAAAAGATGGTGCACACTTTCCTGACTTTTATTATTGTATTAACATTAAACCATTCCATTTTGAATACCATTTCAACCAGAAAGACATATTTCTGGTTGCTTCAGTAATGTTCAGATGATGCTTTAGCAATAAGATAAGAATTGGCATTCTGAACACTTCAAATGAGCACTGCTAGAATGAGAGAGCATTTTCTATCAGATCAACACAAGTATAGTTGTGTAGGTAGCCTTTGGTGCAATGTGCTGTGTTGTGAGTGCAGCTAGTGTCTCAAGCAATGTGCTACCTTACTAAGCGGATTTATCATCATAAGAGGAGCGATGCAAAAACCAATTGAAGGCTAATGAGAACATTAGCAACCACTGTGGAGGAAAAGAAGGGAGAACGCTTGCTGGAAGACACATTGGTGTAACTGGAGAGTTTTCATGCAAACTGTATCTGACTACTTGATGAACAGATTTGTTTACAATTCCCCCTTTTATATCACTTCTGCACAAATACACCATCGTGGACAGATATTGTAGCCAAGCTTTCCAGGCTGGTCTGGAATCTCCAGGAATTGAATATCCAGCACGCTGTAGCATGTGAGAGAATTTTTAAAATGTTTGCAAAATATGAAAAACGTTGGATCATGAAAGGCTCTTTGGTTGACAGTGAAGCACCATCCAATTGGCTCACAAGGCTCTTTGATTTCTGATTTATGTAGAAAGACGATGCTTCAATAATGGCCAAGGAAATGGGACATTATTTTGAGGTTGTACATGGCATTGGTGAGTTGAGGTGTTTGGATGTGCAGGAAAATCTCTGCTGGATGTGGAAGGATCCTTTGGGGCCTTGGATGGGATGAGCGGGGTGGTATGACCGGGACTTTGAAGTTATAAAGAAAGGCTGGATAGGCTGAGACATTTTTCACTGGAGGTTGAGAGGCAACCTGATTAAAGTTTTTTATTCACAGTCTAATCATTAATGAAGGAAATAGAGTCTATTGTGTGAGCTCTCACTGCAAATTTCTCAAGAGTTTTTAGGTATTCTTGGATTGATTGGAGTGCAGAGAAATCCACTGATCAGGATACCACAATGGCAGCTATGCATGGTTTGTAAGTCGTCTTTCAAAAACAGATACAATATTTACTGGTTTGGAGGTAGCAGAATTGCACTGGGTTAGGCAAAGTTAAAAAAATTACATAACACCATGTGAGAGACCAACAGGTTTATTTGGAAGCATTAGCTTTCAAAGCACTGCTTCTTCATCAGGTGGTTGTGGAGCAGAATCATAAGACACAGAATTTACAGCAACAGGATTGCAGTGTCATGGAATGTAATATTAAATAAATTTAGCTTAAGTCTTTCATCAGCTGATAGCCAAATTTGGTGCCCATGGAGATGGCCTCAATTGGGACCTTGGGTTCATGTTACACTGCAGGTGACCCCACTGCACTATACACACACTCTCCCTCTCTTTCATTCTCTCACACACACACCCACCCAAACATGTTCTCTCTCATACGCTCACACATACACCCCCCCACAACCACACTCTTACAGACTTCTACCCCATTACACTCACACACATACACACACACACATTCTCTCACATACACACCCACTTGATTACACTCACTCCATCCGCCCTGCACACACACACATAAAAGTTTGTGGGGTGAATTTGTACTTGCAGAATTATATTTTATTGTGCTCAAAAACTGCATAAATCCATGCAGGATTCTGTAAATAACATGTTAGAAATAGAATCAGTCTGACCTAACATTGCGACACAGACAGACTTTAACGTCACTCCTTCAATGTATTATCTAAGCTGAGATGGCACTGACTATTAAAGCTATCTTGAGAATGTAACTTTAATAAATTTCTGAGATTTACTTATGAAAGAAGCAAATCTAATATGATCATTCTAACAGACCATTCTTTTGATCATTCTTTTGATCATTTTGATCATTATGATCATTCTTAAGCTACATTTGTTTAATATTACATTCCATGACACTGCAATCCTGTTGCTAAAAATTCTGTGTCTTATGATTTTGTTCCTTAACCACCTGGTGAAGAAGCAGTGCTTCGCAAGCTAATGTTTCCAAATAAACCTGTTGGTCTATAACCTGGTGTTGTATGACTTTTTAAGATTTACATGCACATTAAGTTAAAGGATAATGGGGGAAAGAGTAGGGTCCATTAAGGAGCACAGTGGTAATTTGTGCATGGTGCCAAAGGATGTAGGTCGGGTTCTAAAAATATCCCCGGTCAGTGTTCACTAGTGAAAGGGATGATATGGGTGCAAAAATCAGGGAAAAAGTCAATGATACAATTAAAGAATTTAACATCGACAGTGAGGAATTTCTGGTTGGTTTGGTGGGCTTATAAGTAAGATAATTCTTCCAGGCCTGGGTGAAATGTATCCCAGGTTGTCGAATGAGTTAAGGAAAGAAATAGCAGGGGCATTTGCAAAAACTTTGAATTTCGAGACATGCGGAGGACTGAAGGACAGCCAATGTGATACTGTTATTCAAGAAGAGAGCAAGGAATAAACAAGGAAATTTCAGATAAGTCAGTGATAGGTAAACTATTGGAAGCAATTCTGATGGACATAATTAATCTGCATTTGGAGAGGCAGAGATTAATCAAGAACAATCAGCCTGGTTTTGTTCAAGGGAGGTCAAGTCTGGCCAAATTGATTAAATTTTTCAGACAGGGTTACGGCTGAGGGCAATACTTTTGATGCAGTCTACTTGGACATCATGTAAGCTTTTAATAAGGTCCCTCACAGAAATATAACAGCCCATGAGATCCAAGGAAATTTAGCAAATTGGATCCATAATTAGCTTTTTGGCAGCATGGAGAAGATGATTTGATTTGATTTAATTTGATCTATTATTATTGTCACATTACAGTGAAAGATTTTGTTTTGAGTGCAGTACAAGCAGATCATAACATACAGAGATCACAGAGTACTTGAACAGAGCAAGATATGTAAAGTTTTGGCTGAAAAGAAGGTGAACAAAAAACAAGATCAACATTATGTTTGAAATTTGAGAGGTCCATTCAGAATTCTAATAAGTGTGGGGAAGAAGCTGTTCTTCAACCTGTTGGTACATGTGTTTAAGCTTTTGTATCTTCTGTGTGATGGAAGAGGTTGGAAGAGACTATACAGGGTGGGAGGGGTCTTTGATGTTGGCTGCCTTTCCGAGGCAGCAAGAAGTGTAGATGGAGTCAATGGATGGAAGGTTGGCTTGCTTGATGGACTGGGTTGTGTTCACAATTCACTGTAATTTCTTACAATCCTGGGCGCAGAGCAGTTGCCGTACCAAGCTGTGATGCATCCAGTTAGAATGCTTTCTAATGGCGCATCTATAAAAGTTGGTGAGAGTCCTTATAGACATATTGAATTTCCTTAGCTTACTGTGAAAGAAGAGGTGTTCTTGTGCTTTCTTGACTGCCACATTATATGGATGATCCAGGACAGAATGTTGGTGATTGTCACACCTAGATACTTAACACCATTTCCATCTCAGCTCCATTGATGTAGTTAAGGGCGTCCCATCCTCCTTGTTTCCTGAAGTTGATAATCAGTTCTTTAGTTTGCTGATACCATGGGGGCGTTTCTTACCTTTACTCCATGTCATCAAGAATGCTATCTCTTTCCTGTATTCCACCTCGTCATCGTTTGATATCAAGCCTGCAACGGTGATGTCATCAGTGAACTTGTAAATGGAGTTTGGACAAACTTTGCCACACAGTCATGAGTATACATGGGATATACTTGTGGGGCGATGGAGGATTATTGTGGAGAAGATGCTGTTGCTTACCTGTGTATCAGAAAGTCAAGGATCTAGTTCCAGAGGATGGAGCAGAGACCTAAGTCTTGGAGTTTAGAGATCCAGGGCTGGTAAAGGGCTTTTGCCCGAAACATCGATTTTCCTGCCCCTCATATGCTGCCTGACCTGCTGTGCTTTTCTAGCACTATTCTAATCTAATCTGCAGTCCTTGCTTTTACCGAGTTTAGAGATCAGTTTGGTTAGGATTACAGTGTTGAAGGCAGAGCTGTAGTTAATACTTAGAAGCCTGATATGGGTATTCTTATTATCCAGATGTTCCAGGGATAAGTGTAGGGCTGGGGAGATGGTGCCTGCCATGGACTTGTTGCGTTGATTGGCGAATTGCAAAGGATCAAGGCAGATTGGAGGCTGGAGTTGATATGAGTCATGACTAACCTCTCTAAGCACTTCATAATAGTGGCGGTCAGAGCTCCAGGTGGTAGTCATTGAGGCACATTCCATGTGCTTTCTTTGGGACAGGAATGCTTGTGGTTTTCGCGAAATAGGTAGGGACTTCAGATTGTAGCAAGGAGAAGTCAAAGACAGGGATGGCATGATGGCTCAGTGGTTAGTACTGCTGCTTCACAGCACTAGGGTCCCAGGTTCGATTCCAGCCTTGGGTCACTGTCTGTGTGGAGTTTGCACATTCTCCCCTTGTCTGTGTGGGTTTACTCCCAGAGTCCAAAGATGTGCAGGTCAGGTGATTTGGCCATGCTAAATTGCCCATAGTGTTAGGTGGATTAGTCAGAGAGAAATGGGTCTAGGTGGGAGACTCGGTTGAACTGGTTGGGCCGAAGGGCCTGTTTCCACACTGTAGGGAATCTAATATCTAATCTAGTAACCAAATAACTCAAACCCCCTAAAGATCTGGAACACACCACCAACATTGCTAAAGCTTTCAGGGGATATGGGGAAGGTGCAGTAAAAGATCAGCGTTGATCTTATTCAATAGCAGGGCAGACATGACAGGCCAAATAGTCTAATATTTCTTATTTCTTATGGTTAGTGACTAATGCCTCACATTGCTGAGGATTTGGATCAAATTAAAATCAAATCCATGTTTTTAAGGAAACAATTCATAATTTTGAAATACTACGATGGACTGAGGAGATGCTTGTTTTCTCCTTGATTTTGATAATGTCTTTTGCATAACATATAACATTCTCCATAGACTTTTTCAACATCACCAACTCATTAAAAGTGGAAATGTCTTGTGCACTTAAAGTCCAAGTTCCATCTAATGTAAACTTAATTCAAATATAATTATTTTTAAAAAATTGGTTAAAACATAAAATGTCAGATTGATTGATTCAAATTCTGACCAGTACATTGTTTTCATAACATGCAATGTTCTGAAAGTTTGTAAACAAAATTGTGTTGAAAAACTATTAACCTTTTGACCCACCATGTTAATTAAAACTGACTGATTTACCTTCAGCTTGGCAAGATTCACCTTCCAGTGTAGATCTTGCTTTTAGATCAGTTATACCTCCCCCATATTACTACCAGCTCTCACAGTAGCAAAAATGTGGAAGATCAGGCACTCATGCACAGTTTGTCATGGATTCAATACTCTTTAGGTATCAGGCTCTCACACAGGCAACTTTATATCATATGTAAAATGGAAAGTTCACTATTCATTTCAAATTTTACAGAGGATCTCACCTATCGACAAATAACCCTATCTAATTGTCTTTAATTATAGTCGGATTTTTAATAAAATTGATTCAAAAGAAAGAGAGTTTATCTGATCTTAGTGCAATAAAACTTACCTTCAAACAGACTGACTTAGAATTAAATATCAATCAAATTTGTAAAAAAGGTAAATCAAGTGAAAAGCAGCTCTAACTGCATGGCAAATGAACAGATTGTATTACACTGTCCTCATAAAAGCATATTCTCCAATGTACAAGGAATACCTATATAAGATAGAATTCAAACAGCATTTTAACTAAGTGAATGCACATTCACCTGAAAGGAGAAAATGGAGGAACACATTTTCTTGACTATGACAAAAAATATAACAACAATGAAGGAATAATCAAGGAATAGTGAGGGGTGCGAGTGGGTGGAAGATTTTCAGTTATCACACCACAGACTGGAAAGGAAACAGTGCATAGAAAAATTAAACATCAAAATTTGTGCAAGACAACTCTCTTGATCAGTATTTTTATGATGCAGTGATGAAATAAAGAGTGATGGACTTAATTCCAGAGAGTGAATCAAAAAAAAAAAACAAGTATGTTTTGATCAGTAAGAATTTAGGAAACAATGATCACAATTCCAAGAGGATTAGAATATTAATGAAAAAGGATGATGAACACCAAGCAATACTGAATTTATGGATAGTGAATTACAGCAATTTAAGAAAGGATCATTCCCAAGTGGTCTGGAAACACAATCTATGAATAACAAAATTTTCATATGAAATATATTGGTTTCAAATTAGACACAGGCTAAGAAGAGGCAATAAATTGCTGGAGTTCCCTGTTTGACTAAATGATAGAAATTAACCTAAAATAGGAAAAGAAAGTTTGTCAAAAATAAGATTGATATTATACTGGAAAATCTGAAAATAAAAAAAGGCAATAGAATTGACTGAAAAGGGGAACAGGAGAGTGTGAGAACTCTAACTCTGCCATGAAAGGAAACATTGCTTTACAAACATATAAATATGTAAATAGAAGAAGGGATTGAGTAAGGACAGACCAATGGCATGTTTGGGATGTTAAATGAGAATTTTCCACCTGCTTTTACAAGGAGTTGGTTATTGTGATATTGAATATCATTAATAGTAGTTAATGATAAGATTTGATGTATCCTTTCAAAGATGTTGTCATTGCTGACAAAGTCAAAATTAATTGCCATTTCTTCTCAAATCTTCTCAAAACTTGCTAGTTTCCATTTCTAATTGTCTTTGGAAAGGTGGTATTGATCCACATTGTTAAACTGTTGAAAAGTATACCATGTTGTAAAGGATGGAGTTCTGGAATTTTGACATAACAGCAACAAAGGAATAATGATATAGATTATAGCTTGCAGGGAATTTTACAGTTGTGTAGTTTATGTGCATCTGCTGCCCTTGTTATTCCAATTGGTTGAGTTTATAGATTCAGAAGGTGCAATTGAAGGGATCATGATCAGTTGCTCCAGTGCATTTTGCAGATGATGCACGCTGCATTAGAGGGAATTAATGTTTCAGATGGTGGATGGGGCCCTGGATAGTATTGAGCACCTTGGGTTTTGTTGAAGCTGTACCTGTTCTTGTAAATGGAAATTTTCCATCATTGTTTATGTTTTTTCAGATGATGATGAGACTTTGGGAAGACAGGAGTTGAGTCCCAGCAGAAACCTTAGTCCTTGACCTGTTCTTGTAGCCACAGCACTTATTTGGTTGGTTTGGTTCGGTCTCAGGTCAATTTTAATACACAGGATGTTCAGAGTCATCCTGGCATTTGTTTGGTGTGACTGCTACTTGCTAATTACCACACCTGCCTGAATGTTGTTTCGCTGCAAATCAACTTAAATTGCTTCAGTATCTGAGGAGTCATGAATGATGTTGAACATTGCACAATCATCAGTAAATGTCTTCACTTCTGAAGTTATGATGGAGGGAAGGTCATTGAAGAAAAAGAATCTGAAGACCATAGACCGAGAATACGATCTAGAGAAAAACCTGCAGTCATGCCCTGATGCTGAGATGATTGAACTGAAGCAACCACCATCATTAGCTGATCAAGAACCTATCTTAACTCAGCCTTAAATATATTCAATGGCTCAGCTTCCACTACTGTATGGGCAGGGAAATTCCAAATCCTCCCTAAATCCTCCGTATCTCATTCCTTAATGGGAGACTTCTAATTTTTGAGATTTTTTTTAACCACTGCAGATGCAAGAGGCATACTCAATATGCATGTCGTCACAGTAGCAGTGATGTTATTGCCAGTATTTATATTGGTTGATGCCTACTTCTGAAAATGTTCCCTTGTTGATAAACCAAGGTTTACCACAAAACTTCCCTTCCCAACTAAGATTGATTGCATTGACAAGGTTAATAAATTTACTTGAATTTTTAATAAGTCTCCCAATTGTGAAGTGTGTGCAAACCCTTCGGCCGAGACGAGTCTCACAAAAAGCCTACTCCCTGAGCAAAGTGATGAGCAGGTCAGCAAGGGGACCAGCAATTGCAATGGTGCATGGATCAATGAGTGGGGCAACAAGTAGAGCAGAGAATGAGGTGGTGAGGGAGAGGCGGCAACAATTGCTCAATAATGAAAGTAATGACATCAGCCTCCTGTTCCAGTATGGAATTACTGTACAATGATAACACCATTAGGACGGAGCTCGTATTCCATTGCACTGGCAAACGGTAAACTGGGAAGAATTTTTAAACTAGTTCAAGACTTTCTCACAAAGCACAACAACATATCAACATCCACTTATTAAATACTCTCAGAATCAATGTTTCAGTAAGATCACCTCTCATTCTCCTCAACTCCCCCATAGGTATTGGCTCAGCTTATTTAACCTTTCCTCACAATGTAACACCTTCATCTCAGGATTCAATTCAGTGAAGCTTTTTTGAACTATTTTCAATACAATTATATTAGTTCTTAAACAGGGAAGCCAATACTGTGGATTGTACTCTGGATATAGTCTTAGCAACAGTCTGTAAGACTCTAGCTAATATTCACTATTTTTATACTAAATTTCCCTTTCAATAATTGCAAATATTCAATTTGTCTTCCTCTTCACCCTTGACACTTGCATATTAGCTTCTTGTAATTCATTTATGAACAGCCTCTAGAGGCGCTATACTATAGAGTTCTGCAGTTACTCCTCTTTCATTGTTTCGATCAAAAGAGAGAAGTTCATTTTGTCTCACATTATAATCCTTCTGCCAAACTTTTATCCACTCAATTAATTGATCTGAATTCCACTCTCGACTATGTCCTCTTGATAACTTACATTGTAGTTCACTTTGTTTTATCAGCAAATTTAATTTGTGGTAGATTCAGTTTCTTCATCTAAGCTATTCATATAGATTGTAAACATTTGTGATCCCAGCATTTGAAATCCATGATAAACACGTTACGTCCTATAGCATGACCTGATATTTTGTGAAGTCACCTTTGATATAACATCTTATCAAGCACCTTTCAGAAATCCAAGCACACCTGATTCATAGATTTTCCTTTAATCCACCTTTTTTGTTACTTCCTCAAAAAATTCTAATTTTTTATTAGTCAAACACAATTTTCTTTCACAAAACCATGTGGATGCTGTCTGATTAAATTATGGTTTTATGAAGGTGCTGCTATTACTTTCTTAACAACATTTAACAGGCCTGTTGTTTCAGCATTCTGTCTACTTCCTCACTGAATCACGAGGTGGAGGTGCCAGTGTTGGACTGGGATGGACAAGGTCAGAAGTCACACAACACCACATTATGGTCCAACAGGTTTATTTGAAATCACAAGCTTTTGGATCACTGCTCTATCATCAGGTGATGAAGTTAAAAATCACACAACACCAGGTTATAGTCCAACAGGTTTAATTGGAAGCTAGTTGTGCGATTTTTAACTTTGTACACCCCAGTCCAACAACGGCATCTCCAAATCAGGTGATGAAGGGCTCCTTCACCTTATGAAAGAGCAGCTTTCTGAAAGCTTGTGATTTCAAATAAATCTGTTGAACTATAATCTGGTGTCATGTGACTTCTGACCTTGTTGAATCACAAGACTGATTCGTGGGATGGCAGGAGTGACATATAAAGAGAAACTGGATGAGTCAGGGCTATGTTCACTGATGTTTAAAAGAATGAGAGGGGATCTCATAGAAATTAATAAAATCTTAACAGAACTGGGCAGGATAAACACAGTTGGCCGTGGACTAAAGAACCATTGTCACAGTCTAAGGATACAGTTTAGGCCATTTTGGACCAAGATGAGATATATCTTCATCCAGAGAATGGTGAGCCTCTGAAAGTCTCTGCCACAGAAAGTGGTTGAGGCTAAAACATCGAATATTTTCAAGGGGAAGTCTGATATAGTTCTTAGGGCTAAAGAGATCAGAAGGTATGAGGAGAATACAGGAACACGGTACAGACTGGATGATCACCCACAATCGTACTGAATGGCAGAGCAGATGGGAAGGATTGAATGGCAAACCCCGTCTCTTATTTTTAACATTTTTATGAAATCAACTTGTTACATTTGGAATTTTTCATTCGGCTGAAACCTTTCCTGGATCCAGGAAATTTTGGAAGATCATAATCTATGCATATATTGTTTCTCCATCCACTTATTTTGAGATCCTAGAATGAAAGGATGGAACCTCATCAGCTTCAGTTTTTATTCCCCCAATGATAGTGATCACTTCAAACTCTGATTTTCAAGCATTCTTAGTTTGCCTCGTGCTGCCCAGATGTGGTTTTCTACACTCCTCAGTACAGCAGGGTTGATCCCTTGAACTAATGGTCATACCAGAACCTAGACAATGAGGTTACATATTGTGGCTAAAAATAATTCTGCAGATGATATCCCATAATTATCCTGTGAATGCCCAGCCTACATTGCAAATCTTCCAACATAGCAAAGTGGGAGTGCCATAGAACACAATGGAAGATATACAGAGTGTGAAGACTGGTCTTAAGTCTCCACGAGGAATGTGTATCAGTCACTCTTATTAATATTGTCATGGATGTATGCATCTGTGACAGGCAGAATGGTGATGAAGGGTTAAAGAAATATATTTTTCCCTCTTGTTGGTTCTCTTACCACCTGCCTCAGAGACCAGAATGTCAGATATGTCCTTCAGAACTCTTGGTGATAGGCATTGAAGTTACCCACTCAGAGCAAATTCTCTGCCATGCCACTTTGAGGACTTTCTCCATTTGTAATGAACCGAAGAAATATTGATTTATCAGCTGAAGGCAGATTTTCTTTTTGAAAGACAGCAATGAACTAGATGTGGCAGTTCTTGGTAGTGGAAAGCTCATCCAGTCTGAATGGGATGCGAACATACACAAATATGTACAAAGACCAAGAGATGGCCACTTAGCCCTTATAATCTACTTCATTCAATAAAATCATGGTTAATCTGATTTTAACCTCATAATCCTGATATTCCTGTATACCCTGATAATCTTTCATCCCTTCGATAATCACAAATATATCCGTAAAAATCATTGAAGACTCTGTTAAAAATCACACAACATCAGGTTATAGTCCAACAGGTTTAACTTGGAAGCACTAGGGCAGCACAGTGGCACAGTGGTTAGCACTGCTGCCTCACAGCGCCAGGGACCCGAGTTCAATTCCCGCCTGTGTGGAGTTTGCACATTCTCGTGTCTGTGTGGGTTTCCTCCGGGTGCTCTGGTTTCCTCCCACAGTCCAAAGATGTGCAGGTCAGGTGAATTGGCCATGCTAAATTGCCCGTAGTGTTAGGTAAGGGGTAAATGTAGGGGTATGGATGGGTTGCGCTTCGGCGGGGCAGTGTGGACTTGTTGGGCCAAAGGGCCTGTTTCCACACTGTAAGTAATCTAAATAATCTAAACACTAGCTTTGGAGTGCTGCTCCTTCATCAGGTGCTTGTGGAGTATAAGATCATAAGACAAAGAACTTATAGCAAAAGTTTACAATATGGTGCAACTAAAATTATATGTTGAAAAAGATCTGGATTGTTTGTTAAATCTCTCAGCTTTTAGAATGTTGGTTTCAGTTCTTTCATATGTAAATCCTAGAACCTTTTTTAAAGTTGCATTCTTAAGTGAACCTTAACAATAGCTGCCATGTCAGCTCAGATAATGCACTGAAGGTGAAAGGTTAAAGCCTGTCTGTCTGTGTCCCAGTGTTCAGAGTGATTCTATTTCCTAAAGTCCACTTTGGAGGACGGTCATCTAAAGGTCCAAGGCCAAATGTCCTGGACTGTTACATTCACTACCTTTTGAGGAAAGGAATTCCAAAGACTCAAAACTTTTAGAGGAAAAACATAGTTCCTTCATTCCTCAGAAATGGGGCACCCCATATTTTATAAACCATGACCCTTAGTTCTCAGTTCTGCCACAAGTTGAAAAATTCTTTAAACAGCCACCTGGTCAAATTGCCTCAGATTCTTAAATATTTCAATTAAGTCACCTCTAGACTATGTTGGCTTGTAATTCAGGTGCAGTCTCACCAATGTCTTGTAGAATTGAAGTATCCTGCCGGGCCAAGATTAGAGTGGTGCTGGAAAAGAACAGCAGGTCAAGCAGCATCTGAAGAGCAGGAAAATCAATGTTTCGGGCAAAGCCCTTCATCAGGAATAAGGCTTCAATTCTGATGAAGGGCTTTTGCCCGAAACATCGATTTTCCTGCTCCTCAGATGCTGCCAGACCTGCTGTGCTTTTCCAGCACCACTTTAATCTTGACTCTAATCTCCACTATCTGCAGTACCCACTTCTGCCTTGAAGCATAAGCTCCCTACTCTTGCATTCAATTCCATTCGCAACAATACATAATGATCTATTAGTAACACCCTACATACCTGATAGAAATATGACTGAAAATCACAGAGGCTCTGGCTCCAACCGTCAAGTTTCTCTATTTATTGGGGTGGCACGAGAGAGCTGGAGGACTGCAAAAGCTGGACTCTTGCTCAACAAATGTGCAAGAGATAAGTCCAGCAACGCCAGTCCATTCCGCCAAATTTCAGCAACTACAAAATCAAGTAGACTTGGAAAAATATGGGTTACTGAATGAAATTCAACATTAACGTATTCAACGTATTATGGTTTGCTATCTGAGGAAGTCTTAGATTGTACGACTGATAGGAATGCATTTGATTTTGTGTAAATGGATTTGCGAAAAAATGGTTTAACAAAATACTGCATAGTAGACAGAAAAATTGAGATTGAAGGGCCACTACAAGCACAGATATAACTTTTACCAAGACTAAAAAGCAGAGTATAGTGGTGAATGCACTGTTTGTAGTTCAGATTGGGAGAGAAGCACAAAGTGTTCCATTGGAGTTCTGATGTTTATGAGTGACCTGAACTTTGGACCTACAGACCACTTATTCCCAAGTTGCATGAGGCATAAAACATGACAAAGTAATCAAGAGTAATGAGGACAGCCACAGAATTCAGGCAGCCATAGACGGGTTGGGAAATGAATCAAAACTCAAAAACAGTTGTTCAAGTAAAGTTCAGTGCACATTCTGGAGCCGAGTTCCATTGTCTTTCAAAGCTGGCTAAATTGCAAGTAGGCCTGCATCTCTCAAATTTGTGAAGGTATTAAACATGTGAATTAAGGATGAGATGCAAATATTTTGATGCTGACTCAGCTGCCTCATTTCAAAATCTCTTGAGAAAATAATTGTAATTTTAATGTATTAATTATGGGACTCAAGAACATTGCCTCAATCTGTGGTCAGGTGACTACTGCAGTCATTTTATGTCGAAGTTTAATTTTTTAAAATGACCATTTTAGTTTATGAAAGGTCTCGTGTTTAACAACCAGATGAGGGAAATTAAAATTTGATATTTTATACGGAGCATGACCATTACAAACTGTAAGCACACGCCAGTTATCCTGATTGAAGTGGATCGGTATTTACTGTTTGTCGAGATCATACATTTTCCTGTATATCTATGGGTATTATATTCTAACTGGAACTTTTTAAAACTCAACCTATCAAACTATATTGGCTGCAATTAAACCTAATTGATTAAATATTGGCAATGTCAACATATTAGGAGGTTTCATACCACTCCATCCTTCTTTTTTCTAACTTTGAGAAAAGAGACAATTAAACATACTCCCATGTATGTTTGCCAAACTCTGCATTCAAAAGCAAGTGAAAGGGAAGTTGTAATACCTTGGAAACTAATAGGAGAGGAGATTGAAATTCCAAGTATGCAAGTCCAACTGAATGAGAGAGATCATGTTAAAATGAGCACTTTCTAAATATTGCCTCTAAAAAAGGCCTCTCATTTTTGAAAAAGCTGCATAATGCATGATTTTCAGGAATTCAGTCCTTCAATCTTAGAACTTGATACATTCATTACTTTTATGACATAAACCTAACTTCAGGCAGGATAGCATCTGGGTTCATTCTTTTTGGAAAATTAAAAACTAATTGACCAATAAAACAGCTGGATTAGGTCTGCATTTTTTTTATCTTCCTTCATGACAGAATAGAAAGGTATTAGAACTGCAATAAGCTGATAATGATACCCATCACACAGATTGTCAAAACTTTTACTCATTTACTGACAAATTGCATGCATGCAGTACACCCAAATCTATCATAGTCAAATTGTGTTAATTACAATCAGTGACTCATGCACTGAAAATATAAATGATAGGGAAAAATGTTTACAATGGAATTGCACAGACTTCATTCAGAATGTCATCGAGAATGTTTTCTTTCACAATGGTGTTCACAGAAATAGTACTCACGATGATAGTGATTTTTAGTTATTTTAATCAATCCTTTTGGAGATGCTTTGACAAACCTCTAGAGCTAGGGACACTACCATTGGCCAGAAGAAACACTCTCAAATGCTGGACACCACCTTGCAATTAAACCCAACTCTCAAGAACAGGAAACTTGGGCAACAGTGATACAGATATCTATCCAAGTATTAATGAGTTCTGAGACTGCTCAGCTTCTGAGATCAAATGAGTTTGGGTATTTTCAGACTACTGTAACCATTGGCAATTTTAAGCTTTTCTACATTTTTGCTGGTTCAATTATAATTGTGCATTCTTTTTTTAAACTTTGTAAATAATAAAAAAAGTGAAGTGACATCTGTAGTGTTTTGTGTATCAGATTGAGCAGGTGGATCAGAGGGTGAAGACAGACCATTAAGAAGTATACATTCAAACCTCTGCTTGTGTAATTCCAGCTATTAATTACACCAATTGACATTGTTCATGAATTTCCACTTAATGAAACCTTCAACTATTGACAAATTTAGCAGTTAACAACGGTTCTAAAGTATAAGTGGGAGCTGGAATTTGGAAATTCAATCAGACAGCAAAAGATTTTGACAAAGATTTTGACACTCAACAATAAAGCTGTAAGTTGCAAATACTGAGCAATTTTCAGCAGTAGGGATCTCTGTAACATTGTAATTAACATTATGTAAGAATAAGAAAACACCTTTTTAAAGTATATATGAACCATTATGTTATAACTGCCTTTAAAAAAAGGAATTTTGCATGCCAGTCCATTGACGAAAAAGGAGTTCATGGCAAATCATTTGAAAACAGAATCAAGAATAAATATCTAAGGAGGGACAATACATCATTTGAGTGTTTCTAACCAGGTCAGGTCAAGAGCTCAGACAGTAATTTGACTTGCCTTTTGTCAAAAATAATCTGTGATCATAGTTGATCAGATTAATGTGTGATCTTTTCACCTTTCATTCAAGAACACAAAGAGCAGGAACACTCATTCAATAATCAAGTGAGATTGGGTTTGTTATTGCATTATTTATTTTCGTAATGTGGCAGAACATGATCTTCTCACCCTAGTTAATGTATGGTCATTGTTTTGACATTTATCTGTTTGCTGCCATTGAGTCAACTGACGTCTGTAGAATGAGTTAAATATCAGAAAACTCCTTGGGGGAGGCTGCACAAACTATCATTCAAAGTCATAACAATTAGTATCTAAATGGTCATGCCAAAATCATATGTTTGGTAAACATTTCAACAACGCTGCCCGAAACGTCGATTCTCTTGCTTCTTGGATGCTGCCTGACCTGCTGCACTTTTCCAGCAACACATTTTCAGCTCTGATCTCCAGTATCTGCAGTCCTCACTTTCTCCTAAACATTTCAACAATGCTAATTTATTTTTACTGAAGTTCGGATTCTTGCAATTAATGAAATATATGTGTATGCTATTCTCAAGGGGGAGCTATAAATATTTTTCACCAAAGCTTCTACTTTGGGAATGCATTCATGTTAGTTTTGGTGCTTTTGCACCATTTCTCAGTATCTTGAGGCCTGGTTTGGTTATTGTTGCAAAGCCAAACAAATAGTAAACATTGCATTAAAATGTGATGCACACTGCACATAAGCACTGAAGTTTCAGATCGTTAAATGAATGAAAGTGAAGCACCTGGAAACTTACTGAAGCTATATCCTTCTCATAACCAACACTGTGTTTAGGTTTATCAATTTAAAAAAAAAATCTAGCAAAAGTAACTCACATCAATTTTGTGTGAGACCCAAGTTGTTAACTTTAAATTTCTGCTAAACAAATTGTCCATGAAAAACATGTGCAGTGTGCCACGCTGTGGTCACCTCATTAAGCACAGTAGCTCAGTAATAACCTGTGCTGTTTACTTAGATTGCAACAGAATCCTTAGTGAACACTTCTTGACAAACTTGTTTATCAACAATCAGCTTCAAAAATAAATGTGTTACAAACATGCCCAAGTTTTGACTTGTGGCATTTGATTAACTGAAATAAATCCCTTCATGACCATCCCAAATGCCACTTTCTTCTGGGCATTGTTTCTGATTTGAAAATATTCACTGACAGACAGAATGCAATACATTTGATTTCAACTCTTATCTGAAAGAAGGACAATATCTCAGCTTGCAGCTGAGCAGGTAGACGTAAACTAAAACTGAAGTTAAAAAGTAAAAAATGGGGAAAGAGAACAAAGAAGAGGAAGAAAGTAGTCAAGTAAACTTTAATGAAAAAAAAACAACTTAAAACTGCTGTACAGCTGTGTATTTTTACTCTTTCTGATTATTTCCTTGAAAAGTCCTTCAAACCTCCTGGTATTTCTTGACTTCTGGAGTTGCACTTAAATATACCACAACACAGGTGACAAAAATGTTTGGCCAACGTTGAATAATAAAAACCACCATTCAAATAAGAGACAGATTACGTAGATATGGAAACAAGGTTTTCAAACTATCAATGACTACAGATACAAGAACTCAAGATAGTCAGCAAAAATGCAAGCCTCGTAATGATCGTTGTAACAGGTTCTAAAAATCTGTGTGTTACCTAATCTTTCACCTTTCATGCAAATCTATTTCCAATTTTGTTTCTTGAATTTTGGACCAGTGGATTTATCAACACAGTGCAATATGGAAAAGTACTGCTAAATATTAGAATTACTATTCCAAATAATTATTTTATCTTTACCCAAATGCAAACCTGTGACCCAAAAACACAATCTTGCCAGAGAAAGATGGTTTTGCAATTTCCCATTTCTTCATGTCAAATTGCCTGACAGGATTTCATTTTAAACATTTCTTTAAAACACACATTTGACATGACAATCGTTTCTTTCATCCTCAGAATGCTGCATTGATCCTTTACATACTAAGATCGTCCTTTCAGAACAAATCACCACTTTGATCAACTGCATAAAACAGCAGCGATTTTTACATCAGAGAGCCACACAGTCACCATCTAGTTTTAACTTTGACGGAAACATGATCGATGAAATATATCTTTTTGAGGTGAGTAATGTAGGTTCTAATGTTAGCCTTTATTCTTTTCACATGTGCCAGTGGTTTTGTTTCTCCAAAAGATAAGCCAGTGGCAGATGGCACTGGCCCCAAGTGACATACGATCCAAAGGGGAGCAGCAACGTTGGCAGAACATTGAGCTTCCATAGTATCATAATCCACAGAGCAACTCACAGTTAAAAATAAAACTTATGACTTTCTCAAGGAAAAGGAGATAAGAGGAATTTGTAGCACTTCGCAAGCAGACACTGCTAAAACTATATTATGTGCATTATGGGCTGTTCGTTGATATTTTGGACCAGGTCTCAGATCTTCTTATAGAGTTGTAGAGTCATACAGATCTACGACACTGAAAAAGGCCCCTTGGCTCATCACATCCACGCTGGTTAAAAACAACCACCTGACTTTCTAATCTGATTTTGCAGCACTTTGCCCATGGACCTGTTTGCCTTGGCATCGCAAATGCACATCTAAATACTTCTCAAATGTTCTGAGGGTTTCTGCCTCTACCATTCATACAAATAGTGAGTTCCAGATTTCCATCACCCACTAGATTAACAAATAAACCTCACATCTCCCCTGCATCTTCTGCTCCTTACCTTATATCTATGTCCCTGGTCATTGATCTCTCCATCAAGAGGAAAAGTTTCTTCCTGTCTATCCTGTTTACACCCTTCGTAATTTTATACATCTGCATCATTTCCCTCTCAATCTCCTCTGCTGAAATGAAAACAACATCAGGCTGTCCACAATGTCTTCCGAGTTGAAACTCTACAGTCCAGGCAAAATTCTAGCAAATGTCTTCTGCACCCTCTCAAACACTATCACATTCCTCCTATAATGTGGATTCTAGAATTTTATTCAATACTCAATCTGTGGCCTAACGAACGTTTTATAACCTCCCTGCTCTTAAGCTCTAAGCCATGACTAATAAAGGCAAGTATACCAAATTAGAAGAAAGCGAGGACTGTAAATGCTGGAGATCAGAGTCGAGAGTGTGGTGCTGGAAAAGCACACCAGGACAGGCAACATCTGAGGAGCAGGAGAATCGATGTTTTAGGCATAAGCCCTTCATCAGAAAAGGCTTATCCCATCACATATGGCAAATATACCATACGCCTTCTTAATCAATTTATCCATTTGTCCTGCTACATTAATGGACCAATCTACATACACACCAAATTTTCTCTGATCCTTGGTGCTTCCAAGGGTCCTATCATTCCTTACATATTTCTTTACTTTGTTTTTCCTGCTCAAGTGCATCACTTCACGTCTATCCTCCTCATTATTTGCTACCTTGCCAATTTTTGCGTCGTCCACTAACTTACTGAGCAACCCTCCGACATTCAAGTCTCGATCATTCATATAAACCACAAATACCAAGGGTCTTATAATCAACTCCTGCAGGACCCCACTAACCACAGACTTCCAGTGGAAGATAAGTCTAGCTTCCAAAGGGAACTGAGGGACTGCTGTGTGCTCTGTTTTACAGAGACATGGCTCACTCCTGCCACACTCGACTGCATCTTCCAACCTGAAGGTTTCTCTACACATCACATTGATGGCATGCCATCCTTGGGTAAGGCAAGGGGTGGTGGAGTCTGCCTTCGAATCAAAACCTCCTGGTGCTCGGATGTGGTGGCCCTGGTGAGAGACTGATTCCTGGAACTAGAATATCTAACAATGAAGTGCTGTCCCTACTACCTGCTGCATGGGTTCACCTCTGTCATCCTGCAGTCTACATCACCACCCAATGTGGAAGTGACGAGTACACTGGATGCAATTTAGTCTGCTAAAAATGCACTTGAGACATAATACCCAGAGACATTACTCATCGTAGCCAGTGACTTCAAACATGTCAACCTCAAGAAGATGCTACCAAAATACCATAAACATGTTTCCAGTCCTACCAGCGGGCTGAACATCCTTGACGTTGCTACATAGCCTTCAAAGATGCCTACCGCTCCATACTCCATTTGCACTTTGGAAAATCAAATCACAATGCTGTGTTCCTTTTCCAAGCTTACAAGTAGAGGCTGAAATGTGAAAGCCCAGTACAGAAGGTAGTATAGTACTGGTCTGAGGCAGCAGAAAAACTTCTGTGGGACTGCTTGGAATCAGTGGTCTGGTCCATATTAAAGAATTCAGTGGCCAACCTAGACAAGTATGTTAGCACTATCACAGACTTCATTAGCAAGTGTGTAGATGATTGTGTGCCAAATAAGTCAATCTGTATGCTCCGCAACCAGGAACCACTGTGAAACACGTGGCGTTCAACTCAGACATCCCTAACCTTTACTGGGTACCACTTTCGTAAGGCCATTCGACATACCAAGAGGCCATACCAGACTAAGTTAGAGACCCAAACTTACCGCACGGACACCTGTTTTGTGTGGGAAGGTCTACAGGACATAACGGGCTACAAAATGAATCAGGACAGAATAGCAGAAAAAAGACATTCCTCCCTGATTCAGTCAATGTATTTTATGCTCGGTTCAAACAGAATGTCAGTGAAATGGTATCACCTGCACCGACAGTGTCGAATGCACCTGTTCCCTCAGTCATCACTGCAGACTTCAGATCTCCCTTCTTGAGAACGAACCCACAGAAAGCGACTGGCCCCGCCATATGTTCAAATCCTGTGTGAATGGGAGTATTCACCGATATAGAAACGTAGATTACCTACATTGTGCAAACAGGCCATCTAGCACAAGTCCACACCAAGCTTCCAAAGAATATCCCACCTAGACCCATCCCCTTACCCTATCCCTGTAACCCCCAAGGATAATGCACCTAACCTACACATTCATGACACCACGGGCAATTTAGCATGCTCAATTCACCTAACCTGCACGTCTTTGGACTGTGGGAGGAAACCAGAGCACCTGGAGGAAACCCACGCGACAAAGGGATAATGTGCAAACTCCGCACAGCCAGTCGCCCTGAGCTGAGATGGCACCTACTATTAAAGTTATCTTGAGAATGTAACTTTTATAAAGTTCTGGGTTTTCCTTATGAAAGAACCAAAACGAATATGATCATTCTAAAAGATGAAAGACTTAAGCTAAATTTATTTAATATTACATTCCATGACACTGCAATCCTGTTGCTATAAATTCTGTGTCTTATGATTCTGCTCCACAACCATCTGAAGAAGAAGCAGCGCTTTGAAAGCTAGTGTTCCAAATAAATCTGTTGGACTATAACGTGATGTTATGTAATTTTTAACTTTGCCCAACCCAGTGCAATACTAGTACCTCCAAACCAGCAAATATTGTATCTGTTTTTGAAAGACGACTTACAAACCGGGCATAGCTGTCACTGTGGTATTCTGTTCAGTGGATTTCTCTGCACTACAATCCATCCAAGAATACTAAGTAACTCTTGAGAAATTTGCAGTGGGAGCTCACACAACAGACTCTATTTCTTTCATTAATGATTAGATTGTCAATAAAAACACTTCTATCAGGTTGCCTCTTGACATCCACTGAAAACAGTCTAGCCTATCCAGCCTTTCTTTATAACTTGAAGTCCCAGCCATGCCACCCTGCTCACCTCCATCCAGGGCCCCAAAGGATCCTTCCACATCCAGCAGAGATTTTCCTGCACATCCAAACACATCAACTCACCAATGTCATATACAACCTCAACATAATGTCCCATTTCCTTGGCCATTGTTGAAGCATTGTCTTCCTACATAAATCAGAAATCAAAGAGCCTTGTGAGCCAATTGGATGGTGCTTCACTGTCAACCAAAGAGCCTTTTATGACTCCACCGATTTTCATATTTCATAAACACTTTTTAAATGTTCTCACAACTCCCTCACATTGCATGCTACAGCGTGTTGGATGTTCAATTCCTGGAGATTCCAGAGCAGCCCAGAAAGCTTGGCCACAATATCTGTCCATGATGGTATATTTGTGCAGGAGTGATATAAAAGGGGGAATTGTAAACAAATCTGTTCATCAAGTAGTCAGATACAGTTTGCATGAAAACTCTCCAGTTACATCAATATGTCTTCCTGCAAGCGTTCGGCAGCAGTGCTAATCACGACTGCCTCACAGCGCCGGGGACCCAGGTTCAATTCCAGCCTCAGGTGACTGTTTGTGTGGAGTTTGCACAATCTCCCCGTGTCTGTGTAGGTTTCCTCCGGGTGCTCTGGTTTCCTCCCACAGTCTAAAAATGTGCAGGTCAGGTGAATTGACCATTCTAAATTTCCCATAGTGTTAGGTGCATTAGTCAGAGGGAAATGGGTCTGGTTGGGTTACTCTTCGGAGGGTTGATGTGGACTTGTTGGGCCAAAAGGCCTTTTTCCATACTGTAGGGAATCTAATCTTTCAGACTTGGTTGAGTCATTGCGCATAGTCTTCACCTGCATATAACACAATCACGCACATAACATGATGAAGAACATGAGTCATCACAGTCTGACCCTTATTTGCCACGTAGTAAGTTTATTAGAACAGTTCCTTCGTGAATTTGGCATAGAACACAAAGAAAAGTATTACGCAAGCTTGTTGCTTTTTGACAATATTTCTGGCAACTGCACAAAATTGACCGGAACATGAGGAGGAAATAATTGGCTTAATCAATGAGTTTCCTTTTAAGTTTACCTATAATCTTCAGCCTTTGACTTAAGAAAAGCCCATTGTTTTACAATGGATATGAAACCATAAAACTCATTACATTTTGTGAGATTTTCAGTTAGAAAGGATTCTGAAAAACAGTTGTTCCCCAATAGTTTCATTTTGATATTTAATGACAATAAACAATAATTGCAAGAGAGAGGTGAATTCTGCCATATGTGAGCTCTATTAAATGGAAATCTGGACAACGATTGTCAAAACCCATATGGCAAAATCACAAAATAAGAAGGGTGACACTATAAGCAAAGGCAAAGTATAGTTTTCTCTGTAATGAAGATGAGAGCAAACAAGAAACTGTCCTGAGTCTGACAATTCTGGGAAGATGTATACCACCTATTGCATTGTCACTACCGTAAAACTAAATGCAGACGAAATTAATCCAATGAAGCAATTACTCAATCTGACCTTATGGGTTTTATTTTCAGTTCACTCCATGGCGACATGAGTTCACTTGTACGTTTACCCAAAATCTCAGCCTCATCCTAATGACCCATGGTCACCCTTTGATTGAAGAAAAGGCTATTGCTTTGCAATGGATATTAAGTATTAGAAGTCATTACATTTTGTGACCTTTTCAGTTAGATAGGGTTCTGAAATAAGTTATTCCTCAATTGTTACATATTTTATATGCCATGACAATAAACAAAAATTGCTTAAAATTATAAAGAAAATCGTTATTTACCATGGCTAGATGTTAAGATTTTAAAGAAAACATACCTTCCCCCAAGGTACATTCTGCTGTCGTCCCAGAACAGAGATCTAAAAAGGAAAACAAAAAAAGAAAATTACAAAATTTTTTACATTACCTGGAAAAATCCTTTCATTCTCCACATAACAGCGCAGAACCTTCTCAACTCTATGCCCCTGTGTTTGAATAAAGATGAAAATGGCTGGATTTGATGTTGCACAAAATATACTGCATTCTACATAGATGTAGACAAAGAGGATATGCGTCTGTCATCTCCAACACCTGGCTTTCCATCGAATACACATTAAAAATATCAACTCAGCAGCTCAGTCTAACCAGTAATTTCACTTTTTTTTTGTAAACTGCAACTCAGGATATCTGTCAGTTAACATGTCTAATTGCAGGGTATCTAAAAAAAACAGCAGAAAATGATTATCTTAGTGTTGATTAAGAAAAAGTTCCTCTGACAAAAACAGTTTAAGGTTAAAAATAATCACAACAGCCCTTTAAATGCGGCTTCATTGTAAAAAGCAATACAGGGAAAAAGGGAGGCATTTTTTTCAAATTACTTATTTTTGACCCTCACTTATCATAGCTTCTGTCCCAGGATGGTCAAAATAAGAGCATGGAGAGAATGACCTCTCTATCCTTGGCTTGCTGCTGTGTGACAATTAAGATCAATTTAACCTCAAGGAACCAGCATTTCATCTTTTGACTCAGCACTTCACTGAGTTCTGGACTCAGTTCAATAATTTTAGATTACAACTTTAATCCTTTTCTTATTTTTATTTGCACTTCAATTTTGTTTATCTTCACTTTTCCTCTTATTTCCATCTCTTAGCTTTCAAATGGCAGCTCGTCTGGATCTATCAGTTAATATCTCTTCTAGAGACATCACTTATTTCTTCATTTGTCCAAATGCCACTCCTTTTGATAATATGTCAAGAAACTTTTGTTATTTAATCTTTCCTCCAGTCCTTCTTATCACAGATCTTCCTTTTACTTCTTCTTCCTACTCCACCCATGCCTTTCACTTACTGAACATGTTAATTTTTCCAAATTTGGTGAGACATCAACAACCTGAAATCGCCATGGATGCTGTTAGAATTTGCTGAGAAATGGCAGCATTTTGTGACTTCAAATATCCAGCATCAACATTATTTTGCTTTAGTATTCATCACTGCAACTTTTGGAATCTTTTGAATCACAAAGAACAAAAGAAAATGCTACAACAGGTAAACAGCTGCTCATGCATATTTCATGATTTTGTTTTTTTCAACCTTCTCAATGGCTATTGAAGGCTCCAGTAAACTTGCATTTTGAAATGTTGCTAAGTGAAGCAATTTGGTGCAAACCAAAGCATTGTCAAAAAACTGGAGACTCAAACAGTGAAGAATTTAAGTCTGATAATATTACTTTGGTGAGCAATTAGGTGATTGGTGAATCTCAAGTTTTCTTTTTTGATAAACTGGTCAATAGTCTAAACTGGTCCTGGGGAGAAGTAAGCTTTGTAATTACAACATGACAAAGTTAAGCATCATGACATAATAATGTATTATCTTTCATTAATATTTCTAAACATTAAATCTTATTAGTTAAATGCAAAACAATTAAACAGGTGATGCATTGCAGCTTTGGGAGATGATGGGTACCTACATAATCAAAGTCTTCCAATTGAAGGGTTCAACTTAGAGGTAATGAGCTGGAGTCCAAACCTAGGATACTGGTGCCTTGGAGAGGGGAAAGTTGGCAAAGGAAGCTTGAAGGATGAGTTTAGGAAGTGCATATGGAACAGTTTGTAGAATAATAAACTCAGAAGTCAATGAGAGAGCAGGTTTTAAAACTCAACCAAATGTGAAAGATTAGATTCCCTACAGTATGGAAAACGGCCTTTTAGCCCAACAAGTCCACATAATGTGGCAGAATTTAAAAATGACCATACAGCAAACTATCCTCTAGCTAAGAGTGATCAGAGCATGCTTTAATTTTACATTTAGCTTGATGGTGAAAAATCTAACATTCTAACACTGGAAACTGACATTTTAAACTTGTAAACTTAAATAATTGGAAGTGATTGAGACAAATTTGTGTGCAAAAGAATGGGAAAATAGGATAAAAGGTAAGGCTTATGAACATGAGAATTAGGTAGAAGAATAAACCACTCAACCCCCTCAAGTACTCTCTGCTACTCAATAAGATTCACCAAATTGCCTCACTTAGCAAAATTTCAAAATGAAAGTTCTTCAATTTTACTGTCTACCCGCAATAACCTCTGTCTTAAAGATATTTAAAGTCTCTGCTTCCACCATTTTTGAGGATGATAATTATAAAGATTCACAATCTTCTAAGGGGGAAAAAAATCATGATTTCTATCTTAAATGAGTAACCCATTACTTATAAACAGTGAACCCAAGTTCTAGATTCTCTCATAATGAACCATCCCTTCCACATTCACTCTGCCAAGACTTCTCAATATCTCATATGTTTCAATCAAGTCTCTTCTTACTCTCCTAAACTCCAGTTGATACAAGTCTAACCTATCCAATAATTGCACAGAAGACAACATAATCATCCCAGATATCAGTTCCACATAACTTCTTTGAATTGCTTCCAGTGTCACAAAAATGGCTGCAGAAATAGAGATAGAAATTACATTTGTTGGAATTTTCCAAAATTCTGTAGATTCTGGAAATATTTCAGTGAATTGCTAAATCACAAATGGGGAGATCAAATACATAGGGAAATCTTGAAACATTTGTCCAATATACATTGCCAAAACCCCAGAAAACCAATGTGTCAATTTTCATCACCTCAAGGAAGGAGATCTTTGCACGAGGCAGATCCCTGAAATGATGAAATTGTTTCAGGGGGAAAGGTTTAGCACGTTGGTCATCTACCTATTTAGAATGATGAGCACTGATGTGCTTGAGTACATAAGATCCTAACGGATTAAGAAAAGTGAATGCTGAGATGTTTTGTTCTCCCACATCATAATCTAGAACGAGGGAAAATGAGTTAAAAATAAAAAAAATTGAAAAATTTAAGATACAGCTTCAGAAGAATTTCTTCTTTCAGAGAGTAGTCATTCTTTGGAATTCTCTTCTACAAAACAGGTCAGACTGGTTCATCGAGTTATATTCAAGGCTGAATGAGACAGGTTATGATTTGTAAGGCAGCAAACCATTGGGGGTCGGGGGTCAGAGAGCAAAATAGATATAAGATCACAATCAGATCAACCACAATGTCATTCAGTGGCACAGCAGGTCGGATGGCCAAATGATCTACTTATGCTCCTCTTTCTTATGATGTTGAGCAATCTTTTTGTGGAAGAGCAAATGAATTTCGGAGTAAACAAAGCCAACTGCAATTATACAGACCACCTGGAGTATTGTGTGCATTTGTGATCTCCTTACCGATGGAAAGATGGACTTTCCACACAGTGGATGCAACAAAGGTCAACCAAACTGATTGCTGAAATGGAGGGTTTGGTCCAAGAAGAAAATTAAACAGATTGAGCTGAAAGTCTCTGGTATTTTGAAGAAGGAGAGTTGATTTTGTTCAAACATTCAAAATTCTTTCAGGGATTTACATGTGGATGCAGAAAGATTGTTTTCCTTGGGTGGGAGTGTCTAGAACCAGGTGACACAATATCGAGATAGAGGGCAGACATTTAGAACTGAAGTGTGAGGGAATGTTTTCACATATTAAAGGGTTGCAAATCTCTAGAATTCTCCATCCTAAAGTATTGTAGAGACTCAGTTGTTGAACATATTCAAGACAGAGATCAATAGAAATCAATGTTAAAAATATTAAGGGATAATGTGGGAGTGAAGGATAATGGTGTTCAAGTTGAAGATCAGTCTTGATCTTAATGAATGGGAGAGTAGGTGTGAAGGACTAAATGGTCTCCTCCTGCTCCTGTTCTTCTTGCTGACCTGCAGAAGGATTGAGTCCACATAGTCACAAAAAAACAAAGTGTTCCATTTTTGTTAAAACATTCACATTGAGGCAACGGCAAAATAATTAGGAATCTTCTTTCCATAGCACACAAAAAGAATGTATGAATCAACTTTCAGTTGCACATTGGATATGCCATTCCTAATTTTTTTTATCAGAGTAGTCGAAAACAGTGGTTTGCAAACATTCCGTTTCAGGACAGTAAGTAGTAAAAATATGCAAAGTATTCTCTTTCTATTGTACAGCCGATGAAGCTCAGTCTCAGTCTGCTCATGCAGGTTCTTCTGCCTGAAGGGAAAGGGGTTGTTCTATTGCAGAAATCATAATGTATATACACACACCTAAAAGAATTGCTGTCATAATAATTCAACAAACTGAAGAAGGAAGATAAATCTGATGCAAATAGATGAAAAACAAATCAGCTTTGTGACCATATCACTAATCTCTCACCCTAATCACTCCTCTCCCCCTGTCCGAAACCCTCAGTTTGGAAATGTTTGATTGGAAGTCAATATATTTTCAAGGGGACCTTTTGAACAGGTGATTAAACACTCCTATAATACTCCTCAAGTCACCAGTCAATGTAAACAACCTCTGTGGATGTCTGGAGACTTTTCTGGATTGCTCATTGACTGGGGTTCTTTTCTCAGGACTTTCAATATTCATTAACTGGAGAATAACTAGACAGACCAAAACCAAACAACCCAGTCCTACAGCTTCCGAAGCAGCACTCTTCCTCCTGTCCAAAGACGGTCAAAACCATTTCACCACTGCGCTTCTCTTTCACCTTCACCCTTCTCTGTGGTTGGACTGAGCTGATTGGCCTTCAATAAGGAGAAAGTGAGGACTGCAGATGCTGGAGATCAGGACTTAAAAATGTGTTGCTGGAAAAGTGCAGCAGGTCGGGCAGCATCAAAGGAGCAGGAGAATCGATGTTTCAGGCATAACAGAAAGATTTTTTTCTCATTCTCATTGACTTTAATTATGCTGGGATTCTTTGGTACTAAACTCTGTTAAATGCTGCCTTGACGTTAAGGAAGTCACTCACACATCACCTGTTTTATTCATTTTTGAATTAAGGCTATAAAGAGTTCTGAAGCTGAATGCAACTGGAATTGACACTAAATATCCATGAGTAGGTTCAGCAATGAGCAGTGAACAAAATCTAAAGCAATAACAGTAGGGTACAGATGAGGGCAGCAATGTGGCTCAGTGGTTCGGACTGTTGCCTCACAGCGTCAGGGACCTGGGTTTAATTCCAGCATCAGGCGACTGCCTCTATGAAGTTTGCACATTCTCCCTGTGTCTGCGTGGGTTTCCTCTGGGTGCTCTGGTTTCCTCACATAGTCCAAAAATGTGCAAATTAGGTGAATTGGCTATGCTAAATTGTCCATAGTGTTCAGGGATGTGTAGGTTAGGTGCATTCATCAGGGGAACTGTCGAATAATATGGAATGGGTCTGGGTGGGATACTCTTTGGAGGGTCGGTGTGGACTTGTCGGGCCAAAATGGCCTGTTTCCACACTGTTGGGATTCTATGATGGTGATTGTTGTGACCAGGGGCAAGGAAATCTGATTCTGTGGAAGAAGGAAGAAAGCTTTTTTTTTAAATTGCACCATCATGACTCCAAGGTGCTCAAAAACATTTTTCAATTCATCAATTATGATTTAAAGTGCAATAACTGTTCTGATGGAGGAAAGCATGTACAGTAAGGTCCCATAAGAAGGAATGAAATAAATGGCAGAATTGTCTGTTTCACTGAATTGGTTGAGGAACAAACCAGGGCCATAAACCTGAAAAGTTAACTTACTTCCTTTTTCTATGGATAGAGTTGAGACATTAGAGACATACAGCACGGAAACAAACCCTTCGGTCCAACTCATCTATACCAACGGATATTCCAACCTAATGTCGTCCCATTTGCCATCACTTGGCCGACACAGTATCCCTCCAAACCCTTCCTATTCATATATCCATCCAGATACATTTTAAATGTTGCAATTGTACCAGCCTCCACCACTTCCTCTGGCAGCTCATACCATACATGCACCACCATCTGCATGAAAATGTTGCTCCTTAGGTCATTTTTATACCTTTTCCCTCTCATCCTAAACCTGTGTACTCAAGTTCTGGATACTCCCACCCCAGGGAAAAGACTTTGTCTATTTATCCTATCCATGATTTTGTAAACCTCTAAACGGTCACCTCAATCTTTGACACTCCAGGGAAAACAGGCCTAGCCTATTCAGTCTCTCCCTACAGCTCAAATCCTCCAACCCTGGCAACATCCTTGTAAATCTTTTTTGAACCTTTCAAGTTTCACAACATCCTTCTGATAAGAAATATTCCAAAAGTGGCCTAACCAAGGTCCTGTACAGCTACAACATGACCTCCCAACTGTTATACTCAATGCTCTGATCAATACAGGAAAGCACACCAAATGCCTTCTTCACTATCCTATCTACCTGTGACTCTACTTTCAAGGAGTTATGAACCTTCTCTCCAAGGTCTCTTTGTTCAGCAACACTCCCTTGGACGTTACCATTAAGTGTGTAAGTCCTGTTACAATTTGATTTCCTAAAATGCAGCACCTCACATTTATCTACATTAAACCCCATCTGCCACTCTTCGGCCCATTGGCCCATTTGATCAAGATCTCATTGTAATCTGAGGTAACCTTCTTCACTGGAGAAAGTGAGGACTGCAGATGCTGGAGATCAGAGCTGAAAATGTGTTGCTGGAAAAGCGTAGCAGGTCAGGCAGCATCCAAGGAACAGGAGAATTGACGTTTCGGGCATAAGCCCTTCCTGAAGAAGGGCTTATGCCCGAAACGTCGATTCTCCTGTTCCTTGGATGCTGGCTGACCTGCTGCGCTTTTCCAGCAACACATTTTCAGCTCTAACCTTCTTCACTATCTACTACACCTCTAATTTTGGTGTCATCTGCAGACTTATTAACTATACCTCCTATGCTCACATCCAAATCATTTAAATACATGATGAAAAGTCGTGGACCTAGCACTGATCCTTGTGGCTCTCCGCTGGACACAGGCCTCAAGTCTGAAAATCAACCCTCCACCACCACCCTCCTTCAAGCCAGTTCTGTATCCAAATAGCTAGTTCTCCCTATATTCCATGAGATATAACCTTGCTAACAAGTGTCCTTTGGGGAACCTTGTGAAGTCCATATAGATCACATCTACCACTCTGCCCTCATCAATCCTCTTTGTTATTTTTCCAGAAAATCAATCTATTTGATGAGACATGATTTCCCATGAACAAATCCATGTTGACTATCCCTAATCAGTCCTTGCCCTTCCAAAAATGTGTAAATCCTGTCCCTTAGGATCCCATCCAACAACTTGCCCACCGCCGATGTCAGGCTCACCAGTCTATAGTTCCTTGGCTGTCCTTATCACCCTTTCGAAATAATGGTCCCACATTAGCCAATCTCCACTCCTCACCTGTGATTATCGATGGTACAAATATCTCAGCAAGGGGCTCAGAAATTACTTCCCTAACTTCCCACAGAGTTCTCGGGAACACCTGATTATGTCCTGGGGATTTATCCACATTTATGCATTTCAAGACACCCATCACTTCCTCCTCTGTAATATGGACATTTTTCAAGATGGCACCATCTGTTTCCCACATTCTATATCTTCCATGTCCTTCTCCACAGTAAACACTGATGCAAAGTGTTCATTTAGTACCTGTCCCATCTCCTGCGGCTCCACACAAAGGCTGCCTTGCTGATCTTTGAGGTGTCCTATTCGCTCCCAAATTACCCTTTTGTTCTTAATGTATTTGTAAAGATCCTTTGGATTCTCCTTAACCCTTTTTTTTAGATTACATTAGTGTGGAAACAGGCCCTTCGGCCCAACAAGTTCACACCGACCTGCCGAAGCACAACCCACCCATACCCCTACATTTACCCCTTACCTAACACTATGGGCAATTTAGCATGGCCAATTCACCTGACTTGCACATCTTTGGACTGTGGGAGGAAACCGGAGCACCCGGAGGAAACCCACGCAGACATGGGGAGAACAGCAAACACCACACAGTCAGTCGCCTGAGGCGGGAATTGAACCCGGGTCTCTGGCGCTGTGAGGCAGCAGTGCTAACCACTGTGCCACTGTGCTGCCCAATTTGCCAAAGCTATCTCATGTCCCCTCCTTGCCATCCTGATTTCCCTCTTAAGTATACTCCTTCTGCCTTTATACTCTTCGAACAATTCACTCGATCTCTCCTGTCTATACCTGACATATGCTTCCTTCCTTTTCTTAACCACATCCTCAACTTATCTTGTAATCTAGCATTCCCTACACCTACCATCCTTTCCTTTCACCTAAACAGGAATGTACTATATCTGGACTCTCCTTGTTAACTAATTTCTGAAGGCTTCCCATTTTCCAGCTGCCCCTTTACCTGTGAACACCTGTACCCAATCAGCTTTTGAAAGTTCTTGCCTAAAATTATCAACTTAGAACTTCAACTGTAAGATCTGGTCTCGCCTTTTCCATTACTATTTAAAAACTAATAGAGTTATGGTTGCTCACCCCAAACTGCTCCCCCACTGACACCTCAGTCACCTCCCTGCTTTATTTCCCAAGTGCAGGTCAAGTTTTGCACCTTCTCTAGTAGGTACATCCACATCCTGAATCAGAAAATGTTCTTATACACCTTTAACAAATTCCTCTCCATCTAAACCCTAAACACTGTGGCAGTCCTAATCTATGTTTAGAAAGTTAAAATCCCCTACCATAACCACCCTATTATTCTTACAGATAACAAATCTCCTTACAAGTTTGCTTCTCAATTTTCCTCTGACTATTCGGGGGTCTATAATACAATCCCACTCAGGTGATCATCCCTTTCTTATTTCTGAGTTGCACCCAAATAACTTCCCTGGATGTATTTCCAGGAATATCCTCCCTAAGAACAGATGTAATGCTATCCCTTATCAAAACGCCACTCCCCCTCCTCTCTTGCCTCCCTTTCTATCCTTCCCATAGCATTAATGCTGCCTGACAGCATTTTATGTTTCTATTTTGAATTATCAGCATCTGCAGTATTCTGCAATGTGCTCAATGCAATTTCTATTTAGCTTAACAATACAACATAAATCATTCCTGAACTTACTGCAAACTGACCTGGACATGGCAATTTAATTCTGGGAGAATCCTTCCTGAGTAGAGTAGGGTCTGCCTTTGAGATTATCAATCATTCTCCATCCATTATCACCTTGGGACTCTACTGCATGTATTACATACATTTTACACAAACTTGTTAAAATCACACATACAACTGTCACCTCAGGAGTGCTCAGTTGGTTTTAAAAAAACATCTGATCATTCTCCCGAATATCAGTTACTTTTGACAGGCACAAGTCTACCTTTTAAGAAAATAATTCATTTAAAATAGGATTTTTCCATTTGTTTACTTTGACAATCATCATTTACGTGAGCACGACAAGCACTCCAGGCTCCAACCTGACAGCAAGCTGTGATCTAGTCATATTCATATGAATGACTGACAGCTCTGAGAGATACCAAAGAATGGCTAATGTGATATGAATTCATAGTTCTCAAAAAGTTTAACAATAATGGTTTTCAACTTAGCAATATGCTTTCATCGTCCTTCCAGGTTGAATTCAATGATGCCTGATCTTGGTATCATACTCTCACTTTCCTGACTCCAAAAGAACTCCACATCACCTCAAAACATTAGCTATCTATGTCCTGAATGCTGCATTACCAATGAACACCTTTGATGGAATCCAAAGTTACATCTGCAAAAATATTATTGTAATAAATCTAACAATTTAATCCATTCAATTATATTTTTTAAGACTATGTGTTGCAGAAGGTTGTGTGCCTATCTCTAGTCCAGAAGTTCTGGATTCAAGTCCCACTTGATAACAATTGCACCCAAAAGGTGCAATCCTTCAAAATCTCCGTAGCAGGAAGCAAGAGTCGGAGAGTCTCCTGGTTATCCAAAATCATGTGGTAGCTGCAGTACAACAGGCTCTCCATCTTAAAATACTCCATGTGCAGGTTCTTGCTGTGCTGTTCATTCCAAGGAACAAGCATGCGCACATTTTAGCATGCGTGTCCAATCATATTCTATCATCAAAACACCCAGCAAAGTCCAGAAAGAGGGAGGATTTCCACTTCCACAACATCAAACTGGTCTGTGGCCTCCGCACAGGCTTTGTCCACATCTGACAGTTTTCGAGGTAGCTGCCAGGAATCTTTTATCCTTCCTCGGTTCAGGCTGCCTCATATCATCAATGCAAATCAGCTGAGAAAAACACTCCAATTCCAGAAAGTGGGGCACAAGAGAAATCATTTGGAGACTTTGTTACATTGTACTATTGATACACGAATTCTTATTCAGTGTGCCACACTCACAGTCACATGCCAAACAGCAACTTATAAGTTCATCAGACGGGTGGAAAGCTGCAAGAAATATATTCGATAAAGCGCGGTATTCTGTGTCTAAATATGTGCTTATTTCAAATTTCCAGGAAACATGTTGCCTGTTCACCTTGATTAAAGGCTCATCCATGCAAATAATTTCAATTTACCCTCTTCAGTGCTGGAGGTAGGTTTGTGATACAAAAATAATTAGGATCCTCACTCCATAGTGAAAAATCAGCCCAGTCTGTCTGTTGCAGTTAGTTGGCTGTATTGTAATCAAATATTAGCAGGCTTACTGCACTTCTATCCATGTGCCAGAGCATGAACATGTGGTTACCTGTATATTTTTCCCTACATTCTCTATATACATTCTCATGGCCTATTTTCCCTTTTTCACAACCCACCCCTTATGAAGGACACTGATATAAATTACTGTTGACAACACACACGCTCTTGTGAGAACGTGGACCAAATGGAATAAGATTTGCAGCTAACTGCACAAAAAATGCATCATTAAATAATTATGAACTCATAAACATTAATTTTTCAATGGGCATTAATTAATTCTTTGTATGTTGTGAACATCAGTAAATCAATGGAATTTTAAAATTGCATTTTCATGTTACTTTGACATTTGATTTGCCTCACTGACTAATGGAACAGAGCATTGAAAAGAAGGAAGATAACAGCTGTAAAGAAACTTCAATGTTTTTGTCAGATATATTTTATTTGGTGTCAACCCAGTCAATAGGAGTAACACCATCCATTTGCACTCGATCAAGTTTGGAGATCTATCTTCAGAGTTATCTGCCCATACCTTTTATGCAATCAGCTACAGCAGTGATCTGGTGGTAGTTCAATTTCCTAGGTAAAATAGCTTTCTCTTCCAACTGTTATTACTTCCACAAATGCAGACAGAATAAACTCTTGCTACAGTAATAACGAGCAAGATTTCAAACATTGATGGAGACAGACAATAAGTTCACGCAATTGATTATCAAGTTTAATAAAAACAAAAACTTGCACTTCTAAAAATAAAAGCACTATACCTCTGATATTATAATTAGATTTTAATTGTGCATTTAAAAAATATTGTCTATTAACAGTGATGGATGAACATAAAAAGCCACCATGCAGGATTTTAAGCAAAGATATGGAAAGGCAAGAAAGGGATCACACTTCTAATTTCTTTTGAACAGTCATATTTCATTACATTGCACTGAGGCTTAAAATGCAATCAAGCATATTAGCTGTCCTCATCTCTTGCAATTACAGGTTTGGAGTTTTTCTTACTGTGATCGTCCAAGAGGAAAATGAACCTCAGTAGTTATCAGCACAATGCATACAAAAGTGTCTATGCTGTATGTGAGCTGAGCTCTCTGCAATCAGAGCCACAGGTCAACTATGACACATAATTGTACCCACTCAACAAACTAAAGACTGCTGATAGGGTCAGAACCAATAAGCAAATGTAAAAAATGTAGAAATATTTGCAGCATTATTCAAATCAACATTGAATAGAGTATCCATTCAAAAAAAGGTCACTTAAAAAGTTAAACATTTTAGACAAAAAAACAATACTATTACTCTGATTTGAGTTTCTTAATGCTGGAGGCTCATTTTGCCAGATTCTGATGTTATCATTTGTTGCAGATATAATTTGTGTATATGAATGATAGCCCAATAGTACTAATCTGTTAACTGTAAATCATAGCAGTTCACGTAATTTATTATTGATTGCAGTGTGCTATTCAGCAACACCAAACAAGGCATTTTTTTTTATCTGAATGGATTTTCAACCAAAAAAACAATTACAATTTTTTCTTTTCCTTTAATATATTGAAAGCATCTTTTAATTGAACAAGGAATGGTAAGAAAGCATTATTCTTAAATGCATTCTTGAAGGTTATGAAGCAAAAACAATTGAACGTATTGAAATTAAAAACTGAAAATTCTGGAAATGCAGAGGAGATCGAACAACATCAGTGAAGTAAGTAGAGCTAACATTTCAACTGAATGTCTAGTTCTGATGATAAGTTATTGACCAGAAGCTTTAACCTTGTTTAGCCAATGATGTCACATCTGACAAGGGAATGTTTTTGTAAAGAAAACACTGGATATACTGGACTTTATAGATCTACAAGGATTGGAGTGCAGGACTTGGAGATGAACAAATTAAACTTTGTTATTTATTGCTTTTCTATTTAAATATAGCATATCCATCAGAAACAGAAACACGAATAGTAAAGTTTAACACATTTGCTGCCTAATATTCCTTTATAAATATTACTATGACATTAACATTAAAATAGCAGAATGAATGTCCAGTGGGTACCAATTCCCAGCTGAATCCTGTTTTTTATATGTCATACTCTGTACTATAAGAATGCAAATGATTGCCAACACCATGTCTAATATATATTCCAGCAGATTCTATTCTGGAAGAGAGGATCTTGAGCTGATGAAAGCACTAACACTATCACCTCATGCTTCATTCAGCTCTCATCAACTTTGTCATTACAGAACATGCTGGAAACTACTTTAAAGCTATATTCAAATATATCAGACAAATGTTGTAGTCTTTGGTGCATGAGTTTCACTGAACGGTTGCAAATTTTCCACAGAAAAACAGAAACAACAAGTAAACCTGTAATTTGCTGCAATCCCGTGAATGTCATTGTCTCTCAGATATCATACATAAACAAATGTCTGGAATATCCATGTCACCAGAATATTATTAAATGAAATTAAATATTGACTATTCTATTTTCAACTTTATATCTTATGTATATTAAGGCGTGGTAAAGGCGTGGTCTTGGATTTCAATTCATAGTGTCACTGTCTAGGAGCCAGAAGCTCTTTGTTCAAGTCCTGCAGCAGGACATGAATGGCCATGAAAGGAATATTCAATAACATGCAGATTGATTATCAGTTTGTAAAACCTTCAGACACACTTCATGGTAAGACTGGTATGAATGGGAAAGTTTCCAGGTCAGCTGTGCATGATGTGAAATGGCACGCCTCAAGTTACACACTAGCGACAAGAAAACTACCTATTGAAACAGTTTTAAGTTTTCTGCTTCATACATCACTGAATGTGAAAAGAAGAGGAATTAAAGCCAAGTCAATGGGATAGATATTGGTAATATAGTGCTGTAACAGAATGCTCCCATCATAAGACCATAAAACAGAGAAGCAGAATTAGGCTACACAGCCCATAAAGGCAGCTCCAGCCTTCAATCATGGCTGATATGTTCCTTAACCCCATTCTCCTGCCTTTCCCACATAACCCTGATCCCCCCATAACCTGAATCAAGAATGTTTCTATCTCTGTGTTAAATACACTTAATGGATTGGCCTCCACAGCCTTCTGTGGCAATGTGTTCCACAGATAAACCATTCTTTATCTGAAAAAATTACACTTAATCTTAGTTCTAAACAGTCATCACTTCAGTGTAGGTTGTGCCCTTGGGTCCTACTAGTGGAAACCTCTTCTCCACACACACTATCTCAGCCTCTCGGTATTGTATAACAATCAATCGGATTCCCCCTCATCATTCAAAACTCCAATAGATTCCTCAACCATTCCTCATATGGCAAGCCGTTCATCCCTGGGTCCATTCTAGTAAAGGTCCTCTGGATCCCTTCTAACACCAGCAATACTTCCTTACACAAAGCCCAAAATTGTCTAAATATCCCAAATATGGTCTGAACCGAGCCTTGTAAGCTTTAAAGTATATATCTGGTGTAATATTCTAGCCCTCTTGAAATGAATGCAACCATTGAATTTGCCTTCCTGTCAACTGAACCTGTGTGTTAATTTAAGAGAATCCCAAACTACAACTCCTAACCGGCTGCTCCGATTTCCTCCCACAATCCAAAGATCGCAGGTCAGGTGAATTGGCCATGAAGTGTAGGGTAGGGGAATGGGTCTGGGCGGGTTACTCTTTTGAGGGTTGGTGTGAACCTGTTGGGTCAAAGGGCCTGTTTCCATATTGTAGGTAATCTAATCTAATCTAATCTAAATCCTTTGTGCTTCAGGTTTTCCATTTTACCTTCTACTCTTGCTGCCAAAGTACATGACCTCACACATCCCACATTGTATTCCATCTACCACTTCTCCTAGCCTGTCCGAGTCCTTCTGCAGTCTTTCTGCTTTTTCAACACAACTATCCCTCCACTTACCTTTGTGTTATCTGCAAACAATGACTTCAGTTCCTTAATATATAATGTGAATAGTTGTGGTCCCAAAATTGACCCCTGCGGAACTCCACTAATCACCAGCTACAGTCCTAAAAAAGATCTCTTAATCCCTAAGACAGCCAATCCTCTTTCCACATCAGCATCTTGCCCCTAATATCATGGACTGTTGCCTTACTTAGCAGTCTCTTGTGCAGTGCCTTGTCAAAGGCATTCTGGAAATCCAAATAGATTACATCCATTGGCTCTCCTTTGTCCAATTTGCTTCTTACCTTCCCTAAGAATTCTAACAGGTTTGTCAGGCATGACCTCCTCTTGACAAAACTGTGTTGATTTAGCCCTCCTTTACCATGAACTTCCAAGTACTCCACAATCTCATCCTTAACGATGGCCTCTAAAATCTTACCAACAATCGAGGTCAGGCTAATCGGCCTGTAACTTACTGCCTTCGGCCTCCTTCCCTTTTGAAACAGGAGTACTACATCAGCCATTTTTTTGTCCTCTGGGACTCCCTGACTCCAGTGATTGCTAAAAGATTACCATCAATGAATCCCCAATGTCCTCAGCTATCTCCTTCAGCACATTGGGGCGCAAGACATCTGGTACGGGTGATTTATCCACCTTCAGATCTTTCGGCTTCTGGCTCATTCTCCTTAGTGATGACCACTATCTTAAACCTACCCCATAACTCTCTTGAAATTCTGATATGCTACAGATGTCTTCCATCATGAAAACCAATGCAATCTGGTTTATTATGTCGATCTAGCAGCTTTCTTATAATTTGTGGTGAAGGATACAAATTAGTCTCAACAGAAGAGCTTATTTAGGTAACAAGACAACATTCATTGCAACTTTTTAAAAAATTTGTAAATGGGGTATGGGTGGATTAGGTCAGCATTTATTGCCCATTCCTAATTGCCCAGAAGGCAGTTAAGAGTCAAGCACTTTGCTATGGGGCCTGGAGCCACACGTAGGTCAGATTAGATAATGACATCATTTTCCCTCCTTAAAAAATATTGATGAACCAGATGGTTCATTACAAAATTCAACATGGTCACCAATAGACTAGCTTTTTATTTCAGATTTTCATTGGATTCAAATTTCATCATCTGCCATTGAATACATGTCCCCAGGACATTAACCAAGGTTTCGGGATTATAAGAATAAAACAAAAACTGTGGATGCTGAAACAAAAAAACAGAAATTGCTGGAGAAACCTAGCATATGATAGCAGATGGACGGAAAGCAGAGTTAAAGTTTCAAGTCCAGTGACTGTTTTTTACAATCGCCTGATGAAGAAGCAGCGCTTCAAAAGCTAGTGCTTCCAAATAAAGCCATTGGACTATAGCCTGGTGTTATGTGATTTTTAACTTTGTCTACCCCAGTCCAACACCTGTTCCTCCAAATCATTCTTTAGAATGATTCCTTCACTATTACTATCAGTCCTTCACGGACCATTTAGAACACTGCCTAATGGGTTATATCTGTCCATCTCTGTTCATAATCCAATCCTCTTACCCAAAATATGACAATACCTCCATGCCCCATCCTAATAAAGTGCAACTATTTTCTGTTTCTGCCCCTGAACTAACATTCTTATCCATTGTTGATATCAAATGAATAACTAGTGCAGATTTCAACAACAAGCTCCTTTGTTTAATTTCATTGAATTCATTTCAATCTTCAAAATGAAATATTTTTATCATAATCATCCATACGCGGGCTGAACCAACATCCTGGAACAGCTTAAGTCCACTCACAGAAACAAAATTCTCTTGAATTATGTGATCATCAAATATAGTGGTCAGCCTTGAACTAAGATGATGGTGGGTTGTGCTTGTAATGTGCAATAATGCAGTTCCAAACGCTTTATGAGAAAATACATATTTTGCAACATTCCCAGGGGTGTGGAATTTACCTGCCTGCATGTTCATCCAATTTCAATGCACAGCAAAAAAAAATCATTGAACAGTTAAAAGGGACAGAACTTGCCTTAATCTGCTTTTTTGTAAAATATAAATTAACAAAATGGACTGATTGAGACAACATACTTTAATAAACATAAAATACCACTTAAAAGCTAGAACACGAACAGAAAAAGCTGGAAATTCACAGCAATTCCGGCAGCATCTGTGGAGTGTAAAACAGAGTTAGCCAGACAGCTTAGTGACCTTTGAGGTCATTGACCTCCTGTTTCTTTCTACATAGATGATGCCAGACTTGTTGCAAATTTCCAGCATTTTGCCTTTCTGTATTTCCAGCTTCTGCGGTATTTTGTCCTTGAAGAGGGTGGGAGGATTGCAGAACATCAACTTGATGCTGTAGTGTTTAGAATGCAGTCAGCTGGGTGGACCACACAGAATATCCCTGATTGGGGCTGTTAATCTTGTCCAATCAGGGAATCCTGGCTGACAGATATAAACAGGAGTGTCCCCTTTACTGTTTGATCACACAGCATTGCCCTTTGATGTGAGGGGCACTGCTTGTCACTGGCCACTCAGGTGTTTCCTTTTTTCCTAGTGGTGGAAATTTGAATGAAGATTTGTGTACCTTGTGTCTTTCATTGTGTCTCACACCTGCACACACACAACATGGGTACAGGGGAAAATATAAGCACTACTGCATTTGTGCGGTAGTGTGGGGATTTAAAAAATGAGAAAAACAACATAAAAAGGGGAAAAGTCTCACACCTGCACATACACAACATGAGTGCAGGGGAAAATATAAGCACTACCGCAGTTAGGCAGTAGTGTGGGGGTTAACAAAAAAAGGAAAAAGAACAGGAGTGTCAGAAAAAAAAAGAAAAAAAGAAAAAAATAATAAACAGGAGTGTCCCCTTCACTGTTTAAACATGCAGCATTGCCCTTTGCTGTGAAGGGCACTGCTTGTCACTGGCCACTTGGGTGTTTCCTTTCTTCTTGAAGGTGGAAACTGAATAAAGATTCGTGCACCTTGTGTCTTTCACTGTGTCTCACACCTACACACACACAACATGGGTGCGAGGGGTAAAATAAGCACTACTGCACTTAGGCGGTAGTGTGGGGGTAAAATAATAATTTTAAAAAAGTAGTGTCATATATCCTGTTCAAGAAGAATGAAAGAAAAAGGAAAAAGAAAACAGGAGTGTCCCCTTCACCGTTTGATCACGCAGCATTGCCCTTTGATATCAAGGGCACTGCTTGTCACTGGCCACTTGGGTGTTTGTTTTCTTCCTGGTGGTGAAACTTGAATAAAGGTTTGTACACCTGGTGTCTTTCACTGTGTCTCACACCTGCACACACACACACATCATGGATGTGGGGAAGAAAAACAAAAAAGTAAACAGGAGTGTCTTCTGTTCACTCTGAGAGCTGGAGAAAAAAAGAAAAGGAACAGGAGTGTCAACTTGGTGACAGGAAACCAGCCTCTGTGGAATAATTTCAGTAAGGAATACAGATTTCTGACCCTAAAACATACACACACACACACACATCAAGAGCTCTGTTTGCTCTAGCAGTTGGCTCAATAAATGGTAACTTGGTGATGAGATACCAGCCTTCATGGTGATGAGAGAGAAAAACACAAACCTGAGGAGATTTGCTTGCAACAGTCATCTGAGTTGGGGTAAGCATTTCAGGTATAATGCCATGAATTGTGAAGCCTGACTCGTTTGATCCTGGTTAAGATTGGGCTCAATATGTGGAAGGCGTATGTTATTTTTTCCAGGCAGATGTAAGTGAGGCAGATGAAAAGCAATTAATAAATTCTCCAGGTAGCTTGTAAACCCACAACTTTTTTGGTTATTAAAAGCCTAACTTTCCCTGAGGCACCAAATGTTAAAAACTTTCAAGAGTTGACAGATTTCGTTAAGGAATACTACAATCCAAACTTCCTCTAATTCTGAGCCATACAGTTTTCCTTGGCACTTTGAAAACCAGGGGATTCCACACCAGGACTTTTGAAGAGGTTAAAATGACAAAATTGGCAGAGGCATGTGATTTTGATTTAGCCCGATGCCAGATGCCAAGGGACCATTTGGCATGTGGGATGAATGATATGACCAAGCAAAAGTGCCAAACAGACACTATAACTGACATTAGAAAATGTGGCAAGTGGAGCTGATGAGTTTCAAGGTATTCCAATGGAGGTAGACACTTTTGTCAGGCTGACTGAGCTTGGGGAACATCCCTTGAGTGATGGAAATTGTACATCCTCACTCAGGACATATCCTGAACAGAAGAACTCCAGGTCAACCCACAGCAAAACCCCAAACGAAGCCTCAGCCAAACTGTTAGATTTTCTTGAGGACAGGTGGGCAGGCCATTGAAGTTGCTGCTGGTATGTGATGTGAAGACAGAAAAAGAATTGCCCTCGGCCTAAATTGAGTCAGGGAACTCAAAGGCTGATATCCAGGATAGTGCACGCCCTAGAAAGCTCACCTACAGTGAGTTGGGAACATTTAAATTGCTTTGCAATCAGAATCAATTAAAATTAATATCTGGTTTAAAGGTTATCCAGTTCTAAAGGAATTTGATGCTGATGTAGCTGGTTCAGTGATTGCAGAACCAATCTTTAAGAAATTTCACTCTGGAATCCAACCCTAATATTTGCATAAGAGCTCAGCCAAGCTGAGAATTTCTACCAGGGAGCCCCATCAGATTAAGGATATAACTTCAGATCGAGTCTCTTGAGAAGGAGCTGGTTCAGTTCCCACTGTGGTAAAATGCTCAGGCCCAAGCTTGATGGGGTGAAATTGCTTGAGATTCAACTTGATTGGCTTAATATTCAATTAGAAAATGGTTACGTTAGAGAAGACCTAATTAAATATCAGGAAAGTCTAGGTACTATCAAAGGAACCAAGGCCACTTTATATATTGACCAAGAAGCAACTCTATGATTCTACAAGACCAACCCAGTGCCATTTGCCTTGTGTGCTAAACTAGCAGCAGAGATCAGAAGGCGTGAAAGCAAAAAAATCATCAAAAGCGTCTAGTTTGCAAAATGGGCAGTGCCAGTGATACAGATTGGGAAGTTCAATTGGTTGATTTACCTTTGAGGATTTCAAACAAACAGACTACTTTATGAAGCTGGTTAAATACTACGTTACACCTGTTGGAAGATAAATGAGGGCAATCAAAGGTCATAGAGACACAGACATGTACAGCATAGAAACAGACCCTTCAGTCCAACTTGTCCAGCTGAACAGATATTCCAACCCAATCAAATCCCACTTGCCAGCACCTGACCCATATCCCTCCAAACCCTTCCTATTCATATACCCATCCAGATGCCTTTTAAATGTTGCAATTGTACTAGCCTCCACCTCTTTTTCTGGTAGCTTATTCCATATACGTACCACCCTCTGTGTGAAAAGATTGGCCCTTAGGACTTTTTATATCTTCCCCCACTCACTCTAAACCTATGCCCTCTAGTTCTAGACTCCCTCACCCCAGGGGAAAGACTTTCTTTATTTACCCTATTCATGCCCCTCATGATTTTATAAACCTCTATAAGATCATCCCTCAGCCTCCGACACTCCAAGGAAAACAACCCTAGCCTATTCAGCCTCTCCCTCTAGCTCAAATCCTCCAAAACTGGCAAAATCCTTGTAAATCTTTTCTGAACACTTTCAAGTTTCACAACATATTTCTGAAAGGAAGGAGACCAGAATTGCATGCAAAATTCCAGCAGTGGCCTAACCAATGTCCTGTACAGCCACAACATGACCTCCCAACTCCTGTACTCAATACTCTGATCAATATAGGAAAGCATACCAAATGCCTTCTTCATTATCCTATACACCTGTGACTCCACTTTCAAGGAGTTATGAACCTGCACTCCAAGGTCTCTTTGTTCAGCAACACTCTCTAGGACCTTACCATTAAGTGTGTAAGTCCTGCTAAGATTTGCTTTCCCAAAATGCAGCCCCTCAAATTTATCTAAATTAAACTCCATCTGCCACTTCTCAGCCCATTGGCCCATCTGTTCAAGATCCTGTTGTAATCTGAGGTAATGTTCTTCACTGTCCACTACACCTCCAAGTTTGGTGTCATCTGTAAACTTACTAACTTATATGTCTTACGTTCACATCCAAAGCATTTATATAAATGACGGAAAGAAGTGGACTCCGCACTGATCCTTGTGGCACTTCACTGGTCACAGGCCTGACAGGGAAGGCAGATTAACTCAGGGCATGGTTAGGAACATGGGACTGGGATATAATAGCAAGAACAGAAACATGGCTCAGGGATGGGCAGAATTGGCAGCTTAATGTTCCAGGATATTAATGCTACAGGAAGGATAAAAAGGGAGGCAAGAGAAGAGGGGGAGTGGCATTTTTGATAAGGGATAGCATTACAGCTGTAATGAGGGAGGATATTCCCGGAAATACATCCAGGGAAGTATTTGAGTGGATCTGAGAAATAAGAAAGAGATGATCACCTTATTGGGATGGTATTATAGACCCCCAATAGTCAGAGGGAAATTGAGAAACAAACTTGTAGGGAGATCTCCGCTATCTGTAAGAATAATAGGGTGGTTATGGTAGGGGATTTTAACTTTCCAGACATTGACTGGGGCTGCCATAGTGTTTAGATGGAGAAGAATTTGTTAAGTGTGTACAAGAAAATTTTCTGATTCAGTATGTGGATGTACCTATGAGAGAAGGTGCAAAACTTGACCTACTCTTGGGAAATAAGGTAGGGCAGGTGGCTGAGGTGTCAGTGGGGGAGCACTTTGTGGCCAGCAACCATAATTCTATTAGTTTTAAAATAGTGATGGAAAAGTTTTGACCAGATCGAAAAGTTGAAGTTCTAAGTTGGAGGAAGGCTAATTTTGACGATATAAGTCAAGAACGTTCAAAAGCTGATTGGGGGGGGGGGCAGATGTTCGCAGGTAAAGGGACGGCTGGAAAATGGGAAACCTTCAGAAATGAGATAACAAGAGTCAGAGAAAGTGTATTCCTGTTAGCATGAAAGGGAAGGCTGGTAGGTGTAAGGAATGCTGGATGACTAAAGAAATTGAGGGTTTGGTTAAGAAAAATGGATCATATGTCAAGTATAGTTAGGAACGATTGAGTGAATCCTTAGAGTATAAAAGCAGTTGGAGTATACTTAAGAGGGAAATCATGAAAGCAAAAAGGGGACATGAGGTAGTTTTGGCAAATAGGATTAAGGAGAATCCAAAGGGTCTTTACAAATACATTAAGGATGAAAGGTTAACTAGGGAGAGAATAGGGCCCCTCAAAGATCAACAAGCAGCCTTTAGTGGAGCCGCAGGAGATAGGAAAATAATAAACAACTATTTTACATTGGTTTCCTGTGAAGGTCATGGAAGATATAGAATGTGGAAAATAGATAGTGACACATTGAAAAATGTCTATATTACAGAGGAAGTGTTGGATGTCTTGAAACATATAAAGGTGAATAAATCCCCAGGGGTCCTGTGACCAATGGAGTGCCATAAGAATTGGTGCTGGGTCCACTATTTTTTGTCATTTACATAAATGATTTGGATGTGAACATAGGAGGTACAGTTAGTAAGTTTGCAGATGACATCAAAATTGAAGGTGTAGTGGACAGTGAAGAAGGTTACCTCAGGTGTACTGATGCATGGGGAACAATGTCCCTTGAACTTGAGTTGTTTTGAAAAAGAGGATTGAGGGCAGAGCAGTAGATGTGATCTACATGGACTTCAGACTGGCATTCAAGAAGGTTCCCCATGGGAGACTGGTTAGCAAGGTTAAATCTCATGGAATATGGGGAGAACTACCCATTTTCTACAGAACTTGTTTGAAGGTAAACAGAGGGTTGTTTTTTTCAGGCTGGGGTCCTGTGACCAATGGAGTGCCATAAGAATTGGTGTTGGGTCCACTATTTTTTGTCATTTACATAAATGATTTGGATGTGAACATAGGAGGTACAGTTAGTAAGTTTGCAGATGACACCAAAATTGAAGGTGTAGTGGACAGTGAAGAAGGTTACCTCAGATTACAACAGGATCTTGATCAGATGGTCCAATGGGCTGAGAAGTGGCAAATAGAGTTTAATTTAGATAAATGCGAGGTGCTGCATTTTTGGGAAAGCAAATCTTAGCAGGACTTTTACATTAATGGTAAGGTCCTAGGGAATGTTGCTGAACAAAGAGACCTTGGAGAGAAGGTTCATAGCTCCTTAAAAGTAGAGTCGCAGGTGTATAGGTTAGTGAAGAAGGCATTTGGTATGCTTTCTTCTATTGGTCATTGCATTGCATATAGGAGTTGGGAGGTCATGTTGTGGCTGTACAGGACATTGGTTAGGCCACTTTTGTAATATTGCGTACAATTTTGGTTTCCTTCCTATCAGAAGGATGCTGTGAAACTTGAAAGTGTTCAGAAAAGATTTACAAGGATGTTGCCAACTTTGGAGGATTTGAGCTATAGGAAGAGGCTGAATAGGCTGGGGCTATTTTCCCTGGAGCATTGAAGGCTGAGTGGTAATGTAATAGAGGTTCATAAAATCATGAGGGGGCATGGATAGGATAGACATCTTTTCCCTGGATTGAGGAGTTCAGAACTAGAGGACATAGGTTTTAGGTGAGGGGAAAGGTTGAAAATTAAACTAAGGGGCAACTTTTTCATGAGGAGGGTGGTGCGTGTATGAAATGAGCTGCCAGTGGAAGCATTGGGTACTAGTACAATTACAACATTTTAAAAGGCATCTGGATGGGTATATGAATAGGAAGGATTTGGGGGATATGGGCTAAGTGCTGACAAATGGGACTAGATTAGGATGGCATATCTGGTTGACATGGACAAGGTGGACCAAAGGGTTTATTTCTATGCTTACATCTGGCTCTATGCAGGAGCATATTGTAATTAAATCAGCAATGGGACACAAGGATTCCTGGAAATTGGCATCTGACAGGTACCAATGTCTCGAGTTAGAATTAGTTTTATTGTCAATATATTCATACGAGTCCAGTGAAAAGTTTACAAGATGCCAGTTAAAGCTCCACTTTAGGTATAGAGTCTTAAGCATGAATTCCTTAAACTGGATAAATAGATGTCCAGCAATAAATTTAAAAAATAGAGAAATAAGAGTTCAGAATGACAGACTGCATCAGGCTTCACTTCAAGGCTGGGAGTGCCAGGATTTGAGTCCATGCTGAGGCTGGGAGTCCATGCTGGCTTTCACACTGGACATCGCCGGTGCTAACTAAGGATGAGAGGTAAAAAGAAAAGTCAAAGACACGCAAAAAGAGAAATGAGAAAAGAAATACAGTGGACAGGCTCCAGCTCACAAGTCCTACTCTGCTGCCATTTTGAAAGTATCCATGACATGTAGCTGGTGCTTATGGAGTGGCCCTAAAATGTTAGTGCCCTGTGTCAAACCCAATTCCTTTAGAGCAAGTGGTGAGCTGCAGTTGTTAGGTGTCTGCTCTTACTTCCATTCTTGACATCCATCTTGTTTCTTCTATCTTGTGAGACAGGAAGCTAAATATTAGTAAGGCATGTTGGACTATTTTTGAGGCATCTAACAATCCTTCTTAATTGATGATTTACCGCTACCTAGTAGCAACTTATCTTGCCACATGGCAGATGCTTAAAAGATGCAGGAAGATGCTCTCAGCCCTGAGATTGGTATCCCTGCACCTCTTCTAAGAAGTAACTACATTTTTAATCAGAATGCTCAGTCTCCCCATCCATCTGATTTTCCAGACAGTTTACATTTTAGGTGCATCTGACTTGAATTGGCATAACCAGAGGCCATCAGAAACTAAGTAAAAGTATGTATATATTTAAATTCTCATTATAGGGGGCATCTCTGGTAAGATCAACACTTGTTGCCAATCTGTCATTGCTTTTGAGACCAGTTCAAAGTTAACTGTTTGCTCTGCATTGAAGTCAAATTTCAGCCAGAAATAAAGCCAACCTGCCTTTTAAAAAAAAATCATAGCAAACTAGATGTATTTTGAAAACTATTTTCATTCACTTCATGGTCTCCATTATGGAGACTGGCTGCTAATCTCATTCTTATTTTTCTATTTGTTTTATGACTTTAAATTCCAACAATCGCCATGCTCTGATTCAAACCTATGTACCCCAAAGCATTTGCTTAGGTTATGTCACTGAATTATTAGTTTGGTGACTTTCTAATGATACACTATATTACTATTCTTCTCCTGGCTCTGCCAATATCCAGTCCCAACTGACTTGGATTAGCTAGTTTCCATGGAGATATTGCCCCATTCAGGACTCTTCCTGACTGAAGGATTGCATCCACACGAACAGTTCGACAACAGAATTCTGACTACAAGCGTTGCAGGTCTGTGACCACATTCATCAGACAGTGGACTCACTCCATTCATGCCCAGTCTAAATGATAGGTTCAGATCAACTGTACTATAAGTTTTGATTTGAATTTAAAAGATTACATAAATATCTTGGAATTGGCAAAATAAATGGGGCAGGCAAAGTCTCAGCCATACTCTTAAACCTGGTTCTAATATCAGTCCTAAATTGAGAAGCATTGTTCTATCATGCTATAATTGGAGGTTGGCAATAATAAATTTGTTGCAAAGACAGTTGAGAAAATCTCCGCTGGCTTTTAGACTTAAGTTAGAAATCACACAAAACCAGGTTATAGTCCAACAGGTTTATTTGGAAGCACTAGCTTTCATAACACTGCTCCTTTTTCAGGTGGTTCACAGAGCCAATAAATTGTTACAGCACCAAAGAAGGTTGTTTAAACCCATCAAGTAATGATTTGACTACCTTCTGAATGCCTTGATTGAACTGCCTCCCATGAGGCAATTCCTGATGCCAACCATTCACTCCATGAAAAGGCTTCGCACCTTGGCAATTCTGTTCCTTTTGCTAACTACTCAAAACATTTCCCTCCTTGTTCTCAATCCTTTCACAAGTCTGAACATACTTTTCCTATCTGCTCTATCCAGATCTCTCATGGCTCTGAATACTTCAGTCAGGTCTCTATTTTGCCTTCAGCTTGAAGGAAATCAATCTCAACTTACACAAACTGTCTTCATAACTGATTTTCCTCATGTTGGAACCATTTTGTCTGGTTTCAAATCCTTCCTATCACAATGGGATTCCAAAAAACTGTTTTGAGAGAAGGAAATTGAGGATAGGAATCCAACCACCTATTATTTAGATGAGTAGACAGTCCTATTCATATTTTGTATGGCTGAGAAATTAGTTTTCAATGTCCAATGATGAACCAAGAGCATTGAAACAAATGTATACAGCACTGAATATAAAACAGCAGACCATTAAAAGTTAAAGAGGGTTGATTGAAATGCTATATGAAAGTAATAAAAATAATACAATCTCAATGCAAGTAAGTATTGCACTGGATACAAATATTTGCAATCAGGTCTTGAGTAAACCAAAATGTTAATTACAATTACTGTTAATGCTGACTCATGTAGTCAAAAACAACTATGGTCACTTTAATGTCAAATTAGCACAGACGAGGGGCATTTGGGCCATCAAGCCTTGAGTAGCTTCCTGAGTAATCTAGTCAGTTCCATTCCTCTATTGTATCACCATTACACAATAAGTTTATTTTCCTCAAGTGGAGTCATAGAATCCCTACAGTGTCAAAGCAGCCCATTAAGTCCACACCAACCCTCTGAAGAGCATTTCACCCTATCCCCATAATCCTGTATTTCCCTGGCTACTCCACCTCACATGTACATCCCTGGACAATTTAGCATGGCCAATCCACCTAATTTAGACCTCTTTTTAGACTGGGAAAACACCAGAGCATCTACAGGAAGCCCACACAGACATGGAGATTGTACAAACTCCACATAGACACCTGAGGCTGGAATCAAACCCAGACCCCAGGTGCTGTGAGGCTGCAGTGCTGATCACTGAGCTACTGTGTCTGTCTAAATTTCTTTAGGAGTCATTTGATTGTCTATTTGCATCTTTGTAGACGGTAAGACCCTGAAGATACAGAAGACTGTAGAATGCTGGAAAGTTGGTCGATAGTGTGGAGCTGGAAAAAGCACTGCAGATCAAGCAGTATCAGAAGAGCAGGGGAGTCAACGTTTCAGGTCGGAACCTTTCATCAGGACAGTGAGGCCCAAATCATTAAGGCTTTTTCATAAGTTATTTCCCACATCCCTCTTATCTCTCACTCTAAATCCTTTAAATTTGTTTCCCATAGCCCTTGAATCATGAGCTAAGGGGAACAGCTGATCTTTGTCTGTCTTATCTAAGCCTGCCATAGACTTGCCCACCTGCATAAAATCTCTCCTCCTCCATCTCTTTTGCTCTCGTGTCAGAAGTTCCAGCCTCTCCACATAATATTTTAAATTATTTCATCCATGAAACCATTTTAGGGAATCACCACTGCACCATCTAAGAACCTTCATTTCCTTTCTTGAGTAGTGACCAGAGCAGATGCACTACTCATGGTGTGGCCTCTGCAGATCCTTTGCATAAGGTTATGCATACCTTCCCTGCTTGGTACTCAATACTTCTAATAATGATGGCAAATATCCCATATGATCCGGAATGTGTTTCACAACAAGTCCTGCCGCCTTAGATCTATGCATATAGTTGTTCTGCCCTGTCCTATTCTTTAGAACTGTACCACTGGGTAAATATTGCCTCTCCCCTGTCAGTGAATTGTCTCATATTACTCACATCCACTATTTGTCTGCCCACTTAATTTCCATCTACCACTTGTCTGTCCATTCTGAGTCAATTATTTATATTGTCATTTTTAACATCATCAAAATGTAGACATTCCATTGTGATCCAGTAAACATGCTACTTTTAATAACAAGTAGCAGTGGCCCCAGCACTGATCCTTGGAGGATTGCCTTTGTCTGGTATTCTGATCTGAAAAATGAACCATTTACCACAATTTACTGTTTTCTGTCCTTAAAACAGTTTTCAAAATCATTTGATAATGATAGTCTTGAGCATTGAATTTATTAACTATCATTTTATGTTCAGTGATTCACTAGGCCAAAGATCCAATTTCTCAATGTGCTGCTGGAAGAATACAGGAAGAACTGAAGCTAAACTAAGCCTCTTTGGAAATCTTCTAATGGTTTAAAAGAACAGTATTACCATAGAGGCAGCTCATGGCTGTTTCACAGCACAGATTGTTCGATTTTGTCTTCAGTGAGACTTGAATGTAACAGAAGAAACTGGAGGCTCAATGATTTTCAAGCTAAACTGTTGAATTGACTTTACTAAATTAAACAATTTGTCAAGAGATGTATTAGTTTTAGCTGCCAAGTACAACACAAAGATGAGTAACAGAATTTTAAAAGGAGAATATAAAGAGCTCAGCAGTTATAGAATAATATCTGTGACACCAACATGATTTTATGCTCTAGCAAGTAAGTTCCGTAACATGACATAGTTGAGATGTCGATCTGTATGAAATGATAACTGGAATCTATGCACTTTATGTCCTTTTTGTTAAGAAAACATTCTAAATAAGTACACAACTCATTCATTTATTCATTTGTCTGTCTATCATCAAATGGCTCATTTTTCAATGTGCAAAATGGTTTCATAGCTTCCAATTGTTTCTTCTCTTCCATTCAACAGTGGGAAGCAGAATAGAAGAGATAAAGGAAGAAGGGAAGGGACAAAGGAAATCAGAGGATAAAGGAACGGGAAGGAAAAATTGAAGAACAATACATCAAAAAGCAAGTATGTTTTGTCTGTATATTTGCAGACATGCTGAAGCCTTCTACACCTGAAAGTGTAAAAAATCAATATTGCAATGTAGGAAAAAACACAGTCATCAATTTGTGCACAGCAAGGTTCCACAAGTAACAATGAGATAAATAATCTGCATTAGTGATGATAATGAGTTCATCAAGGTAGTGTCTGAGGGAACCCTTAAATCTTCATCTGCTCAATTAATGACCTTACCTCCAGCCTAAGGTCAGAAAGGTATTCACCAAGGAGTCACAAAGGGTGCTGAACAATTCACTGACGCAGAAGCATTCCATGTTAAAGTACAACAAGATCTGGACCATATCCAGGCTTGGGCCGACAACTTTGCAAATAACATTCATGCTGTGCAAACATCAGACAGTGACCATTTCCAATAAGAGACAATCTAGTGACTGCCCCTTGACATTCAATGGTGTTATCTCCTACTGAATCTCATACTATAGACATCCTGGAAGTTACCACGACCAGAAACTCAACTGGACCTACCACATAAATACAGCAGCTACACGAACAGATCAGAGGCTAGGAATACTGCATCCTGACTTCCCAAAGCCTATCTATCATCTACAAGACAGGTCAGGAGTGAGATGGAATATTCCTTGCTTACCTGGACAGGTACAGCTCAATCAATACTGAAGAAGCTTGACACCATCCAGGACAAAGTAGTCCATTTGATTGGCTTCAGATTCACAAACATCCATTCCTTGCACCACCAATGCTCAAATGCAGTAGTGTGTATTATTTACTAGGTCCATTGCAGAAATTCACCAAAGATCCTCAGCCAGCACCTTCCAACCCACAGCCATTTCCATCTAGAAAAAGGGCAGCAGAAACATTACCACCTACACGTTCTCCTCCAAGCCACTCAGTATCCATTCAGGAAATATATTGCTGTTCGTTTACTGTAGCTAGGTCAAAATCCTAAAATTACCTCTACGTTGTGGGTAAACCCACAGCAAGTGAACTGCAATGGTTCAAGAAAGCAGCACATCACCTTTTTTTAGATTACTTACAGTGTGGAAACAGGCCCTTCGGCTCAACAAGTCCACACTGACCCTCCGAAGAACAACCACCCAGACCCATCCCCCTACATTTACCCTTTCACCTAACACTATGGGCAATTTAGCATGGCCAATTCACCTAACCTGCACATTTTTGGATTGTGGGAGGAAACCGGAGCACCCAGAGGAAACCCACACAGACTCGGGGAGAATGTGCAAACTCTACACAGACAGTTGCCTGAGACGGGAATTGAACCCGGGTATCTGGCACTGTGAGGCAGCAGTGCTAACCACTGTGCCACCGTGCCTTCTCAAGGCCAACTAGGTACATAGTTATTTTTTATTTTTATTATTTAACAAGAAATCCCAATTGACTAGATTACCTACAGTATGGAAACAGGCCCTTCGGCCCAACAAGTCCACACCGGCCCTCCGAAGAGCAACCCACCCCGACCCTATATATACCCGTACCTAATGCACTGGAAAATTTAGCATGGCCAATTCACCTGATGTGCACATCTTTGGAATGTCGGAGAAAACCAGAGTACCTGGAGGAAACCCACGCAGACACAGGGAGAATGTGCAAACTCCACACAGACAGCTGCCTCTGGCTAGAATTGAACCTGGGTCCCTGGTGCTGTGAGGCAGCAGTGCTAACCACTGAGCCACCATGCCTTCTCAAGGCCAACTAGGTACAGGCAATAAATGCTGGCCAACCAATGACAACCACGTTGCAAAAATGAATAAAAAACAAAGGTTATTCTTTCAGAGTATGGAAGAAAGTGTTTTTTTTTCTTTTTGGACTGCTGAGGAATCTTTTGTAACTACTTCAATCAGATAAACAGGACATTAGTTTAATACTTGAGCATATTGCTGATAACTATAGTTGGGTTACTCTCACTTAGCAACTCAGTTAATGTGCTAAGCCAGATGATGTGCTTAAATATTGGAGAGGTATTCAAATCTAGGGTCCTCTGATCCAGGAGTGCAAGCACTACAAATGGACAAAGCTTGACACTGGGAAAGCTAATGTATCTGTTTTTTTAAAAAAACATGAAACATGGTTTTGCTTGCAAGTCCAATGCTTGTTGCCTATCCCTAATTATCTACAGTTTTTAATGGCTTGCTGGCCATTTATAGATCTTGATTAAGAGTCAACCACATTGCTGTGGCTCTGGAATCACATTTTGGCCAGATCTGGTAACCAGGTCAGATTACATTCCTGAAAAGATGTTAGTGAAACAAATCGGTTATTAGGACAATTGAAAATGGATTTGTGGTTGTCATGACTGACAGTAACTTTTAAATTCTAGATGTTATTAATTCAATTAAATCTCACCAGCTGCTCTCTGCAATTTGAACATATACCCCCAGAGTATTAGCCTTCAGATAAGCATTATGACATTTCAATTATATTTGAGTAACTATTGTGCAAAAATAATTGCTCATGAATCACAAGACATGGAGTCTTGGAGTAAGAATGATGTGGAGGCATCACCAAATATGATAAATATATTTAGAACGAGGTTCACAATATGTTCTCTGCTATCAGACTAATATAACATTAAATGCTTTAAACTAAGATTAGCAGATCATTTAGGTCTCTGTACTATCCATGTTTAATCAGGAAGCTATAAATGAACAAATCACCAGCTGTCAAAAAAAATTATTGTCTTCATATTGGATGAACGTTCTCAAGTCAAGCAAACTGTTTGTTTGCATCAGAGGGTTAATGTGCCTTGCATTGTCACAAAAAGGATTAAGACTGTGTTCTATTGTGTCTTGTCATGTTTTTATAAATTTTTAGTAACACTTTCATTTACGTCCAAACAGAAACAGGTAAACAAAAAGGGCAATGTTTTCCAGTTTCAAAAAAAGCAGCCTTGAGATAGATCAGCTTTCCTTTCCAAAATTAAGCCTCAGAAAATCCTCCGTCCAATTAACAATGACGCAATTTTTTATTGCTGTTGTGCTTTGCCATAATTTAGAATGTTTCCTTATAAACTCTTCCACATGGAAAAATGAGTAATGGAATACTTTGAGATCTACTTACTACTGTCCTTACGCAATCCCCATCTAGACGGCCAATGCTAACACATGCTCTCATTCTATTACATTTAGCCCCTCACTTCACAATCACCCTCCACCAATGTTATCCTTCCGTAGTACACACACAAGCCAATTCTTATAATTCTGAGGTTCCTATCCTGACACAAAAAGTAGAGCACACAACTTTGGAGAAACGTACAGGCCCAGAAAGTGATCCTCCAAGGTCAGGCATTTGTCAGCTCCTGGCAGTGTATGGTCACCTGCCATGCTGTGAAGAAAGCCTTGTTCCAATGGATTGCAAGTCTCAGCTGTGATGTGTCATGAAACGTTGAATCTCCCCAATGCTCTGGTATCTACATAGGACCAAAGAGATGATCTTCTATCTGGCGACCCCATGATCTGGGTCTCACTCTTTTCAATTTGGATCTTCCTGTCCATCCCTTCCATCCTGTCTAGCACCATTGAAAAGAAGGCAACTGGTGCCTCTTCTGCTTTGGTATTGCTGATGACAAAGGCGCAAGATAAGAACGCCAAATGTTGCATATGCAGCTAAAGGAAAATAAAGTGCAAGACAGAAAAAGTGGCTTACAAGAAGTTGGCAATCTCCTGTCAAACACTGAAAGCATTCAACTTCTCAACTAACCATTGCTGCATATATGCACAGTCAAATCAAAAACTCAGAAGTTGCTATCAAGTTTAGGTGCTCTGTGGTTTGCTTCACAAAAATATCTTTTTATCAGCCCATTGATTAAGTGGATTAAAAGGCATAAACATTTCTGCATTGATGTGATAGATTGAAGTTAAAGTTGCCATGGAAAGTTACTGTTTGTCCATTTTAATCTAGTTCACATTTTTACCTCAGGAAATAACAACCTCACTGGCACTGAAAATGCATGAAGTCTCATTTCTTCATGTATTAATTGTTGCTGAAGACATCAGAACAGTTGCAATTAATTTTCCTTTCCCTTTCTGTCCCTTTTATCTTGATTTACCCACAAAGTTTCTTTGCTTAAATGACTGTTCTTTTTGTAAATAATTTGGTTACCATTCTGCTGTGTACTTCTTTCTCACTGCTTGCGTTGCTATTTTCACAGTCATTCAAATGGATTGGTTAATGAGATGCACAATTGTTTATTCACTTTACCATGGCCCCAAGTGCTGGCTTCGTCACTGCACTGTATTAAGTTTGTACTTAGAGTCAATATCCATGCATAGAAAAAATTAAAAAGAAATGCTATAAAATGCTTTACCACAGCACATTACATCTGATCAACCGATGCAACAAGCTAATCTAACATACAACTCTATTTTATTTGTACACAGAATTAGTCCATCCAGAACATTTAAGAAGAAGCAGGAGTTATAGTTTGCTAGCTCATTCGTGCTACATAATGATCATGTTGTAAAGTTTAGGATGACGAACAAGATTTCAATTCGCGTGAAATTGAATTTAGACTTAGCTTTTATTATGTGCTTTACATTTTATTCTTCTTGTTGGCATCTTAATTCTACTTATTGAGTTCATTTATTTAAAATCAATTTGACACAGTTCTGCAAATGTAAAAGCCAATTAAGAAATGTAACAGTACAAGTCAGTGCTTCAAAAATAAACACAAGCAGGGAAAATTCCCTCTGTGTTTTATGAGAAGAATAAAAGAGAAAACCATTTCCTATAACTGTGATTTTGTTGCATGCTGTGTAATATAGAAATCTGTGCCAGGGATTTCTCATGTTGTGGAAGATATGTGGTATGATTTGGAAATATTGAAACATCAGAACCATATTGCTAATCATGTCCTGTAGCACTAGGATTTGATGACCTGTGCTTGAAACTTCATTCAACAGGAATGCAAACACAAAGGAAATGACTGTAGTATATAGATGAACACACTGCTCAAAATATTAAATTCATGATGTCAAATTATTGTAATTTGCATGGATGCACAAATGCTCCATTCAGAAGAAATAACCTCCTCTTATTCACTTCATTGAATTTAGTTATAATCTGCACAAACTCCATCTTTAGTTTTTTTCAGTCTAAGGAGGCAATACCTCAAATGTTTTCTCCTGGAGTCATAGAGTCATCGAGATACACAGCATGGAAACAGGTCCTTCAGTCCAACCTGGCCATACCAACCAGATCTCCTAAATAAATATAGTCCCTTTCACCAGCATTTGACACATATCCCTATAAATCCTTTCTATTCATGTACCCTTTTAAATGTTGTAATTGTACTTGCCTCCACCACTTTGTCTGACAGCTCTTTCCATACACACGCCAGCCTCTGTGTGAAAAAGTTACCCTCAGGTCCCTTTTAAATCTTTCCCCTTTTCACTTTAAACCTATGCCCTCTAGTTTTGGACTCCCCCATTCCGGGGAAAGAACCTTGCCTATTTACCCTAACCATGCTGGTCATGATTTTATAAACCTCTATAAGGTCAACCATCACCCTCCGATGCTCCAGGGAAAATAGTCCAAGTCTAACCAGCCTCTCACAAAAGCTTAAATCCTCCAATCCTGGCAATATCCTTGTAAATCTCTCCTAAACTCTTTTAAGTTTCACAACATCCTTCCTGTAGCAGCAAGACCAGAATTGCATGCCGTATTCCAAAGGTGATCTAACCATTGTCCTGCACACCTGGAATTTGATGTCCCAACTCCTCTTCTTAATGCTCTGACCAATAAAAGCAAGCACACCAAATGCCTCCTTCACTCTACTCTCAACCTGCAACTCCACTTTCAAGAAACTATGAATCTGCAGTTCAGCCTTTGTTCAGCAACACTCCCCAGGTCCTTACCATTAAGTGTGTAAGTCCTGCCCTGATTTGCCTTTCCAAAATTCAGGACCTTACATTTACCTAATTAAACTTCATCTGCCACTCCTCAGCCCATTGGCCCATGTGATCAAGATTCCATTGTACTCTGAGGTAACCTCCTTCTCTGTTCACTACAACACCAATTTTGGTGTCATCTTGTTCGTTATATCTCATCCCTGATGCAATTAATTGTTGCTGGAGATGAAATTTCTAAACATCTACACGCAAAGAATGGTGGAGTTTTGGAACTTTCTTCCTCAAACAGCAGTCAATGCTAATTCAATTGTTAAATTTAAATCTGAGCTAAATTTTATTAAGCAAGGGTATGAATGGATCTGGGCCCAAGGTAGGCATATGGAGTTAGGCCTCAGATCAGCCATAATTTTACTGAATGGCGGAGCAGGCTTGAGGTGCTGAATACGTTACTAACTGACCTAAACTTTGTAGACTTAGGTTTACAGAAAGCAGAGACTGGGTGTCTGTACTTAACAATGATTTCCACTTATTACTGAAAATAGATTCTAGCTATATTATGAACTGTTGACATAGAATCCAAGTAGTTAAATGTCCATGCCCTTATAAACTCCCTTACAAAGACATAGAAAGAAAAATAGAATTATGAGTGGAGAGTAAAAAATAGAAAGGCACTTTCAAATTGTCCCTGTCCAAAACGTTCATCAAGATTATCCTTTTGGCTTGTCAAGACTTGCTTGTGCACAACTTCCCCTATCCAAGAATTTTAATTTGCTTGCAGGAGACACAAAGACAAGTTGACAACTTATAATGTCTGTGACTTATTGGTTAAAAGCTACATCTCACAGCAAATGATAACTCAAAATAAATGCTTCAAGCTTTGTATGTTTTCTTTTCTTGCAGAGGAAAGGACACCACCTCTCCTTTTGGAGGCTTCTGACTGTCTCATTCAAATGTGCAAGCTGTACAACTACCTGGGAGTCAATCTCTTCGACCATCTGCTGTAATCTGCCCCCACTGACTGAACATCCCCCAGTGCAGTGCTCAGAATAAATATTGATAGCTTGCTTTTAAAAAGTGCAGCAATCTGTTCCAGAAACTTTGATTGTTAAAACAGTTCTTTTCCTATATCTGTCCAAATAAAAAATACATAAAAATAAAAATAAATGGCCTTTACAAACCTAACACGCCAATAAATTCCAGGATCAATAAAACATTTCAATTGCATGGCACTATTTTAAAATCTATTGCAGAAGAATCAAAGAATTATTAAACCACTGAAAGGAGATGATTAAGGCCATTGAATCTGTCCTGGCTCTCCAAATGAGCATTTTGCCTTGATTCTACTTTCCTGCCCTTTTCCACACCTTTTTTTATGGTTTAATAGACACAAGATAATCTCAGTATCCATTAATAAGCAGTGACTAACTGCAGGAGGTGGGGCTTACCTGCCTGACACCAACAGCAAAATCAAACAGCAACCATGTTGGGCCATGCTCCTTTCTTGTCAAATAGAGCAGGCAGCTCCTCAGACAGGCAGCAGCTGGAGAACATACTTATACTTAAAATCAACCTCTCAAACTACTTCAAGTTAGTCCATTAAACTTCAATTTCCAACTAACAGAAACAAATTTTCTGACATCCCCACAGTCAACCTGACAGCTGGACATGGATATGCACCAGACTATTCAGATTTGCTGATCTGAACTTTTAGATCTTGCATTCTCAGCCTTTAAACAAAATGACCCATAATTGGATGTGAGGTTTACTGATCCCCATTATGTTCCACCTTTTCTAAAATGTCGAATTTTCGAGACACACACGGATTCTGAAACAATTTTCATGACTATAATTTCGAAATCAGAATTGCAGTGGGCCCCAAACAAATGGCCATTTGAAAAACTAGCCCATGGTGTATACAGTACAGAAATAGGTGATTCCACCTAGTTGATATACAACAGCATTTATATTCGATGTGAGCTTGCTCTCACATTTCTTTAACCAAAATTAGCAACATATCTTTCCATTTTTCTCCATTTCTCAAACATTCCCTAATTTAAACATTACTACTCACCTAACACTCTTTGTGGCAGCATATTCCATGTTCTTGCACAAAACGTTTCCCCTGAATTCTCTACTAAATCTAATCATGATGAAACATTACTTATAATCCATGGTTGTAGAGTCCTCAGAACTTGAGATACCTTCTCTGTGAATAAATAAGCCTTGCAAGTCATTTCTCAAGCCTTTTCTTCTCTGGAGAAATAAAGAATCATTCTGTTTACAGGATTTGTTTTGATAAACAATTTGCACAGGAACTTTAATAACTTACCAAATTTAATGCAAAAAATAAATGAGATTGTACTTGTGAACTATGAAATGTCCCTGCTCAGCAATTTATTTGAGAAGGCACAATTAATGGGATCCAGCTATGACTACACGAGATCATATTGAAGTCTCAGAAATTGCATAACTAATGTTCTACTGACACTGATCACTCGTTCAATATATGAAGGTCAGTTAATGCTTCAAAGAGTACTTCACTCAAAGAAGTTTTACTTGCACATGGGAGTGTGTGATTTTGATCTAATTTCTATTTATATGATTGCCTGACTCAAGGTTTATGATAAAGACTACTAGGTAGGCGAAGGAAAGTTGCTTTTTGGACTCCTTTGGTCACTGAGTTACTAAAAACAGATGTAAGATAGATTTGGGCTGATGTCCAGCAACAGAGATTTAAAATACTGAAAAACATTGTGTCATTGTTACCAGCGTTAACATTTTGTGATAGTGGTCAAAGCAAGCACTGTTATAACTTAGGATCTGTACAGTCACAACAGGAATAAGATTAGAGTGGTGCTGGAAATGCACAGGTCAAGCAACATCCGAGGAATGAGGGCTCCTGTCTGAAACATCAATTTTCCTGCTCCTTGGATGCCGCCTGACCTGCTGTGCATTTCCAGCACCACTCTAACCTTGACTCTAATCTCCAGCACCTGCAGTGCTCACTTTCACCGACAACATTGATAGGCTTTTGCCAGTTGTATTTTGCTCCCAAAATTTGTGCAAAGCAAATACAAGCCTGCAAATTTGAGCAAGTGTACCCTACAGAAAAAACAATCATGTGAGAAATTTCCAAATGCCCAAAAAATATTTAATGACTTCCAGATGATTTCCAGTCTACAGAAACTTGGTCACAAACAAGACATCAGTAAGATATCAAAATTTTCATACTGGGAGGAAATAATAGTACAGTGGTAATGTCAGTGGATTAGTAATCCAGAGGTCCAAGATAATGACTTTTTAAAAACATACACAGGATGTGAGTGTCATTGGCTTGACTAGCATTTATTGGTCATCCCTAATTGCCCAGCCAGCAATTAAGAGTCAGCCATATTATGTAAGCCTGGAATCATATGTTGGCCAGACCAAACAAGGATGACAGTTCCCTTCCCTGAAAGATATTAATGATCCAGATGGGTTTTTAATGAAAATTGACAACAGTTTCATGATCATCATTAGACTCTTAATTCCAGCGTTTTATTCACTGAGTTCAAATTTCACCATTTGCCATGGTGGGATTTGAACCAAGACCCCCAGAACATTGCCTGGGTCTCTGGATTAATAGTTTAATGATAATTGCCTCCTCTAGTGATCTCAGGACATAGATTCAAATCCCACTGTGGTCAACAGTGAAATTTGAATTCAATGAAAATCTGGCAGTCTAATCATAACCACTGTCATTTTTTGTAAAAACACATCCAGTTCATGAATGTCCTTCAAGTAGGAAATTAGCTGTTCTTACAGCCTAGATGTGACTCCAAACCCACTGCTCTCTGGTATAACATAATAACTCAGTTCTACCAATCTGATACAAAACCTGAAGAAACAAATAAAACTCAACAGATCACTGGGCATTAGCCTGAGCACCAGATTACAAACCAAATCTTATTGAACCTGCAAAATCCTCACAAACATTTTAGGCCTTACCACCTTGAAACAATAGGGCAGCATATGCATGGTAACACCAAGTTCCCCTCAAAACCACATACTAGTCTGCTTTGAAATTATACTGAAGTAGGATTGAGTTATTATTCAATAACTTTGTTTTCCCTATCCATTAGTATTCCTTGTGAATTACACTTGATGAGCACAAGATGTAAATCGTAAATAAAGTTTTTTTTTTCAGCTATACTCAAATGTTAAGGAAGTGAAGAATTAAACTAACATTGTATCATTATAGTTGGTGTAAAATATGACCTGAAAGAAGAATAGGCATATGGTCCCAGTTAGAAATAAATAAGTGTGTAAATGTGTTGAGATAACAGGGTTTAAATGAAAGACACAACTATGTTTTAAAATGTTTTAATTTCATTACAATTGGTTTTGCATGGCTATATTGAGTTTTAACTTGTTTCAAGCACCAGTAGTCCTTTTGGAATCACATGCTGTTCTTCTAAGAATTTTCTGGAAAACTTAAAGTTATCACTGAGGTGGGGGGGTGGGGGGGAGCAGGGGGAGTGGGGGCACATGGTATTATATCAATTACCAGGGGTTGACACTTCATATTCTCAAGCAGATGCACATAGTACATACCTGTATCACATTATCTTTGAAGAAATCCCTGACGTGTGTGAGCTAAGATAGACAAGCTGCCATAAAAGACAGAGGATTAATATTTAAAGGAGTGGGAGAACATAAGAACTAGGTGCAGGTCTAGGCAACTCAGCCTCTCGAGACTGAATCATGGCTGATCTCAGCTTGGCTTCAACTCCACTTTCCTGCTTGTCCTCCATAACCTTTCAACTCTTCAAGGACACACAGATCCCTCTCCTCTGAAAGCACTCTAAAATTTCAATCCTTTCTGTTTTCCCAACCAAAATGATAACCTCACACTTAGCAATGTTAAACGTCATCAGCAAAATTTTGGCACACTCACCTCACTTATCCATATCCACTTGTAATTTCTTATTTCTTAATTGCAACTCACTTTTCCACCGATTTCAATAATGCCTGCAAGTTAGATTGTAGTGTATTTTGTCCCAAATCCAAGTCATTGATACAAACCCTATGGCATTCCACTAGTAACATCTTGCCAATGGGAAAAAGCCATTTATCCTGGCTTTCTGCAGTCTTCCATCCAAGCTAATGTTCTATGTCCTATACTAAGGTGTGTGTAGGTTAGTTTGATCTTCGATTATGATAAATGCTCGGCACAACAGAATGGACTGAAGGGTCTGTACCGTGCTGTGTGGTTCTATGTTCTCATAATTTTTCCCTAACCCCATATGATCTCACTATACATATTAACCTTTTGTACAGCATCTTACCAAATGCCTTCTGGAAGTCCACATTTCCGTCTACATGTTGCCAATATCTACTTTGCTAGTTGCGAACTTGTAGAACTCGAGCAAATTAGTGAAGCATTATTTCCCCTTCATAAAACCATGCTAACTCTGTTGGATTACATTTTGACTTTCCTAAGATCCTGTTATTAGTTCCTGAATAATGGATCCTAGCTATTTCTGTGACAGACATTAAACTAACTGATCTATTGTTTCCTACTATCTGTCTTGCTCTTTTTTGAATAAGAGTGTTTTACTTGCAATTTTACTTGAAACTTTTAGCATATCTAGAGAAATTTGGAATATTATAATTAATCGATCCACTATCACTGCTGCTGCTTCCTCTAAGACCCTTGGGATACAGCACACTGAGGACTTGTCTATCTTCAAGCCCAACAGTTTGTTCAATACATTTTCCTGAGAGGATGGTTGTTTTAAGCTCTATAACCTGTGCATTACCTGTTACAATTGGGATAGTACTAGTATCCTCTACTGTGAAAAGTGAAACAAAATATTGATTTTGGGGCTCCATTATTTTTGTACTTCACACTATTAACTCTCCAGGCTCATCCTCCAAAGAACCAACTTTCACTTTACCTCCTCTGTTCCCTTTTCCCTACTTATAAAAAATCTTTTGTTATCTTTTGTACTTTGTGTTAGTTTTGTATCATACTTTACCTTTGCATTTACTTTTTTAGTTACCCTTTGTTGATCTTTAAAAGCATAAAATCTGTCACAGGTGAGTGCAACATCGAGGGCTGAAGAGCCTGAACTGTGCTGTAATGCTCTATGTTCTATGTCACTGGATTTTGCAAAATGATATTCTTTCGTCTTTGTCTTTATATTGTCGTTAATTTCTTTGTTTGGATGTTTTCTCCTATCTTAAAAATCTTTCTTCATTTATGGAATATATTTTAGTTGGGGAAAACAGAATACACCCCTGTATCTCCTCAAACAAGTGCCACAAGAACACTACCTGCCCGACCAGGGGCCCGACCGTTTTAGACCACTGCTACAGCACTATGAAAGATGCCGACCGCTCCATCCCCCATTCTCATTTCGGGAACTCTGACCACAATGACATGTTTCTTCTCCCGGCTTAGAGGCAAAAGCTCAAGCAGGAGACCCCATCACAGATACAGGTCCAGTGTTAGTTGGAGGAGGCAGAGGATCAACTCCAGTGCTGTCTGGAATCAGCTGATTGGGTCATGTTCAAACATTCCACGGCGAAGGTACCTTGGACGAGTATGCCACCAACGTCATAGATGTTATTAGCAAGTGTGTGGAGGATGCATACCAAGGAAATCAATCCGGGTGTTCCCCAACAGAAAACTCTGGATGAATCAGGACATACAGAACCTGCTAAAAGGTGTGAGGCCTTCAGATCAGGAGACACACTCAAATATAAGGAATCCAAGTATGACCTTTGCAGAGCCATTAAGACTGCCAAGGACCAATACCAATCCAAACTAGAGACCCAGACAGACACCCAGTGACTATGGCAAGGACTGGATGACATCACAGGTTCTAAAGAGAGACAGTGCAAGATAGCAGATGATGACATATCCCTCCCAGATCGTCTCACCGCCTTCTATACTTCCTTTGAGCAGAATTTTGGCAGAGAGGTAACACCTATTCTGACAAGTCCTGATGAACCTATCTCAACAGTCACTGCATCAGAGGGCTGCTCAGTTTCCTTTCGTGTGAATCCAAGGAAAGTGATGGGACCAGACGGAGTACCAGGCTGTGGACTCAGAGCATGTGCAGATCAACTGGCAGAGGTCTTCTCAGACATCTTCAAACTCTCCCTGCAGCAGGCCACTGTTCCTGCCTGTTTCAAAAGGGCCAACATCATCCCTGTGCTTAAGAATGCTCATGCAGCATGTTTCAATAACTACTGCTCATGGGCCCTAACTTGGATGGTCATGAAGCGTTTTGAAAGGCTGGTCATGGCAGTGATCAACTCCAGCCTCCTCAATACTCTTGACTCACTCCAATTTGCCTATCAGACCAACAGATCCAGTCAGATGCCATATCACTTGTCCTTCACTCCTCCCTAGAAAATCTTGACACCAAGAACAGCTACGTAAGAATCCTACTCATTGACGATAGTTCAGCCTTCAACACTGTTATCCCCTTGAGACTGATTACTAAACTTAGTAATCTCAAACTAAGCCCCACTCTCTGCAACTGAAAGCTCAGGCCACAATCAGTGAAGATTGGGGACAATATTTCATCCTCACTAACATTTAACACTGGAGCCCCCACAGGGGTGCATACTCAGTCCCCTATTGTACTCACTGAATACCCATGACTGAATCACCAAATACCAGACTAATGCCATTTACAAGTTCGCTGATGACAGCACCATTGTTGAATCTCAGATGGCGATGAAACAGACTACAGACGGGAGGTGGAAGACATGGAAAAATGGTGCACAGAGAACAACCTAGCTCTGAATGCCGGCAAAACCAAAGAACTCATTATTGACTTTTGACAGGATGTTACTCATGCCCCGCACCCCCCCACCCCAACCGTTAACAGCACAGAGGTGGAATGAGTGGAGAGTGTCAAGCTTCTGAGAGTGGTCATCCACAAAAAGCTTTCTTGAACTCTTCACGTGCATGCACTAGTTACAAAGGCTCAACAATATCATTTCTTCCTCAGGCAGCTGAAGAAATTTGGCATGATGGCAATTCCCCTTGTCAACTTTTATAGTTGCGCCATTGAGAGCATTCTGTCTGGATGTATCACTACCTGGTATGGCAACTGTACCACTCAAGATTGGGGATGGTTACGGAGAGTGGTGAACTGGCCTGGACAATCACAAAAGCTAACCTCCCATATATAGAATTCATCTACCAGGCCCACTGTTCAAAAACGGCTGCCAGCATTCTCAAAGATCCATCCCACCCTGGCAATGTTTTTCTACAACCTCTACCATTGTGGAGAAAGTACAGGACCCTGAACACACGCACCAGCTGGCTTTGCAACAGTTTCTACCCGACTGTTGTTAGAATACTGAATGGACTCACAAACTCTTAACATTTACCTGTATCTGTGTTTTTGCTTTTGATGCTGTTCACCTATTATTTACTTATCTATGCTACTTAACTCTGTGTTTGGCCTGTATTGCTCACAATACAAAACTTTTCATTGTGCCTTGGTACATGAGACAATAAATTCAATTCAAATCAGTTCAATTCAATTCAATTACTCTTCCTACCCATTCACTGGGGCCAAATCTGTCCTAAGAACTATGCAATTACATTTAGCTCGAGAATGTTAGTATGGGACTCCAGTTTCTTGTCTTCAAAGAACATTTGTAACTTTAGCATGCGATAATCACTCTTCCTTTGAATATCCTTTTACTCCGGTTTCCTCCCACAATCTAAAGATGTGCAGGTCAGGTGAATTGGCCATGTTAAATTGCCCATGGTATTAGGTGTATTAGTCACGGGTAAATGTAGGGTAGGGGAAGGGGTCTGGGTGGGTTATTCTTCCAAGGGTTGGTGTGGACTTATTGGGCCAAAGGGCCTGTTTTCACACTGTAGGGAATCTAATCTAATCTAAAAAATGAGACCATTAATTATACCCATCTCAAAACACAAATCAAATCCAGTTCACCTTACTATCTGGTTTATCCCAAAGAGTTTTCTTTAACAATCTCTAATATTTGTAATATATCTCCCTTAAGGCTACTCTTGCCAATTTGATTAATCCAGTTTCTAAAATCACCGATGATTGTTGCCATATTTCTGACAAGCCCTCAGGATGTTTTACTTTATACTGTGTACTCCGCAGAACTATTGTTCAGGAGGCAATTGATTACTTCCACCTGGGACTTTTTTCCCCTGCTTTTTCATTATTTATACCCAGTTTCAATTTCCACTAACTATATAATTTCTCACTACAGCACTGATTTCTTCCTTTACTGATCCTCCTTCTATTTCCAACTTCTCCTTCTGAAATGTTGAATACTCTTGGATATTCAATTCTTAAAGCTGGTCTTGCTGCAATCATGTCTCACCAATTGTGACAGAATTATGCCAATGCAACATTTGTGACATTAACTCATTAACTTTATTCCAAATGCTTCATGCTTTTGGGTAGAAAACCTTTAAGTTTGTCCCTTTGTCAAATTTCCCTTATCTTGTATGATTTGGGTGAAGGTCAGTATGGGGAAGCAGTCACTGTGAAGGTTGACGTAGAGAAGCAGTCCTGAAGCAGTCCTGAAGCATAGGCCAGTGAGGGAAATTGAGTAACAGAGAAACCATACCTTGGAGCAGCTAAGAGCCAGGCTTGGAGCCAAGTGGGTCAATTGTTGGACTGTTGTCTAGCATGGACGGTCAGACTACATGTGGAAGTCCCTGCGTTTAGCTACCTCAATGTAATGTTTATATGTAATTTATTTATACAGTTATAATGACTATCCTCTTAACTGTGTCTTACTTCTGTAAAGTAATGCAATTACTTTTTTAAATTCTTCTTTATGTATCTAAGATTTGTACTTAGATAATTGTAAGAGGAGACATTATAACTCTTTTCACTGTACTCCTGTACATTTGTACTTGGGTAAATGTGACAAGAAAGGATATTCTTTCTATTTTAATATGATATTCATACACTCCATGACTTCCTTTTCTTTTCTAGTAGCAATCAGCTTCATCACCAAACTCAAATCCTACCTTCTCCTTTAACTTTGAATATATACTCTTCCATCCAACTGAACCTTACCCCCAACTAACTTTTTTAAAGCCCATAGATGAAACTATCATGGTATTCGAACAGATGAAAGACTCAACAAACAATCAAGGCATCTTTCAATGTATAATTTCAGTTACATCACACTGTAAATTTTTGCTATAAATTCTGTGCCTTACAATTGTGTCCTCCACAACCACCTGATGAAGGAGCGGTGCTCCAAAAGCTAGTGTGCTTCCAATTAAACCTGTTGGACTATAACCTGGTGTTGTGTGATTTTTAAGAATGATTTAAGGTTTGGTATGGTGTGCATTACAATTCCTGCTGTGGACACATATTTAAGTCAGCAATATGTGCTAAGTACATGGATATAATGATTTTTAGGGAGGCAAGCAATTAATTATTGGGTTCAAGAATGCTTTAGTGGGCAAATGTGAGATGGCAAAGGAGACTATATTCGAGCCAAAATCTCACATGGCCATGGGGAGATAAAGAGAATGTGAAAAGACAGTATGATATGGTCATAAAGGACACCTTTGAAGTACTATTGGGATTCTCTGACTTTAAACATACTGCCAGCATGATCATGGCTCATGTGTAAGCTTTGTTGCAGTGGGGGAAAGACACTGTTAACTCAAATAGTCAAGCCAGATTGGTTAGCTGACAATCTATTTGGAGTTTAAGGTTAAATCTCTCAGATTTTACATTGGGAAAATAGCATCAATGCCAAATTGCTGATTAATGCTATTGTAATTCAGTTTAATTTCAAGCTGTTTCTTTCAATATCTTACTATGTTTTCAGTTTACATGAACAGATGAATGCAAATCATGTTTGTATCATTTCCCTCGTCAGCTACTTTGATGCAGCATTTATTTCTAATTGCTTATGCTTTCATTAAATAGTAGATAAAAGAATATCATGAAAATATATTATTATTGCTAGCAGCGATGTTCAGCTCATTGTCTCAAAATGAGTTTCTGATAGTATAACACTTCTGAAAAATAACTTTCTTTGTTATTGGTGCAAAGCCATATGACTTCCATGCAGGCATCAAACACAAGCTGACATGCCCAAGGACAACTGTGTTAGAGACAAAAAAAATGTAGATGCTGAAATCCAAAGTAGACAGGCAGGAGGCTGGAAGAACACAGCAAGCCAGGCAGCATCAGGAGGTGAAGAAGTCAACATTTTGGGTATAACTCTTCTCCGGGACTGAGGGTGGGTGTAGGAGGAGCTGCAGATAAAGGGGGTGGCAGAGGGAGAGTGGTGAAGTGGGTATAGGTAGAGGATTCAACCTGGTTGGTCAATGGGAGGAATGAATCTGGTAGGTGGCTGGGGAGGAGTGGAAGGGATGGGGAGCAGCCAAGAAGGGAGTTAGGGGATGAGAATGGAGATTATTTGAAAGTGGAGAAGTCAACGTTGAGTCCTATGGGCTGTAGGCTGCCCAGGTGGAAAATATGGTGTTGTCCCTCCAGTTTGCGGTTTGGTTCATTGTGGCATTGGAGGAGACCAAGGATAGTCATATCAGCAAGGGAGTGGGAAGGGGAATGAAAATGGGCAGTGACTGAGAGTTCCATTCGGCCCCTGCGGGCCTGGTTGAGATGCTTGGTAAACCATTCTCTATGTTTACATTTGAAATCTCCAATGTAGAGAAGACCACACTGGGAGCACATGAAGCAGTAAACTAGGTTGGAAGAGAGGCAGGTACGTGAAACCTCTGTTTCACCTGGAAGGACTGTTTGGGGCACGAATGGAGGTGAGGGGCGTGGTGTACCGACAGGTTTTGAATCTTTTCCATTTGCAGGGCAAGATACCTGGGGTTTCAGGGGGTTGATGGGGAGAGTGGTGCAAACCAAGTACTATCAAAGTGAACGGTCCTTGTGGAAGGCAGAGAGGAGTGGAGATGGAAAGATGTTGGTGGTGGGGTTTAGTTCGAGTTGGTGGAAGTGTTTAAGGCTGATGCATTGGATGTGGAGACTGATGGGCGGAAGGTGAGGACAAGGGGAACTGGAAATGGAGAGGTCAAGAAAGGGGAGGGAGGTGTCCGAGATGGACCAAGTGAATTTGAGGGTGGGGTGGAAGTTGTGGGCGAAGTCGATGAAGTGGTCCAGTTCAGCCTGAGTGCAGGACACTGCACTGATGCAATCATCGATATAATAGGAGAACAGTTGGAGTACAATGCCTGTGTAGGCACTGAAGAGGCACTGTTCGACATAGCCGACAAATAAGCCACTCTCCCCACCAACCATTCCCCAACCCTCAGGTACCTTCCCCTACAATTGGAAAAGATGCAAAACATTTTGTCTCAAACCTTTAAAAGAATAAAATCCTTGGAATTAATTGGGTTCCTCAATGAAAACATATTCCAGTCATCAAAACAAAACTCCACAAACATCTTTGAGTTCATGAGGACAATCATAACTTTTCAAAAGCATTCTAATTTCAGTAAACTGTAGTAGCTTCCAATGGCTATTTTAGGTATTCCCAGTGGATGCTTCTGATGACGTGCATTTTTAATTATCAATTCCTTGTTTGTACATTGGGCTGTTTGTCTCTGAGAACACTATCAATTTTACATGAGCTAATTTGTTGTAGTGACCATTTGCAAACAATTAATTCACAGACATGGGAAACATACAGATATTCCTCAGTTTGTCTGTCTGTGATATTTAATGGAGGGATGGAGGTTTCCCCCATTGCTGGAGAACCAGCTTGAGCTTCATATTGCCCCTTTGGCAAGGCCCATCAATTGTTTGGCCACAACAGAGGAAATGATGGCTGCAGCTGTGAATACCCCTACCCAAGACCCAAGATCACCCTGGGACCTGGGCCATATATGATGGCATAATGGTCATGTGAGGCACTGCAACTAAGGGTGGGGGGGGGGGGTGTAGCCCACCACCGGTGATGATGCACTCAGTACATTTGACTGGAGGCCCGTAAGCAACATGGACAACATTAATTATTTGAGCTTCTCCCATAATATGTCACCTGATAGTTGCTGGCTGAATAATGACAATGTCAGCTTGTGGCCCGTAACTGGACATTATTAGTCAAGTGTAGGTTCCCAACCACCCATGGCCACAAACTGTAGAACTCTTTGCTATAGAGGACTGTCAAGATTGAATTAGTAAATATGTTCAAGGTTGCTATAGATAGATTTTTAAGCAGTATAGGAATCAAGGGCAAAGGGGGAAAGACAGGAGACTTGAGTTAAGGATTATCTGATCAGCCATAATCCTACTGAGATGTGGAGCAGACTTAATGGGCTGAATGGCCTACTTCTGCTCCGATAATACATGGTCTAAGCTTTCCTGCATCAGACTCAATCAGGTTTGAGATGAGAAGGCGGTTGAATTCTCAACCACCATATTCCAGGCAAAGTAAATGCTCTCTGCCATTGTATAGGAAAAGACATACATTTCACCCATTGATACAGAATATGTTCATTCATTCTCCATTATTGCTCAGCCTCTGAGTATTAGGTTGGAGTCGTAATTGGGAAAAAAGAATGTGACTGCTCTTTTTGCAATTGTGTGATGGTGCACTGTACAATTCTCCATACTAATCTCCTTATGTTAGTCAAACACATGTTTGGCTTTGATGATGTGACAGCATAAGATAAAGATGCTCAATAAAAGGCATGATATGTATTCAGACAAATGTAAATGTGTTCAATTGTGGACAGTTGACATTGTTCCATATTTAAACTAATTAGTCAACAATAGTTTTTTTTTGTCTGTTCATGGCATAACTCAAGTCATGTGAGATGAAGTATAAGGTTTTTGTCCAACATGTTTGTCAATGTGGTCCATCCCAATGCAACCAGGGGCCAATGATGGCAACACACTATCTGCGCTCATTTGAAGTAAATTACGGAATCAACATCTCACCCCTTCCAAAGCTAATCTAACTTTTACTGAAGTCTGATAATCATGTATTACTGTAGCACTTCAAATCCAGTCTAATCACAACATTCCATTATCCTTTGAAATTATTTCTTAGTCACCCTCCTCATAGATTACAATAAATCAAGTATTTCGACCCCTAAACATCTTTGCACCTTCATCATTCCTTCATTATGCTCATTTACACAATGATCAAATCTATTTCATTGATCCAAACTGTAAATGACATAGTCTTTTCATATACATTGGCTTTAGATTAGATTGGAAACAGGCCCTTCGGCCCAACAAGTCCACACCGACCCACCCAGACCCATTCCCCTACCTTTACCCCTTCACCTAACACTACGGGCAATTTAGCATGGCCAATGTACATGTTTGGACTGTGGGAGGAAACCGGAGCACCCGGAGGAAACCCACACAGACACAGGGAGAATATGCAAACTCCACACAGTCAGTCGTCTGAGGTGGGAATTGAACCCAGGTCTCTGGCGCTGTGAGGCAGCAGTGCTAACCACTGTGCTACCATGCCACCCAACCAGATCACATTCATCCAAGTGTTCAATCACTCTGTCTTTAACATTAAATTCTAATAATTTCCTCACAATGGGATTCCTTCAGTAACAAAGCTTTCTTTAATCTCTGGAATCCAAAGTTCTTTTGATGCTAAATTATTTAAAGTAACAATAGTGAAATTTTCTTAAGGAAAAGAGCAATATCACATTTCAAACTGAACAAGTTTCATGTATCATCATAGACAAAACAAAGGGATCTGCTCTTTCAGACATAGATAAGTCACAATCTTTTCATACATGAATTACAAAAGTTAGTATATAACAAATACACACATACCTCTGCACACAAAAATCTGTCAACATAAGCACAACCTTCAAAGACCATTGAGACTGTAGCAAATACATTTCTGTCAGATATGCACAAAGCTGGAAGATTTTAACAAGGCAGTTGTCTTTTGCTGACATTTGAGATCTCAATCTCAGATTTAAATGTAACTATTGACATTGGTTATTATAACAACAGCCATCATATATTCCCCCCTAAGAGTATCACATGGATATGTAGCCATAAATCAAAGATTCCAAATTTGATTGCAAGAAATTCATTACTTCAGTGATGACAACTTTTTCTTGCTCCTAGTTAGCTGAGAATTTCTTTCTGGCAAGCTTAAAACTGTCTCTCTGCTGCACAGCCTGCCTCTCATTGTCTTTTGCAGTTCCTGTCCTTTTCCCTCATGTAACCTTCATGTACCCCTCTCCCCATGCAGCCTCCTCACTCTGCCTTCCCTGGCCAACCTTTGTGCAGCCTCGAAATCTCTTTCCTCTTTGCCTTCCCCATTCCTTTTGCAGCATTCCCCATCTCCTGCTTGGAGCTAGTATCTTGCCCCAATCCCACTTGGACCTTTCCTAGCTCCCCAATATTCCAACCCAGACATTTCAGATGGGCTCCCTAATCGACAGCATTTCAGACTCGGCCCTCAGCATTCCCAGAAAAAAGGGGCTTTTCTGATGAAGGAGCTCTACTCTTGGCCTCCTTCCCACAAACGACCTCCTGACCTCAGCACTCCCTTCGATTCAACCTATGATCATTAGGCTTTGGGCAATTCATAAAGAATCTATCAGTAGAAAGCACTAAAAAGGATACAGCTTGTCATTGGAGGAATAGCCTCTGTGACATTTTAGTCTAAACTATTCATGGTGTAGATTTTTATCTTAATCGGCCTCCCATGTGATTGAAATTTGCTGAGCGCTTGGGGATCGAATAGTTGAATTCATCCACTGCCCCCATTTATTTTGAATGCTGATTAGTTGGGCAGGTTGGGTCTATACTCGTTGGAATTCAAAAGAATGGGAGTAGTTTACATTGGGCCACATAAGATTCCAAGATGGACATGACAGTTTCAATGCTGATTTTTATCAAATGGTAAACCACGTTTTGCAGCTGGATAAGTGCCTAATCTGACATAAAGCTGATATGAGGGCTGTTCTTCTCGAAGCTGGACATGAACCATGCATACTTGCAATTGTGGTTAAATGAGGATTCCCAGAAGTATGCTACAATTAATACTCAGAAGGAGTAATGTTAGCCTATTCAAGGTTTCAGCGGACAATGAAGAACGTTTTACAAGGTCTACCCCAGGTTCCATTTATCACGATGTCGTGCTAATAATACTGAAAACCAATAAGGAGCATTCAGATAATTTGGACATAGTCCTTAGACATTTTTTTCCCAGGCGATTGTATGCCTTATAAGGGAAAAGTATGTGTTCCAGACACACCAAGTGACTTACTTGAGCTACAGAGTCGACAAGACTGGTTCCACCTATTGGAAGATAAAGTGAGGGTAATCTAAGGTGCCTTGACTCCCATGTCTGTAATGGAGCTTATGTCTTTCTTTGGGTTAGTGAATAACAGAAAGTTAGTGCATAATCTGGCCTCCAACCATTCATTTTGCATCAACTCTTTAAAAAAAAGTCAGCTTTGGAAATTGTTGACTGATTAAGCCATAGCTTTTAGGAAGTCAAGAAACAGCTATCATCCTCCAAGGTATTGTGATCCCAAGCAAGCTCTGGTATTCAAATGTAATGCCTTCCCACGTGGCATCAGGATAGTATTAGCTCAGAGATGGCCCAATGGAGAGAAACACCCAACAGCAATTACATCCAGGACTTCAGCTAATGCAGAGCACAAATACACCTAGATAGAGAAAGAAGGTTTGGTGATCAAATTTGGAGTCAGGAGGTTTCATCAATACCTTTATGGACATAAATTTGTAATAATAACCACAGATCCCTGTTAGGTCTTCTTAAAGAGGGCAAAGCAACGCCGCTCAGAATTTCAGGCAGAATTTAGCAGTGGGTTCTAATGCTAAGTGCAAATTGCAAGTTGGAACATCATCCGGGAGACCAAGTAGTAAATATGGATGTATTGAACTACCTCCCACTTGCAGATCCACCACCAATGGTGCTGCCACAGGAAAAGCCTGTAATTGTTTTAAAAATTCTGGACACACTTCCAGTCACAGCTGACAATATCAGGCTTCAGACACAAAAATATCCATTCCTGGCAAAACTGAAACACTTGGGGAAAACTTGGGGAAATTCTGGGGTTGTCACAGCCAGAATTAAAACCTTTTTTTTGGACCCTGAGACACCGGACCACAGAAGAGGATTTGGTCCAATTTGATCCTTTCACCAACCCTAGATCTTCCTGAAAAAAATCTGGGTATTTAATTTGGAGCTCACTCAGGCAGCCATTTTCTAACCAAAAAGCATTGAACCAATCCAGGTGAATCTTTCTCAACCAATTTTGCCCCATCACAGTTTTAGTGAAAATTTTTGAGTGAAGTGAGTTAATTTAATTGAGTGAGAGAATTAATAACTTCCATAGTCTTGAGAAGTGAGTATCTAGAGCATGCCAGCACTGTAGGGAGCCTTAATAAAGAATTAATTAGTGCTGATATTAATGTTCTGTGCAGGGAACCTGGGGGCAGAAGAAAAAAATAAACTAAAACAGTCCTTAACAATCTATGCCAAAAGACCAATTTACCAGGGCAAACAACAGAACATAATCAATCTTTCTTGAGCAAAATGTTCTCTTTCTTTAGAAAACATAATCTCAACTATAAAGTAATTAATTAAGATTCTTAGTCAATTCTTAAAAATGTTAATGATTATGGTATTGTGTGACCAATATATGCATATTTGACCTGCAAGAGATATTCAGCAAGCAACCTTTTCTTGAACAGTGAATTGACTGAGATTTGTTTGTGCTTTGACAAAATTGAGTATAAATTTAACAAGAATTTTAGTTCAGGATTCATGACCAACCATGTTGGACTGGGATTAAAATGTATTTTATGTCTCAGTTTTTATTGAAGACATTTATTCTATGGATGTACTATTACTCCAAGAGAACCATATTGTGATCATCCATAACTACCTTCCTTAAGGTGGTGAATGGGCTGCCTTTTTGAATAGCTGCAGTTCCGGTGGGAGTGATAAAAGTATTGCTAAAATGTGGCCAGGTAGGAGGTTCCAGTATAATGACCAAACATCAACTAGAAACATTCATACATTTCCAAATCAGGATGGTTTGTGACTTGCAGGCAGTGTTGTTTCCATGCATCTGCCATCCTTGTCTTCCTTGTGGGATAGGTTACAGCTTTTGATGTTGCTGCAAAACATATTATAAATAGCACACACTGTTACTAGCCTATGCCAGTGGTGGAGAGTTTGAATGTTTGAAATGATCAAATGCTTTGACCTGGATGGCAATGACCTACCTAAAAATTTTAATGCAGTTGCACTCATTCATACAAATAGGAAGCATTCCATCACAATCCTCAGACGTGCCTGTTGAATTAGACAGGAAAGGCTTGTGGAAGTTAGTAGTGAGTTATTCACTGCACAATGCCCACATTCTGACCTGTTGTTGTAACAAGCATGTTTGTAGTGTCCGAGGCATGTTGACCAACAGGTTCTAAAGTAAAGTGCTTCCAGGTTTTGCTGCATGTGATGAAAGATTGCTTCATTGCACTAGGAACTGCCAACAGAATACAACATTTTACAATCATCAGTAAATTTCCCTTTTCTGAACTGAGAAAGGAAATTTATTTCGAAGGGAATGCTGTGTACAAGAAGGGAGGTTTTGCGAAAGTGATAGAAAGCACGTCAGCCCACATTTGGAATTCTGTGAACAGTTTTGTGTCCCTTATCAAGCACAGATTATCGAGGCATTGGAGTCAGTCCAGAAATAAATTCACTAAGCTAATACCAGGTGTAGAGGGACTGTTTTCTGAGGAGAGATTGAATTATTTGGATCCATACTCATTGGAAAACTGAAAAAAAAGAGGCAATCTTATTAATATACACAAGATTCTTAGAGAACTTGATAGGATAGATGCAGCAAGTTTATTTCCCCTTGTTTAGGATAAAAGGGAATAATCTCAGAATAACGAGTTTTAGACAGAGATGAGGAGGAATATCTTTTGAAGGGAGTGAATCTGTGGAATTCTTTACTGCAGAGGGTTGTCAAGGCTGTGTCATCAAGTACCTTCAAAGTTGAGATAGACAGATTTTTAATCAGCAATGGTATCAAATGTTATTGGTTAAAGGTAGGAAAGTGGAATTGATGATTATCAAATCAGCCATGAATTTAGTGAATGGAGGCATAGACACTAAGTACTGAATGACCTTTGTCTGCTCCAGAGTCTTATGTTCTTATGAGAGCTCCTTGAATTTACACTTGGTCACATGAAGTCTTGAAATCTGGAGCAGACTCCTTTTCTTTCTCCCCTAATTTAGCTATAAATCTTTATTTGTGGTTTTGGCTCTCTGGCCCATGTTTGAACAAGAGGCAAAACCATGTTTGATCAAAGATGATTGGTTGGTCAAACAACTGGAAAGAATACAATGAGCTGTGGACAACAACAAAAAGTAAAAACCAGGAGAAATAAATCAATGTATGAAGGAAATCTAGTTCTACATGTAGAAATGGGTAGCAAGAATTCGTACAATAATTTAAAAAGGAAAAGAGTAAGTAAAGTGAATTTTGATCCCATAAAGAGTGAGAATTCAGAAATAAATGTAGATAATAAGAATGCAGCAAATGAAAAGAACAAATATTGTGCTTCTATGTCCATGACAGAGGATAGAAAAAACATCCCAGGAATAGCTGTAAATCAGGAGCTGGAAGGGAGAGAGAAACCTGGTGAAAATACAATCATAAGGGATGTGGTACTGAGAAAACTGATCGAATTACAAGCTGATGAGTCCATAGGTCCAGATGGACTTCCTCCTTGATGAAAGCGTTGGTGGCAATTTTCCAAAATTCACTAGATTCAAGGGTCCATCAGACTGAAAAGTAGCAAATATAACCTCTCTCTTCAAGAAGAAAAGGAGGCAGAGAACAGGAAACCATAAGCCAACTGGTTAATGTCTATAGCAGCGAATCACTGCAGCTGCTGGAATCTATACTGAAAACAAAAATGCTGGAGGTAAGAGAATATCCATGGAGATAAAGCAAGCTAAGGTCTCAATTGTAAATTACTTCATCAGGGATGAAGTGAAGTGAGGAGGGGCAGATTTATTCAATAGTTTGGAGGGGAGGCCTGTTGGAGAAGTGTTGGAGAGCTATGGGAGAAAAAATGTTGATAGTTCAGATTAAGTGATTGGAATGTGGAAATGGCAGAATAATAGTGTTTCTCACTGCCAGACTGGAAAGAACAAAGAGTGAGGTAGGGGGAGGGGAGACAGGGTGATGGAAAATATAACAAGTAAAGCTAAAAGGAAAGGGAAAGAATGGGTTCATAATTTGAAGGCGTTGAACACCATATTGAGCCCAGAAAGTTATAAAGTGCTGAATTTGAAGGTGAGATGTTGCTCCTCCAGTTTTTCTGTGATTTGCTAGAACATTGCAGCATGCTCGGGTCAGATAAGTGAGCATGAGAGCAGGAGGCCTGTTACTTCATTACAACTACCCATATAGTGTCACCTGCACTACTGGCTCACATCACTTCCCAGGATTCACACTTCAAATCATAAAAGGAACTACAATACAATACTCAGCAGCTCATTTATCATTAACTGATTGACATTCATCATAATTAATCCTTTTCAACCAAGGCTTACATAGGAGAAAGACATGGTCACAAAAGATGGCTCATGGTGAACATTTCTTCAGTATATCAGACATAAACATTCCATATAATGCTTTATTGTTTTCATCAATTTTACTCTTTGAGAAGATTGAAACATCCTTTAGTACAGATCCATATTACATCCTTCTTAATTGTAATGTATAGAAACAATCATCGCTTTGGGGATTGATATCTTTTTCTGCATATATCAATGTAGGCAGTGTGCTCATGCTAATATTTCTGACTGCTTCTCTCCTCTGGGAGAAGATTATGGATGTTAAGTATGAATGAGGTGTGTATGTCTGTGTCTTGGCGTTAGTGCTTGACATTAGGCTCTGTACCTTATTTGAGGGCCTGGCGACTGAGCTGACAGGACAGAAAAAGGAATGCACTTGTGTTGAGGGGAGATGGGATATCTGCAACTTTCTAGTGAGAAAGTCTTCAATCTGCTACTTTTCAATTGACATCAAGCACTAACATCTTAATGAAGCATTGAATAAAGTTGGTGGCTCATGACACACAGCAACAGTTTTTGTTTTTCTTTTTAATGCAGCCTCTCAATCCCACTCTCAATCTGAGACCAATTAAAAAAGAGCCCAGTCTGCTAGATCTATCTCTATCTGCCCCTTGAACCACACTCCTGAGGAAGAAGAGTACAGTCCAATTGGATTCAAAACATAAACTCTGTTTCTCTCTCCACATTTGCTGCCAGATCTGCTGAGCTTTTCCGGCATTCTGCGTTTGTTTTGAATTCCAGTATCCATCATATTTTTCTTTGATTGCAGTATCTGCTGGATGTGTGCAGGAACTTTTGTTTCTTCACTTTAGCCATGGCTAGCTTAGAGGGGCAAGATACATTCCCAAGTGGAGTGGGAGAGATGACATTGCTACACTGACAGGTCAGAGAAGTGAAAGTGCAGGAATTGTCATTTCAAGATGATAAACCCAGTCAGACCAAGGTTGCATCTACATCTGCACAAGAGAATCTAGCTGGAGACTTCTATGCCCTGTACCACCAGAAAATACACATCAAAGTAATCCAAGACCAACCAACAAAGCAGGCAGCAGACATCCTCAAGTTCTTTTGCAGCTGCCAAGTTGGAACCAATATTTTGGGTTAGGGAAAGAGAAAGTAGAAAATAAAACAAAACGATTTTGGGTGCACAGGTGTCTGTGCACTCCTTAAACTAGAGTTGATACTTTGGCTTCATAGAAACATTCGATTGAGGGATTTATTGGTTGGATGGATACAGATTGTGGCAAAATATACTTCAGCTTTCTTCAGGATGTCCAACTATTCTGAGTCCAACCCATACACTATGATGCTGGTGCTACTCAACACAACACTGGGTTGTCTCAGTTTTAAGTCAATTTCTGTTGTCACCACCTCTACAAATCCTGTCAGATAAATTTCTGATATGTACATTAATACGATTAGGATCATGTTGGTTCTCTTCTGACCAGTCACAGGTCTACACTTGCAGCTGTATCCTTGGGGAATTAGTCAAATTCGTCTGGTTTAATCACAGTATATTCACTAATGTTTCATAGAAGCCAAGTCAGTGAATCCTGATTTGGCTTCATTTGCCTGAAATTGTTGACAAAACTGAACAGTAACACATTTGGACTATGAAATTTCTTTACTGATTTATAAAAAAAAGGAAAACATGAGATGCCTGGTTTTTGTTCAGTGTGAATCACTAACATCAATCTGGCAATGCATGATTTGAAAAACACATTTTCCTGCAGAAGCGAGTTCATTAACCAGAATGAAGAATCTTGGCCAATCACAACATAACCACAATAATGATCCCATAACACTGCTCAAGCAGCTAATGAGCTATCGAGGCAGCATACATATCCTGAGTTTTGTTAATTCAACTGTAGCACACATAATTGTGTTAGAAAAGAGCTCACCAACATTAAAGTATATTCCTGTTTCAGGAACAATTTACTGCAAGTTCCCATGAGCACTGTAACTGAAAAATGCAATGAAGGGGAGGAAATGCCCCAATTAGAGAGATGCCGATGACTGGTACTTTAAGATCTTGGTTAAACTTTCAGCTATAAAAGTTTGCCGAGTCTCTCCAAGTTGGCATTCCAGAATCTGCTGCCTCACATCAACAGGGACCTGGGTTTGATTCAATATTTAGGTAACTGTCTGTGTGGAATTTGCAAGTTCCTCCTGTGGGTGCTTTGGTCTCCTCTCACAATCCAAATATGTGCAGATTAGGTGGATTGGCCATGCTCAATTGTCCATAGTGCTCAGGGACATGTAGTTTTGGTGGTTTAGCCATGAGAAATGCAGAGTTTTGGGATTGGGTAGGGGAGTCGGGGATGCATCTGGGTGCATTGGTTTTTGAAGGGTCGGTGCAGATGCCACAAGCCCTCCATCTGCACTGTAGGGACTACACGATTCTATGAATGTCATGCATAAATAGGATATCAAAAGTTATTCAACCAAGAGAGTGTGAAAACATTCCAGCCGCATAATTTTCAGTGAGTCACTACTTGTTCACCAGAACAGTTTTGCTACCACTCCTCATTGCATGCATTTATTTATTTGTAATCAATCTGTTCAGACATGTTATGACATATATCAAGAGCAGGTGGGACTTGACCTGTGTCTTCACTGTGCCACAAAAGCGCTCCATTGCATTTAGTTCACTTTTGGCGTTAAATGAATCAATAAGTTTTGAACCCATGAATTATGGATTTTGAATTATCCCCCCACCCCATTCAGAGAACAGGATAACAGAAATTTGTGAACTATTGCATCCAAAATCCCTGGTATCTTCCTCTAATAGCTGACTAACAGTAAAGAAAAGATCAACTTGTCCACCAAGGAAGCATAACACTGCAAGCAATTGTGAGCCACTGTCAAGTCTTGCAATAAAGCTGCATTGGTAAAACTAACTTTATTTTCATCATTCCCTTCACTTCTTTTATAATAAGCATTGAGACATTTTCCCACGAAACTGTGGCTGGTAGCAATTTACTAGCATTAATTGCTGACACTGGCCATTGTGAGGACCCTTGGTGTGGTTTTAATAATTTTGTGGATTGTATATTATGCTATTTTTGTTCATTGTTTTCACAATCCTGAACTTACAATTTTCGGTATCAATTGAGATATATACAATATTTTCCAATCTGTTATCTGCATGAGTTCTTGCTGATTTGACCTACTGCGTTTGAAGCAGTACATTTTCTGTGGGTTTTCTAATTCTTTCCTTGTAGTCTGAAGGAGCCATTCACTGCACTAAGTTTAATTGTTAATGTGTTTTGTTGGGAAGGTTCAAAGCTAATGGATATAGTTGAACTGTCTTTAGTTTGACAAAAAGATCCATGAGCTGAGATTTTGATCCTTGTGGATTGTCTCAGTGGTATCTGACCTCCACTTGTGCTGTCACTCATAATAACACTCTGGGACTTCACACTATTGTATGTGCAAGGCTTAAGTCTGTCTTCCCTTTCATAGTTCCAGAAACGTTTTTGGTCTGAGTTACAAGATTGTCTGTAGTCTGAGGCTTTCCCTTTTGTGGGTTCAGGGGGCACTAAGGATGCTTTGTTTTTGAATCATGAGCAAATCTGAGCTGTGATTTTATTTCTTGCCTTCTAGCTCCTCTCACAGCTGTCCTATTTTATATGATCTCTCTTTATTCTTCAAATCAAGCTCAATTCCTAAAGAAATACCAATACCTGAAAGCAACTTGTTGTCGCACAAGCTTTTAAATGAACATGTGTACTGGCATCAACTAGGCTAGTCACAAGGGTTATTCAAATTTTAGCAACTGTAGACATGATTGAAAAGATTAGTTTTACAGCTTTAGAAGCCAAGGGGCACTCTTTTTGAGGTTTATAAAATTATGAAGGTCCTCATAGCCAAGGTCTTTTTCCTTTGGTGGGAGAGTCCAAAACTAGAGTGCAAAACCGATCACAATAACCCCCCATTCACATTCACCTATCGACTTTTCAGCTACCTTACCCCCTGCCCCACACTCACCCCCTATTTAACTCCCAACTCCCTTCACCCCCACACCCCCCCCCCTCCACATTTCTGATGAAGGGCTTATGCCCGAAACATCGACTTTCCTGCTCCTCGGATGCTGCCTGACCTGCTGTGCTTTTTCAGCTCCACACTTTTCAACTCTGATCTCCAGCGTCTGCAGTCCTCACTGTCTCTTCACACTTGCAAAGCACTAGATAAGCACATTGTCCATTATAATCAGACAAATCCACTCAAGTGAACCCATGATCTCCATCTGATGGACTATATTTATCCATGAAATGGGCAAAGCCCTGAGTAAGTCTAGTCTTTCAGCGGCCTGTTTTATTATTACTTTCTGAAACTATCCAAGATATCTTCATGATCTCACTTCATGGAAACTCCAAATCTCTTTGAAATTCCATTAATTCAAGTTCATCATCATTTGGAACACTAATAGGCCCAAAATGAAAGAGTTCACCCATCTTTCATTTTGATGTATCATGGTTTTACTCCTTTGCTTGATCTATTAAAATCCCTTTCCATTGTAGACTGCCATCTACAAGACCTCCCTTTGGGGAATCAGTTTATTATATTAGCATAGATGTACAGTATAGTAGCATAGATAAAGAATTGGTGAACTAATAAAAATCAGAGCGTTCAAATAAAGACTGCACATTCAGGATGGCAACCTGTAAGTAGTGATGTCCACAGAGATCAGTGCTCAGCCACAATTATTTGGATTATTTATTTATGATTTGGATGTTGGAAATAAATGCATTATTGCTAAATTTGAGGATGATACAATCAATGTAATGATGGAGTCTGCAGAGAGCGATAGTTAAGTGAGTGGCAAAAATTGGTGTTTAGAATGTGGGAAAATGCAAGGTTAGGCTTTTTAGCTAAAATAATACAGGAGCTGAATATTATCTAAATAGGAAAAACCTAGTGAAACCTGCCTTGCAGAGATTTGGAAGTCATTGGAATCATAAAAAGCAAACACCTAAGTTCTGTGATTCATAGGGACCGATATTTTTAGACTCCATTCCCTTTGAAATATAGATATCTTGCTAAAACTAAAACAAGACATTAGTTAGACCACAGGTGGAATCATGTGAACACTTTTTTTCTCCCATATCTAAGGAAAGACATATTGACATTGGAGGCTGTCCAAAGAGAGTTCAATAGGTCCAAACATAGAAGGATTTTTTTTATTAGGAGAGATTAAGTAGATTTGGCCTGAACTTAATAAAAAAATAGAATAAGAGCATACCTTATTGAAGCATGTAAGATTCTTAGGACCTTGACTGGGTAGATGCAGAAGTTGTTTCTTCCTTGTGTAAGAATCTGGGACTAAAGGACATAGTCTTAGTTTAAAGAGTTCCCCAATTTTAGACAAGGAGCACTTTATTTTCTTAGATGGTGGTGAATCTGTGGAATTCTTTACCAGAGAGAGTTGTTGACACTAGATCAACAAATATTCAAGGCTCAGACTGGGAGATTTCTCATCTGAGGGTAGCACAGTCACTCAGTGGTTAGCATTGCTGCCTCACAGCCCCAGAGAAGTGGATTTGATTCCCAGCCTCGGGTGACAGTCTGTATGGAGTTTGCATGTTCCCCCTGTGTCTATGTGGGTCTCCTCCAGGTGATCTCGTTTCCTCCCACAGTCCAAAGGATGTGCATGTTAGGTGAATTGGACATGCTAAATTGTCCATAGTGTTCAGAGATGTGTAGGCTCGGTGCATTAGCCAGGGGAAGTTTGGAGTATTAGGGGAATTGGTCAATGTAGACCTGTTGGGCCAACGGCCTGTTTCCATACTGTAGGGATTCTATGAATTCTATTCAGTAAGGGAGCAGAGGGTTATGGAGCTAAGGTGGTGTTATGAAGTTGAAGGTGTGTACTGTACCTTTAAGAGAGAGTAAAAGTTGTTTTGTACTGACAACCTATAGGCACCTGTCATGTGACTGACTAGCAGTCTCAGAGTGTACTGGAAAATTAAAAATATGTAACATTTTTCTGTTACCTGAGTTTTGGTTATTATGTTGGCAACCTTTCAAATTTAGCCAATCAGTTTAAATTATGCCCCAGAAACTAAAACCCAATTAATTTTGAATTTAGTGTTTTGCCAACATTGAATCAATAAGACAATCCAATGTTTGGGGTATAAAGAAGCAGACATTTTGAGAGTTTGCCAGTGAGACCAACTGCCATCTCCAGAGTAACTGTCAGCAAAACATTGTCTATCAAAGGTACCTTTAGCATATGAAATATCTTCACAATAAGACGATCAGGGAGATCTAAGCTAGATGAAGACAGACACCGAAGACAAAGCCGCTGTGTGGATTTGAAATTAAATTGATGTAATTTTAATACAGGTTTTTATTGGAACAGTATACTGTTATAGAGTTGGAGGCAGACAACAAGCATTTAACAGAAAGGAGGTTTAGAGTTATAAATAGCTGTTGTTTAATCTTCACTTTTAGAGTTAAAGAATAAATTGATATTTTTCTTTAAGTAATGGAATTTAGGAGTTTTTGTCACTCAGACTTTAATAGATTATGGGGCGAGGTGAGCTTTTCTGGGTATTTAATTTAATTAACAGTCATAACAAAGTGGCTTTGAAGATTATCAAATCAGTCACAATCTCATTGAATGGCAGATCAGACGTATTGGCCCAAATGGCCTACTTCTACTCCTATATCTCATGGTCACTTTACAATTCAGGGAAATACAGCAGACAATTTCCACACTGGCTGTCTCAAAGGGCCACAAAATAATAAACTGACAATTTGTTTTCTTTTAAACAATACTAATTGAGATATGAATATAGGCTGGGAAGTTTTGGAGAGATGCCCTGCACTTGTTTGAACTGTGCTGTAGATCTTCACCATCTAACAGTGCAACCTTAGCCTTAGTTAAGCATCTCAATTAGTCACAGGCAGATGATAAGGCAAGCAAAGAGCAGCAACATAATTATCATTAGTGGTTTTCACAATATGCCACATTCAAGAAACACAGAATTCCTCTCAACTGCTTTGGAACAGAGTAAGTACAAGATAGTTTTATCCTGATCTTTCATCTCTTATAACTACTCAAAGCTTATTCATTTCTCTTTCAAATATGATACTCAGATTTAGTGTTACATGGTGTAACTGCAGGCCCTGACAAAAGCTTAATTCAAACTGATCCTCCATTGCCTTATGGCTAAAATAAAACTTTGAGGTTAAAATAAAATCTCATTGAAAGGCAAATAATTTAATTCACAATTGTGAACACATGGATTACATTTAATAGGTCATGCCATTATCAGACATCTGAAATCCCTTCATAACTATTTTTGATAGAGAAATGAATTAATATAGTAATAGTTAAAGTACAATATGTTTTACAAGATCCGCCTGCAGTGGGTCATTTGAGTAATTGGTCCCTGTTACAATTAAAATGGGGAAACTTTCTCTGGTGCAACACTGTCAAGTGTTTTATGTTTGCGAATTTACATCACTGTGATTGAATAATCATAAAATCATTAAGTCAACAGCACAGAAAAAGACCGTTTAGCCCATCGCCCATACAAGTTAAAAACATCACCTAACTATTCTAATCCCAGTTTCCAGCACTTGGCCCATAGCCCTTCATGCCTTGACACCACAAGCATACATTTAAATTCTTCTTAAATGTTATGCGGGTTTTGGCCTCTATCACCCTTGCACTCTTAAATAAATTTATTGGCTTAATTCCAGATGGGTCTGCATTTGCATCACTTCACTTACCCAGGTAGCCCAAGGCTCTTTGCAAACTGCACACATTGCACAGTTCAAACACTACCTCTCACTTTATTCATCAATTCAAGCAATGCCATTTTATCCTCTTTGTAGGTATTAGGGAATGGGGTGTTCAGAATTATTTTCACGATTTTTAGAATTGGACACCAAAAATTAGCTAAAGGCTATTTTATTTCATTTTCAAGTATTGAAAGAAATTAGTCACAATTAATCATAAAACCTGGACTGAGTTATGACTTCTGTGCATTGTCTATGTCTTCATTATGTAGCTTAAAAGTAGCAATATAGAAGTTCAAAGAGATGGTTTCCATGACTCAACATAAAACAAATTTCCATATTTCCTTTGTCACTTCAAAAGAATGCTAACAGGAACGGAGCCTTTCCACAATTATCGCCAGGTGTCCTAACACCTCAAGTCCAAATTGAAGTAGAGTGCAACTGAGATCTCAACTTCTAGTCAAACATCAGCCCAAACAAAAGATGGCCTGATGGTTAGAAGGGTGAAAAGTTAGGGTCCTCAATGCTTCAGAAGGAAGAAGCAAAGACAGGTCACAGAAATGAGAGCTGCAGACTTAGTAAATCATTCTCCTTTATTTTTTATAATTGCCATCACCTTCAATCATCCACCCTTAACTAAGTTATCCAAGCCATATGGCCTTGGAAAGCAGTGCAGAATTTGTAAACAGCCTTTCATTTCCAATTCCTTGCACATATTGTCCATGTCACAACACCATGGTCATTACTTTACAATCAGATTTCTGCACCAGCCACATCCTGACACAACTCAAGTTATAGTCATGAATGAGTACTCTATGTTACTCTGTTTTCCATAATTTCTGTGGTGCATCATCAATCTTTGACTGCAGTAGACTTCAACACTATCAATTCCATCACCCTCCAACATTTCTTTGCTGTCCAGTTTTGAAGGTTGCTATCATTCAGTTTTTCTTTTCTATGTGTAACCAAATCATCTCTATCAATTGCTTCTCTTTTTATTCTTTTATCAATTGCAGTCGAGCCCTGCAAGGATCCATTTGAGGCCTTTTACATTTTCTACGTGTTGTTCCTTGGTGTTATCATGAACTGACATAGATCAAGTTCCAAATCTGTATTGATAATTTCCAGCTCCTTACCATTACTTAGATAGGAAAGAGTAGAATCCCTACAGTGTGGAAACAGACCATTTGGCCCAACAAGTCCACACCAACCTTCCAAAGAGCATCCTACCCAGACCCACTCCCCTATCTTTTTACTTTATATTTCCCCTGGCTAATACACCTAACCTACACAGCCCTCAACATTGTGGGCAATTTAGCCTGGCCAATTCATTTAACCTGCACATCTTTGGATTGTGGGAGGAAAACGGAGCACCCGGAGGAACCCCATGCAGACACAGGGAGAATGTGCAAACTCCACACAGAGTTTGCCTGAGGCTGGAATTAAACCCAGGTCCTTGGCACTGTGAGGCAGCAGTCATTGGGTCATAGTTGTAGAGATGTACAGCACAGAAACAGACCCTTCAGTGCAACTTGTCTCCGCCAACCAGATATCCCAACCTAATTTTGTCCTACTTGCCAGCACCCAGCCCATATCCCTCCAAACCCTTCCTTTTAATATACCCATCCAGATGCCTTTTAAATGTTGCAGTTGTACTAGCCTCCACCACTTCTTCTGGCAAATCTTTCCATACACATACCATCCACTGAATGAAAAAGTTGCCCCTTAGGTCTTTTTATATTGTTCCCCTCTCACCCTAAACCTCTGCCCTCTAGTTTGGGAATCCCCCACCCCCCATGAAAATACTTTGTCTATTTATCCTGCCCATGCCCTTCATGATTTTATAAACTCTATAAGGTCACCCCTCAGCCTCCAATGCTCTAGGGTGTGAATTACTTCTCACAGCAATTGCTACCTGAAAGCAAGTGCTGGTGAAAACCACACTTTTGTTAGATGCAGATTAAAGGCTGTTTAATGTTGTCCTAGTGAATCTCCATTTCCATCCTACATAAACATTTCTTCACCCAAAACTCTGTTGCTTCTTATGCACCAAGCCCTGCTTATCCATCAAACCATTTCCTTTCATTTTAACTGACTCTGGATCTGTCAATGGCCCAAATGTAAAATTTTATCCTCATGTTTATAATTAACTTTCATTCGCCCCTTCCTACCTCTATAACTCCTCCATTCTGCACCCTGCCACATATTCTTTGGCCACTTATGCATCCTCTTCCCTCTGATCTGGAATTTGTGCACTTGTCTTCAGCTGTCTGTGACCATGCTTGGAAAAAAATACTTCAAAATTCCTCCATTAATTTTCCTTGTGTTCTTCTTTCAAGATCTTGCTTTAAAGTCACCTCTTTAAGTGAGCTTTTGGTCACCAGCGTGCAATCTCTTTCTAGAAGTTATGCCTCTGAAGTGTCTGTGATTTTTCAATACTTTATAGAGTTCATAGATGCAAGGCATGCTCATCTATATCAAACTTCTGTGAACTTCTAGTCTATTTTTGGTTTCTGCCTGAACAGTTTTGATTTTACTATCACACATGACTTTTGCAGGTTGTCCTTCTAAATAATGATATATTCAAGTAACCTGCCTCAGTGGTGATCAAGTTCTCTTTTTATTCCAGGAAGTGGTAAAAGTGAATCAGAATGCATATTGTTTTCAGATAAGTTAAATACCAGCAAAATATTCAACACATGGCTTGATCTCACAACCCCAGAACTGTTAAGTTACCTGTGAAGGTCTAGAGGTCACAAGCAAAATACGATCTGCATTCAGCAAGGGTACCATCTAGTATCATGGGGGAAAATCAAGGGTGAGATATGAGATCTTTCAGTTCTGTGCAGTGTCTACTGTTGGGCATGACCGTTGTACAGATTATATTGTTTTGAACCTCGGAGCTTTACACTGACTCTGTTGAAAAATTACAGTGCTTGAGATTGCATGCAAGAGGTGGGTACGTCTGAACTATTATCGAATTTCTTCATGTAAAACCTACTAAGCCATTGTGGAGCAGGGTTCACTATACAATAGGATTGCAAATACAAGTTTACAAAAAAATTTTTTTTTCATCAATTAATGTTGAAGAAAATTCCTTGTTTACACTGGCAATGAATTTGTTTGATGTAAATCCAGCATTTGAACTGAACAACAATTTAATTCTTGAATCTCTAAATGAGGTCAAATATTCCTTGAATTATTTTTCATCCAGGGTAGAAAAGGGAGAAAATACAAAATTAAATAAACAAATAACTCGCAAGAGGCAACAATTTGTGTAAATACAAGAGGAATGGGTAAATGTATCACACCACAGCCTTCTTTTCACACTTCCAACATTTTCATTATTCCAAGATACCAACTGTCCCAATGCAGCGTACAGTAACCATGTTTCTATTCTACACACACTCATCCCAAAGAAGTATTCCTGCTGCAGTAACTGTGAAATTAAACTCAAAATGGCCATGAAAGCTGCTCAGCTGTTTAAGCATCATAAAGAGACATTTGTAAGAGCAGTGGATAAGTATTTGGATAAAAATAACATGCAAGGATGTGGGTAAAAAGGAGACTGGCATTCAGCAATGATTTGACATGGCATCAGTGTGCATGCACAGCCTGGAAATACCAAACTGGCACTCGTGGTATTGAAACTACGAATGCCATGACGCCTACTATTGCAGCTTACCAGCTAAGAGTAAGCTGCAATAGTAGGCTTCATGGATATGCAGCAAGATTTGCTCTTTCCTTTTCCAGTCACGTGTTGATAAATAAGTATCCCTGTTGTAAATTAGGTCCCATGTGGAGTTCCTGCCCTGCATTCTCCCATGCCCTGAATCAATCCCATTATTGCCAAAATCGTTCTGTATAAAAGTTTAAGCAACAAATTATTTTGTACTTCTACCATTTATAGCACAACATACTTTTAAAATTATGTCACTGAATCTCTTTGGTGTAATAATTGTTGATCACAGCAATTCAATGAACAACAAATAGTCAGTGGTTAAATCGTCAATGTATCTACAGTATTTAGTGTCACTTTGAGAAGAAGATTAGATTAGATTACTTACAGTGTGGAAACAGGCCCTTCGGCCCAACAAGTCCACACCGCCCCGCCGAAGCGTAACCCACCCATACCCCTACATCTACATTTACCCCTTACCTAACACTATGGGCAATTTAGCATGGCCAATTCACCTGGCCTGCACATCTTTGGACTGTGGGAGGAAACCGGAGCACCCGGAGGAAACCCACACAGACACGGGGAGAACGTGCAAACTCCACACAGTCAGTCGCCTGAGGCGGGAATTGAACCCAGGTCTCAGGCGCTGTGAGGCAGCAGTGCTAACCACTGTGCCACCGTGCCGCCCAAAAAGTGGTACAAAATTGGATTGTCAACAATGTTGATTCCACTCTAGTGATCACAAGAAAAATTATGCAGTATTAGATGAGATACTCTTGAAATATGCCCTCTGTAACATTTCAGCATCAAACAATATAATCTCACTGAGACAAAGACAGAGCATGCTGGAGAAACTCAGCAGATGTGGCAGCATCTGTGGACAATGAAACAGAGTTAATATTTTTTAAGTTGGTGGCATTCTTCTTCAGGATTTATTTTTATCTTGTTGAACCTGGCATAAATACTTCCTCTCAAATTATAGAACACTAGAGGAAATGAGGCTTGGGGAGAGGGAGGATGATTTCATATTCCAATATAAGACACAGCAGTAGCAACCTTGTTTTTGATTAGATTTGACCATCTTTGGAAAGGTTTACATTTGTTGCCCATCCCCCTACTGTTATTGATTGGCTTTCAAGGTCACTGCATAGGGAGCTATGTGTCAACCATACTTAGGAGTCATATGTAGACTAGATCAGTTAAGGATGGAAGATTTCTTCCTTACAGGATATTTGTAAACCAGATGTGCATTTGCAACCATCAAGAATAGTCGTTATGATTATTGAAGCCATCTTTGAATTCCTGATTTTATTATGAACTTGAAATCCATCACTTGCCTTGATGAGATTTGAACCCTATCCCCTTTGGATTTATAGTCCAAAGCTTTCCCACAACGTTTCGAGTTCTCCTGTAACTACTCAAGAACACTTGCAATAACAATAACTATCAGGCAGGTAATCCAACTAATAATAGAGCAGTGACAGTGACCAGAACCCCACAGGGGGTTTTATGGACTCCATGTTCTGTCAAAAGTTGCGCAGTGAAAAAATTTAATTGAAATCAATTTGATGCATAATTTCCTTTTGAACACACATCACTTCAAAAATAAAACTGTCATCAAAGGACAAGTAAAATGCTGTCCAGATTGATAGAATGAATTTTGTTCCAACAAATACAATTGTCCCCAGAGGATTTAACACTCCGAGGCACCTGATCATGGCTAGTAGGCATATTAATGAATTAATTGTATTCTAAGTAAATTTTAAAAAGTGGGCATATGGAAAAGGCAAAAGGCACTTTCTTTCCAAGACTTTAAACAGTGACGGCAAATTTTTTCAATATTCAGGTGGTTCTTTTACAAGCACGTCAGAGTGACAACAATAGTGTTTTATGCAATACCTTGCAACTGTGAGGCTTCTGTGGGATATTAGAGACTTCAGTTCACAGACCATTCCAGATAGGGTGCTGGATAATGCAACTTTTAGTGTATACACTGCCATCAAAATGTACTTAAGATATATATTTCTCCAATAGGTTCTATGTCGAATTAAAACAGTGACCAAGATTTTGTTGCTGAACTTCACCTGGAAATTAAAAATTTCTTGAAACGTTTTTCACAATGATGAGTATTCAGGGCATGCAACTTAAACCTTCCTGAAAGATGGCAAATTTTTGAAGATGCCTCCAATCCTCTGCTGACTTTATCTCAGTATCTAAACACATCATCAGCAAATCAAAATATCACATCATGTTCAATTACTTCATCTTGCATACAATCCTCCCCAGGAAATGAGGTGGGAGGAATCTCAGACAGTCTGAACACATCTGAACCAATTTGTCGAAATCATCATTACATTCTCACGATGAAACACAAAAAACTGGACACTGAGAAGGCAAAGCTATCCAATCAGGCCAATTATATTTCCTCATACCAATATCCTAAATATGCTAGAGATTACTTTCTTTCCACATGATACCAGATGGTATATCTTGGGGAGTCAGTGGTGTAGTGATCATGTGACTGGACTTACAATCCAGACTTCCAGTCCAATATTCGAGGGAAATGGGTTCAAATTCTGTCATTGCACATGGTGAAAGTAGAATTTAATTTAAAAATCTGTGCTAGAGAGCTGACCTAATAAAGGTGATGGTTGGAAAACCTCAGTTTTACACTTGGTTCACTATCATCCTGTAAGGAAGGAAAGCTGTTTTCCTTAACTAGTCTGGCTTACATAGGACTCCAGACTCACAGTAATGTAGTTGACTTTTAATAATAAGGGATGGGCAATAAATGCTGGTCCAGCTAGTAACAAACACACCATGTCAATTTTGTTTTTCAAAGGTGCCCTCTATTATGGAACAAGCCAGACCCTGTCAAAACATTTCAAGAAAGTTGCCTGGACCCTAACATTGTTTTAAGCAGGTGTACAGTAGATATTCCAGGAGTGATGCAGCTGGTCCAACCACTTAGATTAGATTAGATTACTTACAGTGTGGAAACAGGCCCTTCGGCCCAATAAGTCCACACCACGCCACCGAAGCGTTACCCACCCATTCCCCTACATCTACATCTACATCTACCCCTTACCTAACACTACGGGCAATTTAGCATGGCCAATTCACCTGACCTTAGTTTTCAACAAAACAGAATTTATTTGCAGGATTACCGAATGAAACACAAACAAAAGAGAACAGAATATGGAATAATTTACCCCATCCGAAAACCCAATAAATTATCCTAAATTAATGATGCTGTTCCAAATACTTGCAACAATCCCCATAAGCACTCCTTGACAAAAAAGGTAAAATAAAACATAGGGTCTTACAGGAGAGAGTTGGCAGAGAGATTCAGCATGGAACACTTCCTTCCTCGTAGCTGTTTCTTTGACCAGCAGTCTCAAACAAACTGACTGCTTGGTCTGAACAGCCAAACTGCTAAACCCAAACCACACCAAATCAAACCAAACTAGAGGAAAGCTGAGTTCGGAGAACTGGCTACTCCCCTTTCTTTCTACAAGTTTTTCTTAAACTTAGAAGCTTCTTCAAGTAGATCAAGCTAGACATTCTGACAACTCTGCCTCGTACAACACTTTCAAAGTTTGCTTCATTGGAAAACCCCCTTAATCTCATACTGTTAGTAAACTACAACCATATATCCACATTAAATTGCCAATAACCATGCAAACATGCACTACTACATTCTGTTTCACTCTGTTTTACTCCTGCCACTTAACACCTCCATTTCTCATTCAAGTCTTGACAATGTGTTGGCAACCACGTTTTCTCATCCTTCCACATGCATAATTATCAAATTCAATGGCTGTAACAACAAGCTCCACCTAAACAATCTGGAATTTTTGGCCTTAAATTTCTCCACAAACGTCAATGGATTATAATCAGTAGATATGACTGTCTCAGATACATTCCTGGCAACATAAATACTGAAATGTTGTAACATCAACACCAAGCTCAAAGTCTCCTTCTCAACTGTTGAATATTTCTGCTGATGAATGTTCAACTTCCTGGAGAAACACCCAATAGGTCTTATTATCTTCTTGTCATCTTCCTGTAAGAACACAACACTAACACCCACATTACTCACATTGATAGCTACCTTGAATGGTTTTGCATAATTAGGTGTGGCGAGCACTGGGGCAGTGGTTAGCACAGCTTTCAGGCTGTTAAATACTTTCTGACAGTCTGCTGTCCACTGAAACTTCTTGCCTTTCTTTAGTAGTTCAGTGAGTCGAGCAGCCACAGTGCTAAAATTTGGTGTTGATTTCCAATAAAATCCACTGAATCCCAGGAATCATAGTACTGTTGTTTTTGTCGATGGTTTGGGAAACTCCCCAATTACATTTGTTTTTGCATTCCGTGGGCCCACTTGTCCAGGAAGGTGACTTGCGCTTTGACAAATTCACTTTTAGCCAGGTTTATCACCAAACCTGCCTGCCGAAGTCAATCAAACAATTCTGATAAATGTTGCAAATGTTCCTTCCACATGTGACTAAAAATCACCAGATTATGTATATGTACAATACAATTGGGTAATCCTGAAATAATTCTATTGCTTCGACTCTGAAATGTGGCTGGCACATGTTCCATAGCAAATGGCATAATTTTACATCGATACAGTCCATTCAGTGTTACTAAAGCCGAAATTGTCTTCTCTCTTTCAGACAAAGGTACCTGCCAGTACCCTCTGAGCCAGTCCAACTTAGAAGTGTAAGTTGCTTGTCCCAGCTTTTCAACACAGTCTTTCAAATGTGGAATCAGATATCAGCCTTTTTAACTGCAACTGCATTGACTTTACGATAGTCTACACATAACTGTTGGGTACCATCTGGTTTTGGCACCATGACTATGGGTGAGCTGCAGTCACTATAACTCACTTCAATTATGTCGTCTTGGAGAATGTGTTCAATTTACTTTTGAACTTGTACCAACTTTAGAGGATTATATCCATAAGGATGTTCCTTAATCAGAACATCATCTTCTATATCTACATCATGCATAATTAGGTTAGTACTTCCCAGCTTATTTCCAACATATCTCCCTGTGCAATAGTAATAACTCTTTCGGGTCATTTCGATTTTCCTCTGGAAGGTAATTCAATAATTTTCCCAATTTTTGATAACTTCCTCATTATCCAATTTAATTTGAGAAAGGTCCAATTCAGGATCCTCTGACTTGGTTCTTCACTCTGTGCTGTAACTAATAACACATTCTGCTTTTGCTTTCCTTCCCTATCAAAATACTTTTTTAGCATATTCACATGACACAATGTGAGATTTCTTTCTGTCTGGAGTCCTTATCAAATAGTTCACCTCACTCAATTTCCTTTTGACTTGATAAGGTCCACTAAACATGCCTTTAAAGGTTCACATATCACTGGAAATAATACTAACACTATCCCCGAGTTTTTGATTTCTTGCCTGCTTCCCGTTTCATTGTATGCTGTGATACTTTTAGATTAGATTAGATTCCCTACAGTGTGGAAACAGGCCCTTTGGCCCAACAAGTCCGTACCGACCCACTGAAGAAATTCTACCCATTTCGCATCTGCCTGAGTATGTGATGGTCTCCGTTTCCTTATTAAGCCATCATTTTTAAGATAGTAGCACACCGGGATACATTTAGATTCTTCTTTCATGCATGCTGTTTGGTACCACTGGTTTAATTTCTCATCTTTCTGTTGTAATTCAATTACTTTCTCTGAATTAAAGATGTCTGTTTTGTCGTCCACCTGGTCCTGATTTGTCTCAGCCATTTGATCAAATTGGGTCTCTGCTAATTCCACTCTGCTAACATAACTTTCTTTTATGTACTCTTTGATCTCTCCTGTTTCAACACAGTCAGGAAAAATCCCACAATATGCATCCTGTAATAGATCAGTTGCCTGAGTTTCCAGTGGATTTTCCATCACAGTAGGCAGCAATCTTGCAGATGTACCAGCTTTATCATTTGCAATGACAAATTGGATTCCTGGAGCAGAGGGTTTGTCCAGTACTTCTACCATGACCTCTCCACTCCCTCTACGTAACTGAGAGCTTCTTGACTTACTAGTAATTCTTTTGGCAATAGTCCTTCAGAGATACATATCAAAGATCTTTCAACATCAAAGATTGAGAGGACCCTCTATCTCTTAATATTGTAACCTCTTTATCTGCTGGTCGTGGCCAATGTAAGTAAACTTTACCTTCGCAAGTATATGGTTTAAGAAGATCTGGCACTTCCTCCTTAACCAAGTTCTGAACAGGTTGTGCATTCCGGTGCAGATTTTCAGCCTCCACTGTGCTTTCCGTTACCACTCCAACAAAATTCATTGGCTTATCCTGTTTTCCTACATTTGGCTTTCCACTGCTTTTCTTAAGTGTGATTTCATGCGGCCTATTTTAATGCAGTGCAAACACTAAAGCTTTTTAACTTTTCTTTCCCCTTCACGGATTTCCTTTTTCCCTTATGGTGAGTTATCCTTATGATCTTCACCGAGATCTACCTTTCTTTTTCCATGTGAGGATTTCTCTTTTTCCCAATTTCTATCCCTCACGAAATGAAATTGATTTTGCAAGCCAAACGTTGATTTATGAACTAACGCATAATCATCAGCCATTTCAGCTGCTAATCTTGCCATTTAAACTCCCTGTTCTTCCACATGAGTTCTCATTACTTCAGGAACTGAATTTTTGAACTTGTTCAAAATAATCATCTCTCTAAGAGCGTCATATGTTTGCTCTATTTTCAATCATCTCTCTAAAAGCGTCACAGGTTTGCTCTATTTTTAATGCTCTTATCCACCTATCAAAATTACTTTGCTTGATCTTTTCAAACTCAATGTAGGTTTACCAGGGGTCCATCCTTAGACTACTGAAACATTGTCTGTCGGCTTCTGGCACAAGCTCATATGTACTAAAGATGGATATCTCCTCCTCATAAGCCCCAGATACCTCCTCTGATAGTGATGCAAATACATCACTAGCTACATCAACAAGGTTTGTTTGGATTAACAAAATCCACATGGTCACTGGCCACTGCATTTGTTTCGCTACCTTCTTAAATGAAATGAAAAAGGCTTCTATGTCCTTCACATCAAATTTATGCAATGCTTGGATATATTTAAACAGATACTCACCAGACCTTTAGTGACCATGGATTTTCTCATCCTCACTTTTTTCTTGACGAAGCTTATCTTCAGCCTTCATCTCCATCTTTTTAAGCTGACTTTCCTGTCTAAGGGCCAATTTCTGAAATTCAAACTCCCTCTCTTTCTTCCTTTCCTCTCTCATTTTCTCCACCTTTCTCTCTCTTCCATCTCTTTTTCTTTTTGATCTGCTAAAATGGTTTGTTCTTTTTCCCTATCCTCTGCTTTTAATCATAATTCAAACAGTTTCAATTCTTATGCCCTTTCCTTGTCTTTTGCCTTTCACTCAAGCTGCTTTATTTTCAATTGAAGTTTAGCCATCTCCAAAGCTTCTGATGGTATTTCCCGCAAATTTAAATGCTGAGGTATTGCTGTAATGATCTCTCCTTTGCTCATGGAAAGTAGCAGCTCCAGATTGTCTGCGAACTCCAGAAACTTGGCCTTGTTTCTCCCTCCCCCCCAGAAAACTCTTAGTGACTAAAAGAGCCATTGCTATCCCAAGCACTGTTTAAACCAACTAAAATCAGCATCTAGAACAAAAGACACGAACTTGCTGCCTTTGAGTTCAACAACTCTAATCCCAATTTGGAACTATAGAAGAAATCTTGCAATGTGCCTCCAATCTGTTATGGACCAGGCCAGACCCCCTCAAAACACTTCAAGAAAGTAGTCTGGACCCGATCTTTTCTACTTGTTTTAAGCAAGTGTAAAGTGAATATTCCAGTAGTGATGCAGCTGGCCCAATCCACTCAAATTTAAACAAAATAGAATTTACTTGCAAGATTACTGACTGAAACCCAAACAAAAGAACAGAATATCAAATAATTTAGCCTATTTGAAAACCCAACAGATTATCCCAATTTAAGGATGGTATTCCAAATACTTGCAACAATCCCCATAAAACATCCCTTGGCAAAAAAAAGTTAAAATCAAGCACAGGGTCTTACAGGAGAGACATGGCAAAGAGATTCAGCACGGAATACCTTTTTACATGTAACTGTACATGATCAGCAGCCTCAAACAAATTACCTGTCCAGCCAGACTGCTAAACCCAAACCAAATCAGAGAAAAGCTGAGCTGGGAAAACTGGCCACTCCCCTTTCATTGTACAAGTGTTTGTTTTTCTAAAACCTAAGAATTTCTTCAAGTAGATCAAGCCAGACATTTCAGCAACTTTATCTCATGTAACACTTCTGAAAAAAAACAAGGACAACACAACCTTGTTCAAGGAGCAGCATCATCACACCTCTTAATGGATTCTTTTCAAGTTTGAAAAGCACAAATCCTCTTCCAATCTTTGTTCATAATTCAGATATCTGATACTCAAGAAAAACATAAGCTATGCTTGTGTAAGGCTGTATTGCATTTCAGCAAAACTTGACAGGAAATTTCAAACTGTGCTGCCCAGAATACAATTCAGGATTAGCACAAAACAACAAATTGCAGTCAGCTGATTTAGCCAAATGTGTTAACATCTGTGTGCTTTATTGTTGCTCACAGTGAGTCTATGAGTTCAGTCCTGAGTGCTCCATCACCAGATCTCTTTCAACTTTTCTATGCAGCTATGTTGACATTTATTTTCCCATTCGCCCATTAAAGGCATCTTCAACGTGCAAGAATATTTTATCCAGGGAATGCACATTCCCTGGATAAAATATTCTTGCATGTTGAAGATGTCTTTGATGGGTGAATGGGGGAAGATGGGGGAAGATTAAGAAGCTGCAATCATGATATGGAAATAACAAGTTGCTTCCCTCACCCTCAAAAAAATTCCCTTCACCAAGGAACAGCAATTTTGAGAGATTTTCTCCCTTTTTTTCCATAATGTTTTGGCTCCATATCTTTGTGGCAACATAAAGAGTGAAGGATTGCCCATAGACTTCACATGAAACTTAGATTATTGGTGGTAAAGGCAAAGGTCACCTTATGTATTATTTGGCCCCTTATTGAACTCTTCCATATTGACTTCTAGGTACACTGCATACTGATACAGAAGCATACTTTTCAGCACCTTAATACGGAGGTGGTTTCTCAATTGGAGTTTATAAAATATCTTGCAAATTATCCTTCAGGTCAATAGATCAGTTAAATCCCAACTGAGATGTTACAATTGCTTTCTGACTTGCAAAACCTTTGATAGGAACCATGAGAAGCATGACAGTTGTACTAACTGACTTTACTGTACTCATGAGCCTTATCCTTGCAGCAATTAGAAACAGCAGCAGCTGAATTAGTGTTTAAGGGATCATTAGAAAAGAATGCACAACCAACTGAAATCAGAAATTATTGATAGAGTCTTAGAAATGTACAGCATGGAAACAGACCCTTCAGTCCAACCCGTCCATGCTGACCAGATATCCCAACCCAATCTAGTCCCATCTGCCAGTACCTGGCCCATATCCCTCCAAACCCTTCCAATTTATATACCGATCCAAATGCCTCTTAAATGTTGCAAGGTGACATGAAATACAACTTTCTCTCTCTTTTCCCTCTTCAAGTCCCTAGTTAAACCAAAGAAAGACAAAGAATATTTTTGAATTTTTACGTGGAGAAATCATCAAATAGTCAGGAACTTTGTACATGGTGGGAGGAGTTTGTCTTGATGCAACAATGCTTATATTTTCATCTGAACATAAAAAATAAAACTGTGCAGATTTTGTGACTGAAGAATTCAGCAGATATTTATTAGACTATTATGCACAAAAATTGCATTCCTCAGGCATATCATTTTCTTAACTAATATTAAGTTATGGATTACAATGGAGGAACTAATTTGCAGTGCAGCATATTATGCTTCAAGTGATCCAAGGTAAGATGAATATGACACTCAAGTCACATGCTGTGCTGTGACGAGCATAATGCATGATTCATGAGTATTTCTCTTAAAAGATATACTGTCATGAGATACAGCATATTTCTTTTGGTATATCTCCCCAAACTGTGGCAAAATAAAAAAAAGACTTGAATACAATTGGCTCCAGTCATCATTTCTTTTGTTAAATTTGCAGTGTTTTGCCATTAAACAACCCTATAGAACAGAAATGAAAGTAAATTTCTGTATCAGATATTTCTGAATGGTACTGTCAGAACCAAGAATCAAAAGGCACAATACATAGGGCAAAGGGCAACTACATAACCACCCATACCAACAATGTCATCATAGTTCACCTTCTGTCTGAGTTCTTGTTCCCACCCATTCTCCGTAATCCTTGAATTCCTCAGAGACATCTCCCTGTCTCAGCCATAGTCCACATGAGCTGCAAAAGTATCCTGTTTAGTTCTCCTCACACCTAAGACAAGTTAGCTCATCTGCTTGTGCTGAATTCTTGGAGGACACTAAACAAAACCAGGGTGGTATCTCCATTCTGCTCAGATCAGAGCAGTTCTAACAGTTGATTTGTTTGACATGATCACAAGGTAAATGGGGAAAACCTAAAATTTCCCATGACTTTCTTGAGCATAATTTCTTTCTCAGCTGCTACCTTTCAAATTAGGCTACAAATCCTGAGCAAAGTAGAGTTCTTGGATATGATTACAATCACTTCTTAATAGCCTCTATGATGCAGTCAATTAAACCTTGATTACCAGCTCGGTGGCAAATTTTTGTCCTTAGTATATTTTCATCCTAAAAATGCAAGCTCCAAAGCTGAAAGTTTCAAAGACAAACAAAAATTAAGATAACAGAGATATAAAACAAGAAGTCTAAGAAAAGTGAAAAAGCAGTGATAAAACATAGAATTCAATTCATTTGGTTCTTCACTTCTAAGTTGTGCATTAATTTCTACATTAGTCAGGATTAAAAATTTAGTAACAATTAATATTACAATTTTCAAATGGCTCTTCTTACTTTAATAAATTTATTATTGTAATTATTTTATTTTCAGTTACTCAAAAATTGCCAAATCAGTCTGCTCAAGGAGACTTTAAAGAAATACATATTAAAGAAGAAGGTTTCCATGTGATCAAACACAACAAATATTTACTTAACTGAGAAAACAAATTTGTGTGTGTGTGTGTGTGTGTGTGTGTGTGTGTGTGTGTGTGTGTGTGTGTGTGTGTATGTGTGTGTGTGTGTGTGTGTGTGTGTGTGTATGTTATAAACAAGTGGCAGAAATTAGGGTCAGGTAAAACAATGGGCAACATGGTGGCTCAGTGGTTAGCACTGCTACCAGCACCAGAACCCCAGGTTCAATTCCTACTTCTGGTAATTGTCTGTGTGCAGTTTGCACATTTTTCCCTGTGTTTGTGTGGGTTTCCTCCCACAGTCCAAAGATGTGCAGGCTAGGTGAATTGGCCATGTTAAATTGCCCATACTGTTAGGTGCATTAGTCAGGGGTAAATGTAGGGTGGTGGAATGGGTCTGGGTGGGTTGTCTTTGGACTTGTTGGGCCAGAAGCCCAGTTTCCATATTGTAGGGAATCTAGCTTTAAAATGCACTGAGATAGTTCGTCCATGGACAACCAAAAAACTGGACTGAATCTTATAATCACTTGACATGGTGTATAATTGTAGAAAATTTATGAAGAAGGGGTTCCTATCAAATTCTGGTAGCAATCACATCAATTGTAGTCAACCTAAAAGCACGGGATGTTGGTGGGTGAAAGAGGTTTTTGCATAATCAGCCACCATAAGTCACATTTTTAAGGTTGGCTTTTTAATAATAACAATCCAGAACATATCCTCGCTGCTACTCTCCCTCACAACTTGAGAAGGAAATAAAAAGGTAAAACCTGCAAGTGATACCTACTGATTTCAACTGATCTTATAGACATAAAAATAGAGGAACAATACGATAGTATGATCGCTTCCAAATATTGATTTTTTTTTACAAGATTTTTCTCTGCGAAATCGCAGTATCATTTTCTTTGCCACAAAAACTGTGTGTATGAATTCGCTGCATGCTGCAAGATTTTAAGTTTAGCAAATTCATAAATAAACACAGAAAATTCTGAACAAATTCAGTAGCTACTATGGTGAGAGAATTATAATTAATGTTTTGCATGGAGTATGATTCTTCTTCAGAACTGAGAAGTGTGGAAAATAGGTTGTTTTTCATATTTGAGACAAAGGATGAGCAAGAGGGCAAATGGTATTGAGGCACAATACAGAAGACAAAGGGGTTTAAATGGTGGAGAAAACAAATGTTGTCAAAAATGGCCCAATCTTCCAATACAAGGTAAACACAGAGATCTGAAATAGCTCTATCAATATATATTACGAGTAAACTTACAAGTAGTTCTCCGATAACGTGCATTTATTAAATGAAATTTGGTTGGAACCCAATTTGTGAATTGTGGATCTCTTTTCATAAAGCAAACTCCCATTCCCTGTTATGTGATTCCATCCCTGTCACTAGCTGAACAGCAAAACCCAGCGTCAGGAGCCTCTGTCATCAAAATGGAAATTCAGAGTGTTCAGCTAGAACAGGAATGCAATCAGCTCTGCAAGTCTTGAAACTTAGCTTGAAACTGGGAATTGTAGTCTACATTTAGAAGGAACTTTATTTCAAACTGAGGGAGAATCTTGAGAAGGATTGGATCTCCCGTCAGCATTACATGGTCAGTCCAGTCACGCACTTTCTGGTGAAGAGTTTTGTGAAAGGTACAGTGCTGGATTCAGCGATTTTAGTATTAAAGTGTTAAGTTTACTGTGTTATTTCATTAAAGCATATGATTTAAAGATTTACTTAGACTGTGCTAATGCTTATGTTAGGCCATCTCTTATTTTTATTTCGACTTTTACTGATATTCCCTGTTTTTCCCATAGGCCCTATTATTTATATTGCTCGATTTTCAATAACACGGTGTTGCATGGGAATGCAACTACTGCATTATAGGAGAACAACCTGTACTTTCAATGTTATTTACAAACATGTCTGCGCACTGGTCCAATACATTTATCATCCATATGAAATGCAATCTTACAAGTTGCACATAAATGATTTTCCTACAAATGTACTACATTGCGAGTGACTAAAGTAAGTAACGTGTGTGTGTGGGTGCATGCATGTTTAGTGAATTGTTGTTGAAGGTCAAGAGAAGAGGCAATTCATGCTCTGTTGCTACCCTCCTGCCCTAAGTTCAGATTTGTGCAGATTAGGGGACAACACCCCATCCAAAAAACTGACAGCCAAATGTCAGTTAACCAGTTGGGTCAGCCACCTTTTTGCCATCTGACTGAAATCTCTGTGGCTCAGGCAGAATGAGGTCTTTAGGTGGTCTCTCATTATACAGTGGTCTCTAATAGCAGCAGGGCAAGTAGATGGAACACTAATCATATCAGGAAGGTGGTCGGATTCTGGTCCATCAAAATTGTGTAAATTAACGAGATGTCCTGTCTCTTGGCCCAGAAAATTCTACCTAATATCCTTTTGGACCATATTTTTCAGAAGTTAAGTGAAGCATTTGCAAATTAAAAGCAACAAATGAATAACTCTCAAAGAATTACAGAAAATATTTATACAGTTATAGATAGTTATTGTGCAGTGTATATCCTGTCCAAATAATTTGCGTATGACACACTTTCACAAATTTTGTATGCTGGTTTCAGTACAGGTCAAATCCATGATGTGGTTTTGCAATACAATTGTCAAAATTATATCAATTCTGTTAACTGATCAGAGGGACACAAGCTCTTGATTTAGGCATCCGTTATAAGAATGGTGAAAAAAAAACATACGTTATATCTAAACTGGGTTTCCCCATGATATCTGTCTAATTCCAGATTAGGATGTGAGAGAGTGTGAGAGTGAGAGAAATAGCTTTAAGAGCATGAAGGATTGCGAGAGACTGGGGTGGGGCGGGGGGGGGTTGAGAGAGAGAGAGCGAGTGAGTGAGAGAACACGAGAGAAAAGAATTCAGTTTTACCGGCAGTACCTGTATTGAAAAATTCATTCATACATCATTTTGAATAGTTTGAAATGCACTGGAATACATAATTTGAAGATATTAAAGGATTTATTAGCCCCTCTCATAAGGAATTGGATATATACTTGTAGCTGAGAAACAGGAGGGAAAGATTTAGAGTGAGGCAGTGGGATATTGGTCGCAGTATTGGATGAGTAATCCAGAAATCCTGGCTAATGCTCTGGGGTCTTGGGTCCAAATCCCACCACATTAAGTCGTCAAATTCTGAATTTAATTAATACATCTGGAGTTAAAAGAGAGTTTAATGTTAACTATGAAAGTGCTGGCAACTGTAAAAGCCCATCAATGTTCTTTCAGACAGGTTCACTAAAAGGATATCAATGTTTGAGAAAAAAGTTCTATTTTGTAAAAAAAAACTCAATTCTTTTGTACAGGTCTGTGAAATATATTTAGTAATGTTAAATTATTTTAAGTTAATAAAGGAAATGTTAATTTTATGATTCTTCAAAAATTACATCAAAACGTTATTACAGTAGAGTGTCATTCAACTTATCATGCCTGCACTGGCTTTTTGAACAAGGTCATTTGTTAGGCTCACTTCTCTATGTTTTGTTTCTATTTATAGGGAAGTGGGCATCCCTTTCCTTTTGGAAGGAAAATCTGCCATCCTCATCCTGGTCCAGCCTACACATGACCCCAGTTCCACAGCAATATAGCTGACCCTAGAATGCCCTCTAAAATGAGTAATTGGGTCCCTCAGTTGTATCCAAATGCTATAAAGTTTCATAAAAGGAATAGAACCAGATGGCGCATCCAGAATTGAAACTGATAATGGCGCACAGACCTCTGTTGATCTGTAAAGCTATCCTGAATAACATGTGATTGGGAGGAATAGGGTTGGTGATGGGGGTGTGTGGTGGGGTCTATTAAATTTGGGAGAGCTATCTTATGAGGCAAGCAACGTCCTGATACTGTCTGTAAGGTACGATTCTGTGAGGATAACTGTGTCCCAGACAACATCACCACTGGATCTGGAAATGTCCTGGCCCACAAACAGATGGCACACTAGAAGTGGACACTACAGAGGGAGTTGGTCTGGGAGTATTCGATGAACTTCAGACTGCATTTGCTCTCTTGGGAACTGGTCAAATGTGAGCAAGAAAACTTCCTGCAGATTACCATGTACTGTACAGGACTGCACTCCTATTCATTCCACTGGATGATGGATCAAATCTCCTTCATTTGAATGCAACTTGGAGGATGCACTGAAGGTGGCAGAGGCAGAGCATGTGCTATGGGTGGGGACTTCAACATCCCTCACCAAGAGTGGCTTGGGCAGCATCACGACAGATAATGATCAGAGTTGATAGATTAGTTCTGGCCAGGTGATGACAGAATCAAGAGGCAAACCCTGTCTTCACTGCTGCAGATGCATCTGTCCATGACAATATCAGTAACAGTGACCCCACACAATCCTTGTGGAGATGAAGCCCCACCTTCACAAAGAGAATATCAGGCTGAGTGGCACTATCACCCATACTAAATGGAACTGATTTCAAATAGATTGAGGAACCCAGGCTGGGCATTCATGATTGGCATCCATTCCTGATGAAGGGCTTTTGCCTGAAACATCGATGTTCCTGCTTCTCGGATGCTGCCTGACCTGCTGTGCTTTTCCAGCACCACTCTAATCTAGACTCTGATCTCAAACATCTGCAGTCCTCACTTTTGCCTGGGCATCCATGAGGCACTGTGGACCATCTGCAACAGCAGAATTGTACTACAACACAATCTGTAACTTCAAAGCCTAGCATATCCCTCACTCTACCAATACCAGTGCTCTAAGCTGGCATGTGTAAAGGAACAAACTGCTCAGTTTGTCTTCAGCCAGAACAACTCAGCTCCTGACCTCATTTACCTTAGTTGAAACATGAATAAACACAACTGAACTTAAGAGTGGAAGTAAAGGTGATTGCTCTTAACAGCACGAAGATAGGTCCTTCAGCCCAGACTGGTCTATGCCGACCAAAATGTCCATCCACACTAACCCCATTTCTCTGCACTTGGCCCAGAACCTTTTAAACCATGCCTACCCATGTGTTTGTTCAAATGTCTTTTAATGTTGTTAATGTACCCACTTCAACCGCTGGCAGCTCATTCTATATCCATACCACCATCTGTGTAAAAAAGTTGCCCCTGAGGTTCCCTTTTAGTCTTTCCCCTCTAACCTTAAACTGATGTCCTGTGGTCTTCGATTTTCCAACCCTGGGAAAAAGATGGAGTGCACTCACCATATCCATGCCTCTCATGATCTTAAACACTTCTATAAGATATCCCCCGAGTCTCCTATCCTCTAAAGAAAAATGTCCTAGCTTGTCCAACCTCTCCCTTTAACTCAGACCCTCAACCCTGCCAATATCCTTGTAAATTTCATCTGCAGTCTTTCCAGTTTAATAACATCATTCCTGTAGGAAGGTGACCAAAACTGAACACAACACTCTAGGTGCAGCCTCACCAATGTCCTGCAAAACTGCAACATAAGTTGACAACTTTGATACTCAATGCCCTGACTGATGAAGGCCAGTGTGCCAAAAGCCTTCTTCAATGTCCTGTCTACCTGCGACTCTACGTTCAGAGACCTGCGTACCTGAACTCCAAATTCCCTCTGTTCCACTATACTCCTTAAAGTCCTATCATTCACCTTGAAACTCCTACCTTGATTTGACTTGCCAAAATGCAAGATCACACACTTATCTATATTATACACCATTTGCTATTTCTCAGCTCACTTGCCCAGCTGAGCAAGGTCCTGCTGCAATTTCTGATAACCTTCCTCACTGTCCATTTTAGTGTCATCTGCAAACTTTCTAATTATGCCTTGTACGTTCTCATCCAAATCATTGATTTGGATAACAAACAGCAATGGGTCCAGCACTGGCCCCTCAGGTACACCACAATCTTCCACTATTACCCTCTGCTTTCTGTGATCAAGCCAAATATATATCCAATTAGCCAGCACCCCCTGGATCCCATGTGATCGAACCTTCAGAGCAACATAACATGTGGAACCTTTTCAAAGGCCTTACTAAAATCCATACAGACTAAGTCTACCGCCTTGCACTCATCAACCTTCCTGGTCACTTCATGAAAGAACTCCAAACAAATTTGTGACATGTGATCTCCCATGCACAAAGCCATGCTGACTATTCCTAATCAAACCCTGTCTTTCTAAATGCATGTATATCTTATCCCTCAGAATCTTCTCAAGTAGTTACCACCACAGATGTTTAGCTTACTGGTCTATAGTCTGCACGTTTATCTTTGCATCCCTTATTGAATAATGGCACAACATTCGTTACCCTCCCCTCTTCTGGGACCTCACCCATGGCGAACAATGATGCAAAAATATCTGTCAGGGCCCCTGCAATTTCTTCTCTAGCCTCTATGAATGTTCTTGGATATATCTGGTCAGGACCAAGAGATTTATCCACCTTCATACCTTTTAATACATCCACACCTCCTCTATTGTGATAGAGACTGTATCCAAGAGAACGCCACTAATTTGATAAAAAGTGGCAAACAAAATCCATGCCACACAAGTGCCAGGTAATTAATCATTCCCAACTGGAAAGAATCCAATTACTATTCCTTGACATTCAATGATAAAACCATCACTGAACTCTCCACTGTCAGTTTCCTAAGAGTCACTGCTGAACTGGACCAGCCATATTAATATTGTGGCCACAAGGAAACCAACATACACAAACTTGACTTGAAGCTATGTCACTATTCATTCACTGTCACTGGCTCAAAATCCCAGAACTCTCTCCCTACCAACAGTGTTGGTACACGTTTAGCACATGGAATGCAACCATTTGAAAAGGCAACTCACCATTAACCTTTCAATGGGCAGTAAATGCTGGTCCAACCAGTGATGCCTACATACCATGAGTACATTTTTAAAAGCACAGAAGAGTAGGGCTAACGCAGGATCTTGTTCAAAGAATGGGCAGAGGCATAAGTAGTTGAATGACATTTTGATGTAATTTTTCCAAAAGTATAAAGTCAATCTTCCCAAATTTATGCAAAATAACTTAATATTGCTAAATAAATTTTACAGGCTTGTATTAAGGAATTAACCATTATTTTCTACAGTACAATTTATTTTTTCTCAACAGTTGATTACCTTCAGGTAACTTTTTCCCGTAGTGTTCTGAAACTATTGTTTAATATTATTTACTACTTTGCAGTTAGCTGCCCTTCACAGGGATGAACACCTTGAATACTATTACCTCACCTGCAATAATCTGTATACTAGATCAAATACATTCTTACACTGGAGAACGGTTTCTTCAGATTTATAATAATAACAATTAAAAAACAATTCCAAGGGGAGTAGAAAATGTCAAGTAGGTGATGTTTCAGTTCCAAAGATCAGACACGTGCAAATTTCCTTCGGGAAATAACAGTGCAACATCACACATGCTTCATACCGACTGTTTCCAGGAAGCTTCCAAGAAACTCTGGGCTGAATTAGACAAGGAGAGAATGTGCCTCACTATGCAACACAAATCCACAAAAAATGAACTTAATTCTTAAAATAACAACATGACTTGTTTGCAGAGTAGATTTACAGGCAAATAAATTAGTTGTGCTACATATAAATAAAGTAACATTTACACTGAAGCCAGACAGAATTAACATTTTGACCAGTAAAAGAAATATCTTTCTGCCTTGATTTATGCACCATTGACAAGTTCCATTTAATAATAAGGCAAATCATTGTGATCATTAAATTAAAAACTGTTTGCTCTACACTTGCACGTGCAGAAGGAAATTTATATTTGTGACAGTGAGTCACAAAAAAGGGAAAAAAATACTTAGAAAGGTGTCATTTTCATCATTAATCTGAAAAGGCTGAACTTATCTGATCATTCAAGAAGTTTTCCATCAAGAACAAAATCAGCTTCAACAAAACAAATCTAAGAAATGCGGAGACAAGGGAAGTAGGCTGGTAAAAGATAAAGAAAAGGCAGGACAAGGATAGTGGAATTAGAAACACTATGGTTAAAAAAAAACCTGAATGATCTTGAAGACAACAAAACACATTTTCAGAGACATATAAAGGGCAACTAAAGGATACTCAGCTGGATACCTCTGCACTTGAACTTCACCAGGCCTTGACACTCAGATAAGAGACAATATGGCAAAACAATGTTTAAAACAAACACCTCATTGACTAGTTGCAGTCTGGAGAGGAATCATGCACCAATTTGAGCAAGTATAGAGTTCACTGGAGCTCTTACATCAACTTAATAAACTCAAATGAGAAGCATCATTGATATTCCATGTTTGTAATTTAAATAGTTGTCTCACACGTAAAGATGAGGACATCATGAAAAGTGTCAAATGAACAACAACTCCAAAAGACACAGTCACCTTAGAAACTTTGGGAGATTGTGCCTTTTGATATTAGCTGCTACTATCATGCATACCAGTACTACATATGATTGATTTATACAGTCTTGCTGTTATTGAATTGCTATAAAATTAAGATAAGCGAGTTCAAACTGAAAATAAGGACAACAACCTAAATATTCACTCCCAAGTCAGTAACCCAGACTGGGACTTGGGAGACTTAGATTTTATGTGAGTCATGGCAGGCAAGAGCATGGGGAGCCTGCTCAGCATGGAGAGCAATTGGGTGAAAGGACTCATTGTACGGACACATTGTTGAAGATGTGAAAATAAAACAAAAACCTTAAAAAGGCTGCCAACCCTCACCCTCCACATTCCCTGACCAATGCCCCCTCCATGCCAAACCATACCTGCCCATGTCTCTCCACAGCTGCCTCTGGTCAATATATGCCTTTCTACTATACCCCATAGTCAATGATAATTTCCATGGAAAGCCCTGATCCTCCATCTACCCACATGGTATCTCAAAAGTTCTTGTGCCACTTAAGTCCTTCAACCCTTCCATCAAGAATAACCCCTCACGTTCTCCGTGCTAACCCACACCCCTACTTATCTTCTTGAACATTTATGGCAGCTATGACATCATGGTGCTAACTGATATGCAGAGTTGCACAGGAAGGGACAGAGTGTATAAGCATTAAAACAAAAACAGGAAATAGGATTAAGGGAGGAAAATTGATTTTAAAAAAGTCACAATTAATGGTTCTTAAACTTACATAGTGTTCACAACAAAATAAATGAATTATCAGCACACGTAGAGATTTATAGCTATTTCGACGTGGCTACAAGGAGATCAAAGCTAGGAACTAAATATTTAGGGGTCTGGGATTTTGCATAAGTTTAGGAAGGAAGGGAATTGTGGTAGGGTATCTTAGTTAGAACAAGATGAAATAGGTGCAATAGCAAGATCTTTGAGTTAAAAAATAACAAATGTAAGAAGACAATGGCAGGAATAGTTTATCAACGCTCCAACATTTGCTGCACTGTAGGACACAGAATACATCAGGAGATAAAGACAGCATGTTAAAAACCCAGTTTATTAATTGTGGGTGGCTTTGATCTTCCTGCAGATTGGGGAAATCAAATCGGCAAGTTAGTGATGAGGAAGAATTCTGTATTTGGGACAAAAGCCCAGAACAATCTAAAAGTTTACCTAACCTATCCAAAGAAGTTGAATAAGTCAAGTCCTTCTCCTTCCGGGTTTAAAGTGGACAAGTCCTGTTTTTAGTATCCAACTCATGAAAATAAGATCAGTCAGCGGCAATGATTGTATCAAAGGCACAATTCTCCTTATGAACTCCCCTCAATTTTAGCCCCTGCAGAAATCACTGAGGCCAAGTTTGGAGACTATACAACAGGATTCAAGCTTAGGCCAAAGACTAACTACTTGGAGACATTCAACACCTGCTGCTTCAAACTAATCGTATGAAGCAAAGAAGGAAAAGATTACATTTCCATGTCAGAGCAGAAATAAAGACCTTTTTTTTCATATTTAGATTTTTTTCTAAAATTATTATATATGTAAATTGTTACAAACTGAACCCAGTCCACTAAACTGTCCTTTTTTTTGTAGAAAAGAAACATATTTTGCAGTGTTAGCCTTATCATACTGACCTATAATTAACATGGAACCGTTGCATGCTTCATGCATTGTAAAGATTAAACAAGATTGTAAAGATTAAACAAGACCACATTTTCTTTGGTATCAACAAAAATGGTGGGTTGGATAATTGAACTGAAGCAAGAACATGGAACAGTACAACATAAGAACAGGCTCCACCATGTCTGTGCTTATCATAATGTTACTCTAACTGTAAGAGACCACAAAATAAAAGGTGTCTACACCATTCAAACAACAGTAAACTCAACAAAGGTTTAGGGATGCTTTGTATTTGCATAACAGTGGCCACAATTTTAAATGGAAGTATTCAAAAGTAGTCCAAGATGAGGAGCAGGAAGAATACTTCTGATACAGAGATGAAATGAATAAAGTGCAAGAACCTTAAAAACTGATGGAAAATACCAGTACATATGCTCAAAATATTCATGTCAAATCAATTATGAGTTACTGGCTACTTTTGACTCATTTTCTCCAGGAGTGAACATTGAAGAACACAAATTATCCAATTGAAATCTGATGAATTAAATAAGGAGAACTATAATATCTGAAAGAAAAATTAAACTGAACAATGACAAACTGGGGGAAAACTAAATGACATACAATAATGCACAAACTGAACAGTTCAAACATAAATACACCAAAATAAACACTAGAATCCTTTTTCAGAACGGTAACATGTTAGTTTTTTTGTGAAACTGACTGAAATTCAATGTCTAATCCTCATCAAAAATGGCAGTGTCAGCCAACTTCTAAGCAACACAGGGATCTACTCTTCAGAAATCATAAGCAAATAGGAAAGGATGATTTTTTAAAAATCCATATGCCTGTCACTCGCCTCTCTAATATTTAGCTGAGAGGCTGCAGGCACCCTGGCCTTTCAAGGAAGCAGGGAAGTATCTGCTTCCTCCACCTACAGCTCCAGTCCTCCATGCAGTTCAAGGTGTGCAGAACACACAAGGTCACTTCCCACCTGGAGATCCTGGCTTCCACATTCTGAAGGGTACCTAGTCTGCACCAGGCAGCTGAATCACATCTTCAAAACTCAATGGCTTGCTCCACAAATATCCTTGTGCTAACGTGACCCTGAAAATATCTTTAATCTGCATTATTGGGTGATCAACTCCCTACTGCCATCAGCCATGTCCTTTTCAGGTAGCCCAGAGGCACTCTGCTTGGAGGTGTGAAGACCAATTGGATATGTAACTGGTACAGAATGATAATATCATTGCAGCTTCCATGGTAACTTGCATGACTCTGTCATGGATACATTCCAGTAGTCACATATCAGATAAATGTTGATGCTATGAAATCTCTGATTGACAAAGATTACTGGTTGATCTGACAGTGCCCTGGTCATCATGTGTGGGCAATTTTTGACTCCCTACATCTTTGGGAATCTGGAGATTGCATATAAAAAATGCACAATGAGAATATCGGAGCAGGAGTAGGCCATTTAAGTTTGTTCTGCCATTCAAATTTGATTATGGGCTGATGATCCCAACTTCTCTCCATGCCAATTGATACATTTAGCGCTGAGAACTATATCAAACCCCTTCTTGAAAACATTCAATGTATTGGCCTGAACTGCCTTCTGTTGTGGAGAATTCCACAAACTTACCACTCTCTGCATCAAAGTTGAGAAGCTTTCGCTCCAGTAGCAAGACCAGACATGGCATTCATCATCTGGAAGATGTACTTATAGATTGCAAATTGTGAAATCTTGCTGATACACGGATATCCAGCGAAGACAGATTTAAATTAACTAAATAACATAAGCAACAGTGGCAGGATAGATGTTATGTTGCAGCAGTGGAATGTGTGACCAATTGATTGCCAATGTAATCCTGAACAAAGACAGGATTGAAAATGAAAGCAATAATATGAATTCCAAAGAATAATTACTGACCTGGAAGGCAAACCATAGAGACTATGCAACATTAGGGTTAAGGAGAAAAATCTGGATATCGTTCCTGAAGACAATTATACCTTTTAGAACATGGTATTATGTTTTTGTGAGCAGTGAGGGATGGGAGGATTTGACTATGATAAGGATAAACCAAACAACCAAGTAAACAATCCCAGAGCAGTCTCAGTTTGCAATTGTCAAACAGATTTGCAGTATTCTTAAACTGTGTGGCTGGAAACAAAGTCTGCAAGGTGAATGAATTAAATAGCTTGGGCACGAAGATACAGGAAACCATGCAAGCAGATGGAGCAAAAAGGAATATATGGTAAGAATATATGGTGTGGGGGATTAACCATGTTCTCTACAGCAAAGAGTACAAATCCAAATGGTTATGTTGCTTGCATGATACCAGGATTTGGACATCTGCTCAGGGCTGCAGAGACACCTGGCACAGGAGGGGAGGATCCATATTTCACGGTTTATGTAAGTATCAATATTATACATATGATAAGGAAAGAGGTGTGCATAGGCAGCATTGAGTCCTCATAACCAAATTAAGAAGCAGATCCTTAAGGGTACTGATTTCACTTGAGCAGTTTGGGTTGTTTGGGTTTGTTGCTGAGAAATCGGCGGACTGTGTTTATTGGGTACCCATTCTTTTTGAATACATGGTATAGGTGATTTTCCTCTGCTCTGCATAGTTCTGTGCTGCAGTGTGTGTTTGCTCGTTGAACTAATGTTCTGATGCAGCTTCGTTTGTGGATGTTGGGATGATTGAATCTGTAGTTCAATATTTGGTCCGTATGTGTTGTCTTCCTGTAGACGCTGGTTTGAAGTTCCACATTGGCTGTTCACTCTATTGTAACATCTAGGAATGGAAGTTTGTTGTTGTTTTCCTCCTCTTTAGTGAATTTTATGCCAGTATTGATGGTCTAGAAGGTTTCCTCTAATTTGTTTCATTTAGTGATGATAAAAGTGTCATCCATGTAATGGACCCGAAGTTTGGGTTGGATGGATGGCAGAGCTGTTTGTTCAAATCTCTGCATTTCTGTCTCTGCTAAGAACCTTGATATCGGAGATCCCATGGATGTTCCTTTGGTTTGTCTGTAGGTTTTGTTGTTGAAGGTGAAGTGTATGGTAAAGCATAGATCCACTAACTTGATGATACTGTCTTTGCTGATGAAGTTAGTGGTGTTTGCTGTATGTATCTTTGGGTCTTCTAATAGTGTAGTCAGTGTTTGCTTGCCCAGGTTAATATTGATTGATGTAAACGGGGCTGTTACATCAAAGACATCTCGAATATGTCTGCCAGACTACTCTGACACCTTGGCATCATGGTAGCCCACAAACCCATCAACACATTAAAACAGCAGCGAATGAACTTGAAAGACCCTATACAGACAACAAGCAAAACTAATGTCATTTACAAAATACCGTGTAAGGGCTGTAACAAACATTATATTGGACAAACAGGCAGAAAACTAGCCACCAGGATACATGAACACCAACTAGCCACAAAACGACATGACTCTGTCTCACTAGTATTCTTATATACAGATGAGGAAGGACACCACTTCGACGAGGACAACACATCCATCTTAGGACAAGCCAAAACAAAGACACACATGAGAATTCCGAGAAGCATGGCATTCCAACCAGACCTCTATCAACAAACACATCAAGTTAAACCCCATCTACCATCCCCTGAAAAAAGGAACAGGAAGTGACTTCACCACAGGAAATAACATCACCACAGGAAATGATATCACCAACCCAAAGAAACCCAAACATATAAATAGAAAGCAGGATTTTTCAGCAGTGCTTCGCCTGAGGCCTACTGAAGATGTTACCTAGTAGGGTGACAAAACATATGGAAATGAACCTTCCAGCTCAGCTAGCAAACCTACATCCATTTAAATGTGTATGTGATATGATACAATTGCAGGAAGCTAAGAAATGGTGGAGGAAGTTCTATAAATTAAAGATGCTTGGCACAAATGAGGGAAATGACCCGCATTGAGAAAATCATTATTATTTTCGTAGAAGGAGTATAACCAAAGTTTACTGGACTTGTTTCCAGGAGGGTGGGACAGTCTTATTAAGAGAAATTGGTCAATTTAAGCCCGTGTTCTCTTGTATTCGAAAGAATGAAAGGTGAGTTCATTGATGTTAACACCATATTTAAAGTAATAGACAGGATAAATGCAGGAAAAATGTTTCCCCTGGTTGAGGAGATCAGTATCATGGGACACAATTTAAAAATATGAGGAAATCAATATGAGGAGATATTTTGTTCTGAAAGAGTAGTGAGTCTTTGGAAATCTCTACTTCAGAGATGCTCAATCTTTGAGTATATTTAAAGTAGAGGTCAATAAATGTTTGATTCTGAATGGTGTAAAGGGTTGCAGGAATAATGTCGGTAAGAGAGATTGAAGTGTTTGATCAACATGCTCAAATTAAATAGCTGAACAGGCCTGATGGGTAGAATGGCCTCATCTTGTTCCTCAAGTCAACATAGTGTTATTGAAGTAAATTCCTGTTTCATCAATTTCTTGAAGCTCTTTAAAGAAGTATTATGTGCATGCAGGAAGAAAAAAATGGATGCACAGTACTTTCATATCAGAAGGTATTTGATAAATGGTATTATGGAAATTATAAAATCATGGTGTAAGTGTACAGCCATGGGTAGAAATTCCGATAGTTAACAAAAAACAAAACAGTCAAAAATTGATCATTTTCTGGTTGGCAAGATGTTATAAGTGTGGCACAGAGATCAGCGCTGGGCAACGACTCTTCATGATTTACATTAATGTTTTGGTGAAGAGGCTGAGGGTATGGTTTCTAAAAGTTGTTGACACAAAGATAGATGGAAGTGTAAATTGTGAAGAAGGCACAAGGAAGTTACAACAAGATATAGACAGACAAAGTGAGTGGTCAAACATTGTGTAAATGGAGTATAATGTGGGAAAATGTACATTTTGTCTGGAAGAATAAAAAGGAGTTTATTATCTCAATTGAGAGAGATTATAGAGCTCAAAGATGCAGAGAGTCTTTGTGTCTTTGAGTATGCGTCATTGAATCATTCAGTTATACAGCACGGAACCAGATCCTTCGGTCTAACTTGTCCATGCTGTCCAGATATCCTACATTAATCTAGTCACATTGCCAGCATTAGGTCCATATCCTTCTAAACTCTCCCTATTCATGTACCCATCTACATGTCTTTTAAATATTTTAATTGTACCAGCCTTCACCATTTCCTCTGGCACCTCATTCCAAACACACAAAACTCTCTGCATGAAAAAGTTGCCCTGGGGCCCCTTTTAAATCTTTCCCCTCTCACTTTAAACCTATGCTGTCAGAGGATAGTTTTGGACTACCCTAACCTGTCAAAAAAGATCTTGGTTATTCAACCTACCAATGCCCCTCAGGAATGTAACAAAGTTAGGATTCAGACACAGCAAGTAGTTAGGAAATCTGATATATTATTTGTTATTGCATCGGGAATTGAATACAATTATGTAAAGGCTATTTTTCAATTGTAAATGACACTGGTGAGCTATAGCTACATTACTAGCCACAGGACAGAAAACAGAAACTAGGAGCATGAGTAGTCCCTTCAAACCCATTACACCCTTTCACGTGATAATGGTTCATCATCAAAGTTCCCACTTTGTTTTACAACACCCTTTGAACAACATTTTACTACTTCTTGAAAACATTCAGTGGTTTGGCCTCACCGGCTATCTGAGGAAGATAATGCCACAAGGTCACTGCTTTCTGGATGAAGAACTGACTCCTCATCTCAGTCCTAAATTACCTACTCACCTATCATTGGACTGTGACCCCTGTTTCATAACTCCCTGGTCATCAGTAATATTCTTCCTGCATTTTCTCTTCGAGTCCAGTTAGGATTTTATAGTTTTCCAACTGGGTTCCCCCACCCCTACCTCCACCACTGCATTCCTCTAAACTCCTGTGACTGTATACCTGGCTCAAAGTCTGTGAGAAGATTTGTAGCTCAGGTGCTCATTGTTGTGGTTCTGTTCGCCGAGCTGGGAATTTGTGTTACAGACGTTGTGTTGTATACCTGGCTGGTCCAGTTTCACTTCATGCATCAGTGTCAATTTGGTAAATTTGCACTCCCTCCATAGTTAGAACATACTTCTTCAGATAAGTGGACTAAAACTGTATGCAATTCTCCAGCTGTGGTCTCACAAAGGCCCTGTAGACTTGCAGAAAGACATCCCTGCTCTGATACTTGAACTCTCTCACCATGAAGGCAAACATACCATTTTCCTTCTTCACCGATAGGCTTACTTTCAGTGATTGGCGTATAAGGACATCCAAGTCTCATTGCACCTCCTCCTTTCCCAATCTGTAGCCATTCGCATAATAAACAATTTTTACTACCAAAGTAGATAACTGTATATTTATCCACTTTATACTTCATCTGCTATAGATTTGCTAGTCACTCAACTTGTCCAAATCACACTGAAGCATGTCTGCATCCTCCTAACCTAGATTTGCAAACATAGAGAGGCAAGACTTGCATCTACTGAAGGTTTGAGGCATAAGAGGTGATTTGATTTAAACTTACACAATCTTGGGGTTTCTTAATAGGGTGGATGCGGAGTGGAGTTTCCTCTAATGGGATAATTTCAAACTGGTGTCACTGTTTGAAATCATGGGGAAAACCATTTAAGACAGATAAAGACTTCTTTTTCTCTCAGAGGGTGAGAAGTCTTTGGAAATTGCTTCATCTAAATAGGTTTAGAGGGGACAATTTAAAGGAGATGTGCAAGGCAAGTTCTTTACATGGTGAATTGCTCCAGTATGCACTATTAGGAGAGGTGGTAGAAGCAGATGTGATACCAGTTTTCAAGAGGCATTTAACAGACACACGAACAAGCAGAAAGTAGAAGGATATGGACTCTGTACAGACAGGTGGGATTAGTTTAAATTGGCATTGTGGTAGGCAGACATGGTGGATCAAATGGCTGTGCTGTGTTGTTCTTTGTTCAAAAGGTGATATAAACACAATCTTTGAATATGTTTAAGGCAAAGACAGAAAGACGCTTGATAAGGACAAGACCAAAATCTAGAGCTGACAATTGGATCAGCCATGACTTTACTAAATAATGGAGTCTGTTTGAAGTGCCAAGTAGTAATCCAATAGTATCCTTCTCTTGCTCCTAATTTGTATGTTCCTATGGAACATAATCTCCACAAAGAGTTTGCAGCACTCAGTCCTTACCAATATTATATTGCACAGATGCGTCTTTGACAGGTATATTGGTGAAAACAAGGTCAACTAAGTTTTTTTCCTTGCCACCTACCACAGACCCATCTGGCAGCTATGTCCTTTAGGAGCTGGTCAGTTGTAAAACAATACCAAGCCAATTTGTGTTGATGGGCATTGAACAACACAAGAATACATTTTCTGCTCATCTCCCTCCCTGATTCTTCGAAGAAGTGTTTTGTCAGCCAGGTGCCAAGATTGGAAGCAGCTGGAAGCTTCATTTTCTATGCTTGATGAAATGAATTTCTAGGGCCCAGATTCAATGTTGCAAGTTTCTGTGTACCTCCCTCCCATTGGATTACTACTTTTCTGCCTCCTCTGATTAAGCACTATCCAAACAGCAGCCAGAGATGGTGATGTTGTCAGCTGTCCACAAGATGCAAGTAACTATGTTACATGTCGTTTGACTAAATCTGTGGGAAATCTCTGTTAATTTGGATGATCTGGAATGTGTTGCCTGAAAGGGATTTAAAAACAACTGTTGTAAGGAAATGTGCCGAAAAATTTTAAAAGGATAAAAGATTGCGGGGCTATGGGGATAGAACAGGTGTCCGGGGCAAATAGAGAAAGCTCTTTCAAAAAGCTACTGCAGGCACCATATGGTGACTGGCATTCATCTGAGCTGTGAGGTAAGACCATAACACTATAAGACACAAGACCAGAAATTAGGCCGTTCAGTCCCGAAGAAGGGTTATAACCGAAACATTGATTTTTCCACTTCCTGTTGCTACCTGGCTTACTGTGTTCTTCCAGCCCCCTGCTGTCGACCTTGGATTCTAGCATCTGCAGTTTTGTTTTGTGTCTAATTCAGCCAATCAATTCTGCTCCACTGTTCAATCATGGTTGGTAAATTTCTTAACCCCATTCTCCCAATTTCTCTCTGTAATACTTAATACTCAAGAATCTATCTATCTCAGTCTTAAATATACTCAATGATCTGGACTCCACATCCTTCTGTGGCAATGAATTCCATGGAATCACCACACTTTAGCTGAAGAAGTTTCTCCTTTTCTCCATTTTAAAATGCCATCCCTATAATCTAAGGCTATGCCCTTAGGTCCTAGTCTTTCTTACCAATTGAAATATCTACCCAACATTTACTCTCTCCAGGTCATTCAGTATTTTGTATGTTTCAATTTGATTTTTTTTAGATTAGATTAGATTAGATTTAGATTAGATTACTTACAGTGTGGAAACAGGCCCTTTGGCCCAACAAGTCCACACCGACCGCCGAAGCGTATGCCACCCAGACCCATACTCCTACATTTACCCCTTCACCCAACACTACGGACAATTTAGCATGGTCAATTCACCTGACCTGCACATTTTTGGATTGTGGGAGGAAACCGGAGCACCCGGAGGAAACCCACGCAGACACGGGGAGAATGTGCAAACTCCACACAGAGGTGGGAATTGAACCCGGGTCTCTGGCACTGTGAGGCAGCAGTGCTAACCACTGTGCCACTGTGCCACCCACACGGTGATCCCCCCTTACCCTTCTAAACTACCTTGAAAAAAGCCCACAGTCCTCAAACATATGTTAAACTTTTCATTCCTAGAACCTTTCTCATGAACCTCCTCTGAACACCATTCAGAGCCAATACATCCTTCCTGAGATATGGGGCCCAAAACTGTGGACAATACTCCAGATGAGAAACCAGAAATGCTAATTAAACTGTGTTTTTTTAAACTCCATTATAATAATTGAGTGATCTTGGACAGTTTACGTAATTAATTAAGGGCTTTTGAAACATAATCATAAATGGATTTTCAACAATGCAATGCTCATCTGGCTCTTTTTGAAATTAGTTATTGAAAACTCCCTGACATAACTATATAAAAGTTAGACTGGCTAAATTACTGTAACTTTTGACATGTGAAGTTATGAAAATAATTGCTGAAAGTCCTGAAATTAAAAACATTGCAAAAGGAAAAGTTGTATTTTTGCTATGTAAGTCAGAACATTCCATTAAATTGATTTTTACATTACAGGCTTCTTGATTAAAATTCACGATACTACACCCATTAAATATTTCATTTCATTATTGGGCTGATACAGAATTTGCAGGAAAAAAAGTTGTCATCACTGTCATAAAATTCATCAACAGGTAACAGTTCTCAGTGAGTAGCAGACAATACAACAAATACTATTGCCTATAAGCCCAAAAACATTGGCTTATTTAAAATAATGAAAGCATTGCCAAAGTCCTTGCATAAATTTTCCACTTAGTATGATAAAACAAATATATACTGCGTATTATCAACTACAATCTCATCTTCTGAGCAGAGGTCACCTTAATCATTATATATTGCCCTCAGCCACAATTGGCCTTTCTGGACTACAGAATTTCCTGCATTATGAAATTATGTAACAGATTTCAGCTCTTGCTATCAAATGACTGTGGCTACCCAGCAGAAAAAAATGTATTGTTTTAGAGACTGTTGCGTACCATGTTTATAAAATTAGCCACTGTTAAGATATACAAAGGGCAAGTTTTCCAGGGTTTGAGCTTTCCCAGCATTAAGAAATAGGCAGAGACAAAATGCCTATGAGTCATTGCATCCTCACAGCTATTTGATTTTCCAAATAGTGTTAATTGGCTGGAGACAAGACTTCTGATCCTCATTCTGATGGAAGTCACAGCTCAAGGATCTGCTGGTCAATCAGAATGGCTAACAGGTTTGAAGTATCAACAGTGACAGCAACAATATTAGTCAACGTCACTGCTAACACTTCCTCACTCCCCCAAAGCACCTTCCCCCAAGGTGTAACTTTGGTCTAAGTAGAGAGGACCTATTCCTTCCCTTTCACACTTTTTTTACACCAATTTTACATATTTTCTTTTTCTGCCCTTTTGTGTTTGCACAGGCCTCCGCCTCAGTCAAAAGTATCAAATATCCACGTTTTCCACAGCTTTCACTTCTGAAGAAAAGGCATAACAGACTCAAAACATTCTTCTTGTTGCCTCTCTCCATAGATGCTGTCAGACCTCCTGTTATTGAAACAGCAGCTCAATGTTATTGCAACAGTGGTCAGGGTTGGAACTACAAGTAGTCTCCAGTTTTGAAGTCCTGGAATGTTGGTCGAAGTAAAAGTAGGGGTTCATAGAGGACACTGGAGGTGAAGTGTGGGTGAATGAGAGAGAGAGGTGAAATGAGGCTGTGGATGGAGATGCCAAACTTAGGGTGGGGAGGCGGGGCTGGGAAGGGTGTGGCGGGTGTTAGGGGAGGAACACTGCTCCCCACCCCAAGGGCAAAGATCTCAGGAGCATCGCCTGTTGTTGAAGCAGACCCCTTGAGAGAAGATGAATCCCATTTTCTGAGGATATTACATTCGCTGAACCCTATGCCCCAGAATTCTTCTGCTAGCCTCAAAATGGAGGTCAAGATAGGAAATGGCTTTTCATTGGCCACTTCATGAATTTAAATTGGGCAAAGGCAAGAGGGCTGCCCATGGCTCACCTGCCCCGTACCCCTCCTAAGGTTTGTGGGCAAGTCGACTGTGGGCAGGAAATCAATATTAAAGGTAAGCCATTGCCTATTAAACCCATTGGTGCATGACTGTAAAACAGAGAACATTCTAGTCAGATGGTTCAGTATCAGAAACTAATCCCACTTCATTAGAAACAACAGCAGTGTGAGTTTGTATTAGAATAGCTTGTATTTTTATTGACCTTTCTCCTCCCATCATTTATCCATGTAATTATGCATGGAGATAGACCATAGCTATTAAACAGTGATGGATGTTCAGGAAGGCTATCTACAGATGTATTTATTTTGAACATGCTGTTAAAATCAACATTTATTACAGTGTCTAAGTGCTTTAAAACAAAATCATATTCCTGGACTATATTGGAGATGATTTGCAATTCTTCACTCCACCACCATACTCAATGAATACAAACAATAATTCACTTCTATGACCAGATGCTAAATAATGCAATCAAGTGTTGGCAAGGAAATTCAGTACCAAAACATATGAACAGCTTCCACAAAAATCAAAATACTGTGGATGCTTTAAGCATAAAATAAAAGCATGTGCTGAAAATTCTCAACATTGTTTCAGAGAAATACATTTCATGGGCCGAAACTTTCATTTACCAGATCGTCAGAGAGCAGATATACAATAGAAGATGTGTGTTGAAACCTGAGGAAGCCCTGATGTATGCACGTCTGTCAGAATTGCCTGGGAAGCTTCAACTTCCAGCGGGCAACTGTCCTGGTTCTCAGTAACCTGCATGTTTATAGCTGACTCTCAATTATGAAGTGGAAACTTGAGAGAATGTGCCGTTTACCTGAACACTTATCCAGGAAAAGTCTGACAGATCAAAACCAAATCGAACAGTTGAGCAAGCAAATAACTGATTGAACCAAGTCCACTGCTTGTTTGTGTGTGTAGTAGACTAAGGAAGAGAGAAGAGGAGTCTCTACTCGCTGAAACACAGCGAGAGAGAGTGGGGACAGCAACTACTCAAACCAAATGACAGCGATGATAACATCAGTTTAATAACAAGAAAGACAGACCTGCATGAGAAGCACAGTGACTGCCGGAGATTAAAACTGGTAGCAGACATTTTGTTCGCTTTATCCCTTCCTGTAGCAGCCGAGGTGCAACAACACAGGAAAATTGATAGATAATTATATTTCACCCATGTCTTTTGAATGGCCAATTGGTTTAAATCAGGAGACATTATAAAACTCACTTTTGAAATATTTAACATCCAAATTAAATATCTAATTAAATAGAACAGAGATTCCTGGATAGCTGATGTGTTGGAGCTGTAGTGTGTGGGAGCTGGTGGACATTGTTGCAATTCAGAGTATGCAACAAGTGTTGGCTGCACAAGGAACTTTAGTTTAGGATTAAAGATCTGAAGTCCAAGCTGTCAACATTCAGATACATTAGAGAGGGGACGAGTAGCCTGGACACTGTGTTTCAGGAGGCAGTCACACACCTCAGGTTAATTAATGCAATTTTGTCTGTGGGCATGGACACAAGGGTATGACCGTGACTAAGGCAGGTATGGGATCCAGAATTGAACTGTGGACAAGCAGTAGCCGGTGTTCTCATTCAGTAAGTACAACGTTCATGCTCTGTGTGTGGACCAGGTTGTATATGGTAAGGATGATGAGAAAACTGACCAAATTACCATGACAGGACCACCAATCAAATGGGGGGAGAAAAAAGAAATAAAGCAGTAATAGGGACTGCATAGTTACATGTATAGATTCTGTTCTCTGCAGTAAAGACAGAGAGAGCCAAAAGTTGTGTGGTCTACTTAGTGCCAATGTTCACAATTTCTTTTCTGGATGGAGAGAGGAAGGAGAACGTTCCACCTGATGAGGTCCACAGAGATAGTAATGAAAGAGGTAAGATTAGGAAAGTCATTCTACTGATGAATTATGAGCACATTGGCACTAAACTTAAGGGCAGAACCACAATGCAATAACCTCAGGATTATATCCTGAGCCACATGCATAAATAAGATTAGAGGGGTAAATGCATGAATTCAAGATTGACGTGTGAGAAATGTGTTTCGATTGATGGAACACTGGCATCAGTGCTGGGGAAAGAGAGAGCAGTTCCATTTGCACAGGCTTCATTTGAACTATGCTGGGACCAATGTCCTAACAAATCCTATAGTTGTGGTGGTAGAAAGGGTTTTACACGAATTGAAGAGGCAAATTTAAAAAAGCAAAAAGAAGCAAAGGAGCAGAGGTTCAAGGTAGAGAAGAGGTGAATGATAATCAATGTGTGACAGGAATGGTAGAAAATATACTTAGGGTACATCAGAAATTAAAACCAATGAGATTAGTAATGGTAAAGCATCAAAATTTTATCCAAATTCACACAGCATTTTCAACCAGACAGATGAGTTCTTGGCACAAATAGAAATAAAAGAATATGACATGATAGTATTACAGAGATGTAGTTACAAGTGATCAAGACTAAAAATTCAACATACAGGGGGATCCAATGTTTCAAAAGAATGCGCAGAAGGAAAAGAATGAATACTTTTGAAATTAAAGAAAGGCATCAGTGCAGTGATGAGTACTGACATGAATGCAATAAATTTTGATGGGGAATCAATTTGAGTGGAAATAGCAAGGGAAGGAAGGCGCAGGTGGGAATCATCTAAAGATGCCTGAAGAGTTGCCCCACTGAAGGACAAAATATAGATCAGGAAATAATGGAGAAATGTAAAGAAAACAATACAATTATGGGGATTTTTAATCTACATACTGACTGGACAAATTGGATGAGCACAGGTGACACTGAAGACAAATTTGTAGATTGCATCAGGGATTACTTCTGAGAGCAGTACATTACAGAATCTACCTGAAAACAGGCTGTTTTTGATCTAGTAATATGTGATGAGTTGGATGAATAAGTCATCTTGTAGTGAAGGATCTGCCAGGGGTGGCGATCACAGCATGGTCGAATTTTAAATTAGTCTGAGAGAGAGCAACTTCCATCTCAAACCGTGTCCTAAACTTCAATGAGGGGAATTGCAGAGATATGAAGAAAGGGTTGTGGAAAACACGTTGGGCACTAAACAAAGGGAAAGTCAGTAAATGTGCAGACATTTAAGCAGGAAAAAAAACTGAGCAAAAAAAATATTCCAGTCAAACAGAAGGACTGAATGAGAAGGATAAATAATCTGTGGGTAACAAACATGGTCAAAGAAAACATCCAACCAAAAATTCAGGTATATAAGGTGGTTAAAAAAAAACTCACAGTAGGCCAGAGGATTGGAAACTTTTCTTAAAGAACCAACAATGGTTGACTCAAAAACTAATCAAGAAAGGAAAACTTGAAGATAAAACTATTGGCAAGAAATATAAAAACAAACTGTAAGAGTTTCTAAGGATATATAATAACAAAATACATAATGCAAATGTGGGATCCTTAGATGATGCAACAAGGGAATTAATAAGACCGAACAGGGAAATGTCAGGTAAGTTAAAGCAATATTTTCTATCAATTTTCATAGTAGAGGATGTTAAAGTATCCTAAAGATAACAGATAAGCAAAATGCAAATCGAGAGAAAAAAAAAGTAGCTTTTATCATGAGGGATAAGCTGTTTAACAAATTAATGGGACTAAAGGCAGACAAATGACCAGATGACCTGCATCCAAGGATTTTAAAGAAAGTGCCTGGAGAGAGAGGTGGCATTGGTCAAAATATTTCAGAACTCTCTGGGATCTGTTTACATCCCAGACGATTGGAAAACAACTAATACAATGTTCCTTTCCCGCAAGGGAAGGAGACACAAAGGCAGGAGTCTATAGGCTAATGTGCATATCAACTGTTGTTGCCAGAGTACACTATTAAGGGAGAAATAGCAAGACCTTTAGACAAGCTTAACAAATATGGAGAAAGTCAGGAGCTTCTCTGCTTGATGCACATTACTATCACTTTATTATTTTATTAGAATTGGCTTCAATATCTAATTTAACCACCTGAGACTCCATGTATGTCTGATTCTGGCAAAGCAAATCATAGTTTTCCCATTCTGAAGAATTATCATGGAAATGCAAATTGTAAGTCAGAAATGTTCTTGACATTGCAATCCTGTCTCCAACCTGACAATGCAAGCAGGCAGAATCTTCATCTTCTCTGGGCAGAGTTGTCTCATGCTGAGTGAGATAACGTTAAAAATCTTACAACACTTGGTTACAGTCCAACAGGTTTATTGGGAAGAACAGTGCTGTTCCTTTGTCAGGTAGCTAGTGGGGCAGGATCATTGCAAGATGTGTCAGATTGTCAACATGGATACTACCACTACACATGAGGGCACCATCTGCCACGTGTGCAGCAGGTACTCATTTGGCTCTGCCAATGTTGGCTATCTCATATGCTGCAGGCAATGTTGCCCCAAGGCATGGTATACTGGTAAGACCAAGCAGATGCTATGACAATGGATAAATATACACAGCACAACAATCACCAGACAGGGGTGCCCCCTCCCAGTCAGAGAACACTTTAACAGTCAAAGACATTTGGCCTTGGATCTTTGAGTGATTGTCCTCCAAGGCAGACTTCAGGGATCGCCGAGCAGAGGCGATCTTTGGTTCATGACACACTACAAGTGACCCCACTACAATATACACTCTCAAACAGACTTTCAACACATAAGCATACATACACACACACTCTTACAGATGATCACATTCATACAGACTCTCCCTCATACATACGATCTCTCTCAGACACACATACCCCCACACTCATGTGCACACCCTCTCAGAGGCACACACTCCATCAGACTCATGCACACACTGTATCAAGCATGCACATACACACTCTCACATGCACACACACATACTCACACACTCTCTCCCTCACTCCCTCACTCACGCACACAGACACTCTCTCTCACACTCTCTCCCTCACATGCAAGCACATATACATATAAGTCTATGGGGTTAATTTGCATTTGCAGATACACTCTATATTCTTCATAAAGCACACAGTAGGGAGTCAGTTAATGTGACATTTTATCAACTCCTACTTTGGAAATAGAACCGGTCTGACTTAAGGCTGGGGTACAGACAAATTCTAACCTCACACCTTTAAGGCATTGTCTGAGCTGAAATGTTACTTGTTTTTTCATAAAACCTTAAGTTGTCTTGGGAATGTGATTTGAAAGAAGTTGTGGGATTTATAAATTAATGAATCAAAACCTGCAGCCCCATTTTAAGTGATTGAGATTTAACAACAATCTAGGTTTGTTCAATACATCACATCAGTTGTATGACAATTTGATAAATTCTGAGTCCAATGATCCTACCCCACTGCTACCTGATGAAGGAGCAGCGCTCTGAAAGCTTGTATTTCCAAATAAACCTGTTGGACTATGACCTGGAGTTGTGTGATTTTTAATTTTGTCCATCCCAGTCCAACACCAGCACCTCCACATTGAGTCAGATAATAATAGACTTGAGCCACAGATAGAGGCGGGCCAATGCAAAGCCAGCTTGGTTGAAAAGCTCAAATCACAGTAACACTAATCCAATTCTTTAGATTAGGCATAGACCCCTCATGCCCTTAACTTCTTCATGTGCTTAACATCCTTAGCACCCTTACTCATTTTAGTAGCCTGACTTATCTTAGCACCCCTTTTCTCCGAACAACTCAACTATTAACCACTTCATAAACAGAGATTAAATTCCATCATCACATTTGAAAAGTTTTGTAAAACCCACAAATGAGTAAAAATAAACAAATATCTCTTAAATGAGCCTTCATTGAAAAAGCACAAACTCGTTAGAATTAACAGGCATAATTTGAAAAAGCACTTTAAAAATCCTTCCTGAAATGTAACTACATCTATAAAAACTATCAGACTCTCATGCCTCAGGACAGCAGTGTAAATAAACCCACATAGTACAGAATGAGAAAGGTCAAAGCATATTTCCTGCATTGACTGAACTTGAATTTGGGTCCCAGGTATAGAAGTCCAGAGTTTATTTGCATTCCTAAATCACTAATAATAATACAATTTGTTTCTTATAGTGATATTTTCTTGAAGTTAAGTCAGATATTTTCTTTTCTTTGGAATGGATTGTCTAATTGGATCACTTTAATGAGTTGTCATCTGTCAAAAACTGCTCTTTGCTTTAAATGTTTCATCATTTCTTTTTGTTCATACCAACGACAAAGGATGTATTAGTCCCCCATAGGATGTATTAGTCCCCTATACTTCTTTATCCACAAGAGACAATGTGAACTTGGTGAGTCCATTAACATACATATGTAAAACATGATCACAATTTTTCATGAACATCCCTGCTCTAAAGTGCCTCAATTTTGGAAGCAATCTATCTTCACTGCACTTAATCATGACTCAAGAGTTTTCACTAGCTCTGAATTGCCTGATTAGAAACTCCATAATTTAGAACAACCTGTTAACTATATCAGTTACTGGGAAAATTCTGGCTTCAGCTACATCATCTCATTCTAAAAGATGCTTTGCATGTTTCTACAGAAAATTGGGTTTTAGGTATTGAGGGAAAATGTTGGTTTGAATAATTAAACATTAAGCTGAAGAAATATATTTAACAGGGTTTAAAACAAGCTGAAAATATACAATATTTTTACATTTCCAGTTCTATTTGCATCATTATTCTTAGATACCATTTGCAGATAAAGATATAAACTATGGAGCTAAGTATGAGTTTAGCCATCATTCTTCAAGATATTTGCTCTTTGCTGTTCACATGTCGAAAAAGGAGCTCAAGTGCATATTGATAATTTTACTCTTCTAAATCCATAAAACTCCTTTAAAATAAATATACTTCTTTTTATTGTTACAAATATGAGCACGACTCCCATTTGTTGGTGCAGTGGGTAACTTTAAAAATGATTGTGTTGTTGAAATGGAGTGTTACCATCCAGAAACTAAAGAACAAAAGAAATTGGAGAAAAACTTAGACTCCCAACCGTGTGGAAACAGGCCCTTCGGCCTAACAAGTCCATACCAACTCTCCAAAGAGTAACCCACCCAGACCCATTCATAGAGTCATTGAGTCATAGAGATGTACAGCATGGAAACAGACCCTTCAGTCCATGCCGACCAAAAATCTCAACCCAATCTAGCCCCACCTGCCAGCACCCAGCCTATATCCCTCCAAACCCTTCCTATTCATATACCCATCCAAATGCCTCTTAAATGTTGCAATTGTACTAGCCTCCACCACTTTCTCTGGCAGCTCATTCCATACACGTACCACCCTCTGCGTGAAAAGGTTGCCCCTTAGGTCTCTTTTATATCTTTCCCCTCTCATCCTAAACCTATGGCCTCTAGTTCTGGACTCCCCGACGCCCGGGAAAAGACTTTGTCTATTTATCCTATCCATGTCCCTCATAATTTTGTAAACGTCTATAAGGTCACCCCTCAGCCTCTGATGCTCCAGGGAAAACAGCACCAGCCTGTTCAGCCTCTCCCTGTAGCTCAAATCCTCCAACCCTGGCAACATCCTTGTAAACCTTTTCTGAAACCTTTCAAGTTACACATCTTTCCGATAGGAGGGAGACCAGAATTGCATGCAATATTCCAACAGTGCACTAACCAATGTCCTGTACAGCCGCAACATGACCTCCCAACTCCTGTACTCAATACTCTAACCAATAAAATAAAGCATACCAAATGCCTTCTTCACTATCCTATCTACCTGCGACTCCACTTTCAAGGAGCTATGAACCTGCACTCCAAGGTCTCTGTTCAGCAACACTCCCTGGGACCTTACCATTAAGTGTATAAGTCCTGCTAAGACTTACTTTCCCAAAATGCAGCACCTCACATTTATCTGAATTAAACTCCATTTGCCACATCTCAGCCCATTGGCCCATCTGGTTCAGATCCTGTTGTAATCTGAGGTAACCCTCTTCGCTGTCCACTACACCTCCACTTTTGGTGTCATCTGCAAACTTACAAACTGTACCTCTTATGCTCGCATCCAAATAATTTATATAAATGACAAAAAGTAGAGGACCCAGCATGGATCCTTGTGGCACTCCACTGGTCACAGGTCTCCAGTCGGAAAAACAACCCTCCACCACCACCCTCTGTCTTCTACCTTTGAGCCAGTTCCCAATCCAAATGGCTAGTTCTCCTTGTATTCTAAGAGATCTAACCTTGCTAATCAGTCTCCCATGGGCAACCTTGTCGAACGCCTTACTGAAGTCCATATCGATCACATCTACTGCTCTGCCCTCAACAATCTTCTTTGCTACTTCTTCAAAAAACTCAATCAAGTTTGTGAGACATTATTCGCTTACTTCTCTACATTTTCCCTGATAATGCACCAAAAACTACAGGCAATTTAGCATGGCCAATTCACCTAACTTGCATATCTTTGGATTGTGGGAAGAAACCAGAGCACCCAGAGAAAACCCACACAGACACAGGTATAATGTACAAACTCCACACAGATAGTTGGCTTAGGCTGGAAGTGAACCCAGGTCCATGGTGCTGCGAGGCTTCAGTGCTAACCACTGAGCCACCATGACGCTCCAAAGAAATAGCCCATCGAGCCTCCTCCACCATTCAATAAAATCATGGACACAGCTCAACGTACCTGCTCACTCATCATAATCCTTAATTTGGAGACCAAAACTGCACTCAATACTTTAGGTATGGCCTCACCAGCACCCTATACAAGTGCACCATAACTTTACTGTTTTTAAACTCCATCCCTCTCGCAATGAAGGATAATATTCCATTTGCCTTTTTAATTACCTGCTGCACCTGCAAACCAACTTTTTATGATTCATGCATAAGGATACCCAGGTCCCACTGTATAGCAGCATGCTGTAATTTTTCACCATATGCACAGTAGTCCACTTTGCTGTTATTCCTGCCAAAACGAATGAGCTCATATTTACCAACATTATACTCCATCTGCCAGACCCTTGCTTACTCACTTAACCTATCTATATTCCTCTGCCGATGTTCTGTCTTCTGCACACTTTACCCTACCTTCCATCCTAGTGCCTTTTGTGAACTTTGAAATACTACACTTGGTCGCCAATTCCAAATCATTTATGTAAATTGTAAACAATTGTAGTCCCAATGATGATCCAGGAGGCATACCACTAGCCACTGATCTCCAACCATAAAAACACCCATTTATCCCCACTGTTGCTTTCTGTTACTTAACCAATCATCTATCCATGCTAATGCATTACCCATAATACCATGCACTGATATCTTGTGCAGCACCCGTTTGTGTGGTACCTTACCAAATGCATTCTGGAAATCCAGATAAACCACATCCACCAGTTCCATGTTGTCTCATACTCCTAACATCCTCAATAGATTCCAATAAATTAGTTAAACATGATCCGCCGTCCATGAACCCATGCTACGTCTGCAGGATGGGACAATTTCTATTCTGATATCTGCTATTTATTCCTTGAGGATAGATTCAAGCATTTTCCCATTACAAAGGTTAAGATAATGGGCTTATATTTAGCTGACTTTTATCTATGTCCTTACATCAATGTGATGTATGCAGTGATTAAGCATCCTGCAGGCTTGAATTAGTCCCGTACCTAAGTGTTTGACATACATTCTGTGGGCAGAATTCTACTAAACATTTGCTCTGTCAGGTATTTGATTCTGTTAAACAATAGGCTGCCCCTTTCCTCTTCCATCTTACATTGCACTCAATGTTTCTTTCCCAACTGTAAAGAGAAAGATCCTATAAATCCATGCGCACGAGCAGTAAACTCAGAATTACAAGTGGCCTTTAGTCAATCAAATCTACACTGCACAAAGTCCTTAAATACTGATCTTGAAGACCATGTTTGTCACTTTTTTCAAGGAAATATAAACTGCATAGCATAGAAACTGAATGGTATTAATCTGGCACCAAACTAATGTTGTCTCTTGTGTGTAAAGAAGTATAAAAGCCTCAGAAGTTTTTTGATGACGGTGGTGCAAAAGCAATTAAGAAATATATCAAATACCATAAATTGAATATTCGGATTTTGTTTAGTTTGGATTATTTTACATCTTGATTTTCACATCCATCCAATTATCGCCACCCTCCACTGACAATAAAAGCATGCTATCATAGTCACTAATAAGAACCAGCTGTAAATTTGTGTGCATGTCCTTATTTTTATATTTTTATTGCAGCTTTGACAATTGTTGAGTGAAGTATGTTACATCCATATAAGCCAATGGTGACAAATGCAGGCAAATATTATGAGGACATTTAACAACCTTCTTAAGAGACATAAATGCAGCAGATTTGTGGTGGGAAGAACAAAATTGTGCATTCTCTTTGATTAGCGGTGAAGGAATGAATGGTGCCATTCATACACGTGCTAAGTAACATTCCATGGATATTTTATTCAATCCTGATGATCAGAAATTCATTTCTGGACAAGATCATTCACAGGAGATCTGGAACCAATATCAACAGGCTTGTGGAGCCTGAACAAGAAGTACAAGACAGTATATTTAATTCATTTTCCAATCTTATAAAGAAAATAAAATAAAAAGATGGAAAGAAATGAGGAATGAAAAGGGATTTTAAAAAAGCAACGACATTTGAAATTATTTATTTCATATTTTTTAAACCTCACTAATAATTAAAAGTTGAAGAATGAATAATCCACATTTGTAAAATTAACTTTCAGTGTCTGAGATGTTCTTTGTTAGGAATTGAGAGTGATCACAACTTTAAAAATTTACTTACACTGGAAAATAAAAGCCCCAACATCAAACACCACACTTTCACATGCTTCTAGCAGAGCCATTCTGATAGAAAACCGACTTAAATCAATCTTTAATTTGATAAGTGTCAATGCTAGAAATTGCTGTCTGACTTACTCTTCAGCGCTAATAGTCAGACAGATATTCTATTGCCCAAAGCAATCTATCGTTTCATCGCAATGTAGGCCTGTTTTCCTGTCAGTTCAATGGTGTTAAGCTAATTGGATGTGGAGATGTCAGGAGGCTGGAAGAGAAAGATGAAGGACTATAACTTGGCCAGGATCAGTGACATATGTTCTGTGCAAGTGTTTTACATTGTGATTAAGTGATGAATGTGTCATGGGTAAATAGCACTCTATCATGTTGCATTTGCCCTGGAAATGATGTTCTGTTTCAGCTTTGCAAAGACAAGAGGATCTGAATGCAGGAATGATTGGAAAGATAAAACATTGAAACCTTCTGATTTTTTCATGCTCTCCTGAGCTCACACACGTTTCTGTGTTCATGCACACACACATGCACGCACTCACTCCATCTATCTCTCTCTTTCTCCTGTACGCGCGCACACATATAAGTTTATGGGGTGAATTTGTATTTGCAGAATAATATTTGCAGATACATTCTATTTTGCTCAAAAAATGCATAACCTGCAAGAAGTCAATGCAGGCAGTCAATCCATATAATATTTGTAAATTCCACTTTGGAAGTCGAACCAGTCTGACTCAAGATTGGGATATAGACAGATTCTAACCTCACCCTTTTAAGGCATTGTTTAAGCTGAGATGTCACTTTTTGCCATAAAATCTTAAATTATCTTGAGAATGTGACTTAAACAAAATTCTGGTATTTGCATATTAAAGAACCGAAACCAGCAAATCCATTCTAAAAGATGAACGACATAACAATTTATGTTTGTTCAATGTATCATTTTATCACTGTAATCATTTGCTGTAAATTCAGTGTCTTATGGTCCTGTTTCACAACCACTTGAGGAAGAAGCAGTACTTTGAATGCTAGTGTTTCCAAATAAACGTGTTGATCTATAACCTGGTGTTGTGTGATTTTTATATCTGTTAGCCCAGTCCAACACCGGCTGCTCCAAATCAAATTATCTGTATGGTCTTTTTTCATGTTGATGTGACCACGAGTGTGAATTTAGTACGCTCAGAATTATTACTAAGAAGTTGATAAGACATTTGAATGTCCATCCCAATGTAACTTTCTTTGCTGATGTTGGTTTTGAAGCCTAACGGCTTTATGATCACTCATGGAAGCTTGCTGAGGAGTCTGCCAAATCCGAACTAATCAAATATTAAATATTTTGATATTTTCAAATGTCACAATTAGAAGCTGTGCTATAATGTAAATGTATTCATGGGCATTATTAAAGACTTTGTTCTGTAAAGGCAAGTTTGCCACTATGTTGAACACTATTATGTAAGCAGTGATATGCATTACAACATTTAACTCAACTGAGAAAGTGTGATAATACTCAAAATGGTGGAAAAGAAAATGAATTAGTTAACTCTCCGGGGTTGTCTTAGACTGAGATTCAAATTCTCAGCAATCCTGAAAATTTGAAATAAAAAGCAATGCCATTAAACACTAAGATAAAATCTGAGGACCTGTCATATTCTGCTGTTAAATTTAAATGAAACACCAATTACAACATGAAAAAAGGTAATCTGGTGTTTTACTTCCAATGGATTCCATTATTAACACTTATAAATGTATTGACTAGTTGGGGCTAGTAAGAATTCTTAGAGTTTCAAAGCTCCAAAACTGCTAATCTCATGGAATTGTAGGAGGAGGATGTGAAGTATCAGATCTTGATTTGTAATTTTAAGAGGATAAATAATCAATAGTTTTTGATGTTCTGACTGAACAACTTGTTTTTTCAACAAACAGATGACTGGAGATTTCTTCAAGACCATTAATAATACCCTTACTGACATAAAATTACTCTTATAGTGCATTAAAAAAGAATGGGTACCCAATGAACATAGTCTACCGATTTCTCAGCAACAAACCTAAACAAGTAGACAAAACTTGTCCAGAAACCCTAGCCATTCTCCCCTACATCCAAGACATCTTGGAAATGACTGCCAGACTACTCAGACCTCTTGGCATCATGGTAGCCCACAAACCCACAGACACACTAAAACAGCAGCTAATGAACTTGAAAGACTCTATACAGACAAGAAGCAAAGCTAATGTCATTTACAACATACCTTGCAAGAGCTGTAACAAACACTACATTGGACAAACAGGCAGAAAGGCAGCTACCAGGATACATGAACAGCAACTCACCACAAAAAGTTATGACCCACTCTCACTAGTATCCTTACTAACAGATGAGGATGAACACCACTTCAACTGGGACAGCACATCTATCCCAGGACAATCCAAACAGAGACACACACAAGAATTCCTCAAAGTATGGCATTCTAACTGCAACTCTATCAACAACACATTGACTTGGATCCCATTTACCACGTACTGAGAAAAAGAACAGTAAATGATGTCATTATAGAAAATGACATCACCAATCCAAGGGACCCTAATCACATAAATGAAAGCGGGCCATACCACCAGTGCTTTATTCGGAGCCTCATTGATGATGTTACCAAGTATGGCGATGAAACATCTGAAAATTAACCTTCCAGCTCAGTAAGCAAACCTACATTCAAAAAGAGATACTGATAGATATTGATAGACAAAGTAAATGGGTAAACTGTGGCAAATGGAGTTCAACATAAGCACAAGTGAGATTATCCATTTTAGACCAATAAGGATACTTTCTAGATAATATTAAGTTAAAAAGAGTGGATTTCTGAAGTGACTTGGGGGTTCAGGTGCATGGATCTTTAGAATTTCATGAATGTGTGCAGAATGTAATCAAAAAAGCTAACGGATCACTTGCCTTTATAGTTGACGACTGGAGTACAGTTATGCTGCACTATAACAAAACCCTAATTAGACCCCATTTGAAGTGCTTTAAGCAGATCTGGGCATGTCACCATTGGAAGGATATATTGGCCTTGGAAGGGGTACAATGTACATATATGAGAATGATGCCTGGAGATCAGAGGTTAAATTATGAGGAGAGATTATGCAAATTAGGCCTGTTTCCTTTTGCAGTTAGAAAGTTGAGGATGATCTGATTAAAGTCTTCAAGATATTACAAGAAAAGACAGGGTAAATAAAGATACATTATTTATATTGTTTAGAGATTCTAGAAGAAAGAGATATCGTCTGAAAATTAGGGCCAGAAAAGGTGTTAGTTTTTTTGGAACTCTCTTTCACAAATGTCAGTGGAATGCTGGATCAATTATTAATTTTAAATCTTAGATTAGATATATTTTTGTTAAGCAAAGTTATTATGGGCCAAAGACGGGTACATGGAGTTAGGCCACAGATCGGTTATGACCTTATTGAATGGTAGAGCGCACTCAAACTGCTGGATGGCCTATTCCTGTTCTTATGTTCCCAGACGTTAATTTATAGATAAGCTTTATAAATGGGAAGTGATTATAACTCCTGAAAAATAGTTAATGGATTCTCGTACCCTACCTCTCAATATTTTCATTAAGTGGATTATTTATGCAGAATGAGGATGATTCATAGGGATTAACATTCAACCAGATTATGTTTGTGGGGCAGTCTTCTTGCGCCACTGTTCATTGAAGCTCCTTAAACAGTGAATTAATTGCTACTTAAGAGGCATATCCTGCCAACTTTGGCACTAACCCAGCAGTGGCCAGGGATTAACCATGCAGAGAGCTTGAGGTGCAAACCATGGTGGAATGCTTGCATCTGGGTTCACAAAGGGTGTTCATCTTCCCAAGTACCAAGTGCCTGACTGAGAGACATTTTGTGAGGAAGATTTTTGAATGATCAGAGAGATAGAAGTTTTTTTTAAATGTTGTATTTGGAAGTAATATATCAATTGTACAGCAGCTCCATTTTGAAATATACAAGTCAACTCTGACCAGTACGTCTCATTCATTGGTTTTATTCTATGTCACTCTTCGACTCTGACCTTTGCTGCCAACCCCATGATATCTTCTTCCCCATAATCACTACTTTGTGAAACTTACCTGCCTTCACTCAACTCTGAAATGGGCCCTGAACATCTAATGCTTCTTGTCCTGACAACAGCCACTGCCTCTCCAATGGTACTGCCAGTCAATCAAGCTGCCAATCTTTGACTGGCCACCATCATTCACTGGGCAGGATTTCTTTCCCCTGATTCCAGTGGATGATCCACCACTTGCCTGTTAACTGCTGCTGACCCATTCCCAGAAAGCAACATTCTGCTATTTGGGGGGAAACAAACACATTCACCTCACACATAATGCGATCTAACTGAAGACGGTTATGTTATCTACTTATTGACAAAGCCAGTTGAAAGATTGATTGTTCCATCGAGATTTATTTTTCTCCCAATTTCAGTTTGAAGTTGAAAAATCACCAATTTTAGCTAATGCCTTTTGTTCGAATATCTTGACTCATGTTATGTAATATCTTGGATTCTTATTTGCAATATAGTAGATTATTTCCTGTCAATCACTTATTTGCAGGGTTAATTAACCCCAGCTCAGAATTTGATCAGAGGATTCATCATTCTGCTGACAGAATAGTGTGTGGGACCCTGGGCAGCATTTTGCCAGATGCAGCCAAGTTATATATCATGCTGGGATCTTTGTCCAGAGAAGGACAATCTGTCCCTCTAAACTGCTGGCCCAATCAGAGTTGCAATTTTACTGCTGGTAGAAGTTCTGACTTCTGAGATTTGAGGAAGGATGTGTTGATGGAGGTGGGGGGTGTGGGTTGGTGGGCACTTCCTGTGCTGCGGCTCCTTCATAATGCAAAGTGAATTGCCATCAAACATCAAAAATGGCTGATAATAGGCTTTTCAGTTGGCTAAATTGACCACCCATTGGGCAGTTTCACCATTGACATTAGTCCATGCTGATGGATTGATGTCATGCTCCTCACCGAACAACTTTCCTATCCTCTTTACAAAAAATTCCAGATCGTCTTCAAGCGGCTTCTAATGTCCAGTCCCAGTCCCTGCCATCATTTTTTTTGGAAATATATTTATTAGCAAATCTTTTTAACTTTACAAACATATAAAATTATTGAAAAATACAATCAATAACAAATATCAGTTTAATAAAAAACCCCACAAATTACAATATAACTATTGTCTACTAACTACTAACCGACCCTATAATACAATACAAACCTGAACACTGTGCAAAGCAACACCAATAAATAAGTAGTAACCAATAGGTCAAAAAAAAAAGAAACGCAAAAAAAAAGACACAAAATACAGAACAGCTATGCTCAGCGGAAAGCCCCCAAACAAAGGAATGGGTCCAGGGCTTGACAAACCTAACCATCTTGGTTAAACAAATGCCTTAGTTAAGATATTTGACAAATCTATACCAAATAAGTCAAGTAGGGCTGCCATGTCTTATAAAAATGGTCTGTTGTGTGGTGTACCATGTTTGTAAAAAAGTCCAAAGCAATGTATTCCATAATTAATTTCTGCCATCCCCGCAAACCCGGCAGGTTCTCAGATACCCAGTTCATCAGAATATTCTTCTGTGCACAGTATTCAAGAGTATTAAATAGTTTCTTCCCATGCCCGTCTAAAGATGGTAAATTCGGTAGACTTAAGAGGAGAGATATCAGGTCTACTTTTACTTCAGTCCTCAATACCCTCCTTATCTCTCCTGCCACAGAACTTCAATAAACACGGAGTCTGTGACATGTCCAGAAGCAATGGGTAAGAGTATCTTCACTTATTTTACATTTGGGCACTCTGAAGATGCCCCTTTTTTAAACTTCGCCAGACAGTCTGGTGCTAGATGAACCATGTGCAGAACTTTTAATTGCGTAGCGCATGTCATATTACAGATTGAGATCTTTCGAGCATTCTCCCATATGATGGCCCATGTTTCAGAAGAGGTCTCCACTCCTAGCTATTGCTCCCAGACCTCACATAACTGCCACCCATCAGGTGATAGAGGGCACTAACCAAAAGGGTGCTTGTGGAATGTAGCAACAATCTCTGTGTCAGACATATAGGGCTTAGTGAGAAGCGTCATCTTCTTCTGGATGAAATCCCTAACCTGAAAAAACAGAAAAGATCTCTGCTGGACAACCCGTATTTACGGCTCAGTTGCTAAAAAGACATCATAACCTCCCCCTCAAACAAGTCTCCCAAACTAGAAACTCCTCTCACTGCCCATAGTTTGAACCCTGAGTCCATCATCCTTGGTCGGAACCCTGGCATGCCAACTATAGGTGTAAGTGGCGAAGTCTTGGATATGCAACCCCCACTCTGACGCATCGCCCTCCATGCCTTGACTGTACTAATAACAATGGGGTTCTGGCATTGGTCCTTAACTGTCCTCATCTTACCAATGAACAACAGGTTAATAAGAGGGCACTTTGCCTGGGAGGCATCAATGTATCCAGCCATATTGAGTTTGGATCGTTACCTACCCAATTACAGACAATGGACAACAGGGAACTCACGTGACACCTCCTGATGTCTGGGAAATCAACTCCTCCCCATCCTTGAGGCAATTACAATTTAGTAAGTTTTATGAGGGGCTGCCCATGATGCCAGACAAAGGAACCAAACCAGCCCATAAGCTTCCGCAGTGTTGACCTGGGAAACATTATAGGGAGCATACACATGGGATAAAGCAAACCAGGAAGAACATTCATCTTAATGAGCAAGATTTGGCCCAGTCATGAAATTGAAAGAGCCTCCCATCTCTGGAGATCTCGTCTAATATTGTCGAGCAAGTGAGCAAAGTTAAACCGAAATAACAGATCAAACTTGGGGTAATAAAAATGCCTAGATATCGGAACCCTGCCCATGACCACTTAAAAGGGAACTTAGGGCTCCCTTCAACTTCTGGAACATCCTTAAGGTTCCCCAAAGGCATAGCCTCTGATTTTGCAAAGTTAATCTTAAATCCTGAAATAGCCCCAAATGAATTGATACACTGTATCAAATGGGGAACGGAGGCCATCGGGTCTGATTAAAACAGAAGGACATCCTCCACATACAGTGTAATCTTGTGTGCCCTCAATCCCACTTCCGGAGCAGTTATGTGGACGTTCTGACGAATGGCCTCTGTCAGCAGCTCTATCACCAATGTAAACAATAACAATGAGAGGGGGCAGCCTTGCCAACTACCCCTACCAATCCTAAAATTCCCAGACTTCACCCTGTTGCTGATGACCATGGCCAGAGGGTGGCAATATAAAACCTCCACCCAAATAGCAAAGACCCCACCCAACCCAAACCATTCTAAGACATAAAAAAGATACGGCCATTCCACCCAGTCAAATGTTTTCTCTGCATCTAATGAAATCACTAACCCCTGAGTTGATCATTGCTGACAAACTTGGACCATATTCAGCAACCTTCTAATTTTATTAGAGGACATACGGCCCCTTATAAAGCTTGTCTGGTCCTCTTTAACAATTTGGGGCAACACATTTTCCAATCTCAGTGCCAGGATCTTAGACAGAATCTTGAAATCTGAATTTAATAGAGAGATGGGCCTGTATGAGGCACAATCCTCAGGAACCTTCCCCTTCTTAAGAATTAAGGAAATATTAGCTTCTCTCAAAGGTGGTGGTAGGCATTCATGCATATGGGAGTGATTATACATCTCCAACATTGGCCCTGTCAGAATACCTCTCAACTCCTTATAAAACTCACCCAGGAGACCATCAGGGCCAGGCAGTTTCCCACTCTGAAGTTGCCTAGCTGCCTCCTGTAGTTCCTGAACTGTCAAGGGGGCATTAAGGAGAGAGAGACTGTTCCAATATTACCCCTGGGTGGTCCAGGTTCTTAAAAAAGGTCTCCATTTTAGCCCTCCTGTCCTCACAACCTTCAGACTGATATAATTCAAAGTAAAAGCTCTGAAATGCGTCATTAATCTTTTTAGCATCATATGTAAGGACCCTGGCGCTGGCTCTGATTGCAGTAACGAATTGGGGAGCACACTTTTTCCTAGTCAGGTACGCTAAATACTTTCCTGGCCTATCCCCATATTCAAACAGCCTTTGTCTCGCAAAAACAAGTTCTTGCTTTGCATTTTGTGTCAGTATTGAATTCAAGGCAGCCCGGAGGGCCGTGATCCGCTGTCGCTTAGTCACCGAAGACTACACAAAAAGGAGCCACCTTGGCAGCTTTCAACCGCATCTCAAGTAGACGCTGCTGTTCCTTCTGTTGTTTCTGGCTAGTGGAATAAGAAATAGCTAATCCCCTCGCAAAGGCCTTAGCAGTCTCCCATAGCATAGACGGATTACTCGCCATGCCTGAGTTGATAGTCAAGAATTCCCGAAACTCCTTCAAAACGTATTCCACAAATTTGGAATCCTTAAAGAGAAAAGGGTCCAAATGTCAGTGCCACAAACCTAGCCCTGCACTCTTGGCCTTAATCTCCAAATATACCGCTGCGTGATCAGAGATAGTTATATTCCCAATTTACAACCAATAATCGAATCCAGAAGGGCCGAGGGAGCCAGAAAGAAGTCAATCTTCGTGTGACATTTATGTGGGTTTGAAAAAAAGGTGAAATCTCTGCCGGTAGGGTGAACACATCTCCAAATATCCACCAGCCCAAACTCCTCACACAAGGCAACCACCTGCTTGACCTGCGAAGAAATAGTTGGGGGCCCACAAGGCATCCAGTCCACTGTTTGATCCAAAACACAATTAAAATCCCCCCCCCCCCCCATAATAATGTGCCATGTTCCAAAAGCACTCAACTTAGTGAAAGCACTAATCAAAAATTTGAGGGGATGCACTAGAGGACAGTAGACATTTAAAATACCATATTCCTCCACATGTATCAGGGCTTTAAGTATCACAAACCATCCCTGCTCATCTTTCACCTGCTCTAACGATGTGAATGGAAGATTTTTCTGAATAAGTACTGCCACTCCGCTCCTTTTAGTAGTAAAGGATGAAAAGAATACTTGGTCATAACCCCCTGTTGTAGATGGGTTTCCTGCAACAAAGTGATATCAACCCTTTCCCTCTGAAGGCTAGAAAGCACTTTTTTACTTTTAACAGACGAATGACTTCCCTTAATATTCCAGGTGCACCATTTAATAAGGTACTTAACCATATCCCCTTTCAGAGACCCTTGAACCCATTGGAGGGAGAACCCTGCTTACAAAGCGCCAAGCACAAGTAAATAAAGATTCATAGAGTTGAAGAACTCTCTCTCTCTCTCTATATATATATACAAAAACTACTCTATCATAACTATAAATGACTATTACTACCAAAAAACTACAAAGAAAACCAACTATAAAACCTTGAATGGAAGACTCTTCCCCCTGCCCATAGGGGGCACTCACCCTACCCATTCCCTCCTTCACAGCTCCTTTAAACCTAGACTGTGCCCCAGCCTGAGGCCAGAAAAAAAAAACAAGGAGATGATCCTTAAATCAACAGAAAAAAGACAAAGTCAGGATGAGCACTCCACCCATCCCTGGCTTCATGTCACCCCAACTTGTGACTAAAAGAGAAACAGAACAAACAAACAAAAAGGTGGGAGACAACAAAGAACATCCACAAAATTTCCCATCACAAAATCCAAATTATAAAAAAAGGAACAACTTATTTCAAGATCTTTTCCTGCTTTCCAAAAAAGAAATTATTAGGGAGAAAGAAAGGAATAAAAAAAGGAAGGGAAAACATGGGGAAAGAAGGAAAAGAGAACAAACATTAACCATATTTTTCAGGCCAATTTGTCTATTTTAAAGTGTCTACAACATTTTTAGCTTTATCCGCTGAGTCACACGTATAAACTGAGTCCTTGTGGCTGAAACAGAGCACTGCAGGGTATCTCATGGAGTACATGATGCCCAGGTTCCTCAGTCTCTTTTTTAACTTCATCGAAGGACTTCCTCTTTCGAATTAAAACTGCAAAGAAATCCTGGAAAAACATGATTTTTTTCCCCCTTGTACAGCAGAGCCTGCGGATCATTTCCTAGTAATCTAGAAACTTCTATACTTTTTGTTTGTCCTTATATGAGTGGAAGTGCACTAGGACCGGGCGGGGGTGCTGCACCAGCCCTGATCTGTGCACTGTAACTCGATAAGCCCTTTCAGTCTGCAGCCTGCTGGACTCCATGTGAAAGCCCAAAAACTTCAGCAGCCAGCTTTCAAAGAAGCTGACTGGCGGTCACCTTCCTCACCTTCAGGGAGCCCAACAATATGGAGATTTATCCTCCGACCTCGATTTCCGAGGTCGTTGATATGGTCTCGCAAGTCCCACACCTCTCACTCCAGCACCTGGATCTGACTAGATGAGGACTCCATCGCAGCTTCCGAGGCCTTAGTTAGACCCTCCACCTCCTCCAGCCGCTCCCCGAGGCCCTGGGTCTCCTGGTCATGCTTCTGCAACATGGATGTGATAGGTTGGACCTGGGCACGAATCTCCCCACAGATCTCCTCAATCGCAGCCCCAACTTTCAAGGTAAGTCTCTCTATTGCCACAGCCAATTTCTGTGAGTCTGTCAGGTCCCGAGGGTTCAGGAGAGGCTGCTGTTGCTGCAGTCTCTGGTATGCCTGGTGTTGCAGGGGAGTGTCCTCCCTGCTGCTGTTTGCTTGCTCTTTTCCCCTTTGGCATCCTTCTCACTCCCAAATATTAACAGATATGTGTTCTGTAAGGTTTTAAATTAATAATTCCACCACATAAGTTGGCCAGGGCTCACAAAAAAAAACAGTATACCTTGGCTGTTAGGCAGAGCTGTCCTCAGCAGTTCTACAGAATCGTCACCATCTTGCTGAGTCCCCGCCATCTTTATTTTAAGTCAATCTTCCGGTGTGAAGTTATTCTTTTGGTTTGAATGTTTTCTCACATCTTGGTGACTAAAACTAAACCCAAGGTATACTGATCACTTTATTACAGTTCCAGGACAGCACCTCAGTGCTGGCTCAGTGGCTAGCCCTGCTGCCTTACAGCTCCAGAAACCTGGGTTCAAATCCACTGTCAGGTGACTGTCCATGTGAAGTTTGCATGATTCCCCTGTGTTTGTGAATGTTTCCTGAGGGTACTCTGGCTTACTTCCAAAGGAAAGCAGGTAAGCTGGATTGGCTATGCTAAATTACCTAAAGTGTTCAAGGGTGTGCAGTCCTGGTGGACTTAGCCATGAGGTTTGGGAGATGGATTGGGATGCTTTGCAGAGGGTCATTGTGGACTTGATGGGTCAAATGACCTTATTCCACACTTTAGGGGCTCTATGTTCTTTTGTTCTAAAAATGTATCTGTGACACAGAAATATTTTCCATATTTTACCTACTCATTATTAATCTATAATAATTCAACTTTAAGTTCCATTTAAAGATTAAAATTGTAAGTAGCAATAAATATGTCCTGCAGTAAAAGAAGAACTAAATTGAACCATAAAGTGCATCAGCATTAGTGTCAGGAAGGATAGATTAGGGACAATGAAAATACATTTAATTAAAAGACAATAGGTGAGAGCAGAGAGAGCACTTTGTCAAATGAAAGTTAAGGGGAACTGTGATTTTCCTAATGTTACTTGCAACTTCCCTAATTAATTTTTTCACATTAATAATTCAGGCTGACAGTGCAAAGCTAAAGTTACTTTAAGGGTATGTTAAAAATTATTCACGATTTTCACAAATTGGAATTGCTACCAATAAGCATTCTTTCCATTGCTCAGGTTATAGGACTTGTATTTTGGCAGATTTAACCTTCAGTCTCTATTGCATGACAAACCTGAGGGAAAAAAGTTCATAATAGGAAACAAGTAATTTGTGTGTATTTTTACCCACCATGATTATTTTTTCAAGTGTCGATTTCAAATATTTGAAATAACAACAATAAATATTCAGAAGTCAGTTGCAATTGTTATTATTGTACTTACACAGGATCAACATCTCAGTTTATTTTCTCTCAGACATGATTTGGAATGAAAAGGAAGTAGGTGGATTGGACAGGATAAATTTCAACTTTCCTCCAGTTATATATCAGGAAGTGTTAGTCTAATTTCTTTAAACTGAACCTAACTGTATTTCTGAGTCAGGACATTTTCCAAAACTATGATATTCCACTAATGTAGATTAGCCCCTTGGTTTACACTGGGCTGACTAATGCAACTCTTTTGACTATGGAATGACCTTTAAACCATACTCACCTCACCACAAAATGATTGTTGCTGCTGGATACAAAACCAATGGAAAGAGTTCTATTACCGCAAATGTATGATAAATTAAGGAATTGAACAAAATCATAACATTTACCAATTTACAAAATGCTTGATAGTGAAAGGAAGTAGTCCAGGAAATAAAATAAATATTTAACAGATTTGTGTACATGTCTCAATCAATGGCTGAAAAAAAGATGTTTGATACCTTTTTTTAAGAGCTTTGGCGAAAATTTGTTTGTTTGGGCACCTCTGATTGTGAAACACAGCTGATGTCCTCTGTGAATTGACAAGGAGCTGAATCATTCTCATACAGGGAAGCAGTGGCATTTGGTAATGTTACAGGTCTTGAATATTTGCAACCAGAACATGTCCAACCTCCACCTTCCTGCCACCTGCCAGCCCCACCACAATACAGCAGCAAAATTGAAATCTAACCAACAATGCAGAAAGTTACATAAGCAAGATGAATCCAAGTTGGACCATTAAGGCTTGATCTGTCTCTTCTTGATTCATTAGCAAAATGAAAGTAGAGGTTATTGATGGTGCCAACTCGCATGGAAAATCCTGCTCACTGAAGCTCAGTTTAGGTTTTGCCCACCTTCAATGCAATCTCAGTTCCAACATGAAAATAAACAGCTGAATTCCAGAGGTGCTTGATATTGAGGTAGTAGTTGATCAAGTGTGAAAAAATTGGAAACTGAGGGGAAATTTGTTTGGTGGTTGGATTCATGTCTAGATCAATTGAAGGTATTTGTGATTTCTTGAAATTGGTCACCTCAGTTCCAGGACATCTCTGCAGGTTTTCCTCAGGGCAGTGTTCTCAGCCTAGTAATCTTCAGTTGCTTTATCAATGACCTTTCCTCTATCCTCAGCTCAGAACTGGGGAACGTCCACCAATGACTATAAAATGTTGGGCATCATTCATGACTTCTCAAACACTGAAGTAGTCCATTTTGAAATCCAACAAGAACTACACAATATTCAGGTTTGGGCTGGCAAGTCGCAGGCAACATTCTCACCTCAGTAGTTGTGGCTAATGACCATCTTCAACAAGCGGATCTAATCATCTTCCCTTATTATTCAATGGCATTTAATGGCATTAGCATCATTCAATCTCCAATATCCCAGGCATACCATTGACCAGAAATAAAGCTTCACCAGCCATTTCTATATTGTGGTCCCAAGAGCAGACCAGAGACAATGAATTCTGCTATGACCAAATCAGTGATAATCCCCAAAGTCTGTCCACCAGCTTATAAAGGCACAAGTCAGGAGTTCGCTGGAATACTCGCTGCTTGCCTGGATAAATGAACTCCAACAACATTCAAGATGGCATGGCATCAGCTAGAACAAAGTAGCCTGTATGATTGGTGAACAGTGGTATGGCAACCAATGTACAGAGGTAGCAGTGTGTACTATCTGCAAGATACAGTGCAACAACTAAGGCTCCTTCAACAACTTCCAAACCCCAAATCTCTACCTCCTTGAATAACATGACTAGCAGATTCATGCAAACACCACACTGCAAACATCACCTCCAAGCCAAACACCAATGTGACTTAGAAATATATCACGGTTCCTTCACCATTGCTGGATCAAAATCATGAACAGCACTGTGGATGTGCTTACATCCTATGGAGTGTGGCAGTTCAATAAAACAGTTCATTACCACTTTCTCCAATGCAAAATGTACAATAAATTTTGGACATTCCGTGATATTCATATATCATAGGTGAATAAAAAAAACACATACAACTCTGGATACGATTCCCTCACCAACATTTCTCCCAAAACCACTTATCACAGTCTACATTTTAAATTGTATTCATTCTACTCCTTTTCACAGTAAAAGATGGGGTTTGAAATGGAGCAGTCATAATACTGCATCAACATTCCAAATAGTTACAGTTTCAGACCTTAATAATAGGAAGCTGTGAAATAGAGTTTCCTCCCACAGTTCAAAATGGTGCAGGTTAAGTGGATTGGCCATTCTAAATTGCCCACAGTGTCCGGGGATGGGCAGGCACAGTGGGTTAGCCATGGGAAATGCAGGGTAACAGTGATAGGGTAGTGGGGTGGGTCAGGGTGGAATGTTCTTCGGAGGGTCAGTGAGACTCGATACACCAAACAGCCTGCTTCCACACAGTAAGGATTCTATGATTCTACGAAATGTGAGGTGTTTACAGAGCAACATCATTTTGTAAAATTTAGATAGTCAATAAGTGCAGTCATGTCGGTTTCACACACATTCTAAGTCTATATATAGAAAGTCTTATATTTCTTGGATTTGTGTAGTCTTGGATGCAAGAAAATTGTTTAATTTAAAACGAGAAACACAGCTACATATTAAATTTCACTTGTGAGATTATGCATTTTTATTGGCATGATTCTAAGGAATTAACAAGGACAGTCTAATAGTACTGAGCTGACTATTATTATTCCTTATTTGATTTTCTTTAAATAAAGCTTTTGATAAGGTACCCCAAATTAAGATGCTTAGCAAAATTAAAGTACATGAGGAAGAGACAATATAGTGGCATATAGTGACTGAAAACAGAGTTATAATAAATGGATCATTCAGACTGTGAATTATGCAGACTGTGACTTTAAGAGGAAGCAAGGATCAGTATTTGGGCCCCAGTCATTAGGTGTGGATGTGGGGTCCAAATGTAATATTTCCAAATTTGCAGATCATACGAAGCTGAGCAGAAATGTATATTGTGACTGAAGAAGTAAGATATTTTCATGAGGATTTGGACATGATTAGCAATTATGCAAGAACATAGCAGATAGGATATATCATGAAAAAATGCAATTACCCAGTTTGGTCAGAAGAACATATGTGCAAGGTATTCCTAAAAGTTGAGAGGTTGAAGGCGTAGATATGCAAAAAAGACTTGAGTGTCACTGTCAATATGTCACTGAAAGCAAACATTCAGGTGCAGCAAGCTTATTAGGAGAGCTAATAGCCTTTATCACAAAAGGTTTTGAATACAGGAGCAAAGACATTTTGCTTCAATTGTGTAGGAGCTCGGTTAAATCAAACTTGGACGATTGTGTGGAGTTTTGGCCTCCTTATTCCAATAAAAATAATATTGCCACAGAGAAAGTGCAATGAACATTCACAAAATTTGTCGCAGGATGGTGGAACTGTCCTTTGAAAACAAATTGGGTACTGGGCCTATATTTTCTAGAATTTCAAAGATTGTGATATGATGTCAATGAAACCTACAAAATACTTAAAGGGATGAACAGGGTAGAAGCACCTGTGATGGTTCCTGTGGTTTGAGAATCTAGAACCAGGGGTTACAATTTAAAAATAATGAGAATGTCATTTCGGACTGAAATGTGGAGAAATTGCTTTACTCATAGAGTTGTGAATTTTTGGAATTCTCCATCTTAGAGGGCTGTGGAAGCTTAGTCTTTTACTATATCTAAAGTAGAGAGTGATAAATCTTTGATGATGAAATGTATAAAGGGTTATGGAAAAAGCATTGATAAACACATGGGCTCAATGGGCGAAATAGCCTCCTTCTGCTCCTATACTCTTATTCTTGTTGATGACCATTTGCTGAACTTGTGATATTATGAGTCACAAATTTCCCTATATGTTAATAGTACTGTGACTTTGTTATTATGGGAAATCAGAATAAGTATTCCAAACTACATTTTCATGTAAGTAAAGAATTGTTAGTTTGCTTGTCACAATCTATAAGATCTATAACTCCTGAATTTTGAAGATTAAATTGGTTGGATTACAATCATTGTGGACACAGTGCAATCTGTGTAAAAACAATGAAATACAGGGCCTATTATTTTAAAAACTGCTTGATATCCAAAACAAATCCTAAATTCATACCAATCAGTATCCTTTATTTTCTGATTTTTTTTATAGCATGGTGGCACAGTGGTTAGCATTGCTGCCTCACAGCACCTGAGGGTTCAATTCCCGCCTCAGGCGACTGACTGTGTGGAGTTTGCACGTTCTCCCCGTGTTTGCGTGGGTTTCCTCCGGGTGCTCCAGTTTCCTCCCACCGTCCAAAGATGTGCAGGTCAGGTGAATTGGCCATGCTAAATTGCCCGTAGTGTTAGGTAAGGGCTAAATATCGGGGTATGGGTGGGTTGCGCTTCGGCGGGTCGATGTGGACTTGTTGGGCCGAAGGGCCTGTTTCCACACTGTAATGTCATCTAATCTAATCTAATCTAAAAGTGAAAAAGGGTAACGGTTGACACAAGCTTGATGTATGGGCTCTTTCCCAAAATGTCAAATTAGCTGCTCCTCAGATGTCGCCTGACCTGTTCTGCTTTTCCAGCACCACACCCTCGACTCTGATCTCTAGCATCTGCAATCCTCACTTTCTCCATAGGCTGGATGCTATGCATCCGATATGAAAAGGAGCATTAGAAGCCCATATAGCCTTTCAAGTCTGCTCCACCATTCAAAATGAACATGGAGAACTTTCTACCTCAATTTAACTTTAGCATCATATCTTCTTATCCCTAGATTTCCTAATGTCCAAAAAAAATCTCTATTTTTTAAAAGACTCAATAGTTGAGTATTGTAATAAACGTGAGATATACTATCATTTGGAAATTCAAAATTTGCACATAGAACTAGATGTACTTTGGTTTCAGTTCTGTGCAGGTGCGTTTCTTATTAAGGATTTCAGAAAGGTATTTGGATTAGTGATCTAAATACATCATTTCCAAGAAAGCATGCAATTCAGTCAGTTGCCAAGCAGGATACCTGTCGTGTTTATTGCTGAAATGTTTATACTGCTGAGCTTTGACAGTCAGTGATAAAAGATTAGTGGACTTTAGTTGAGTCCGAGTTCAGTTCAGATGAATGAGAGGTTCAGTTCAGGTGAACCATTCCTTTCTTGCAGTAAAATGAAGTTTTCAGTTCAACAGAACAATCAGTCTAGCAGAAGGGCTTCAGTTTGTGATGTCTCTAAGTTTTTGAATGGTTCTATAGAAGCTTTCATGCTGTCAGAATTGAAAAGAGGTCATCAGGTCATCAGACACTCCAATTGCAATTTCACTAAAATCCAATATAATTGCACTGAGACCTCCTGATTCTGATACTCAATTCCTTTCTAAAAAAGATTAACTACATAGTATTTCTTTCCTAATTGCTTACTGAACCTATATGTTACCTTGGCATGCTTACTGATTACTGATAGCTCCGAGGGTGTATCATTTAAATAATATTTCTTTGCATTCTTCATAGAAGCCTGATCTCCTCTCCAAAGAAAGAGTACACTTGCATCAGAAATAATACAATAAAAGATAATTGGACTGATGACTGGAATGAATTCTCTAATGAGGAATCATTGCATTGACAAACCTTGTATTCTCAAGAATTTTGAAGAATGAGAATTGAACCAATTCTTAATGATAGAATTCTTAAAGATTTTGACAGGGTAATGAAAGCGTATATCATATCCTGCTTTGTAAATGCATCTTTAATTTTCCCTGAATTGCATTGCCAACAAAATTTCAGAAAAATGAAAGACACTGCAACTGTTTTATGAGAAAGCAGTGTGACAGATGACTGCTGTGTGAAAAGCAGCTATTATGACAAATTGAATGACACTCAATAGATTGAAGTTGACGAATGACACTACCATTTCAGTTACAGCATCCCCGTTGGATTCTCAGCTGGCAAGTCAACCAACAGATTTCCTTGAAGCTAAATAAAAACACCCTGACTTTCCATTTAAATGCATGCCTATCTCCACACTGCAGCCATCACCACCCTAAGTGCAAGTATATATATATGTGCATGTGCACCTATGGGATCAGCAATGGATATACAGAAATAAATCTGAGTGGCTGTCCATGTGTTTTGTGTTAATTAGCACTAGCAGCAAACATTAAATGAGCACTATTTAAGTGCACAGAGAAAAAAATGATGCATGCACATTGGTGCTTCATAAAGGAATTAAACTTTTGAGGCTGCATTTTTCCCTGCTTCATTCCCTGAATATGGGATTCAGATCAAGTTATGATATAGAGGCAGTATCAAGACTCACAAACTTTATTTTTCCAGAATGTCACTCTCTGAATGCAGATTTTTGGCCCAGCTGATGTCTGGAACAGCATGGATCCAAAATACACTGGTACTGTCCATGTGCCAGTTTCCCAACCCCGTTCCCAGTATTGGTTGCTTTAGTAAAGTGCATGCAAAACCTGGTGAGTTCCATCTTACCATCAAATGAAGGGCAGCCAATGACACTGATTAAGAGCTTTGCCAACACTAAATGACAGGCACCAGGTGCAATTTTGCAGTCAGCCTCCAGTTTTCATAAAATCATAGAACCCCTTCAGTGTGGAAACTGGCCCTTCAGCCCAACAAGTCTACACCAACCCTCTGAAGAATAACTCACCCAGACCCATTCCCCTACATTTACCCTGACTAGTGCACCTAACCTACACATCCCCAAACGCTATGGGCAATTTAACACAGCTAATTCACCTACCTGCATATCTTTGCACTCTGAGAAGAAACTGGAGCACCCAGAGGCAACCCGCACAGACAGAGGAATAATGTGCAAACTCCATACAGACAGTCACCCAAGGCTGGAATTGAGTCCAGGTCCCTGGTGCTGTGAGGCAGCAGTACTAACCACTGAGCCACCGTGCCACCCTCCATGGTAAGCAGGGAAGCTGCCTGAAAGCAGGCACCTTGTGGCATTTTGAAGGAGAGTGGGGTGGTAGAAGCACTCCAAAAGGCCTGGCCTGGGTGGGGATGCAGGAAAATGACTTTCTCATAGAATCCCTACAGTGTGGAAACAGGCCCTTTAGCATAACAGGTCTGTACCTACCCTCAAAGAGTATCCTACCCAGACCCATTCCCCTACTCTATTTCCCTTGATAGTTCATCTAAACTCCACATTCCCTGAATATTATGATCAATTTAGCACAGCCAATTCACCTAACCTGCACATCTTTGGATTGTTGGAGGAAACCAAAATGATGGGGGAAAATGTGCAAACTCCAAACTGTCACCTGAGGCTGGAATTGAACTGAGGTCCCTGGTGCTGTGAGGAAGCAGTGCTAATCATTTAGCCACCCCTACTCATTGCAGCACAGCCTGGCTCTTTCTTCTTTCTTTGTGTATTTTATTTATAAATGGCTAGAAGACCTTTGAAATTATGTTACAGCACATGCTCACCAGTCACTGGAAAACCTCTGAACATCATCCAGTTTTGAGGGCTTGTTGATCACCTTTAAAACTGGATGACTGTGTCCAAGATTACAGCCATTAAATGTAAGGCAATGTGGTATAAATGCACAGGTTGTCCAATCACATAAGTATCAAGGTCAATGTAGCAATCATACAAGTGCTTGTTATCTTTCTTCTCCAATCCAGAAAGGTTTATATTTGACCCTTGTGATTTGTGTGGGTTGACTACAGTGAGCTAAAAAAATCAACATTTCAGGCAAAAGCCCTTCATCAGGAATGAGGCTGGGAGCCTCGGGAGTGGTGAGATAAATGGGAGGGAGGTGGGGCTGGGGGAAGATAGCTGAGAAATGGAGATGGCGTAAAGGTGATAGGTCAGAGGGAAGGGTGGAGTGGATAGGTGGGAAGGAAGCTGGACAGGTGGAATTGGTCATGAGGGCAGTGCTAAGCTGGAAAGTTGGAACTGGGATAAGGTGGGAGGAGGGGAAATGAGGAAACTGATGAAATCCACATTGAGGCTGTGGGTTTGGGGGTTCTGAGGCAGAAGATGAGGCGTTCTTCCTCCAGGCGCGAGTGGTAAGGGAGTGGCGATGGAGGAGGCCCAGGATCTGCAGGTCCTCAGTGGAGTGGGAAGGGGTGTTGAAGTGTTCGGCCATGGAGCAGTGGGGTGGGTTGGTGTGGGTGTGCCAGAGCTGTTCTCTGTTGGGGAGACAGGACGCCTACTTGCAAAGCGCTTTTGGTCCTGTGACCAAACATTTCAACTCCCCCTCCCATTCCACCGAGAACATGCAAGTCCTGGGCCTGCTCCATCACGATTCCCTCACCAACCGACACCTGGAGGAAGAACACCTCATCTTCCGCCTTGGGACCCTCCAATCACATGGCATCAATGTGGATTTCACCAGTTTCCTCATTTCCCCTAACTCCACCTTATCTCAGTTCCAAACCTTCAGCTCAGCACCCTCCTCATGACCCATCCCATCTGTCCATCTTCCTTCTCACCTATCCACTACACCCTCCCCTTCGACCTATCACCTTTACCTCACCTCCATCCACCAATTGCACTCTCAGCTACCTTCCACCCAGCCCTATACCCTCCCATTTATCTCTCCATCCCCGAGACTCCCAGCCTCATTCCTGATGAAGGGCTTTTGCCTGAAACATCAATTTTCCTGCTCCTTGGATGTTGCCTGACCTGCTGAACCTTTCCAGCACCACACACTCAACTTTAATCTCCAGCATCTGCAATCCTCACTTTTGCCTACAGTTAACTAGAGCCATGAGCCTCTCAAACTTTTTTACTCTTGTGCATATCAGTAAAATTGTCATGAAAGAAATATGTGGGTGCTGAGCTTTATGTTGGGCTTTAAGATACTATTGTTACCTGTACATGGAGATCCTCATCTGGATTATCTCTGGATATGGGTAGCTGAACATACATTGTCCCAAGGCTGCTTGCTCCTAACCTCAAAGTAAGGGTCTGCAGGTCCTTATGAACTGAAACATTCTGTTTTAAACATAAGAACAGGACGAGGCCCCATCATTCAATACAATCACGGCTGGTTGAACACATCAGTGCCTTTTATGCATCCATCCCCAATGCCCTGTATGCCATTGGCAATCAGAAATATATTAATATCTTCCTTAAATATACTCAAAATGAGCTTCCACTGCCCTCTGTGGTAGAGATTTCCAAATGTTCATAATTCTTTGAATAAAACAATTTCTCCTGGCATCTAAATGGTATTGCTCTTGCTTTTGAATTGTGCCCCTGGTTCTAGACTCCCTATCCAGGGGAAATATCTTCCCTGTATTTACCTGCTTTATTTCTTTATGCTTTTGTAATTTTTTTCTTATTCTTTGAAACTCAGGAGAATACAGGCCTAGTTTTCACCCTCTCTCATCTTAGAACAGTCCTGCTAGCCCAGCAACATGTCTCATGAACATTAGTCGCATACCCTCGATAGAAATAATATCGTTCTTCAAATAAAGAAACCAGAACTGTACAGAGCACTCCCAGTTCCACTTATCCAAGCTCTTGCACAGCTGAAGCAAGATTTCTCTACACCTGTACTCATATCCTTTTGAAATAAAGGCTAACATTCCATTAGCCTTCCTAATAGCTTTCTGTATCTGCATGTAGTCCTTCAATAACTTCGTAAAAATTCTCTTAGTTCCATTTGTACATCTGCACTTTCCAACTTCTCTACATCTATGAAATACACTTTATGTCTGTTCCACCTACCAACATGGATAACTTCACATTTTTCCATGTTATATTCCAACTGCCATGTTCATAGAATCCCTACAGTGTGGAAACAGGCCATTCAGCCCATCCAGTCCACACTGATCCTTTGAAGAGCATCCCACCCAGACCCACCACACTGCCTTATCCTTGTAACATTACACTTCCCATGGTTAATGCACCTAGCCTGCACATCCCTGCAGCAATTTAGCATGGCCAATCCCCCTAACCTGCACATCTTTGGACTGTGTGAGGCACCCAGAGGAAACTCACACAGACATGGAGACGATGTACAAACTCCACACAGAGAGTCCAACAAGGTTGGAATCGAACACGGGTTTTTTGGCATTGTGTTCTTGGCCATTAACTAAGCTTGTCCAAATCCTCCTGAAGCTGCTTGATATCTTCCTCACAACATACATTCTCACTTAGCTGTATCATCCACAAATTTGCAAGCTTACATTTGGTCTCCAAGTTCAAATCATTGTTACATGTTATAAACAGCTAAATCCAAATACTAATACTTGCAGAACCCACGAGTAACTTCCTGCTAACATGAGAATGACCCATTTAATTTGACTTGCTTTTCTGTCTTTTAGCCAATCATTAATCCATGCCAGCACACTATCTCCAAATGCTTGAATTTTTATTTTAAACCTGTGAGAAATTTCATCAAAGTCTTTTGAAAATCTAGATATACTACATCCATTAATCTCCTTTATCAGTTTTGTTCAAGACATCTGCAAAACTCCAAGTTCACCAAACATGATTCCCCTTTCACAAATCCATGCTGACTATGCCCACTCAGTTCATTATCACCCAAGAGTCTATTTATCACATACTTTTATGCATTTTCCTCTAACTGATCTACTGCTAGGTCCCTGATTCTTGTTTACTCTCATTCTCCATTCTTAAATAATGAATGACATTTCTAAACTACCAATCCACAAGAAACCTTCTAGCATTTATATAATTTTGTAAGATAATCACCAATCAACTATCGACATAACAATCTCCTTCAAAACCCTGGGATTAGATTAGATTAGATTACTTACAGTGTGGAAACAGGCCCTTCGGCCCAACAAGTCCACACCGCCCTGCCGAAGCGTAACCCACCCATACCCCTACCCCTACATCGACATCTACATCTACATCTACCCCTTACCTAACACTACGGGCAATTTAGCATGGCCAATTCACCTGACCTGCACATCTTTGGACTGTGGGAGGAAACCGGAGCACCCGGAGGAAACCCACGCAGACACGGGGAGAACGTGCAAACTCCACACAGTCAGTCGCCTGAGGCGGGAATTGAACCCAGGTCTCTGGCTCTGTGAGGCAGCAGTGCTAACCACTGTGCCACCGTGCCGCCCTAATGGATGAAGACCATAAGATCCTGGGAATTTATCAACTTTCAGGCCCATTAATTTATTCAGTACAACCTACTTATTAATGGGAATTTCTTTGAACTGTGCATACTCCTTAGATACTTGGATGTCTAGTTTTGGAAGATTGCTGATATCTTGCTCAGTAAAGACAGAAACAAAATAACCACTTAGCTTCTCTGTCATGTTCCTGAATCTGCATGTAGTGGATCCACATTTTTTATCCAAATAATTTCTTTCTACATATTTGTAGAAGTTTTCACCATCCATTTTTATGTTTCTTGCTACAATACATTCATATTCTGCTCTCCCTTTCCTCATCAGTTTTTTGATCCTATTTTGCAATCCTCAGAATTACTAATATTTCTGACAGATTTATAGGCCTTTTCTTTTAATCTTATGGAACCTAGTTTCATTTCACAGCCATGCTTGACTGATCTTTTTTTGATTTTTCAAATCAAGATTTCAAACATTGTTGCTTTAGGTCGTGTAATAGTTTTTTAAATAATATCTCTTGCCTCTGCACTGTCATGTTTTTAAATGTTATTTTCCAAATCCACCTCAAGCAATTTGTACACTCTTCAAACTTTTGAGTTGCATTGTGTTTCCGAGTTATCAGTAAATTGCTGGGTATGGGTTATCAAATATGACTCCACTACTTCTGTAAGAAGAAAGTATTTTTTCTTGACTTCATCTACTGTTGCCCTCAAGAGTGTTTCTGACATTATTGGCACCTTAACTGCATGATAGACTATTTCATCATTTAACAAACAGCTGGGTTGTTAAGCATATTCAAGGGATGCAGGAAAGCAGGAAAGTAGAGTTCAGAATTATCAGATCAGCTATGATCCCTGTCAATTAGCTCAACAGGCTGAATGGCAGACATCTGCTCCGATACGTAGAAATATCTCAGCAGTCTAAACCTAAATCTTTTTATATGGAGATATAAAATAGTACTTACAAAATTTACAAAACCATTTAAAAATCTATCATTAATATCCTTTAAGAATGGAAACTGTTGTTCTTACCTTGTCTGGCCAACATGTGACTCTTGAAAAATGTGGTTGATTCTTAACTGCCTTTAGAAATGATCTCATAAGTCACTCAGTTCCAATATAATTAGGGACAGGCAACAAATACTGGCATTCCTGAAGAAGGGCTCATGCCCGAAACGTCGATTCTCCTGCTCCTTGGATGCTGCCTGACCTGCTGCGCTTTTCCAGTAACACATTTTCAGCCCAGAAAGCAGTGCCCACAAAAAATGATACCTAAGCTTTGTGATGAATCACAATCTGGAATTCAGTCCCATGAGTTAATGTGCAATGCTTTCATATCTCTTGGATGATGCATTTGTGGCTACAATATAGTGATTGGATATGGATTATAGCATATCAGAGTATCAAGAGAAAGTAGACTCTCTTTACTAATTTCAAAAACTGTCTTCCAGGTTGAGTAAGGCTGGCTAAGGAGATAATTGCTCCCACTTGATCAGTTGTGCTGTACATCATTTCTGCACTTTAGTGCCTGAAATTCGCTGGTGGTTCTCATTTTCTCTGGATCCATTGACATGGATGTCTTTGGAAAATGTGCCAAATTATCACTAGCAGACAAACCAGGACAGAGTTCCCTCCTTAGTCCTTTATTTAACCAAGTGAGATCCACGCACAATCATTGCTTCTAAGATATGAACACCTGAGCACCACTGTCTCCATTCGATCATTGCCAACCTGACCTTGATTTCAATCACGCAAAATGAGATCTACCATTCCCAGCAAAAAGATGAGGAATTTTCCTCGGATTGTGCAAACAGATGAGTTACCATCTTCTTAGAGAGAAACGTAATGCTTCTGCTTCAGTTTTCCTAAACCTTTGAATAACTTTGGAAATCTTGATCTGAACTCTCTCCCATTTTATCCTCATGTTTTGTGTCCATTTGAAGAAACTCAGACGAATGCAAGCCTTTCTGCTAAAATATGGGGTATACTGATACCTCAGTATATACAAAAGGTTTCACGGAAAATGTGACCTCAGATTAAGCTTCATACTCCTCAGTATCTGGGCCTCATGGTCTTTGGCGTTTTATCTTAAAGACTTCAACCCATGCAAGTTGTCAGTGCTGAAAAAGATACTCCTGTGTCAAGTTGAAATCCTGTTTCAAACCCCATCATCTTGAAGATGATGATCAACAACCTATTTTCATTCTCTTTGCTCTCGCTTAGGAATGTTGTCTTCACCTTTTGTTCTGTGTCTTTAAGTTTTACCTTTCTGCATAATTTTCAATTCTCTCTGGAAATGTTCCTAATGCGGGACTTATTCTTTGTTTTTGAGGTGATTGAAGACCATTAGCTTATAATATTTTACAGTGTTCCAGCTGCTCACCTCTAAAGCACTCAGCACCCCCTGCTGGAGAATCATTGCTTTTGATGCAGTTTCGATCCACAGTTTGTTCAACCTAATATGGGCAATGATATGTTCAGCAGACTAGCCAGTGTCCCACAATACTAATTGATATTAGACCCCAATTTTTGTTTGTGGGAGGAATTGGTTTGCTTGTTCCAGTGGCTTCATACCCATAAATCCAATCACTTGGATTAAACAAGGTCATCCATCATGCTGACAACTATGTAGTATCTAATTAAGTCATCCTTCAAAGCTGCATAATTGTAACGTTCGGCAGGTTGAAACAATTCTATTAAAAAAGACTTCTGCTGATTCTCCTCAAACATTAAGACTGTTGATTAGATCTTGCCCAATCTGACTTGCAAAGTTCTTTTGGAGTGAAAGTTGAATGCTTTTCTCAATGCATCATACTCCATTTGACTTTCTGCCACACTTTGTTTTACTAGATCAGTATCAGTTGTAGGGCCTATGGCACCTAAGAATGTACTGATGTGATGGCGTTATTCCTCTGCCTTCTCAGCCTGTAGTCTTTCTATAGGCCTGAGCTCCCACTTCTGGTCTTGTGGGCAGTAGGTGTTGTCAAATGAACATAGAATGTAGAACATAGAACATTAGAGCACATGACGCTGCCTTGATGTTGCGCTGATCTTTGGAGCCAAATTGAAGCCCATCTATCCTACACTATTCGATTTTCATCTGTATCTTTATCCAATGACCATTTAAATGCCCTTAAAGTTGCTGAGTCTACTACTGTTGCAGGCAGTGCATTCCAGGCCCCTCCCACTCGGTGTAAAGAAACTACCTCTGACATCTGTCCGATATCTATTACCCCTCAGTTTAAAGCTATGTCCCCTCATGATAGTCATCACTATCTGAGGAAAAAGGCTTTCATTGTCCACCCTATATATCCCTCTGAATATCTTACATGTCTCAAGTACGGCACATCTCAACTTTTTCCTCACTTACAAAAACAGCCTGAAGTCCCTCAGCCTTTCCTCACAAGACCTTCCCTCCATACCAGGCAACATCCTAGTAAATTTTCTACGCACCTTTTCCAAAGCTTCCACATCCTTCCTATAATGCGGTGACCAGAACTGTATGCAATACTCCAAGTGCAGCTGCACCAGAGTTTTGTATATCTACAGCATGACCTTGTGGTTCCAAAACTTATGCTCGACCAAAAAAAGCTAACACACCGTATGCCTTCTTAACAACCTTATCAACCTGGGTGCCAACTTTCAGGGATCTATGTACATGAACACTGAGATCTCTCTGCTCACCTACATTGCTAATTTTACCATTAGCCCAGTACTCTTTATTCCTGCCGCTCCTTCCAAAGTGAATCACCTCACACCTTTCTGCATTAAACTCAATTTGCCAACTCCCAGCCCAGCTCTGCAGCTCACCTATGACCCTATGTAACCTGCAACATCCTTCAGTACTATCCACAACTCTACCCACATTAGTGCCATCTGCAAATTTACTAACCCATCCTTCTACGCCTTCACCTAGGTCATTTATAAAAACCACAAGAGCAGTGGACCCAAAACAGATCCTTGCAGTACATCACTAGTAATTGAACTCCAGGGTGAACATTTTCCATCAACCACCACCCTCTGTCTTCTTTCAGATCACCAATTTTCTGAGCCAAACTGTTAAATCACCCTCAATCCCATGCCACCATATTTTGTGCAATATCCTACCAAGGCGAACCTTATCAAACACCTTACTGAAATCCATATGTACCACATCAACAACTTTACCCTCATCCACCAGTTTGTCACCATCTCAAAGAACTCAATCAGGTTTGTGACGCATAACCTAAACTTCAGAAAATCATGTTGACTATCCCTAATCAACTTATTCCTCTCTAGATGCTTATAAATCCTATCTCTTAAAACCTTTTCCAACACTTTACCCATAACTGAAGTAAGGCTCACTGATCTATAATTACTAGGGTTGTCTCTACTCCCCTTCTGGTACATGGGGACAACATTTGCAAATCCTCCAGTCTTCTGGTTCTATTCCTGTCGACAATGCTGACATAAAGATCAAAGCCAAATACTCTGCAATCTCCTCCCTGGCATCTCAGAGAATCCTTGGATAAATTCCATCTGGCCCAGAGGATTTATCTATTTTCACACTTTCCAGAATTGCAAATACCTCCTCCTTGTGAACCTCAATCCCATCTAGGAGAAAGTGAGGACTGCAGATGCTGGAGATCAAAGCTGAAATATGTATAGCTGGAAAAGCGCAGCAGGTCAGGCAGCATCCAAGGAGCAGCAGGAATTCCTGAAGAATGGCTTATGCCCGAAACGTTGATTCTCTTGCTCCTGGGATGCTGCCTGACCTGCTGCGCTTTTCCAGCAATACATTTTTCAGCTCAATCCCATCCAGTCTAGTAGCCTATATCTCAGTATTTTCCTTGACAACATGGCATTTTTCCAGTGTGAATACTAACAAAAAATATTCATTTAGAGCTTCCTCCATCTCCGCAGACTCCAAGCACAACTTTCCACTAGTATTTTTGATTCGCTTGACAAGAGATTCAACTTCTTTAGTAAACCACAGCTCCCTCGCTCAACCACTTCCTCCCTGTCTGACAGGTACATACTTATCAAGGACACACAGTCACTGTTCCTTGAATAAATTCTACATTTCAATTGTGCCCACGCCCTGTAGTTTCCTTCCTCATCCTGTGCATTCTAAATCTTGTCTAATCTCATCAGAATTGCCTTTTCCCCAGCAATAACTCTTGTCCTTTCCATTGTTCAAATAAGCATAACCAAATTGTAGTCACTATCACCAAAGTGCTCACCTACCTCCAAATCTCACACCTGGCCATGTTCATTACGCTGTACCAAATCCAATGTGGCCTTGCTCCAGTTGATTTGTCCACCTACTATATCAGGAAACCATTCTGCACACGTTGGACAAAAACTGACCCATCTAAAGTACTTGAACTATAGTATTCCCAATCAATATTTGGAAAGTTAGTCCCCTATTACTAGGTAAAAACAATGACTGCAGATGCTGGAAATGAGATTCTGGATTAGTGGTGCTGGAAGAGCACAGCAGTTCAGGCAGCATCCAAGTAGCTTCGAAATCAACGTTTCGGGCAAAAGCCCTGATGAAGGGCTTTTGCCCGAAACATCAATTTCGAAGCTACTTGGATGCAGTCCCCTGTTACTACCCTGTTATTCTCGCTCCTATCCAGAATTATCTTTGCTATCCTTTCCTCTACATCTCTGGAACTATTTGGAGGCCTCCAGAAAACTCCCAACAGGGTGACCTCTCCTTTCCAGTTTCTAACCTCAACTCATACCACCTCAGTAGACGAGGCCTCAAAAATCCTTCTGCTACCATAATACTGTCCTTGACTAACAATATCACAACTCCCTCTCTTTTACCATCTTCTGTACTTACTAATTCCCAGAACCTGCAACAACCCATTCCTGTCCCTGCCCTATCCATGCCTTGAAAATAGCTACAGCATCGAAATCACAGGTACCAACCCATGTTGCATGTTCACCCACCTTATTCTGGATCCTCCTGGTAGTGAAGTAGACACACCTCAAATCATCTTCCTGCTTTCCGGTGAACTCTTGCGATCTTGAAACCATATTTCTTATCTCATTACACTCAACCTCCTTGACACTACTGGTTGTGACCATGGCAAGAACCCAACTAGAGTTGCCATCCCTCTGGGGCCATTGCACCTGCCTGATTCAATTCTTTTTCATGAGTTAGATGAAGCCGACTATACTCTAGCCTATGTCATTAAATACATCTAAGGTTGATTTTCCTTCTTTCTGACAAAATGGTACAACCCTTTCTTTTTGCTTTAGGATCTTTTGTTTTATGGCTGGGCTTCCAAGTCTTCCAAGGTTCCTTTGCTTGCCCTTTGCAGGCTTTCTGTTCTGGAGCTGCAGAATCCAAGGCTTCTAAAGTTGTTCTCCCCGCCTTCAGAATCTTCACCTTTTCTACCTTTATTTTTAAAAATTCTACTGAAATCTCAGCTTATCTTGAGCACCCACCCAATTTCTTATTCAGCTCCACGCTGAAAGCCTTCTGAGCTCTTCGACCTCTGGAGTTTTCTCTTTTCAGGTGAGCCCTTCTAACACTGTTCTAACTTTAGAGGTATTTTTCTGACACCCAATATCTTTGATCTTGTGGCTCCTTGCACATTGAAATACCTGTCTGGAATATCTTGGGTTGTGGGTATCTGCACATATATTACTTGTGTGACTGCTTCCTCGTTATGGGTAAGCAGGGCTCTTCCACTCATGATGTAACGTAACAGTGCAATGTCTCCACCTGTACATAGTAGGTTATCAATTACACCTCTCTACTGTAGTGCCTGAGACCTCTCTCCTCACCTGCTCCCTCTAGCCTGGCAACTTCTCTCTTACTGATGTCAGAGTCATATGATCAGGTATATCCTTAATGAGTTAGATGAATGTACTATACCATAGCTGAGGTCATCCAATGCATTCAAGGTTGATTTGGAAAATATTTGATCTGAAAAGGAGTCAAGTATTCTGAGCAGAGCAAGATAGTGGGGTTAAGGACATGTTCCCATCAATTATTATATTATTGAGTGCGAGAGCGAGGAGGCTTAAGTGGTCGAGTCGTGTTTGTACTTCTCACATTACACACTGGTTTAATGAAGCACCTTACTTTCCCTCCACATATTTAGTACAAATACTGCCCAGCTGCTTAATGTCCAACAAAGCAGTTCAGGATGATTGTTCTTTTTCTGCTTTTGTTCTGCTTTTCGTATGGAAGTACCAGATTTCAATTTAAAATCTTTTCTTCATAACACATATGTGGTAAGTTCAATCCACAGTTTACTTGGTTTGAGGATAAAAAGCTGTAAGTTATCATTGCTTGATGAGGGACAATTAGGCTACACCACCCACCATGTAAGTTAATAACAACTTTGACAAAATAAACTGAGAAAGAATGTGATCTGTATTTAGCACATCATCTTTTGTGTATCTTTTCAATGGTACCCTATTTCACTTAAAAGAACAAAGAAATATACAGCAAAGGAACTGGCCCTTTTTCCGACCAAGACCACCCAATGTATGATGCTTTCTTCAACTGAGAACGTTTTCCTCTTTGCAGTCTGTAGCCCTCTGTTCCCTACCTAATTCTCATGTCTGTCAAGGGGCCTCTTAAACATTGTTATTGTATCCACCTCCATGACCTCTGCTGGCACTGTATTTTAGGCAGTGACGTTTTGTGTAAAAAAACCTGCCTCTCTCATCTCCTTTAAACATAATCCCTTTTATCTTAAACCTTTGATGTTCAAGTGACAACAAACCAAGTTTTTCCAATCTCTTCGCATAGCTAATACCCTCCAAATGAGGCAATATTCCAGTTAATTATTTCTGTACTCTCTCCAAAGCTTCTGTATCTTCTGGTAGCGTGACAACCAGAACACCATAGAATATTCCAAATGTGGCCTAACTAAAGTTCTATACAATTACAACATGACTTGTTAACTTTTACATCCTATTGTCGGCACATTTACCTCCTATTGTCAGCACATCCTATTGTCGGCATGCCATATGCCTTCTTGACTGCCTCAATAATTTGTGTTGCCAATTTCAGGGAATTGTGGGCCGCTGTATATTGATACGAGTAAGGGCTCTGCAACTTACTGTATACTTGCCTCCTACATTAGAACTCCCAAAATGCATCACCTGGCATTTGCCCAGATAAAACTCTATCTACTATTTCTCTACTCAAGTCTACAGAATACATCTGTATTCAGTTGTACCTTCTGGTGATCCTCCTCACTATCTGCAGCTCCCCTAATTTTTGTGTCATCTGCAAACTTACTAATTAGGTCATCTACATTTTCCTCCAAATCAATTTTATATATTACAAGCAATAGTGATTCCATCACTGATCCCTGCAGAACACCACTGCTCTCAGGTCTCTAGTGGGGAGAACACTGCTCCTGTGTCTTCTATGACCATACTTGTTCTCTATTCATCTTACCAGCTCACTATGGATCCCATGTGAGTTCACCATTTTTATCCACCTGCCATAAAGGACCTTGTCAAAGGCTTTGTTAACATCCATATAGACAACAGCCTTGCCCTCATCAATCATCTTTGTCACTTCCTCAAAATACTGAATCACATTTGTGAGACACTACCTTCTCTGCCCAAAGCCATGGTGCCTATCAGTAATAGATCTATATTCTTTCCGAACATGAATAAATCTATCCCTAAGAATCTTCTCTGATAATTTTCCTACCTCTGACATAAGGCTCACTAGCCTGTGATTTCCCAGATTATCCCTATTACCCTTAAACAAAAGAACAACATCTGCTATTCTCCAGCCACTGAGGAATACAAAAGGATACAAAGATTTTGTACAAGGCCCCAACAATTTCCTTGCCTGCTTCCCTCAGCAATCTGAAATTGATCCCATCAGATCTTGGGAACTTTTCTGTATTAAGGCCTTTCAAAGCACCCAAAACTATTTTTTATGCTGACATGACCTAGAATATCAACATCCCCCTCGTGAGACTGATTATTCATTATGCCCTTCTCCATTGCGAACATCTGTGCCAAATATTCATTAAGGACCTCACCCATTCCCTCCAGCTCCAAGCATAAATTCTTTGAGTGGACCTACCCTTTTCCTAGCTACCCTTTTGCTCCTTTTATATGTGTAAAATACCATGGAATTTACCTTAATCCTGTTCGCCAAAAACATTTCATGGCCCCTTTTAACACTTCTAATTCCTTGTTTGAGTTCTTTCCTGCTATCTTTATATTCTTCAAGTGCTCTGCCTTCAGTTTCCAAAACCTTATGCATTCCTCCTTTTTCTTTTTAACTAATCACTCAATTACTCTTTTCATCCAAGGTTCCCAAATTTTGCCACTTTATTTTTATTTTTCACAGGAACATGCTGGACCTGGACTCTAATCAACTGGCCTTTAAAAGATTCCCACATGCCAAATGCAGATTTACCCATGAATAGTCACCCCTCGTTTCTCCAGCTTCTATCTAATATTGTGGCAGTTACCCTTCCCCAAATTAATAACTTTACCTCGGGATTACTATTATCTAATCTATAAGTTATTTCAAACTTACAGAGTTATGGTCACTGTTACCAAAATATTCCTTCATTGAAACTTTGATCACCTGATCAAGCTCATTCCCCAATATCAGATCCAGTACTTGGATTATTTACTATTGTTTAAAAAAAATCCTGGACACACCTAACAGATTACAGCCCCATTCCCGACACGCATGCACACTAACACACACACACACACACACACACAAATAAACAAACACACCCTCCACCTACCACCACCTCCAGCAGTATGTGAGTTACCAGAATAACAGCCATGTTGTTTTTACATTTTGCTATAATCTGTCCATATTTTTGTTCCTTTCTCACCTGCTGGCCATAGGGAGGCCTGTGGTACAATCCCATCAAAATGACTGCATTCTTCCTTTTCGTGAGGTCTACCCATATGGCCTCACTGGATGAGCCCTCCAAGGTGTCCTCCCTCGAAATAGGTTTGATATTCTCCCTAATCAGTAATACAACTTCACCATCACTTTTACATTCCTCTCCTTCAACCCTGAAACATTAAATCCAAGACTGTTAAGCTGCTCGTCTTATTTCTTTCATAACCAATTATCTGTAATAGTTACATCATTTTAAAAATATTAATCCAAGTTTTAAGTTCATTTTGCCTTACTTGTCATACTCCTCACATGAAAACCAACACATCTCAGACTGCCAGTCCTGCCTTGTTCCAGTAATCTCTCTCTGTTTGTCTTACTCTCAGCCTTACTGGCCTTACTCTCTGACTTCTCCTCAGTCATTTTGCTTGCTGACATCCTGTTCTGGTTCCTGTCCTCCTGCTACACGAGCTTAAACTCTGCCAAATGGTGCTAGCAAACCTCCTTGTCAGGATATCGGTGCCTCTCCAGTTTAGGCGCCACCCCTTCTTCTTCTCCATGTCCTACCTGCCCAAAAGACATCTCAATAATCCACAAACACGAAGCCCTTCCTCCTACACCAGTTCTTTTGGCACATATTTAACTGTACTATCTACCTCTCCCTAGAATCACTGGCATTTGACACAGGAAGTAATTTTGAGATTACAATCTAGAGGTCCTGATTTATAATTTCCTATCTAACTCCCTGAACTCCTTTTGCAGAACCTCATCTGTCTTTCTGCCTATGGCATTAGCACCAAAGTGAACCACAACCTCTGGACTCTCACCCTCCTCTTTCAGAATATCAAATGCTAATTCAGACATATCCTTGACCCTGGCATTAGGGAGGCAACATACCATCTCGGAGTCTTGTTTGTGGCCACAGAAATGTCTGTGTCCCTGACTATAGAGTCCCTGAACACTACCACTCATCCACACTTTGATCCTCCCTGCTATACAACTGTATCAGTCCTGGTGCACTGATCTGGCTGTTTCTGTCCCCCAGAGGGCATCCCCTGCAATAGTATCCAAAATGGTTTACCTGTTTGAAAGGGGAATGGCCACAGGGGATTCCTGCAATGCCTGCTTATGCTTAATTGTCTTCCTGGTGGTCAGCCAATTCATTTCTGTCTGTGTAACTCTCACTAGTGGTGTGACCATCTTGCTAAAAGTGCTATCTACAACATTCTCAATCCCATGGTACTCCATAGTGAATACATCAACAGCTCTGTGTGCTCCATGCGGCAAATCAGGAGCTGGAGCTGAACACACTTCCTACATATGTTGTCAGCATGGTTACTAGGAATGCCCCTGATTTCCCATATATTGCACAAGGAGTATTCCATGGGGCCAAGTTCTACTGTCATTTCAAACCCTAATCAGCTACAGACAATATTAGACTGACTTGCATGAATGCAGGTTACTAAATTATTCTGTGGGCAACAGCTACATATTTTCAATCCTTGATGATGATATTTCACACCATTGACTACAGAAATATCACATCATGCAATTATTACTAAATTGACATTGCAGTGTGGTGTTCTTCAATGATTTTAAAACCACAGACCAAGAGTAGTCAGAAAATACACTGATTTCTACATTTGTCAATAGTACATCAAGGGTAATCTTTCTGAACTGCTGCCAAGAACAATGAACTTACCTGCTGAGCATCAAGATCGAAAAAGACAGCCAAAAGATTCACAGCCCTGACCTTTTTTTAGCTGCAAATCGCATTCCAAATTAGCACAGAAGAAGAAATTTAATCTGCAGTCCATAGTGAAATGTTGTTTAGGGCAACATAATTTCACATCTATTTTCTGAAAACCCTGCATGGAAAAAAGTGGGAACTGCCAATGCTTTTAGAATCACAGTATTCTCCATATCATTCATGTCAAAGTGACCTGATGTGTTGGTCAAACTTGGCTTCCCATGCAGCAGCTGTGACACATTCATTGGAAAAAAAACCAGCCGATCTATTGAAGGGGAAAACAGGCAGAGAGTTTGCCTTCCAGGAGACTAATGCACGTTATGCATTTCTGACTCATAGATAATCTCCACGGGCAGCAAGGGACTAAAGGGCCCAAGCAGCCACCACAATCTTTGTAGTATTCATTTCAACCATCTTAATACAGGGAGAAGCAATGTTATGACGTCTTTCAGCAGTCATGTCAAGATGTAAGTTGTAGCTTTATGCCAAATTGACTAAAGCTCATTAAATGTTATGGAGTCAGGAGGGGTAAAAATGGCAGCCAGACTTTGAGACTCCATTCCTCAGATTTCCTGTTTTCGTCAGGGCTTTTTCAGGGTGTACCTTGATTGAGGTAATGAGCATGCACCAAAACCTCCCAAACTGGTTGGTGCCATCTTGTTTACTATATTCACTACTCACAATGTGGCCTTCTCTATATTGGGGAGATGAAACAAAATTTTTTGTCTCAGTATACTCAGTGCTCCAGTGAGACTCAGCGCAAGCTCAAAGATCAACATCTCATTTTACACTTGGGGACTTGCAGCTTCCAGGACTCAAGTTCAGTAACTTCAGAGCTTGCTTCCATTCTTCTATGTTTTGTCCTCAACTCCACATCCTAGTCCTGTCATGTCATACTTTGAAATATATAGCCTTTCCTTCAATCTTGTAGAGTCAAATTCTGAATTTTCCTCCATTACAGCATTTTGGGTCTACCAAGAACAAATATACTGCAGCAGAAAAATTAGGCAGCTCACCATCACTTTCTCAAGGGTAAATAGGGATGGCCAATAATTGCTGTCCCATTCAGTGATGCCATCATCCCATTAATGAATAAAGAAAATCCCAGATCACTGAGGCCATCCTTTCAATCAGACCTGTTTCATTATCTAGCAGTCACTGTGGTTTTGTCTGAACTCTTTTTTGGGTCAGCCCATTTGCAGCCCACATCTACTCCCTCGGACATAGCAATGAAACTGATGGCCAAGCAGAGGTTTTTCCCAATACCTGCTACCTGCTTTGATAATGAAAATCCAACCTGAAGTACTGAGTCCTCTAAACAGCCCTGCAAAAATACAAGTGCCAACATACCTTTTCTAACTCTGGTCAAAGTGAATCTGTCCAGGATGTCAAGTCCTGTCATCTTCTATTTATTAATAGTCCACAAAATCATATAATGAATTTCTGACATCGCCAAAATAAAGTGAAATCAAACTGAACTATCTCAAAGAGATGCACATTGATGGCTGATGGCTTCTTGCCCCAGGCCCCTCGTTGATGGGGCATGTTTTCAGAGATGCAGTAACATGAAAAATAGGAGCTATTCAGCTCTTTGAGCCTGTTCCACCAAAGAATATGACCATGGCTAATCATCTAACTCAGTGCCCTATTCCTGCTTTCTTTCCATAACCTTTAATTTCTTCAGCTGTAAGAACTATATCATACAGCTTCTTGAAAACATTCCATATATTGGCTTCAAACACTTTCTCGTACAGACAATTCCACAGGCTCACTACTTTCTGGGTGAAGAATCTCTTCTCCTCAGTGCTAAGTAACTCACTCCAGATCCTTAGACTATGATACATGGTTCTGGGTTCTTCAGGCATCCTCCCTGCATTAACCCATCTTGCCCTGTTAGAATTTTATAGGGATCTTTGAGATACCCCTCATTCTTATACATTTTAGTGAATATAATTCAAAGGATTACAATCTCCCTTCATACAACAGTCCTGCCATCCCAGCAACTGTCTGGTAAATCTTCAGTGCACTCCTTCCATCGCCAGAACATCCTTTCTTAGGCACGGAGACCAGAACTGCACACAATCCTCCAGGTTCATTTATATTTATTTCCAGCAACTTTTGTACAAGGACATGCAGGTTTTGTTGTATCTCCCCTTTCCCAATCTCTCACAATTCAGTTAAAATTCTGCCATTTTGTTTTTGCTCCAAAACATTTTATTTATCAATTTTGAGGTAATTCTTGTCCTTCTCCAGAAATTGGAGAATATATCTGACTACTTAATGTCATTTGTCAGATTGCTTTCATCTTTTTGTGCTGGACTATGCCAATTGCACTGGTATGGCCCACTTTGTGGTCATTCCAACGTGATAGGTATTGAAGAGCCAGATTATAAGCCTTCCTTAGCAGAAGCACATTTTTTGGCACCCACTCTTATGATCCTAGCTGATGGTTGTACTTGACAAGCCATATATAAGAGTGAAATCTGACTTCAGAGATTATAAGCTTCATTTTTGCAATCTGGTGTCTGCAATGGTCAGTCATTGAACATTTCCATATGAGGCTACCAATTAAATGTTAACAAAATAACAAACTTATTACACAAATGAAAGAAAATGAAAATTGTATCACAATTTGGAAAGATCATTTCAGAAATTACAAAAATAACAAGTCAACTTTTCTTCTCAGCAATGTCCTATGCAAACACTAAACCCCAGTGAAATGTCACTCTTAACTTCACTTCAAAATGTCTTACATTACTGACAAGTAAACAAATGTTCCTTTTGGTGAATTGCTGCACATGTCTCAAATGTGATTCATACCATCTTTCCCAAAGGCACATATTGACTTTTCGGCTCACTCGTTGACTTTTTTTACTCAAAGACACACATGCATAGGTTAACTCATTGACTTTTTGTACTCAACTATCAAGAAAACTGAGGACTTTCTCCACCCTATCTTTGTGGCTTGTAACAACTGTTTGAGATTTCAGTCAAGCTCTGATGGCCTGGCCACTGCCAAAATTAGAACGAGTCAGCTGGTATGGATCTTTTCAACTTTGAACTAAACCTGCTTGTAGCCTCTGGCCTATGTCTCCAGTTGTTGAAGTTCTACTTTTGAAACACTCCAATATTTACCTTATCTGAAATGTGATCAAATTGCTTAGCTGAAGTGACAGGCTTCCTTGCAAATCTTTTTTATGAACATGCTTATAAAAGTGACTTTCTAATTTAAAATAAACCTTTGCAGAACTGAACAAAAAAAGCTAGATTAGAAGCTAAGTTGCCAAATAATAATGCTATAAAATGTTATCACAGTCTCAAGCAATAGATATTCCTGGATCATGCCTACATATCTTGGAAAGATATAGATCTGGAAGCTCCATACATCAATCAAAAGACTCCGTCCCTCCACCACTTCTGAGCCCAGCATGCCAAGTATGTCCCCATTGGATACTGCCTGCCAGGTGGCTCGACAATATTCCAAAGGTACCCCACCAGAATGAGTGGCAGGGTGTTTATGTTGCCATATCTTGTTCAGGACATGTCAAACTTCTCCAATCACCTTCCTTTCTCATTGTTCATATTGCAGTCCATGAACGCAGTTTACAGGATCCAATGTAATGTTGCCTCATGGAGGTACAATCAGAACATGTGGCTGGTTCCAGTCATAATTTGCTAATAAAAAAAACTCACTGGTTCATAAAAGAATCATAAAGAAGTTGGAGTAAGATAGAGAGTGAGAGACAGAAAGATGAGACAAACTTAGAATGTGAGAAAAAGAGGTGGAGAAATAGATCGGTCTTGTTATTCATAGCCTCCAAATCTCCCACAATCAAAGTTATCAGGATTACTCACAAAATTACTCAAAAAGTTCCAAGGAGGAGACCTCCTCTTGGTCTTGGAAGAGGTGGCATAATTTATGAAGGCAACTTTCGTCTGCAGCCTTTTCCTCTAAGTAGTGAAATGGTGTTGAAAGTTTGAAATTCCAAGAGTATTCAATGAATGAGGCCCAGATATTCACCTTTTTCTACAGCCTGCCATGCACCACATGGATAATTGGTGTTGTGGGATGATCTTTAAAATGGTTAAGTGAAAAAGCTCCAGGTGGCACTTCTTCTCAGTCACATGAGGCATTGAGAGGTGCTCTGTGTTTGTTTTACAGTCTGTGTACTAGTTTAACAGAGCAAGAGGTGGATTTCAAGAGGTGTGGTTGGCCTGCCAATCTCCCTGATTATGGTTAAATATGGATTAGTGTTAATTTGGCAGGTTTGGCTATTAACCTTTTCTTTTCTCATCTTCTATGAGTGGAACTTTTAAACGCTTTTTTTGGAGTTTGTATTGCTCAAAGGCCTTATTGCCAATTACTTTCAATCATGTTGGACTGATAGGACTCTGAGGTAAAAAACTCCTGCACAGTGTTCCCATACAGGACAAAAGGGTCAACTATCCTTTGCTAAATTTAATTGACAAGCACAGGTTGTTCCTCAAAAAAACAACCACCGCAAGTTGTGTGAAGGAAGAATTAAATATTCTCCTTAAGACAGTAGTTGAGTAGTACCCCAAACTCCATGTCACTCTACACAAAATTACCATTCTAATCCAGGACAAGTGTTTCCTTCTGATTAAAGAAAAATGCTTTAGATTTACAGAAAATCTAAACTTCTTCCCTTGATGCAAAAACCATAGAGTGCATGAGTGCACAAATTCAATTTGTTTATTTATTTTCACAAAGCATCTTTGAAAAAAGACAGTTTCATTAGGTGAGTAATGACACTGTAAATCTTCTGTCAGACATCATCAAAAGCTTCTTTTTATATTTGAAGGGTTTTTTTTGTAAAAGAAAATCAAAGGTAAATTCAGTGAGGCAAGACTCCAGTGAAGAGGCTAGCTCAATGGGAAATCAGACAGGGCTATGAGATTAAAGCCGAACCTCTGTGAGTTTACCCTTCAGTATCAAAGAGAAATGGTAGGCAACAGCCCCTATAAAATATTCACCCCTCTCTTCCATTCGCACTTAGATTTCAAATTTTTGTTTAACAAGTTCTGAACGTTGTAGAGCATACACACTTTGTGCTATTTCCCAATTCCTTTCAAGAGAGTTGAAGGCACTATAGATAAAGAAACACAATAATTCTTGTGCTATATCTTACCTCCACTTACATTTTTATAAAATAGTACCCACACAACAAAGAGCCTTTACCAGTAGCTGTTAATAATGCCAAACACATTGTCTGAACATTTTGATTACAAATTATTTAGATTTTAAAAAAATATGAGCAGGAATTCTACTGGCTGACTAAGTTTTTACTGACAGAAAATAAATTGTGTTTGCATTATAACTTTTGCCAACCAGGCTTAAATAATTATCTCCTCTGTTTCCACTTTCATTTTAATGTACAAATAGACTTGCTGATAAAATTTTCCACCCCAATTTCTTTTTTGTTTAACCATGTTCTTGCAGGTCACACCATCAGCTATATTGTATCCTCGGGTTGTTTTCAGGCAGCACATGTTGGGAGATTGTATGACAACCAAAGATATTAAAGGCATTTGTATTAGAGGTTAATGTCATGTAAAGTATGTCTGACTCACTAATTTAACTATAATGTCTCATTTCAACCTGGATATTGCACCTAACCAATGATCTGGCTCTGAAGAACCTTTTCAGCAACAATGGAATCAATCCTGCAATCAGAAACATTAATATTCTGTAAACTGTGTTTATTTCTCCTTTGTTTCTGTGTCATCTTAACCTCTTGACACTATGACAAGTTTCAATTAAGCTTCACTTTCAAATTGACAAACATTAGAATTCAAAGCATTATCCCATGACTGATTCTGTGACTGGTCATTTACCGATCAAAACAAACAAGTTAGATTTGTCCATAAGATAATTATTGAGAAGGAGAGGGAGAAAAGAGGCAGGCTGAAAAATGAAAAATAAAAATGGTGTTGTATTTCAGCTGGTGACATCAAACATAGCTATTTACAAATTGAGAATTGGCTTGATAGACCATGAGTTGTATTTTATTCTGCTTCTTTACCATGGCAGCCAAGTACTCAACATATTCACAAGCCTGTCAATGTACTTTTATTGAAATCAAATAAAAGTTAATCACAGATGCACAAAAGAAAGACTGTGCCACATGATATAAGAATTATTTAAAATACTCATATTCCAAACATCAGAAAGATAGGTTCAACAATTTTAAACACACAACACTCTTACGGACACCAAACTTCAGTGCCAGAGCATTCTGTCTCAATTCTATCAGCCTTGTTCAGCTGGCACGGCTGTAATTAGTTTCCTTTTCAGCCAAGTTCTTTGCATTTGATCAATGCCATTCCCTTTTGATAATGGCTCATTCTGAGACCCTTAAACAAGTTGCTGACTCAGCTCACTTACTGCTTAAAATGTGTTCTTGAAATGTCTGCATCAAATTGTATTGAAGAATATAATTCTCTGTGACACCTCTAAGGCCTTCTGATTTCACAACTTTTCTCTTATTGACCTCTAAGCCATTAGAAACTTATTTTCAGTCTGGGCTGCTTGGAGGTTTTTATTAACAACGCTTCTGCTCTCTAAGCTGTTTTGTTTCAGAATTAAATTGCATACTGCCAGAAATAATCAGCATTTTTTTTTCCATTTTTGTGTTACTGGATTCCTGTCGTGAGGAAACAGCAATTTTAATTTTCTCTCTTCTATCCTTTTTTTCACAATGCACTGATCTGTTCACCTCAAATACATAAATATCCAATTTAAACAAAGAAAATCCAGAAACCTGCGCATCATTCAGAAAACAAATACAAAGTGTAACGGACAAAATTGTCTTCTTTCTCTTAACAATGGAGACAAAAATGTAAGTTCAATGTCAAGCTTTACATTCTTCTTCTTTAGAACACATAGTCTCAAGCAATTTTTTAAATTATGAACATTTTGGCACAAATCTGTAGCCAATTGTATATAGATTTATTCCATGCTGGTCAAGTTGTTAACATGTGAATAATATTAAATTGTTGGATGCTATTCTTTAGCCATAACTTTGTATTGGGTAGGAGCATATGCAGTCGTGGGCATTGGTCAATTAATGACACCCTTTGCACTCAACCAACATAAATCTTTCCCAAATGTTTTGTATTGCAACCATTTTTAGACCATTGTCTCCTGATCAAAGAAAATGTTGCTTTCTATGGATGTAAATGCTTCATGAACAAAATTTATTAACAGACAGATGTGTTCGTCAATAACTATGCCACTGAAAAAACAATGCACTGAAAAATCAAGCAAAAAGGTGCTTACCCTATGCAACTTACTGCTTTTATATCCACTGCTAAAATGCAAATGAATGATTTTCTGTGTTTTACTGCCTCTTCACCGAAACTAGCTTTTCTAACATAATTTTCCTATTCAAGATGACAGCTAATTGCTATCTTAGAGAATTGATCAGCGAGTTGCTTTGAATGACATTGAAACCCTGACTGCTGCCTATAATTTTTATTCTCAGAAGCCAATCTTCACTTGTGTTTCATTTAAAGACTTTTAATGTCTTAGTGTCTGTTGTTAAGCTTTTCTTCCCTGCATTAATTTTAGCAATCAAATTATTCCAAAGTCTTGAAAGCAAACATTGTTCCTGCACTGTAATGCTGCACGTTTCAAAACTAATTTGCAGTTAACTTGCGGTTTTTTTTGGCTCGTCAGTTGAATTCCCTGAAGCTGAACAAAATTATCCATGTTTGCATAGATGAAGTGCTGCCTAATCAGTCATGTTATCAGATGCAGCATCATTACACCCGTTTGCAATTTCTGCTCTTTTAATCAAGTGAAAATGAACAGAAATCACAGTTGGATCAGAATGAGAATTTAGAAGAACAGCAGCAACTGGACAGCATCCAGGTAACTGAAATGCCTACTAATCTCCGACCTATTCATGTATGTTCATTTGCTATTTTATTGTTTCCCAGTACGAAGACCAATTTAATCAACATGACTTCACTGTCTTTGTGTTGTGGAGCATTTAGATAGGTAGTAGAAACCTAGGGGATGTTTTCTTGTTGAACTACATAGGACAATACAGAGCAGTAAAATGCACTTGAAAAGGTGATTCTCAATACAAATCAGACTATTATCATTCTCCTGAAAAGATGGAGAAATTATCTGTTTGTATTTGACAGGAACTCTCTCAGTGTCTTTTGTCTTTGCAGTACACAAGGATATTTAATCTTCAAATGGCGAACTCTGTAAACTCACACTACATGATTTCCCAATACTTGTATATTGACAGTCACCATATAAAACTGCAGTACTGACAAACACAATCATAAATCTGTCCAGATCAATGAATTTGTCAATGGAAAAACAGCATATTGTACCAGCAAAGAGCAATTAAATCAACTGAGTTGTCATTAATATATAGCAAGCAAGACTGAAAAAAAAAGATAAAGACAGACTAATGGAAAGCAAGTGGGCCTTGCAATGAAGGATTATGTAATGGAGCCATCTCAACTCAAAAGTTATATAAACCAAAGAAGGGACATCGATGAGACATGAATGTTAAATCGTAATTTGTGAAAATTGTGCAATTCTGTTCAAAAATGGTAACAATTCGAAAGGGCTGGCAGAACATGAGGCAATATTAATGTAAATGAGAGCTACAAAGGCCATTGGTGGAGTGAATTGGTGATTTTGCAACATCAACCCCTCAAACATCTTCTTCCTAAATGGAGAGCCTTTGCTATTGACTCCAGTAAAGAGTAAAATCATGCAGACGCAAAAACTGCAATGTGGCAAAGCAGATTAATTCTTGAAATATAGAATGCTGGAGAACCCAGCAGTCTTTCAAAATCTGTGGAATTTAGAGAAATAAGAGACAATCTTAAAGAAGCATGCAAGGTTCTGAGAAGAGACAATGCTCTGAAGATATTGTAGACTTTCAGAGATTATTTCCCCCTGGCTGGGAGATTGTATATTGTGGACAGGTGCTCAAAATAGTGACTAATCATTTAGAAATGAGATGAAAAGATTTTTGTTTGCTCAAAGGGTTATGAATTGTTGGAATTATGTACTCCAAAGGCTTGACAGCACTCCATCTTAGAACATAGAAGTATGATAAACAGATTTTTTTTTTAGCCCCTCAAGGAAAAACCCCTGTGGGAATAGGCAGGAAGTGGAGAAGAAACAGAAACAGCTATTATATTGAATGGCAGAGCAGGCTCAACAGGCTTAATTTTATGCTCTCATAAGGAATATTGATTAGTGAAGAAATATAATTGTTCTAGCACAGAAGGAGAACTCTCAACCCAGCATTCTGTGAGAACAACTTAGTAGATCCACTCCTCCAATCCCCCAACATCCCCACAACCCTGGAAATTATTTCTGTTGCTTTTCCAGTTCCATCTGAAAACAATTAAATTAACCTTCATTGCAATGTGGACCCTAAACATTTGCTGTATAAAGTAAGTTCTTCGGGGGATCTAAGATGGTGGCGATCTGAGAAGATCACACTGCAGAGATTCGCATCACAGCAGGAGCAGGACAGTCCTTTAACCCACCCAACCCAGGTCATCAGGATTTCTTGGAGTGTTGGAAAGATTGTAGAGCCCCAAGAAACATTTAAAAATTGACTTACCTGTATTTTCAGCTGTTCAGAAATACCTAAAAAGGGAGGAGGAGCATCTGAGGCCAGGCCTGTAGCTCAGCCTGCAGCAGTCTCAGAGCAGATTACTCTCCAGGACTTGGTAAACCAGCTCTCGAAATCTCGCAAGATGTTGGGGAAACAGTTTGAAGAGAAGCTGGCTCCAGTCTCTCTCATGCTGCAGAAGCATGAGCAGCAGCTGGGAGACCTGGAGAAGAGGACGGATGAAGTGGACCACAGGGTCACAGTGGTGGAAGCTGATGCCAGTTCATTCAAGAAGAGATCCAAGCCCAGAAGACGCAGGTTCGTAATTTGCGTGACCAAGTGGACGATCTTGAAAACAGGGGCAGGAGAAAAAGCATTCAGATCATCGTTCTGCCTGAGGATAAGGAAGGTGAGCGGCCTGTGGAATCTGTTGAAGATTGGCTTCCGAAATTCCTTGACTTGGAGACTGGCATGAGAGAATTGAAGATAGAGAGGGCTCACCGGGTCGCAGCAGGGAGGTCGGGTCTGGGTCAACGCCCTCGTCCTTTCCTGGTGCGGTTCCATCATTACCTGTATAAAGAGAGAGTCATGGAGGCTTCCAGACTCCAGGGGAAGGATCCAAAGGCCATAATTTAAGAGGGGTCTAAGATCATGTCTTTTCAGGACTTTTCAGCGGCGGTGATCCAGAAATGAAAATCTTATGATGGTGTCAAGAGAAAATTGAAGGAGCTGGGGATTCAGTACTCCCTGAGATATCCGGCAGTGCTTCGGATCACCTTAGATGGATCCATGCATCTCTTTGACACATCGGAGAAGGCAAGAGTCTTTGTGGACAAACGAACCTAAGTTAAACAATTGTAGTATGTATAAATATTGTTGCTTAGGTATGCGTTTATCATTCTGTAAAAGAAATGGAGGAAATCCAGTTGGAGCTTTGTTTTTCCCCTTTTTTTTACCTCTATTGATAACAAGTTGGTTCAAACTATGTCTGGCGGTGGTTAAGATGTACATTTTAAATTTCTAAGTTAGGACATACCAAAGGATGGGTGGGGTATTTATTCCCCCTTTTTTAATGAAAGAATTTTTTTTTATTCATATTGATATTCTATGGGGTGTTTATTCTTTTTAGCTTGTGCTTGCGATGCGGCTCTAGCTGGGAGAAGTGAATGTGGTTGAGATGGTTAGATGCTTACTTATGGGCAGTTCGGGATGGGTAGTTGCCCCCTCTGGGCAGGAGGTGAGTTCCCCTACTCAGTGCTATTGGCGCTTTGTATATTGGTTTGTTTGCATTTTTTTGTTGTTTTTTATTTATAATAATTTTGCATGTTTGTTAAATGTAGTGGTTTTAGTTTATGTAGTTTTTATAGTTGGTGGATCATGTGACACTAAGGCTCAGCAATTTGTGGTTCGGGTTCCTCCTCTCTGGAATTTAAATGTAATTGCAGAAGATTATGGCTAATGATTTGATTAAATGGTGTACCTGGAATATCAAGGGAAGTCACTCACCAATTAAGAGGAAGAAGGTACTCTTGAGTCTAAGAAAGGAGAAGGTGGATATTGCTTTGTTACAGGAGACACATTCGTATGACAAGGAGCATCTGAAATTACAGCAGAATGGCTTTGACCGAGTTTATTTTTCATCATTTAATACCAGAAGTAGGGGAGTGGCTATATTGGTTAGGAAAAATCTCTCATTTAAATTGTTGAAATGTGTTAAAGCCACATATGGGAGGTTTGTAATTCTTAAAGCCTTGATAAATGGGGAAGAATATGGCATTTTAAATATTTATTGTCCCCCACCTCATCCTCTTAAATTCTTGGTAGATGCTTTTTCTAAACTGATAAGTCTCAAGTCTCGGCACATCATTATAGTGGGAGATTTTAACTGCCTCATGGACCCCACAGTAGACAGGTTGCCTAAAGGTCCCTCAATACCCTCGGCACAAACTAAACAGTTATTGGGTTTGTCTGGGGAATTAGGATTGGTGGACGTCTGGAGGTGTCTCCACCCTACAGGTAGGGATTTCACGTTTTTCTCCAATCCGCATAGATGTCACACGAGGATTGATTTTTTTTCTGACCCCTGCGGTAACCCTGGATCTGGTGGCATCCTGTGCGATTGGTAATATTGCCATTTCTGATCATGCTCCAGTGTACCTCATGGTTAAAATTAAGGATGTTACAGTGGATTCAAGGTACTAGCAAATGCACCCCTTTATTCTCATGGAGTATTTCTCTAGGGAATTTCGGGCATTCCTAGACATCAACATAGGCTCGGTCGATAGCTCATCTGTTCTCTGGAAAACTGCCAAAGCTTATGCCAGAGGGTTAGTTATTTCATATTCCACAAGTAGGAAGCAGCAGAAGGGTGAGCAGCAACGTCTCCTTGAAGCACGGTTGAAGGCAGCCGAGAAGGTCTATTTTGACAGACCCTCGTTGGTCAAACTACAGAGGATTACAGCACTGCGGTCTATACTAAATTCCGTGCTCACGCAGATGGCAAAGAACGAGTTGGCTTTTGGAAAGCAAAGGTTATACGAGCATGGTGACAAGCCAGGCAAATACATAGCATACCTTGCCAGAAAGAGAAGTGCCCCACAAACCATTACAGTGATTAGGGAAGGGTCTGGGAACCTAACATGTGATTCTAAAAAGATTAATGTGGCGTTCCAGAGATTCTACTCTAAATTATATCAATCTGAGAATTGTGAGGAGGGCAGGCCAAAATGGAATCCTCTTTTAGAGATCTGAAGCTCCCAGGTGTGACTCCCGAACAACATTCGTTTCTCAATGCCCCATTATCAGAGCAAGAAGTGCAGGAAGCTGTGAGGCAGCTTCAGAGTGAAAAGGCGTCCGGTCCTGATGGGCTTCCCAGTGAATTCTATAAGGAATTTATAAGTATACTGTCAGGCCTGATGCTGAATATGTTTATTGATTTATACAGTCATGTTTGTCTCCCACCATCTCTGAGGGAGGCCAATATTTCACTTATCCTTAAAAAAGGGAAGGATCCGGAAGACTGTGCTTCATACAGGCCCATCTCACTCTTAAGTGTGGACTTTAAGATCCTTTCTAAGGCTCTTGCATTAAGGCTGGAGACTGTGTTACCTTCTATTATTATAGAGGATCAGACGGGCTTCATAAAGGGTCGCAGATCTTCCAATAACGTTAGGAGGCTGCTTAATGTAATTCAAGCATGCCAACAGCAGTCAATACAGGGACTGGTGATTTCTTTAGATGCAGAGAAGGCACTTGACCGAGTTGAGTCGCCGTACCTTTTCTATACTCTAGACTGGTTCGGTCTGGGTGAAGTTTTCATAAGATGGATAAAGGTTCTCGACAGTGTACCTCTCGCTGCCGTCATTACCAACGGGATACAATCAAGCAATTTTAATATTTTTAGGGGGGCCGACAGGGCTGGCCCCTTTCACCATTACAATTTATATTGGTGATTGAACCGTTGGCAGAGGCCATTCGTGGGGATCTCAATATATCAGCTCCAGAAGTGGGGTCAAAATTACATAAGATCTCGCTGTATGCAGATGATGTTCTAATTTTCTTGACAAATCTAGCAGTCTCAGTGCCTTGCCTGATACAATGCATTCACGCGTTTGGCGCTTTTTCAGGATATAAGATTAATTTTGCTAAATCAGAGGCTATGCCTATGGGTGGTCTTACGAAAGAGTTGGCTCTTGACAGTGACTATAGATTCCCACTTAGGTGGTCACAGGGGGGTTTTGTGTATTTGGGCATATTCATTACTCCAGTTCTGGATTGGCTGTTCAAAGCCAATTTTACTCAATTATTTGAAATAATTTAACAAGATCTCCTAATAAGGGACGCACTTCCAGTCTCATAGTTGGGTCAGATAGCGCTTATTAAAATGAATATTCTCCCTCGCTTGTTATGCCTTATACGGATGCTCCCCCTGATTTTCAATAAACAAACACTCAGAAGACTGAACAGTTGGTTCAGCTCCTTTATCTGGCACCATAAACGGCCCCTCATTAAATTAGCCAAACTGCAGTTGCCTCACAGATTGGGGGGAGTAGACCTTCCAGACATTAAAAATTACCAATTAAGCTCACTTTTGACCTACGTGAGTGATCGGGTTTGTGGGGACCCTCTTTCAATATGGCTAGATATCGAAGTCTCCCAGGCAAGGTGCCCCCTTACCAGTTTGCTGTTTTTGGACAAGGTGAGGACAGTTAGGGAATATTGCCATAACCCAATAGTCATCAATACTGTTAAAGCATGGAGGGCAATTCAGCAGAGGGAAGGTAATATTGGCAAAAATCTTTGTTTACACCTTTAGTGGCTATGCCGAGTTTTCAACCAGGTATGATAGATTCAGGATTTAAACATTGGACAGCTAGGGGTATATCTTGCATGGGTGATTTATTTGAGGGAGATGTAATGATGTCCTTCGATCAGTTAGTACGGAAGTACGAGTTACCTAATAGAGACCTCTTTCATTTTTTTGAAGTTAGGGATTCTATTCAAAAAAGGACTACACTTTTGACTGATCCCTACAAATCTGACATAGAAAGAGGGGTACTAAGGGCTAAGAGCACACTCTCTGTCAGTCCTCTATATCACCAATTAGGGGATGCCACCTCAGATGAGTCTGATCGACTCTGCAAGATGTGGGAAAGAGAGCTGGGTGTTGAACTTTCTTCAGAGGCATGGGAGGATATTTGGGACAATGCAAGGAAGATATCAATTTGTAATAGGACCCATGCTTTACAGTTGAAGATTCGCCACAGGGTCCACTTAGTCCCAGACCATGTGTCAAAATTTAAACCCAGGGTATCTTCAGCATGCCCCAAGTGCAAGGTTTGTACTCTTACCCATTGTCTTTGGTCTTGTGACAGGCTTCAAACATATTGGAGTGCTGTGGTGGGTGCAATGGAGAGGATTTTAGGTGTAGGGGTGGAGAAGGACCCTATTTCGCTCCTTTTGGGCCTACCCATTGTATTTCCTGCAGACTCGCATAAGGCAAAACTTTTCAATATTGTTACATTCTGTGCAAGGAAGAATATCTTGTGAGTTGGATATCAGAAACCCCCCCCAGGCCTGTCGGGTTGGCGGAAGATTGTTATGGAGCATATTCCCCTGGATTTTCTCACAAATATGGTACACCACAAAACTGAGAATTTTTACAAGACATGGCAACCCTTTTTGAAATACCTGGACACAGATTTATCTGCCACACTAATAAGGGCTTTTATATAGCCGTAACGATTGTGTTTCATGAGTCCAATATCCAGGGAGGAGGAACTGTGAATGTATGAGTGTTTTGTTTGGCTGGGCTGACTTATTACTATTTATTTGTTTGTTGTTAGATATTTATTTAGTCAGTTAAATAGCTAGTTTAGGTTTATTTTAAATTTTATACTTTTTTGTATATGTTTATACATTCGTATAGGAGGGTGGTTGGGGAATTTGTTTTTATTATTTGGGTTTAGTTTTGTACTATTTTTGTACTGTTTTGAATAGCATTGTTTTGTATTTGTTGTAATATTTAATAATCTATTTTTTCTGAATAAAAATATATTATAAAAAAAAGTAAGTTCTTCATGTTGCTTACTTTTTGTCTAACACATTAAGTCATTGACTTCTTGAACCCTCAGCCAATGGGAATAATTTCTCTCTATTTCCTCTGTTGTATCCCCTCATATTTTTCAAGTCCTCATTCAAATCACCTCTCAATTTCCTTTTCTCTCTGAGAGCAATCCCAGCTTCTCCAACTTATCGACATACTTGAAGCCACTCACTCGTAAACCTGCTTTCAGAATTTTTTTCTGCATCCTTTGAAACAACTTCATAGGTTTCACAAAATATAGTGCCCATAATAGGGCAGGAAGTTCAATTCAAGCTGAACCAATGGTTTCATTGAATCCTTACAGTCTGGAAGCAGGCCATTTGGCTCAATAAGTCCACACTGAAACTTTGAAGAGTTTCCCATCCAGACCCAACACCCCATCTCTGTAATCCTGCATTTCCCATTTTCCATTCAGTGGATCATGAATCTTTAGAACTGTTTGCCCCAGAGGGCATTGAAAGCTCAATCATTGAGTATATTTATAGTAGAGATTAACAGATCTTTAATACTAATGATGCAAATGGAAAAGGGGATATTGCAGGTAAAAGGTTTTGAAGTAGATGATCATCCATGAATGTATTGAAAGCTAGAGTAGGCTCAATGGCCAACTACAGCACCTATATTCTAGTTAAGGGACAGAAAACAACCAGAACAAATTGTGAAATGTCTATCTTTCTATTCAGAAGCTGAGAATACCAAGGGTAGAAGTCATTCTTCAGCTTAAAATCCTGTACCACATCCAGAGCACTGTGCACAGTTCTGGGCATCACACCTCAGGAGGGATATATCAGCCTTGAAAATAGAAGGACTAAAGGTTAAATTAAATCCAGGTATTAAACAAAATTGTCTTCATATTCCCTTTGAGTTCAGATAGTCAAGGGTAATGCAAACAAAACGCTCAAGAAATCAAGAGGAATACGCAGGATAGACAGAAGGAATATATGTATTCAGATTGAGAGGTCGAAGAGAATAGGGCATTATTGAAAACTTAGAACCTATCCTTTCAGGATTGAAAATCAGGAAACAGAAAGGGGAGTTGAAGTTTGGAACTCTCTCCTGCAATTGATAACCGATACAGTATCTATAACTGATTATAAATTTGAAATTCATGTATTTTTGTTATCTGATGTTGTGAAGGGGTGTGGAGCATACACAAATATATGAAGTTAGGTCAGAAATCAAGCACAATTTCAATGAATGTTATAATTGGGATGAAGTACCGATTCTATTCTAATGTTCTTACGACCAGCTGTATGATATTATAATAAGTGTTGAGAGACTTGGTAGATTAAGAACAGAGTACATAGAACTTGACAGCAGAGGGACAGGCCCTTCAGCCCTCGATATTGTGCCAACCTGTGGAAACAATCTGAAGCCTATCTATCCTACACTATTCCATTTTCATCCATATCTTTATCCAATAACCATTTAAATGCTCTTAAAGTTGTCGAGTCTACTACTGTTGTAGGCAGGGCATTCCAGACCCCGACAACTCTTTGAGTTAAGAAACCACCTCTGACATCTTCCTATATCTATCACCCCTCAATTTAAAGCTATGTCCCCTTGTGCTAGCCATCACCATCTGAGGAAAAAGGCTCTCACTGTCCATCCGAACTAATCCTCTAATTATCTTATATGTCTCAATTATATCACCTCTCAACATTCTTCGTCATCATTTCCGCCACCTCCAAATGGACCCCACCACCAGGGATATATTTCTCTCCCCTCCCCTATCAGAATTCCGAAAAGACCACTCCCACCGCGACTCCCTTGTCAGGTCCACACCCCCCACCAACCCAACCTCCACTCCCGGCACCTTCCCCTGCAACCGCAAGAAATGCAAAACTTGCGCCCACACCTCCCCCCTTACTTCCCTCCAAGGCCCCAAGGGATCCTTCCATATCCACCACAAATTCACCTGCACCTCCACACACATCATTTACTGCATCCGCTGCACCCAATGTGGCCTCCTCTATATTGGGGAGACAGGCCGCCTACTTGCGGAACATTTCAGAGAACACCTCTGGGACACCCGGACCAACCAACCCAACCACCCCGTGGCTCAACACTTCAACTCCCCCTCCCACTCCACCAAGGACATGCAGCTCCTTGGACTCCTCCATCGCCAGACCATAGCAACCCGACGGCTGGAGGAAAAGTGCCTTAACTTCCGCCTAGGAACCCTCCAACCACAAGGGATGAACTCAGATTTCTCCAGTTTCCTCATTTCCCCTCCCCCCACCTTGTCTCAGTCCCAATCCTCAAACTCAGCACCTCCTTCCGAACCTGCAATCTTCTTCCTGACCTCTCCGCCCCCAACCCCACTCCGGCCTATCACCCTCACCTTAACCTCCTTTCACCTATCACATTTCCAACGCCCCTCCTCCAAGTCCCTCCTCCCTACCTTTTATCTTAGCCTGCTTGGCACACTCTCCTCATTCCTGAAGAAGGGCTTATGCCTGAAACGTCGATTCTCCTGCTCCTTGGATGCTGCCTGACCTGCTGCACTTTTCCAGCAACACATTTTCAGCTTCTCTCTGATGAAAAAACTTCAAATCCCTCAGCTTTCCTCATAAGACCTTCCCTCCATACCAGGCAACATCCTGGTAAATGTCCTCTGAAACCTTTCCAACCTTACACATCCTTCCTATAATGCGGTCACCAGAACTGTCCACAAATACTCTACAAGTGCGGCCACATCAGTGTTTTGTACAGCTGCAATATGACCTCATGGCTTCAAAATTCAATCCCTCGACCAATAAAAGCTAACACACAATATGCCTTCTTAACAACCCTACCAACCTAGGTGGCAACTTTCAGAGATCTATATATATGGACAATGAGATCTCTTTGCTCAACTTACCATTACCCCAGTACTCTTTATTCCTGTTGCTCCTGAAAAGGTGAATCACCTCACACTTTTCCACATTAAACTCCATTTGTCACCTCTCAGCTTATCTATGTCCCTCTGTAACCTGCAACATCCTTTGGAACTGTCCACAAGTCTACTTTCCTCAGTGTCATCTGCAAATTTACTAACCCATCCTTCTATGTCTTCATCCAGGTCTTTTTTAAAAATGACAAGGAACAGTGGACACAAAACAGATCCTTGCAGTACACTACTAGTAACTGAACTCCATCAACCACCATCCTCCGTCTTATTTCAGCTAGCCATTTTCTGATCCAAACCGCTAAATCACCCTCAATCCCATGCCTCCGTATTTTGTGCAACAGCCTACTGTGGGAACATTATCAAATGCATTGCTGAACCCCATATACACCACATCAACTGCTTTATCCTCATCCACCTGTTGGTCACTAAGGTTTGTGAGGCATGACCTACCCTTCACAAAACCGTGTTGACTATCCCTAATCAACTTATTCCTTTCTAGATGATTATAAGTCCTATCTTTAATAACCTTTTCCAACATTTTACTCACAACCAAAGTAAGGCTCACTGGTCTATAATTACTTGGATTGTCCCTCCTCCCCTTCTTGAACAAGGCGACAACATTTGCTATCCTCCAGTCTTCTGCATTATTCCTGTAGACAAAGACGGCATAAAGATCAAAGCCAAAGGCTCTGAAGTCTCCTCTCTGACTTCCCAGAGAATCCTATGATAAATCCAATCTGGCCCAGGGAACTTATCTATTTTTACACTTTCCAGAATTGCTAACACCTCTTCTTTGTGAACGTCAATCCCGTCTAGTCTAGCAGCCTGTATCCCAGTATTCTCAACAACATTGTTTTATTCTTGCAAGGTTTGTGAAGGTTTGTTGCTCAGGTTGAGGTTAAGAGTGTTGGTTTGCTCGCTGAGCTGTAGGTTTGATATTCAGATGTTTCATTACCTGGCTAGGTAACATCATCAGTGGCGACATCCAAGTGAAACGAAGCTGTTGTCTCCTGCATTCTATTTATATCTTTCTCCTGGTTGGGGTTCCTGGGGTTTGTGGTGATGTAATTTCCTGTTCATTTCCTAGTAGCACACAAACCCACCAACACTTTCAAACAAAAACTAACAAACTTAAAAGACCCAGTACAACCCATGGACAAAACCAACGTCATCTACAAAATTCCATGCAAGGACTGCCACAAACACTATGTAGGACAAACAGGAAGAAAGTTAGCCACCAGGATACACGAACACCAGCTAGTCACAAAAAGATACGACACTCTCTCTCTTGTAGCCCTACACACGGATGAAAAAAATCACCAATTCGACTGGGACAACACATCTATCCTGGGACAGGCTAAGCAAAGACATGCCAGAGAATTCCTCGAGACCTGGCACTCCAACCACAATGCCATAAACAAACACATAGATTTAGATGCCATCTTCAACCCCTCAGAAAACGAACAGGAAATGACATCACCACAAACCCCAGGCACCCCATCCAGGAGAAAGATATAAATAGAATGTAGGAGACAACAGCTTCGCTTCACTTGGAGGTTGCCACTGATATTGTTACCTAGCCAAGTAATGAAACGTCTGGATATCAAACCTACAGCTTAGCGAGCAAACCTACACCCATTGTTTTATTTCCAGTATGAATACGATGAAAAGTATTCATTATCTCCTTGGACTCCACACACAACTTCCCATTTCTGCCCTTAATTGGCCCTAATCTTACTCTAATCATTCTTTTATTCCTGATATACCTATAGAAAGCTTTCGGATTTCCTTGATCCTACCTGCCAACAACTTCTCACGTGCCCTCCTGGCTCTTCTTAGTTCTCTCTTTAAGTCTTTCTTGGCTAGCTTTTAACTCTCACGCATCCGAACTGAGCCTTCACGTTACATCCTAACATAAGCGGCACGGTGGCACAGTGGTTAGCATTGCTGCCTCACAGCGCCTGAGACCCGGGTTCAATTCCCGCCTCCGGCGACTGACTGTGTGGAGTTTGCACGTTCTCCCCGTGTCTGCGTGGGTTTCCTCCGGGTGCTCCGGTTTCCTTCCACAGTCCAAAGATGTGCAGGCCAGGTGAATTGGCCATGCTAAATTGCCCATAGTGTGAGGTAAGGGGTAAATGTAGATGTAGGGGTATGGGTGGGTTACGCTTCGGCGGGGCGGTGTGGACTTGTTGGGCCGAAGGGCCTGTTTCCATACTGTAAGTAATCTAATCTAATCTAATCTAATCTAATAAGCATTCTCCCTCCTCTTGACAAGAGATTCAACCTCCTTATAAACCATGGCTCCCTCACTCGACCACTTCCTCCCTGCCTGACTAGTACATACATATCAAGGACACGCAGTAACTGTTCCTTGAATAAGCTCCACATTTCAATTGTGCCCATCTCTTGCAGTTTCCTTCCCCATTCTATGCATCCTAATTGCATCAGAATTGCCTTTCCCTGAATTATAACTCTTGCCCTGTGGTATATTCCTATCCCTTTCCATTGGCACAGATGTGCCAATCTGTAATTCCTGAAATAAAAACAGTTCCAATAGCTACCTGTAGCTGAGGAGAAGCTCAGCACAAGTAAAGCAGCGATTCTTCATTTGTTCTCCATCAAATTCATTCAGAATGGAAATAGAACTGACAAATACCTGTAATCTGAATTGCAAGACCATTGGAAAGGAACCGACAGAAATTTGGAAGAATTTAGCCATAATTCAAACTAATACAATAGAAATCCTTTCCCAGATAGATATGTCAATTCTTGCATATTGGCCCTCATTAACACGAACAAGGCAGCCTTGCTTTACTACCAATAGTTTTCTTCTTGTCTTTCTTTATTCTTTCATGGAGTGTGTGTACCACTGGCTAGGTCAGCGTTTATATCCTATCTGCAATCAGTCTTGGACTGAATGGTTTTCTCGGTGATGTTAGAGGGCTGTTCATTGTTAACTACATTGTAGTAATGAGGATCTAAAATTTGAATTTAGGCTGTTGTCAGAAGCAACAAGTATCTGTAGATTTTTATTAACTACAAAATGACTTTTCAATTTAAAATAACACAACAAAACAGCTGCAAGTTATGATTTAACTGTGTGAACTTGAACTGATGATTTGCTAAGTTGGTTACATATAGATAGAGATAAGAGAGAACAATGGATTTTTCAGAATGTGAATCATAAGACAGTGATTTGGTATTCGAACTAACCTTGAACTGCTTGCATGGGATGGTGCTCTATGTAAATTAAAAATCACACAACACCAGATTATAGTCCAACCGGTTTAATTGGAAGCACACTAGCTTTCGGAGCGTCGGTCCTTCATCAGGTGATTGTGGAGGGCTCGATCGTAACACAGAATTTATAGCAAAAATTTGCAGTGTGATGTAACTGAAATTATACATTGAAGAATCGAGTGCAGAGTGTCTTAAGTCTGTGAGGGGGTGCATGTGTGGGAGTGTGTGTCTGTGTGCGCGTCTGTGTGTACCTGTGTCCGTGTGTATGTGAGAGTGTGTGTGTGTAGGAATATCTGTGTGTGTGTAATGTAATGGTGATCACCTGTAATGTGACATGAACCCAAGGTCCCGGTTGAGGCCTCCCTATGGGTACCGAACTTAGCTATCAGCCTCTGCTCGGCCACTTTCCTTTCCAGTGTTCCAGGACATTTAGCCTCAGACCTTCAGGTGGCCATCCTCCAAGGTGGACTTCGGGACAGGCAGCAGAGGAAAGTGGCCGAGCAGAGGCTGATAGCTAAGTTCAGTACCCATCGGGAGGGCCTCAACCGGGACTTTGCGTTCATGTCATATGACAGGTGATCACCATTGCACTACACACACACACACACACACACACACACACAGATATTCCTACACACACACACTCTCACATACACGGACACAGGTACACACAGACGCGCACACGGACACCCACACACACCCTTATAGATACACACACTCCCACACATGCACCCCCTCACAGATTTAAGACACTCTGCACACACACACACACACACACACACTTTCTCACACTCACAACCCCCACCCCAGACAGACACACACACAAAGACCCACATGCACACATATATTTTGTGTGGTGAATTTTTTTGTACTTGCAGAGTTAATTGCACTTTGCTCAAAAACTACATACATTCATGTAGAATTCTGAGCTCAAAAACTGCATGAATCAGGTAAAACTCTGTGATCTCACTTTTTAGATTAGAATGAATCTAAACATCAGGTCATAGACAGAGAACACGGGGGCTAACACCTTCAACATATTGTCTAGCTATCACCATTGTTAACAGCTAACCCGAGAATGCAACTTTAAAAAAAAAGGGTTTTGTGATTTACACATGAAAGAAGTGAAACTATCACTGTATTCTAAAAGATGAAAGGCTTAACAGACAATCAATTCTTCAATGTATAATTTCAGTTACATCACACTGCAAATTTTTGCTATAAATTCTGTGTTACGATCGAGCCCTCCACAATCACCTGATGAAGGAGCGTCACTCCGAAAGCTAGTGTGCTTCCAATTAAACCTGTTGGACTATAACCTGGTGTTGTGTGATTTTTAACTTTGTACACCCCAGTCCAACACCAGCATCTCCGAATTATGTAAATTAAGAACCCTTTCCCGGGGAATATCATTGGATTAACCTGCTGTAAATCATGTCACCTTATTGTATGCAATTGGTCTTTTCTCATAATTAAGGCTGTACTATCTCTTAAAAAACATATAAATAATGTGTAATTTTTTTAATGTAATTGCGTCATTTCTCCACGGAACACAGAAGCTTTTAACCTCCATGTTGCTGGACAAATCTGCTCCAGGCTGCCTGATTTTATTAAACTGGTAACTTGCTTTAAACAGACCATTCTCCTCATGATTCCTTTGACCAATCTGGAACCAAGAGGCCCCTTTGGAGGGGTCCAGATCTTCATTTTGGTGCCATAACTTGAATGGCCGTTATGGCATTGCTGGGGCCAGTTGGTGGTTGTCCCGCCCAGAGTGTCTGATCCCGGGTCGGTGACCGAGTTGCTGTCGGCTATAATGCGATGTTGCAGTTTCTCATGAGCGGTGTTTGTAGGCCACTGTCCCCGAGCCAGGTGTTAACTTTTAGTCGCCTACTCCGTTATTAGCAAACATCTTGCCAGGCAAAATCTTTGTTGTCACTGTGTACATCAAGTACCCAGAAAAAGTTTGCTATTTTTGGTGGGCGTTTTAAGACTTGTGCTGTACAATATCTTCAAGCAATGAAGCTTCATCTTAAAGAATATGAAAGGTGTGTTATGTCACAAGTACACATGCTACACCGGCAAATATCTGTAAATGTCCTGGAACACAGGATGGAGCCAAAGCCCAAAAGTCCAGATAGTGAACACTTCACAATGATACATATGTTTCATGGAATAAGATTCCTGAGAGCTGCTTCGCAGCTAAAAGTACTTCAGACTAGCATAACTGTCACACTTGTACCCACATTTTATTATTTTTACCTGCAGGAACAAGTGCAATATGTTCTCCTTGCTTATATCACTGGATTATCAGACTTTGCTGTCCTCATGCTTTATTTCATGATTTGGAGATGCCGGTGTTGGATTGGGGTGTACAAAGTTAAAAATCATACATAACCTGGACTATAACCTGGTGTTGTGTGATTTTTAACTTTATTTCATGCGGTAATATTTAAGACGATTCATAGGAATGCTGTTTCTAAATGGCTCTAGAACCACTCTAAAGGTTTCACATTTGACCTTTTGGGGAAGAAGAGTTGATTTTTATGTTGCTGTTCAAGATGTCATGTGTCTTGGAAATACAGGGGACACAGCAAATTAAATTATTTTACAGTTTAAACAATATAATAAAACTGAGATTTTTATTTCACAAGTAAGTTTGGGCAGGTAGTTGATAAGCAAAGATTCCTTCAAGTATTTGGTAATAGTTAATTAAATGATTTCACTCATTGGCATCCTGATGAAATTTGTAACGTTATGTTGGACAAATTTAAAATATGCTGAAATGTTGAAATTAACCAAGACATACTGAAAGCAGGCACTTAGCCTTCTTAAGTATTTAGATCCACACCTTCTTGAAGTATGAATGTATGCTCCATTGTCATTATGACTCATGTATTTCCAAATCCAGTTATTGGAGCTAACCATTTAGAGGTGCAAACTGTTGTGAGACAAGCATTCTTGCCCTACCTGGGTGAAATGGCCTGCTTCCACACTGGAGCAATTCTGTGAAGATGTCATGTCTATCTCTTGCAGCAGCCCAGGGGCTGTAAGCAGTCTGTATTTGCAGTCCCAGCCTTGCTTTGCTATTATTCCAAGGCTGTAGCAGTTGGCAATTTTAGATCCTCAGTGATTCTCATGAGGTCAGCCAGGTGGACCACATAGAATATGGGTTCCTGATTGGAGCTGATAATCTGGTCCAATCAGGTAATCCTGGTTAACGGATAAGGACAAGAAGGTCTCCCAGCCCAACTGCTTGTTCTGTGGTGCTGTGGAGTCCGTGGACCATGTATACATTGGGTGTGGGCGTCTGCACTCCCTTTTTGATTTTCTTAAAAACCTTCTCCTCTGTTTCTGGCTGCACTTCAGTCCCACGCTCCTGATCTTCGGGCACCCGGTACGGAGGAGGGAGGGCAGGTCCGAGGACCTCCTCGTGGGTCTGCTCCTGGGCCTGGCCAAACTGGCCATCAACAGGTCCAGGCAGCGGGCCGTGGAGGGGGTCGTTAGGGCCGACTGCCTGCCCCTCTTCTGGGGTTACGTTAGAGCCCGGGTGTCCTTGGAGAAGGAGCACGCGGTGTCCACCGACACCCTGGAGTCGTTCAGGGAGAGGTGGGCGCCGCAGGGAGTGGAGTGCATCATTTCTCCCTCCAACTCTATTTTGATTTAGTCCCTACCCTCCCCTTCACTGTTTTGATCACACATCATTGCCCTGTGGTTTGAAGGGCAGTGCTCGTCACTGGCCACCCGGGTGTTTTTCCTATCTTCCTGGTGGTGGAAATTGAATAAAGATTTGTGCACTTTGTGTCTTTCACTGTGTCTCACACCTGCACACACGCACTATGGGTGCAGGGGATAAAAATAAGCACTACCGCACTTAGGTGGTAGTGTGGGGGTTAAGGGAAACAAAAAAAAAAGAAAAAAAAAAAAACCAAGAGCCCGGGTGTCCTTGGAGAAGGAGCAAAAAAATAAGAAAAAAAAAACAAAAAAAAAGGACAAGAAGGTCTCCCAGCCCAACTGCTTGTTCTGTGGTGCTGTGGAGACCGTAGACCATGTATATATTGGGTGTGGGTGTTTGCACGCCCTTTTTGATTTTCTTAAAAACCTCCTCCTCTGCTTTTGGTTGCACTTCAGTCCCACGCTCCTGATCTTCGGGCACCCGGTACGGAGGAGGGAGGGCAGGTCCGAGGACCTCCTCGTGGGTCTGCTCCTGGGCCTGGCCAAACTGGCCATCAACAGGTCCAGGCAGCGGGCCGTGGAGGGGGTCGTTAGGGCCGACTGCCTGCCCCTCTTCCGGGGTTACGTTAGAGCCCGGGTGTCCTTGGAGAAGGAGCACGCAGTGTCCATCAACACCCTGGAGTTGTTTAGGGAGTGGTGGGTGCCGCAGGGAGCGGAGTGCATTACTTCCCCCTCCAACTCTATTTTGATTTAATCCCTACCCTCCCATTCACTGTTTTGCTCACACAGCATTGCCTTTTGTGAGGGGCACTGCTTGTCACTGGCCATTCGGGTGTTTTTCCTATCTTCCTCGTGGTGGAAATTGAATAAAGATTCGTGCACCTTGTGTCTCTCACTATGTCTCACACCTGCACACAAAAAAAAGAAAACAGGAGTGTCAGAAGTTCTGTTCACTCTGAGAGCTGGCTCTTGAGGGATCTGGATCAGTGTGTGAAGAAGAAGAGAAAATAAAGGACAAGAAATTCTCCCAGCCCAACTGCTTGTTCTGTGGTGCTGTGGAGTCCATGGACCATGTATATATTGGGTGTGGGCGTTTGCACTCCCTTTTTGATTTTCTTAAAAACCTCCTCCTCTTCTTTTGGTTGCACTTCAGTCCCACTCTCCTGATCTTCGGGCACCCGGTACGGAGGAGGGAGGGCAGGTCTGAAGACCTGCTCATGGGTCTGCTCCTGGGCCTGGCCAAACTGGCCATCAACAGGTCCAGGCAGCGGGCCATGGAGGGGGTCATTAGGGCCGACTGCCTGCCCCTCTTCCGCGGTTACGTTAGAGCCCGGGTGTCTCTGGAAAAGGAGCACACAGTGTGCACTGACACCCTGGAGTTGTTCAGGGAGAGGTGGGCACCGCAGGGAGTGGAGTGCATTATTTTCCCCTCCAACTCTATTTTGATTTAATCCCTACCCTCCACTTCACTGTTTAGTCACATAGCATTGCCCTTTGATGTCAAGGGCACTGCTTGTCCCTGGCCACTCGGGTGTTTCTTTTCTTCCTGGTGGTGGAAACTGAATAAAGATTCTTGCACCTTGTGTCTTTCACTGTGTCTCACACCTGTACACACACATGGGTGCTGGGGAAAATATAAGCACTACCGCAATTAGGCAGTAGTGTAGGGGGTTAAGGAAAAAAAAGGGAAAAAAAAGGACAAGGAAGTCTCCCAGACAAACTGTTTGTTCTGCGGTGCTGTGGAGTCCGTGGACCATATGTATATTGGGTGTATGTGTTTGCATTCCCTTTTTGATTTTCTTAAAAACATCCTTCTCTGTTTTTTGGTTGCACTTCTGTCCCACACTTCTGATCTTTGGATACCTGGTACAGAGTGGGGAGGGCAGGTTTGAGAACCTCCTCATGGGTCTGGTCCTGGGCCTGGCCAAACTGACCATAAACAGGTCCAGGCAGCGGGCTGTGGAGGGGATTGTTAGGGCCGACTGCCTGCCCCTCTTCGCGGTTATGTTAGAGCCTAGATGTTTCTGGAGAAGGAGCACGTGGTGTCCACCAACACCCTGGAGTTGTTCTGGGAGAGGTGGGTGCCACAGAGCGTGGAGTGCATTATTTCCCTCTCCAATTCTATTTTGATTTAATCCCTGCCCTCCCCTTCACTGTTTGATCACACAGCTTTGCCCTTTGATGTGAAGGGCATCGCTTATCAATGGCCACTTGGGGATGTTTCTTTTCCGTTGGTGGAAACTGAATAAAGATTCATGCACCTTGTGTCTCTCACTGTGTCTCACACCTGTACTCACACAACATGGGTGCTGGGGAAAATATAAGCACTACCGCAGTTAGGTGGTAGTGTGGGGGCAATAAAAAAAAGGAGAATCAGACATCCTGTTCATCATGAGAGCTGGCTGTGAGGGAGCTGTATCAATGTCAAGGATTCTCCACGTGTAAATAAATGGTGACTGGGTGACTGGATACTGTCCTCTATGGAGTTATTTTAGCTTCCTTGTGAGGTCTGAAGGAAGTATTCTGATTCTTCTTGTTGCTCAGAAAAGAAAAAGAAAGGACAAGAATGACAAGAAGGACAAGAAACTGCTTGTTCTGTGGTGCTGTGGAGTCCAAGGACCATGTATATATTGGGTGTGGGCGCTTGCACTCCCTTTTTGATTTTCTCAGAAACCTTCTCCTCTGTTTTTGGTTATACTTCAGTCTCACATTCCTGATCTTCGGGCACCCGGTACGGAGGAGGGAGGGCAGGTCTGAGGACCTCCTCATGGGTCTGCTCCTGGGCCTGGCCAAACTGACCATAAACAGGTCCGGGCAGCGGGCCGTGGAGGGAGTCATTAGGGCAGATTGCCTGGCCCTCTTCCGCAGTTATGTCAGAGCCCGGGTGTTCCTGGAGAAGGAGCAATTGGCGTCCACCAGCATCTTTGAGCTGTTCATGGAGAAGTGGGCACCGCAGGGAGTAGAGTGCATTATTTCTCCCTCCAACTCTATTTTGATTTAATCCCAGCTTTCTCCTTTACTGTTTGTTCACGCAGAACAAAAAAAGGACAGGAATGTCTCCCAGCCCAACTGTTTATTCTGCGCTGCTATGGAGTCCATGAACCATGTATATATTGCGTATGAGTGCTTGCACTCACTTTTTGATTTTCTCAAAAAACCTTCTCCTCTGTTTTTGGTTGTACTTTAGTCCCACGCCCTTGATCTTCTGGCACCCAGTGCCGAAGTAGGGAGGTTGGTCAGAGGATCTCCTCCTGGGTCTGCTCCTGGGCCTGGCCAAACTGCCTATAAACAGGTCAAAGCAACATGCCATGGAGGGCGTCATGAGGGCCGATTGTCTGCACCTCTCCCGTGGTTATGTCCAAGCCCAGGTGTCCCTGGAGAAGGAGCACGTGGTGTCTACAAACACCCTTGACCAGTTCAGGGAGAGGTGGGCACCGCAGGGAGTGGAGTGTATTATTTGCCCCTCCAACTCTATTTTGATTTAGTCCCCACCCTTCCCTTCACTGTTTGATCACTTTGAAGAGGACACTGCTTGTCACTGGCCACTTGAGTGTTTCCTTTCTTCCTGGTGGTGGAATATCAATAATGATTTATATACCTGTTGTTCTCCATTATGTCTGACACCTGCACACACATGATTATGGGTGCTGCAGAAAAATAAACACTTCCGCTGTCAGATGGTTGTGTGGGTTAGAAAAAGAAGAGGTAAAAACAAGAAAGAAGAGGAAAAAAAGAAAAAAAGAACAAGAATGTCTCCCAGCACAGCTGCTTGTTTTGTGGTGCTGTGGTGTCCGTAGACCATGTGGGTGTGGGCATTTGCACTCCCTTTTTGATTTTCTTAATAACCTTCTTCTCTGTATTTGTTTGCACTTCAGTCCCACGCTCCTGATCTTTGGGCACCGAGTGCAGAGGGGGAAGGGTCGGTCAGAGGATTTCCTGTGGGTCTGCTCCTGGGACTGCCCTAACTGGTCCAGGCAGCAGGCTGTGGTAGGGCGCGGGGTTGGGGGAAGGGGATTGCCTGGATTACCTGCCCTTCTTCCGCAGTTATGTCAGAGCATGGGTGTCCCTGGAAAAGGAACATGAGGTGGCACAGTGGCTCAGTGGTTAGCACTGCTGCCTCACAGCAACAGGTTCCCAGGTTCCCAGGTTTGGTCTGTGTGGAGTTTGCACATTCTCTCTGTGGCTGCGTGGGTTTGCTCCGGTTTCTTCCCACAGTCCAAAGATGTGCAGGTCAGGTGAATTGATTATGCTAAATTGTCCATAGTGTTTGGTGCATTAGTCAGAAGGAAATAGGTCTGGGTGGCTCTTCGGAGGGTTGGTGTGGACTGGTTGGGCCTGTTTACACACTGTAGGGAATCTTATCTAATCTGTCCATCAACACATTCAAGATTTTTAGGGAACGGTGGGCACAGCAGTAAGTGGAGTATATTATTTCCCCCTCCAACTCTATTTTGGTTTAATTCCTGCCCTCCCCTTCACTTTTTGATCATGCAGCATTGCCCTTTGAGAAGGACACTGCTTGTCACTGGCCACTCGGGGTGTTTCTTTTCTTCCTAGTAGTGGAATATAAATGAAGATTTACACACTTGTTGTTATTCATTATATTCTTCACCTGCACACACGCAACATGGGTGCCAGGGAAAAATAAACACTACCGCTGTTAGGCAGTAGTGTAGGTGAAAATTTTAAAAATGAATAAAAAAGAACAGGAGTGTCAGACATCCTGTTCACTCTGAGAGCTGCCTCTGAGGGAGCTGGATCAGTGTCTGAAGAACTCTCCACTTTGTGTCAAGGAGGGGGGAAGACATCTGGACTGCCTGAACTACACAGTCAGTGTGTCTTATTACTGTTGTTGGCGTTTCCTGCTGAGGAATGGAGTTTTCTATTTCGTCTTTCTCCCTTGTTTCAGGAAAACTTTGCTTTTTTTTTGTTTTTCTTTATTGTGTGCTGTAATTGCTTTTTTTCTGGGTTTTCTTCCTGTTTATTTCCTTTAATTCGAAGTTGTGCTCAGCTACGCAGGCAGCTACTACCACCGCTGCTGCTACTGCAGCCTGGGCCTGCTGCTGCTACTAAAAAAACAAGTCCAATCAGTATGTCGGGGACTGGGAGCTAGGTAGTCAACCACCAGCCTGGAGGAAAGCAGGCCTGGGGAGGGTTGGTCAGTATGCAGGGTGGCAAGAGACGGGAAGGCCAATGACTGTCCTGCAGGAAGGCCAACCAAGGACAGTCTGATCAGTTTGTGGTGTGGACAGGTGTCAGGTGTCTTTTTTAATAGCTATATTGGGTCTGTGTTCCATGTACTGTTTCTGATTTGATCGCATTACCTTGTCTGTGCTTGTTACTGTTCTCTTTGTGATGAACGGAAGTGGGATTCCAGGTTTGTCCTCATCTCCCTGAAAATTGGTTGAACGGTCAAGTTTGGGATTTGGCTTTGCTGCCCTTTCCCCTGCATAAAGTGTTTTTTTGTGAACTGATGATTTCTATTTATTGTTAACTGTATTTTGTACTGTTTGATAAAATAAAGAACAGGAATGACTGCCTTAGAGTGGCCAGAAGGTGGGAGGGACAGATTACTTGCTGGGTTGCTGGGGTCAGGGGGTATGGTTGAGGCTGTGGGAGGGGGGGGGTCTATATTCCTGTATTCTATGGACTGTTTCTTATCAAATTGGACAGTCTTGTATATGTATCTATTACTGTTCCTTTTGTGATGACTGAAAGTGAGATTTCAGGTTTGTCCTCATTTCCCTGAAAACTGGTTGAATGCCACCTTTTTCCCCTGTAAATTGCTGTTTCTCTGCATACGGCTGTTAATGTTAATTGCTTATTTGTAAACTATGCTGGTTAATAAAATAAAAAAACACAGGAAAACAAAGAACAGCAATGCCAGACACCCTGCTTGTTCTGAGGAAGGTAGATCAGTATCAAAGACCCTTCATGTCTGAATAAAGGGTGATGGGATACCAGCCTCTGTGTAGTTATTTCAGTGGTAATGAAAGAAAAGCATGCTCCTGAAGAATTTCACTTGCAATAGTCATCTTTGAGTTTGGGTAAGCTTTTCTGACATCATGCCATTAAGTCAGAAGTTTGACTTGTTCAAGCCTGCCTTTGAAGACTGGGCTCAGTATGTGGAAAGAATGCGTGTTTTTTCAAGGCAAATGATATTGGGGCAGATGAAAAGTAACAAGTAATTTTCCTGACAGCCTGTGAACCTGCAGTTTTTTTTGGTTATTAGGAGCCTTACTTTCCCTGAGGCACTATATACTAAAATCTTTCAAAAGTTGATGCATTTAGTTAAGGAACATTACAACCCCAAGCCACCTCCAGTTCTGAAATACAATTGGTTTTACTTGTGATTCAAGTACACGGGCATCTATATTGTAATTTTTCACTGGGTTAAGAATGGCAGAGGCATGTGATGTTGGATTAATCCTTAATGAAATGCTGAGAGACGTTGTTTGTTTCGAATGTGGGATTAATGATGTAACCATGCAAAAGCTTCTATTAGCTGCCAACTGGACTTCAAACAGATGGAATAACAGACTTTATCATTGGAAAATGCAGCAAATGGAGCATATGAATTGCAGGATATTCCAATGGAAGTGGAAAACCTTGTCACTCTCACTGAGTTTCGGAAATACCACTTAAATGCCACTAAATACCTCAGCCAAGTGGTCAAGATTTTATTCAGGATCTGGAATGGCATGCCATTTTAATTTCTGCTGTTATGCTGACTTGAGATAGCAAAACGTCTTACTGGACCTAAATTGAGTAAGGGAACTCATAGGCCAGTATCCAGGGGAGTGCACCCGTGGAAATTCCACCTCCATCTGGTTTGGAACAGTTAATATCTCAATCAAAACCAAACCAATCCAAGTAATGATCTGGCTAAGTGGTCACCTGGTTCTAATGGCAGTTGATAGCTGTGTGACTGTTTCAGTGATAACAGAACTCGTCTTTAACACAATTTATTCTGGACTTCAACACTCAAGTTTGTGCAAGACCTCAGTTAAACTGAGCTTATACTAGGGCATCCTTCCAGATAAAAAGTACAACTTCAGTTCTGGTGTCTTATGAGAAGCAGTTGGTTCAGTTACTGTTGATTGCAATAAAAGATTCTGGCACAAGCATGATGGCATGAAATTGGTTAAGAAAGATTCACTTTGGTTCAACATTTCTTGATTAGAAATGCCTGAGTGAATTCCATTCAAATATGTGGAAGTTTTTCAGTAAAGTCAAGAGACGATTATAGGAGCCAAGGCCATTTTCCATGTTGATCAGGAACCAATTCCACAATTTTGCAGGGCTCATCCAGTGCCTACTGCCTTATGGGCAAAAGTAGAGGCAGAAATCAGAGGGCGAGAAAGCGAAGGTATCATCAAACTACTCCAGTTTGCAGAATGGGCAGCACCAGCTAGATAGTTAAAATTCCCTGTGCCTTTGTGGGGATGTTAAACAAAGAGGAAACTGCTTTTCACAGCTAGATAAATACTTAATCCCTCGAAATCAGGATTTATATGCAAATCTGGAAGGGAGGCTTTCCTTCACAAAGTTGAACATGAGCCATGCATACTTGCAGCTGTAATTAGACCAGGATTCCCACAAATATATTACAAATAATACATGTAAGGATTTCTACCAATATTCGAGACTGCCATTTATAGTATCATCAGCCTGTGCAATTTTTTAATGGATGATGGCAAACATTGTATTAGGTAAAACAATTGTATAAAGCCTACTCCAGGTTGCCATTTATTCAGATAGGTGGAGAAGAGAAAATATGCTCCAGGCACATCCAATGACCTACTTTCTTACAGAGTTAACAAGACCAGTTTACATCCTCTAGACGATAGTTGCCTCTACTCCCATATTTTATATTGGAGTTTAAGTCTTTCCTTGAGCTGAATTATTATGGAAACTTCATATATAACCTAGCCTCCATTATGTCATCTTTACATTAAGTCAAGAAAAGTCAGCCTGAGACAAATTTGTTTAGCCAAGCCATCGTTTTCAGGGAAGTGAAGGAACAACCGTCTAAGGTGTTGACAGAATATGATTCAAAGCGAGATTTGGGAATGACATGCAATGCCTCAATATCATGCATCAGGGTATTATTAGCTCATAGGCCCAGTGGACGAATGCTCAATATAGTGTGCATCCAAGACTTTGGTAATGCAGTGTGTAAATGCACCCAGATAGAAAGTTTTGGTGGTCATTTTGAGTCAGGAAAATGTTTTTTAAGGATGTAAATTTGTAATAATAACAAAGCACAAACTCCTGCTAGGGTCTGCTTAAAGACGACAAGGCAGTGCTGCTAGTAACTTCAAGCCAAATTCAGAGATGGGCTCAATTACTAGGTGTTTGTAATTACAATTCAGAACGCTGTCCAGGAGGCCAAGTAGCAAATGCAAATGCATTGAGCCACCTGCTTGCAACAACACCACTGGAAGAGTCTGTAATGGCTTTAAATTTTCTGGACACTTCCAGTCATAGCTTACAATATCGACTTTGAATGCTGAAAGATCCAGTACTGGTAAAATTGAAACAGCTGATGATGGTGGGGGAAGCCAAAGGGCCATCACAACCCAGAGACACCAGTTACAGCAGAGAATGGCATATCATTATGGCGAGCAAGAATGATTGTCTTGAGCATAGGTGAGCACCAATACTGGCTGAACTCATCAGGGTCATCCAGGGGTTTTCAAAATGAAGGTGTTGGCAAAACGTTGTCTGGTGACCAGGACTGGATACAGACATAGCCATATTGTTGGGGCAGTCACCAGAGTGCCAAAAGGACAAACAATTACAGCATCAGCTCCCCCAAATTTGTGGGAATAATTAGGCGATTGCATATCCTTTTATGGGCTCAATGTTCTTAGTCATTGCAGATGCCCACTCAACATTAATGTGTAGCGACAATATAAAAATGTTAACTGGATATTCGTATATAATCAGAGTGAACACCTCATGACAGAACTAATGCTATATCTTTAGGATGAAGCTTTCTTGAAGCCATTTGCAGTCAGGAAATTACCTCTATATATATTAAGATGTCTATGTAAAACAAAATGGTAAGAGAAATGAACTGCATAGCAGCACAGAATTTAAACATTGCTAAGAGAAGGCAAAAGTGTGAAGCACTCATCAAGACTTGGAGAGAAGAAACACCAATTTAGACAACACAAGTAGAGGATACTGATTGGGCTATCATTGGTCTAGAGGTGCAGCAAGACCTGTTAACTATTAAAAGGGAGGGATTTGAATCAGGAAAATTCCTTCACAAAGGCTCATCCTCGGTCACCAAGCTGTTGCAGAGCTCAGGGTGGACCACATGTGGAGAAGGGAGTCTGCTCATCTTAGCAAAGAAACTGTTTCCAGTCAAGAGACAAGTGAAAAAATCCTTAGCAGATATTTGCAGCATGAATGATATCAATTGATTACAACATGACTACTAATGACCATCAGACAAATAACTATAAATAGATCATTGTCCTGGATGATGGGCTAAATTCTACAGTGTAAGCAGCTGTCTTAGTGCTCATGCTGAAAAAGGGGACTGGGGAAGGTGTTAAGCCTGGTTCAGTCATCAGTCATCATGTGGGTAGCAACCAATTAAGTGGATGCTGCTGGGCTTACCATCTCCACCCGATCCCTCAGGCCAAGTCAGTGGGCTGGAACATTAGCCTCAGCAGTGCCAATGCTAGCAGTGGCCATTACTGGTTTTGCACAAGCAGATTGAGGGTGTAGCAATGCCTACAACTTTGAAAATTAGCTAAGTGAGGTCATAAGGGAATCAGACTGGTCTTCACCAATGTAGAGGCAGTTGGGGAATTGTGGGGGTGAGGGGGCACATTTGTTGAGGGCAAGCAGCATTGCTGGTATTGGGCTGGCCTTTACCAGCAAGGGAGCTCTCCACATGCCAAAGTGTGTCCAAACCATAATTCGCCCAAATTGGAAGGTCCCTCCCTGGAGCTCACAGAGTTTACCTGATGATCTTCCATGTGACAGGGAGCCTCAAATACTGGGAGGAGGTTCTTGATTGGCTATTAAAGTAGTTCAATTTGATGCTGGCTTGATACTTTTCCTGCCACTGACAAGGTGACATACTAGCAGGCAGATAGTGGGCATGTCTTGCACCATCTTCTCCTCCCTCTTGCATCATCCTAATAGCACTCCTAAAAGTGCTATGAAAATATTGCCCCATGAATTTCATTTTGCTGATCCCCTTTGTGCTCTTTCATATACTCGCCCAAATCATTTGTTTTTGTCCAACGTGATCTGAAACTCTATATTATTACAAATAACATAGTTTTGTTTCCTTATGCATTTAATTTCAGTCACAACACTGTTCATCCGAAACAAATTGGCCCATGCTCACAGTCTCAGAAAACTCTAGGCACAGGTAGTTTTCCTATAATGTGCGTTTTGTAAACGCGATTTGGCTGTAATGTGATTTGTGGATTGTGATTTTTTTTAAATAAAGGGGACTCCTATTGTGTGATTCAATCCCCTGTATTACAGCTGGCTGTGATTTATTCTGCTGGCGCAAATATTGCAACCGGTTTTTGTCTGTTTTTTTTGCTTCTATCTGCAACTAAGGTTGTTTTGTTCTCTTCCATCAGTGAGAAAAACAAATGGAAAGCCTCGAACCTCCTCCCAGAGCTAACATTGAATCATTTTGGGGGTAGTACCACACCACTCTGGAATGCTTACTGAAATCATGCACGGAGTTGGGGGGTGCGGGGTGGTGAGGGGAAGGGGGTCAAGGAGCAGGAAGAGAGGGAGAGATAGGAAGCCAAAGAGGGTACAAAGTCAGTGATTTACAGTGAGCGTTGGAGAGTGAACAGGGCTTTTTGCTAAGCAGAGGCTCAGTTGCTGGCTGTCTGAAGCGTTAACACATGCTCACTTTACAAGAGAGGGTGTATGTGTGTGGAAGGGAGGGATGTGTGAAAATAAGAACGGACCATTGGCGACTCTCATCTCTCCCAACCCATCCCCACTTTATCCAAGTTCACCCAGTCTCTATTTGAAAGAGGTTGAGGTGGGGAGGATTTGAGAGTCTCAGCCCCTCATTCTCTCTGAAACCTGAGACCCATGAAAACCTCCAGCTGTTCAGAGCGTCCCAGCCTTAAAGCAACCCTCTCTAAAAAAGGATTTTACTCGCACCAAAATAAAAGTTTCTTCTCTTTTTTTCTTCCTCTTTGGAAATTTTTTTTGGGATTAAGTTTGTTGGGGAGATTCCATTGTTTTAATGTCTTCATCTGCATCATGAAGTGACTTCTTAGCTGAAAGAAGCTGCGATAACAATTAATAGCATTGAATTCAGCAGCCGGGACAGCACCAACAAATTTCAGACTGGAGTTTATGTAATTCAGAAACCTCTTAACGTATTAAATTTACTGTACTATTTCATTGAAATGTATGATTTAAAAATTTGCTTAGACTGTGCTATTGTTTGTGTTAGAATAGCTACTATTCTTTTAATTTTGATTTTTACTGATATTTTTTGGTGATTCACCCCTAACCCTGTTTTTCCCATCAGTCCCATTACTGCATGATTTTCTTTAACACGATATTATACGGGAATGCAACTACTGCGTGATTGGAGACTACCTGTATATGGAGCATATTTTATGTAGTAAAACATCCAAAGGTGTCTCACAGAAGATTCTGACAAGATTCAACACCAAGCAAACTATTCCTGATAAAGGGCTTTTGCCCGAAACGTTGATTATCCTGCTCCTCCAATGTTGCCTGAGCTGCTGTGCTTTTCCAGCACCACTCTAACCTTGACACTAATCTCCAGCATCTTCTGGATTAGTGGTGCTGGAAGAGCACAGCAGTTCAGGCAGCATCCAACGAGCAGCAGCATCTGCAGTGACCACCTTCACCAAGCAAACTGTGTAGATCCTGGGACAGGTGACAAAAAGCTACTTTTAAAAGCAGTGTTCTTAAAGGAGCATTCTTAAAGAAAAGAGAGATGAGAAGGGAAGAGGTTAGGAGAGCCAATTCTCATATTTCAACAACTTTTGCTTTAAAATTGGATAATTCTACAAAGAAATCAAATGCTACTTTCTCACTTTTGATATTTGTAAGAAACTGCATCATTCTTGCAGATGTTAAAACTAATCAGTAAGAGTAAATAAGAAACAGTTAACTATTTGGAATTAAATAACTGCATTGAGGCCTTATCAATGACTTGGAAGCAGGCATTATCCTACTATTTTCTTGTATTCATTCATAGGTTGTGGGTGTAACTGGCTAGGTCAACAGTTTATTTTCCATCCTTAATTGTTCAAGAGCAGTTCAGAATTAATCACCTTGCTGTGGGTTTGGAGTCCCATGTAGGCCAGATCAGGTAAGGGCAACAATTTTCTTCCAGAAAGTACTTTAGTGAACCAGATGATTTTTTCTGACAATTGGCTATAGTTTCATGGTCATCACTAGATTCTTAATTCTAGACTTTGTTTTATTGAATTCAAATTCTATCACCTGCCATAGTGGTACCTGAGGCAGGATCTTCAGAACACGACCTGGATCTCAGGGCAAACAGTCTTGTGATAATAGCACTTGACCATTGCCCCCCCGGCTGATAATAAAATGAGACTATAACACAGAACTTGAGGGTCTCTTAAGATGCTAGCATTGTGTCGACATGAACTTAATAAATGCTCATCGCCAGCCATATAGAGCTTGAGATTATGGTAGAGTAGGCCATGTGTAAACATAAATGTCCTGTTCTACAATTGATTTATTTAAATTACCAACATATTTTGAGTCGATTGCTGAATGTTGAAAGCAGTAAGTGGTCAAGTGAAAAGAATTGAGCAGATCAATGAGCGAACTGCATTTTTGTTTTAAAAGGAGGGGAAATAAAAATGACCTACATCCTGGAAGGGCAGAGCAGAAATATACTTGATTGAAAAAAAGATAGAAATAGGCACTGTTCCTTCAATGCCAATTTATTGAAATCTCACAACTGATTCCATTGTAACGAAGGCTACAACTATGAATGAAACAAACAAAGTGGAAGGCAGATGCAACTATAATTCAATATTAATGACATAATCATGAACAAGAATGATGAAAGGCAGGGCTACAACCAAAATATATTAAAGGTACAACCTATGGAAACAGGAGAGAAGCTTTTACTCAACTGATGATAACAGAGTACAGGAGAAAGGAGGATGCTACTCCACATTCTGCTTTTCATCAGGAGCAACTGAACAAATGCAGTGCACTCTAAAGGCCAAGCTGACTACTTATTTAAAGTTTCTATCCACATACTGCACAGGAAACAAGAATGCAGCTGAAAATCTCTAAAGTCTGCCATATTATACCTATTAAGTTTACTCTTCTGGTTTTTCTTTTGATTAGATTCCCTATAGTGTGGAAACAGGCCCTTTGGCCCAACAAGTCCAAACCAACCCTCCGAAGAGTAACCCACCCAGACTCATTTCCCTCTGACTAATGTACCTAACACTACGGGCAATTTAGAATGGCCAATTCACTTGACCTGCACATCTTTGGACTGTGGGAGGAAATAGGAGCACCTGGAGGCAACCCATGCAGACACGGAGAGAACCCATGCAAACTCCACACAAACAGTTGCCCAAGGCCAGAATCGGACCCGGGTCCCCTGGTGCTGTGAGGCAGCAGTGCTAATCACTGAGCCACCATGCCACTCCAGTTGTTGCTGGATAGCCAGTTATGTCATATCAGCGAGTTTTTAGTTTATTAACCTCCTTGCTTTATCCTTGACCTACTGTAAGGAACCTGATGGGCCCTTAAATCAGACAAAGCTTTGCATGAAGTACCTTCAGGTACCCATGCTCTCTTCTACTACAGTGATAGACACATTTGAAACATTTGAAGTGAAGATAGAATTAATACGCAGATTTTCCAACATGGTTACAGTTACAGTGCTGCATACATACACAAACAGATGGTCAGAGGCAGTTTAGTCTCAAATTGGTTCATTCCTCATGAAAATGATAAACACCAAGATTTTTTTATCAATTTCTAAAATATATTCTGAACACACATAGCATATTGTCACACCATTGCTTTGGAACAATAAGCCTTCAATAGGTTACTGCATATGCATGAAGTGGCAGAAACAGGCAGTGATGTTCAGAACAAGGTTGGATAAAGTGACAGGAATAAAATTTATGAAAGTTTCACTGTGGTTGTAAATGGCAAATGCTGTGATCTGGTTTGACCTGATCTGTTACTTTGCACAGAAAGTGTGCCTTGAACCCAGCCCAGTATATTTATCTTCCTACAAAATTAAAAACAAAACATCACTTCATAAATTTCACGACAGTTAGTACAAACAGGAAAGAAAATGGAGAAGATGAATGACTAGTTATGAGCCAAGCACACAGCGGGTTCACCAATACATCACCAAAACATGTGTTATGGATAAAACTAATAAAATCCAGGCCAAAGATAGATCAATCTTACTAAGTGCTATTCGAAGTGTACAACAACAGGATGTGCTCAGCCTACAATTTTAAAAGGGCTTCCCACCGAAATTCTATAAAACTAGTTTTACCAAACACATCATGTAAAAGAAAAAAGTTAACATAAAGCTTACACAGCTATATGTTGAAATAATATATGCCACTCGATTTCCTATTGCTTACAAGCAAGCCATGGATGAGTCCATTATCCAGATTTTTCTCAAATGCATTGAACTCAACAGTCTAATGATTGATGTACATTAGCAAAGATGGATTTTTTCACATTATATTCCATTGAATCCAATGTTTTATAAATTATACCAACAGTCATGACATGAAGACTGAATCACCCTATCACTGCATTTGCAACACAGTAAGTTTAAACCTAAAAGTCCTTCAAAGTTGACCCCAATAGTTCTTACCAAACTCTTTAAATAACCAATTCTAGTCTCTGTGAGTAATAAATTCTAGGCATCAGTTTGTAACTTTAACATAGTCAGAGCAAAATTAAACAAAGTAATCAAACTGATCATTTATGTTTAAAAACAAAAATATTTGTTTAGCCCGATTCATACAAAAGACAGATAAATAAGCACAGATAATGGACAAATAACAGAAAATAATAAAATTTGCCAGATTAATTAGTTTTCACGATACATTGTTTCACAGGCAGAGATGATTGTTTCTTTGTTGATTTTCTGAAGATGCTGATCAGGGTCACCTTTTCAGTTCACTCACAGTAAATCAATGATACTTATAACTTATGTACTACTCTATGAAATTCCAATATCTGATCTTGGGAGATTTGGTAGGGAGCTTTTAAATCATCATGTTGTAGCATCAACAGCTAAACTCCTCACAGAAAACACAATCCAAACCTAGTTCAAACTCTGGCCTCTCCCTGTGAGACTGACCATATCCCTTTGAGGGCATCCAACATTTGCTGTCTTCTGTTTGAGCATAAGGTTTCTCCCAGACTTGATGAAATCAGTTCCCAGATCCTGACCTCATTTATGGCCAGTGATCTACATTCTGTTCAAAAGTACTGTTCTTCGCTAAGGTTGAAGAGTTTGTAGATCTTTTGATCAAGAAGTAACTAGCAATTGGCTTCCATGACCAGCTTCACAAATAAACAACAGCTTGTTTTGTCTCCATTTTTAAACACACGCTGCTAACCATCGTCTAATGGTCATTTTTAACTCAAAGCTCTCAGTTTACATCTCTGAAACAAAATTTACTAAAAGTTAAAATAAAAATAATGAAAAATCAGCAATGCCTCTTAAATTAACCAAATATTAAGCAGAAAATTATGCAAGTCAAGATACGTTACAATATCATAGGAACACATGTTGCTGTGATTTGGGCACCTTTGTGTTAAAAGTCATTTGGAACAGGGAAATTATTGACAGATGATTATAGAACTTAAAATGATACATGATAAATAACAATAGCAAATTGGAATTATAATTGATAAAAGAGTATTATGATACAATATGTCCCCTCAAGCAAAAGAATGAAGGCACAGATAAAATCTATTCTATCATTTCAAAACTTGTTAAATAAAGACCACAAAGATGGAAAGGTTGAAGCAGACAAAGACTATTTTTATTTCCAGATTTTTTGAATAATGTACTCCATTCCACTAGCTTTTGAAATTATCATCTAAATGCACAGATGGACAGGATTTACATAATATCATCTGTATTTCTGGATGACATCTGGGATTGTTGCTAAATTCCTTTAACAGTCTTGGAAAAAATTCACAAGATTGATCTTCAAGGAGATGATTTATGTTGAAGACATAGGACATAAATCTTGCATTGTATATTAGAAACAATTGATGGGTGAAGTCAAACTCTTGTATTTTTTAATACTTCCTATTCTTGTCACCCCCTGCTGAAGCAGTTGATTTTTGTTGATATACAATCAGGATAAAATTCACAAATCTAAGATGAGTCAGGCAGATTTCATTTATTTCAAGTCATCTAAAAGACATGACATGTTTAGGCAACTAATACAAACCAATTTCACAGAAATATCATAAATTCATTGAGTCATAATCATATGAATGAAGGACCAGCCTGAATCCACTGCTGGTTCTCAGTAGAGCAATCAAACCTGATTCTTTGCTACTCCATTGGTTCACCCCAAATCGTAGAATCCCAATAGTGTAGTAACAGGCCATTCAGCCCATTGAGAGTGCACCAACCATTCAAAGACCATCCCACCCAGACCAGCCCCCACCCAATCCCCTTTACCCCACATTTTCTATCGTTTATCCACCTAACCTGCCCAACTTTTGACTGTGGGTGGAAACCAGAGCACCTGAATGAAATCCATGCAAACATAGGATGAATGTGCAAACTCCACAGTCACCCAAAGCTGGAATCAAACCTAGGTTCTTTGCGCTGTGAGACAGCAATGCTAACCACTGAGTCATTGTGCCTTTCTAAATGGTCACTCAAGTTCCTCCTGAAATCATTGGTCGTCTACATTTTCACCAGTCTCAGAGGCAGAGAGTTCTACACTGACACCTCACTTTGTGTAAAGCAGTTCTTCCTTGCTTTCTTTCAAATATCAAATATCCCTAGACTTTTATCTCTCCTGCAGGAAGACTCAACATGGGGAATTTCTTATCTCTCCACGCTTCAGGCTTACTGCCTTTATTCTTGATGAAGGGCTTTTGCCCGAAACGTTGATTTCGCTGCTCATTGGATGCTGCCTGAACTGCTGTGCTCTTCCAGCACCACTAATCCAGTATTTGCTTTCCAGCATCTGCAGTCATTGTTTTTACCTTGGGGAATTTCATTGTTTACCATTCTTCAGTCTTAGAAACAACCATTTACCAAAATTATCTTCTATTCCATGAGCTTCCTTTTACTCACTTTCCCTTTATGTGTTATTTTGAGAATACTTTCTTAAATTTCTCAGAGACAACAGCCATTGTATTTGTTATCAGGGCAGATGGTGGTAGAGTGGTCACACCACTAGATTAGTAATTGAGAACCTCAAGCTAATATTCTCGGGACCTTGATTGGAAACCTAATATACCACATCGAGAAGTTTCATTTGAAGAAAAACAAAAATTTGGAATTGAAAATCTAGACTACTGGCCATGATGTACAAAGTTAAAAATCACACAACACCAGGTTATAGTCCAACAGGTTTAATTGGAAGCACACTAGCTTTTGGAGCACCGCTCCTTCATCAGGTGATTGTGGAGGGCTCAATCCTAACGCACAGAATTTATAGCAAAAATTTTCAGTGTGATGTAACTGAAATTATACATTGAAAAATTGAATGTCTGTGAAGTCTTTCATTTGTTTGAATGCCATGATTGTTTCACTTCTTTCATGTGTAAATCACAAACCCTTTTTTAAAAAGTTGCATTCTCAGGTTAGCTGTTAACAATGGTGATAGCTAGACAATACGTTGAAGGTGTTAGTCCCCTGTGTTCTCTGTCTATGCCATGCTGTTTAGATTGATTCTAATCTAAAAAGTGAGATAACGGAGTTTTACATGAATTCATGCAGTTTTTGAGCAAAGTACAATGTAACCCTGCAGGTTATGATGTAACTGTTGGTTGTCATAAGCACTCAGTTGGTTCACGAATGCCATTTACAAAAGGAAACTGATGTCCTTAGCTCATCTAACTGACATGTGATTCTAGACCTCCAGCAATGTGGTTGAATTATACTTGCCCTCTGGGAAAGTAGGGATAGGAAATTTCTGCTGGTCCACATCCCATTAACACATATAATAAAATTCCTTCATTAAATTTTTTCTTAATAATTCAACTAGATTTGTCAAACGCAACCTGTCTTTTGTAAATCCAGACTAGCTCTCTACAATTAAATCAAATCTCAGCAACTGCTGATGGATTTGTTCCCAAACACTTGTTGGTAAAACTTTAACCTACCATTGTTGTTAAGTTAAAAACAGAAACACTGGAGAAACTCAACAGGTCTGACCAAGTCTGGGGAGAGAAAACAAAGTTCACATTTGATCCCATTTTATGTCTCTTGCACTCAAAACGTTAACTCTGTATTTTTTACTTTGATTAAGGAAATGTATCAATATCACTTTTTGTTCCAAATTTGAATTTTGACGTTTGGATGACAAATTTCTTGATTATCTCTCGTTTTGCCCTCTCAAAACTGAAAATATTCTCTTTGTTTTCTCTTATGGGGAATAAGTAAAAGAGCTTTGATTATCAACATTAAAATTGTCATTGTCAATGATACAAACTTGCTACAAGATGTTTTTGTATCTGCCACACATGAATAGAACTGTAGAAATTTAAAAAGGCTATTTAGACAGCATCTTCCAAATCCACAACCACTATCATGATGGACAAGGACAGCAGACACATGAAGACATCAGCATCTGAAAGTTCCTCTCCAAACCACTTACATTCTGGACTTAGAAATACATTGATGTTCCTGCAATGTCGCTGGGTCAAAGTCCTGGAACTACTTTCATAATGGAATTATGGGTATACCTACAGCACATGGACAACTACTAACTTCTCAATGGCAACTATAGATAGACAATTAATGTTGGCCCAGCAGTGATAGCTACATTCTCTGAATAAGAAGAAACTGTAGACAACCATGTTGTTTATTGGAAAGCAGTTGGTAAAATGTGAACATTAGTGCTGATATAATTAACCCTTCAAGCATATCCTCTGTTTAAAAACTTTGTGCTAAATAAGGAGACATACTGTGATCATAAACATGATGCATCCTTTAGGACGTTCTGTCCTAATTGTGAATAAGATTAGCTCAAAATGTAGCCTGTTTATACATCGTCTTGGTGATGTGCAAAATACTTTATTTACTTCAAATTAATTTCGTACTCTTCTTACAAGATCTCAAAGCAAAACTTCCACTCTCCTCACAATACAATGGTCAGACCACAGCTTTTCTCAATACATATCTGTTGATGGTCAGAAAAAAAAACATCTCATTCACAAATGTCATTTTGGGAAGGAAATTGTCAAGCTTATCTGGTCGGACCTACATGTGATTCCAGACCCACAGCAATGTGATTGACTCTTAACTGCACTGGCCTGTCCAGGAAGGTCCTCATCCCGTGAGTGAAAAGAAAAATCAATGATATAGACTTTGGTGTCTGTGACACAATTTCACAATTTTCCAATCGCACAAATCGTGTCGGTACTCTAAAACATTTGGAGGATAGCGTTAAACTTCAAAGGGGTGCCGACAGTTGGTGAAATGTGGACAAGTAACAGATAAAATTGAATGCAGAAAAATGTGTAATTTTGGTTGGAAGAAATGGGCAGAGGCATTATAAACGAAAGGGTATAATTCTGAAGAGGGCAAAGGAGCAGAACAACCTGGGCATATTTGCACAGAAACCATTAAATATTGCAAGGCATGTTGAGAATGAGGTAGACATGGTATACAAGGACACTGTGGGGATATTGAGTGAAAAAGCAATAAAGTTATGACATACCTTGTTTACATCATGGCCAGGGGTCTCGATTTTTAATTTCATATTTTATCATGTTAAACCATTTGTTCAGCTTGAACTGGAGTTTGCATTCATGTGTGGGCACGATATCATAGGAATAATGCGAACAGAGATGGTACAGTAAAGATGAATGACAACAATTCAAGCATGACTTCTCCTGAAGGCAGAAAAGGTGGAGAGATGATCTGATAGAAGTGTGCAAAATGATCTACGTCAATAATGTAGATCGGGATAAACTTACGATTAGTGTAAGTTTCAGAAAATAGAGTACATCAAATTAAGGTGATCAGCAAAAGAAGCAAGGCCCGACATGAGGAATTTTTTTTATGCACCATATGGTTAAACTTTGAAACACAGTGGCTGAAGTGGGAGGGATGGGGATGGCGATTCAAATATTGTTTTCAAAAGAGAATTTGGTCACTATCCAAACAGGGTTGAAGAGAACAGGTAGGGAATTAATACCAGGTGAATAGCTATTACAGAGAACTGATGAAGGTATGAGGAGCAGGATGATCTCCTTCTGTGAAAAAATGATTCAATTTATTGTCTTCATCTCAAATTGTGGAAGTGTTTCAGTGATAAAAAATGTCTTTTCTATTCAGGATAAGGATTCTTGATAAAACTTTTTTCACTGCTGTAACTTTCACTACAAACTTCCATGAAGTCCCGGATGGATTTTATGTCTCTCCTATTTACTTGTCTGTCAATCAAACATTATACATTTGAAATAATTGTGTAAAATTCTTTCCCCAAAAAATCATTAAGTTAATTTGCAAAATCTCATTAAATTAGCATTTAATGCAATACACATACAGTTGTCTTACAAGGAAGATTGCAATTATAAGCCACAGTTCATTGATCTAACTTAATTTTAACTATGTAACTGTAATTGAAGATAATGCAAAATTGAAAATTTATTAGAGTGATTACAAGCAGTATGAACAAGGTCGAAATAATCAAATAATTCCACAAAATATTGCATTATTCAGCAGCCTTCAGAAAATGAAATGTCACATGATGATTAATAGTAACCTGTAATTTCTATATTATTTCCAATGTCCTGCAGAAAGACATTGGATTGAATAGCATTGAATTAGAAGGGAAAAAATGAAGAAGTGATTTTATCCTAACCAATAGAGTGGGTTGGTAATCTCCCTTTGATCACAAGTAACTGCTGATACAATTTAATATCTAGCGCCCTATGTTACATAAAAAATGATTACGCATGATCACACGATTGTATAATGTTGTATACTCAGATTCAGTATTTGAAAGCTGTTCTTCAGATATGTAAATGCTTATCTGTTTTGAGCACATTTAAAATTATTCTTCCAACTTAATGTAAAACAATGAATTTCTAACTGGGTTTTACCCAAATAACCTTTGTCATACACAACATTTCTTCAATTTCTTCTTTCAATTGCCATAACATTGCTCACGAGTAATATAGGGTCTGGACCTATTTGCTTAGTTATTGCCCTGGTCTGTTCCTGCAATGACATTTGTTTCTTACTCTGAGAGTATTACAGACGGGTCCCAAGACATTCAAAGTTTAATCAATAGACAATAGACAATAGACAATAGACAATAGATGCAGGAGTAGGCCATTCTGCCCTTCGAGCCTGCACCGCCATTCAATATGATCATGGCTGATCATTCCTAATTAGTATCCTGTTCCAGCCTTATCTCCATACCCCTTGACTCCACTATCTTTAAGAGCTCTATCCAATTCTTTCTTAAAAGAATCCAGAGACTGGGCCTCCACTGCCCTCTGGGGCAGAGCATTCCACACAGCCACCACTCTCTGGGTGAAGTAGTTTCTCCTCATCTCTGTCCTAAATGGTCTACCCTGTATTTTTAAGTTGTGTCCTCTGGTTCGGCACTCCCCCATCAACGGAAATATGTTCCCTCCTGCCAGAGTGTCCAGTCCTTTCATAAGCCTATACGTTTCAATCAGATCCCCTCTCAGTCTTCTAAACTCAAGGGTATACAAGCCCAGTCGCTTCAGTCTTTCCGTGTAAGGCAATCCTGCCATTCCAGGAATTGACCTCGTGAACCTACGCTGCACTCCCTCAATAGCCAGAATGTCTTTCCTCAAATTTGGAGACCAGAACTGCACACAGTACTCCAGGTGTGGTCTCACCAGGGCCCTGTACAGCTGCAGAAGCACCTCTTTGCTTCTATACTCAATCCCTCTTGTTATGAAGGCCAGCATGCTATTAGCCTTCTTCACGACCTGCTGTACCTGCATGCTTGCCTTCATTGACTGGTGGACAAGAACACCCAGATCTCTCTGAACAGCCCCTTTACCTAATTTGATACCATTGAGGTAGTAATCTGCCTTCCTGTTCTTGCCACCAAAGTGGATAACCAGACATTTATCCACATTAAACTGCATCTGCCATGCATCTGCCCACTCACCTAACTTGTCCAGGTCACCCTGTAATCCCCTAACATCCTCATCACATTTCACCCTACCACCTAGCTTTGTGTCATCAGCAAATTTGCTAATGTTATTGCTGATACCATCTTCTATATCATTTACATATATTGTAAAAAGCTGCGGTCCCAGCACGGATCCCTGCGGTACCCCACTGGTCACTGCCTGCCATTTCGAAATGGAGCCGTTAATCACTACCCTTTGTTTCCTATTAGCCAACCAATTCTCTATCCAATCTAGTACTTTGCCCCCAATCCCGTGCGCCCTAATTTTACTCACTAACCTCTTGTGTGGGACTTTATCAAAAGCTTTCTGAAAGTCCAGGTACAGTACATCCACTGGATCTCCCTCGTCCATCTTCCGAGTTACATCCTCAAAAAATTCAAGAAGATTAGTCAAGCATGATTTCCCCTTCATAATCGCTGTTGGCAAGGAAGGTTTGCAGGTTGTCAGGCATTGCAAATGTTTTGTTCTGCTTCCTTCTTCATAAATATTTTCATTGCAATAAATAAGTCTAAAGATATTTGCATAAATGCCACTAAATAAATAAACAATTGTGAAATCATAAAATTGCAATGAAATTTTATTTGAATAAATTGTTCAGTTGAAGCTTGGCTGCAAAATTTCAGTAAAGAAGTTCATCAAACTCAATGTTGTCAATGAAAACAGATCTTTAAGAAAGTAAAATGAAATCCCTTCCAGGCATTGACAAGGCCCTTAAATATTTAACATATCCAAAACATAATCCTTATCCAGTGAAGAATTGACATTTTGTTTTCAATTTTAAGAATATTCATTGTGGATACAATAGGTACACTTAACAAGAAATTATTCCCATTGTATTATTGAGGCAGTGAAGGCTGCAATCCAAGGTGTTTTGTTCAGCACTCTTAACTCAGTTTATACTGATGGAGGGAATCAGAGGCATTATTGCACCCCATCACTTTACAGCAATATAAGATACTAATTGCTACATGCATTCATGCTTCATGTGTTCTTGCAGTGCTATTTTATTCGATATGTTATTTTCATTATTATATATTTAGCTATATTCTCCTCTTCCTCTTTAAAAAGTATCTCCTTAGTCAGGGTGGTCCTGCCACCATCCGTAGCAATTTCAAACCAAAGTCATTCTGAACAAAGCATTTCATAGAAGAGAGCAAAATAGATTTAAAAGAGAGACAGGAACAAAATTAGAAGAAAGAGAACCATTCACAATATGGTGAGGAACAAGGAGAGGAATTAAGATGGTCAGTGGACAAAAATGAAGAGGATCAAGGAAACAAAAAAATACCTTCAAGGACCCAGTCAAATGAAAATTCAGTACAGTCTAATTCTTAGTGCACTCTTGGATTATCTGCAAATTTGGTTTTGAATTATGGCCCTGCGCACTAACCAAGGCACAGTCCTCCATAGTACACAGAATCACAGAAGGACTGATAAATGCAATAATCAAGGTACTGTTTCTTTCTTGTTTAAAGGTTCCCCTTGCTCTACTGTTATACATTCAACACTATTAGATGACAATGGGAAATAGACATGCTTCTCTGGTAAGTGGCAAGTAACATCTAATGAGTGAGTATTCAATAGTTATTTCTTGACATTCAGTTTATTACCATGACTAAATATGGCTCTAGCAAAAAACCATTGACCAGAAAATGACCTGGATTAGATATTGAAATATTGTGCAGAGGCTGGAATCCTGCAGCGAGTAACTCACCTAATTCTCCAAAGCCTGTTCACCATCTACAAGGCACAAGTCAGGACTGTGATGGAATACTTCCATTTGCATCGATAAGTGAACTGCAACAACACTCAAGAAGCTTGACATGATCCAGTACAAAGCAGTCCACTTTACGGACAATACACAGACAACCATTCACACCCTCCACCACTGATCCTCAGTGTTAACAGTGTGTACTATCCACAAAATAAAATGCACCAAGATTCCTTTGACAGCGCCTTCCAAATCCACATCCCCTATCACCCAGAAGAATAGCAGATGTTGGAGGAATACCGCAACCTGTAAGTTCCCTTCCAAACCAGCAGCCATTCAGACTTGGAAATGTATTGTCATTTGATCACAGTCACCAGACTAAAGGCAAAGAATTCCCTCATTAATGGCACTATACATATACCTACACCACAAAGGCTGCAGTGGTGTAAAATGGCAGCTCATTAACACCTTCTCAAAATCAATTAGGGATGGGCAATAAATGCTGGCCCATCCACTGTGCCCACCTGCGAAAGAATAAAAAATGTCGTGATGACATACCATTTTATGATGCATTCCAAGACCATCCTATCAGTCTTTCACAATGCAATGCCATAAGTTGGACAGTTGTTCAAACACAAACTCCCATTTGTCTAAATCACAAAAGAATATTAGGAAAGCTATGCAATACCATGAGGGAAACCACATTAATAGAGTTGCAAACACCATTCCTGGTAGAAGTTTTTGATCAAATAAATAAGCAACATGCTGACACAAAGGAAAATTTCTTGAAAAATTGACAAAAGAAGAAAATTATGAAACACAATTCCTCAAATTATTTTGCTTTTAGACTGGAATAAGTAGATGGGTAACTCTAATGGAATGCAGAATTCTAGGTGTATACTCCTCCCTTGTTTGCTGGAACATTACATAAGGAACCAATCATGAATTATCAGTAATCCTTCACATGTAAGTGTATTTTCACTATCTAATTTCCGGATTTGCATTAGCTCATCACTTAGCAATCAGAACTTGAAAAATATTTAAAGTGATTTGCAAGGAAGTCATATGGCAGCAAACTCTTGAAGTCACATTTTTAAGCAATTGGATTAATTTCCCCTGTGAACTGTTGTTGAATTACCACTTCGGCTGCTCCTTTCCACTTTTGGCTCTCTTCACTGTACATGTTAACTTGTTTAAAGTGAGTGAATGTGTAGTTCTTCAATTGTACACTCAAGCAGATCAGCCAAATACACAGTCAGGCTTATGTGCTTCCACAAAAAGGAAACTGGCTGATGTATGTAACAAATGCTTCTGCAAAAACATGTCGGAGAGAGATCCGATTTTACAAAGGTCTGAAGAAAATGAAGCAACTTGCGTATCAGTACCTGAACTAGCTGGATTAAAATGATGTGCAGCCATGTAATGTAAATTGACAGTAAAATACGTGAAACTAATTTCCAGGGAGATACAGACATACATAAAGTAAGTTTTAGTTTGGGGAATTATGGAGGAAGTGAAGATGTAAAATCACATATGAATATGGCATTAAGTGTTGTATGAAGGAATAAAGTGTGGTGCAATATACCTTCTGTCCCAGGTACACCGTAGCAATGATAGATAACAGAGAATATTTCTTTCTATGCAGGAATATCCAAGTCTGAAATTATCTTTGATCAATTATAGCATTGCATGTTGAATCTGATGCCCCACTTTCTGGAAAACTGGACTTCCTCAGTAGCACAAAAGTTACCAATGGTTCTGCACGAGACGTACCTCGAAGTTGAGAACTATTTTAATTGTACAGCTAAACTAGAAAGCGTTTCTTAGCCTAATTCCAAATTAATATTCAAATGTCAGATCTGTGGATCAGAAAAAAAATCTACTTTTGTCAGTTTTACTCACAAAATGAGACTAATTGTCCTTGTAATGTAATGTAACAAATCTTGGATTTTAGCAGCAGTATTGCTTATGGAAAAACTGCATTGTCAGTTGGAAAGAATTTATTACAAACTTGCAAGAACTGACAGAGCAATTTATCTTTCTTTTGAGAGTTGAACTCCTTTACTGGTTTGCTGGAATTTCTGCTGACACTGAGCATAACTTTTTTTAATAGAAGGTTTGTACTTAGAATGTTTTGAATAATGGCATTCAGTATGTATCTGATAGGGCAAGAAATCCTTCTATGTTCCTTTTTTTAAATTACTGGCGTACAAATCTTGCTAGACCATGCACCCATCTGGTTGCAAGAACGTCTGCAGGAGCTGCCTTTCATATGTCCACAAGAGGTGCCTGACAGCAACTACAATGATACATTTCACTCCCTTAGGAGATAAATGACTTTTCAAGCAATGCAGGAGGTAGCAGGAACACATCAAGCTTACACCCCTCTATTCCAAGTACCTGTCATGTTCCAATGCTGCCTCCTAAAGTATCCAGTTTTGATGCACAGAGAGGCATTTCACATCATGATCCAGGATACACAGTGAACCAAACTTTGCACAGACTTCCTTCGCAAGACATGCACCTTAACTCCTTTGCATCCTGCCAAATAAGCATGTAGAGATATAGATATAGATCAGCTGCTGTTCAGAAAAGAATGAGGGCAACAGAGTCAGAAAAAGGGCAAATCCACCAGTGAGGCAGAAGAAAAAGGCCGTGCCATGAACAGAGAGGTTCAGATGGTTAGACTGGAAGTGTCACGGGAGAAAAAAAAGTGCTAAATGAGATTATAACATGAAGTTACAAGCTAAGAGGAACTTAATTTACCTGTAATTGAAATGAGACAATGTAGTTCATTATAAGAAATAACTTCACCAGGAAGTGTAGTATCCGTCTAGGATAGAAATATTTTTGAATTCAGCAATGGAATTGATTAAGGAACAACAAAAACTACAAGTTTAAAATAGCAGAAGGTATAAAAACAGACTGATGTTTTTCTACCGAAATGCAAAAAGAGATTTATAAAAGCACACAGGCAGTCTCAAGAAATTAAGTGAGAATTGAGGAGATGGCAGAAATCATTAAAAAATATGTTTGTTCAGATTTAATTGTCTGTAGACAGCTAGGAGATACTTAATCAGGTGGAAAGTTGGGGAGTGAAGACCTCATCACCTGGTTGACTCTATTCAACATGATCAGAAGTTGGTAACTTGCTCTTGGAGGCAGGATTGCTGCCTTGATGATGATGAGGACCTTGATTTTAACCAGGTCAGTGCCTAATTGGTACTAAATTTAATTGAGAACTGGGGTGCACTAAAAAATGCACTAAAAATTTATTGAACAAAGTGGCAACTAATTTCATGGACCATGGTTTACATCCTGGAGCTCTACGAGAAGCCAGTATGAAAATAGTGGATGCATTAGTTTCGATATTCCAGAATTTTTCCAGATGCTACAATGACCCCCATACATTGGAAGGAAACAATAATTTCACTCATTTTATGGACTGAAGTAAACCAGGTAACTTTGTCTGAGTCTAAAGTTCCGGGTCACAAACTGACCATGAAGCACTGAGATCAGAAAAAATGTCTTCATTTGAGGATTATGAATTCTTGGAATTCTCTACCTAAGTGTTTTACAAAACAGTGATCGATAGATTTTGGGGAGTGAAGGAAACCAGGAATATTGCAATAGTATGGGAATTTGAAGCTGAAGCAGACAATTTGCCTTTTTTGTACAAACGGCAGATTAGATTTGAAGGACTGAATAGCCAATTGCTGCTCCTATTTCGTATGTTTCTCATGCTAGCTTGTGACCTTATGCATAGCACCAAATCATGTACACATTGACCAATCATTTAACTTCCTGAAATGTTTAACCAGGATAGTGAGGCAGTAAATCTTTTTTTCGATGTTGCGAGAACCAAATTAACCAATTTATCAACGTGGCTTTACTTTGTATATCTAGTGATTAATGGGAACATAAATAAACAGACATCAGTAAATTATTCACCATTTTAGCCAATTGTTTTCATTTTCATCAAATGCAGCACAGACAGCTATTTTAGTGTTGGAGAAACAACGTTGATCACAGAGTTGACCATGATGATGCAAATCATTATCATAGGAGATGGAAGACCATGGATCAGTACAATTATTGGCCATTTAGCCCTATAACCATGTACTGCCATTCAATTAGATTATGACCAAACTCATCTTTTCCAACACCTTGTAATGAACTTGTAACTTTATAGTTCAGGCTAATTCTCCATTTTACTGTCAACTGTACATGGACCCTTCTTCATAGCTTAGACCCCAGTGAACAAAGTGAAAGTACATCAGCAAATGGTTTGCAGAACATTGCTCCTTTTCTGAAACACCATCAGATGAATGCTTTTAGAATCATCAGTAAAATTTGCTTTGAAATCTCTTGTAGTAGCCATAACTACCATATGTCATGTAAAAGTCAATCTTGTAAAAGTCGACCTCTTATTTTTGGCCAAAGAATCTTGTATTTTCCATATATCTTGTGTAAAAGTCAACCCTATTGTATCACAATATAAACCTCTTACAAAGGAAACTGCATGTTCCCATTACCCAATTTTAAAAAAATCATGTTAATTCATTCATACTGGTAACTCTACTCATCACTCTTTGTTTACGATATTGCGTCTCTGTTCATTCATTCATTCCTAACACTTGGTTTACTACAGCATGTTTTGGGCCATTCATTCATTTAGACCGGGACTAAATTTATCGGTACATATCATACTTTGTTCACTATACATGCAAAAGTTAATATCTTTAAAAAGTTAATAATTTTAATTGTGCCATTATCTCTGAACAAAACTGAGATATATTGGCTACATATATCTTTAATTCTTTGATAAATTTGTTAATATTGCTGAGGTTCATTACATACAAAAGTAAATGGGAGAGAAATGGAAAAATTTGGCGGGAGAGTTCAAGACGCTTACACATTCAGAATTTAATAAAGGTTTCGTTTTAAGTGTGCCATTACACCAGGCCATGATGATGTTGAACAGTGTGATTTTGCAGGATTTCAACGAATCTTTGACATGTTAAATTTTTGTATCGCTATCCAGTAATTACCTTTACCGTAATTCATTGTGTCTTTCTTCTTTACCCGTGATTAGTTGAGCGATCAAATTGACTTCTGCTAATAATACGGTATTTCAAACTGCAGCATGAATTTCAGCCCCTCAAAACTAGTACCCATGTATTAGTCGACCCTATAAACTGAACCTTTAAAAAAGTCTAAAAAATTCAACTTTAACACGATTATATATGGTATATATATATGATATTCAAGCACATACAATTATATTATTAATTTTATGTTATGAAATTGGTAAACAAGTATTACCTGTATAAGGAAAGACTAAATCACAATTTAAAACTCTGACATATCTTGGTAAGCTATCTGAAATTGTCAAAGAATTCTGCAGAGTACAGATTGAGTCTGTAATGGCCTTTTGACATGTTAGGACTCCAGAACATACCTTATTATTCTGGCCAAACATTTATACACTTCGCTTGCTTGATGTCAACTGTAGCTGTCTTAAATACCGATTACTTCCTCCTGAGGACTTTTTTCAAGTTTGCAAATTGTTTCTTTTCATGCTTAACATTGTGCTGGAGAAGGGTCATCAGCAAATTTGGCAGGCTTTACCATTCTCCCATCTTTTAACTTGAAGAAAATGCATAGCTTACTTTTACAGGTCTTTCTTTCTAAAATTTATTTAAATATTATGTTTTTAACAGCTTTGGTTCAGTTGATCAGAATAAATATAATAATGTGAGGGCCCCGGTAGTCTAGCATGTTGGGATTTGATGCTGCATCAGAACAACGAGATCCAGCACACAGTTACTCATGGAATCTTTACTAATATTGTGCATAGTATCAATTTTTTTTTTAAATCCTGAAATATTTCAGCTGTTCTGTCTTCAATGCTGGATGGACTTGTATTGGACCTTAGCTGGTGAGGAGGTTGCATAGTGGCAATGTCCCTCAACTAATAATCCAGAGATCATGGCCAATGCTGTAGGACATGGGTTTGAGTCCCACCATGGCAGATGGTGAAATTTAAATTCAATAATTAAATAAGTGTTGGAACTAAAAGGTAGACTAAAGGCAACCATGTACCCATTGCAGATTATTATAAAAATCTAATTGGTCACAAATGTCCTTTAGGGAAGGAATGTGTTTGGCCTAAATGTGGCATGCCACAATAATGTGGTTGATTCTCAACTGTCCTTGGAAATGGTCCAGTAGGTTACTGAGCTCATGGGGCAACTGAGGATGGGTAATAGATTATGACCCGGACAGTAAGCTCTACATTTTATGCCTTAAAAAGAAATGTTTACAAAATCAATTGGTCCCCTCCTTGCATAGAATCAGCTGATACTCTGATAGGTTTAAACATTGTTTGTAGAAAACAAAATTGAGTTTACCTTCAATGCATTTGTCACATGCATCGTATTTGTGTAAGAATAAAGATAACAGCATCCAAATCATGCTGCAGATTGTCTCACATTCCCCAAAATAGCACAGACTGCCAATCTCTATTCCTGTATTACAATGCTGGCATCTACCTGATAAAGTGGGAATATTGCCCAGACACGTTACATTCACATATAGCAGAGTAAATTTAATCAGACCAATTTATCACTCCATCAAAATACCCTTTGTCATAAACTCGGTCATGTAGGGCATTATAGACAGTGTTGTAAGCAGCATTTGCTCATTAATAATCTGCTCACTGATGCTTAATTTGGTTTCTGTCAGAACCACTCAGCTTTGGATGTCATTACACCAAACATCAGCTTAAACCTGAATTCCACAGCTGAGGTGAAACTGTTTGTAATGTACTAGCAGGGTGTGACCAAGTGTAACACCAAGAAGTGCAAATTAATAACCAAACTCTTTGAGCATGAACACAACTCTCCTCTGGTGTAGGTTACACCAAACAGAGAAGAGAGAATGGCAGTGATTGCTGAAGGGTATTCATTTTAGTCAGACTCCTTTCTGCTGCACATCCTCAGGGTAGTGGCCAACATATAGCCATTTCAGTTGTTTCATCAATGACCTGCACATCATTGTAAGGGGGAAAGTGAGGACTGCAGATGCTCCATTGTAAGGTCAGGTATTGGGATGATTATTATCAATTGCATAGTGTTCAGTTTCATTATTCAAATTTATCTGTTCAGGTCCACAAGACCTAGACAATATTCAGGCTGATGCTAATAATTGACAAGTAACCAGCAATAACCAGAGAATGTCCAATGAACGTCTAATGATCTCACCATGCCCCAATGTCATCATCACCAGCCTTAGGCAGTTGCCTTCAACCAGAAATTTAATTGGTCAAGAGCATCATTGCAAGTGCAGATTAAAGATCACAGGAAAGATTAAAGTCCACAGTGGAATTAAATACATTAGGGTAAATAAATCTAAAGTGGACAATTTGGGTGGCACAGTGATTCAGTGGTTAGCACTGCTGCCTTGCAGCGCAATGGACCTGAGTTCAATTGCAGCCTTGGGCAACTATCTCTGTGGAGTTTGCACATTCTCCCAGTGTCTGTGCTGGTTTCCTCCAAGTGTTCTGGTTTCCTCCCAAAATCCAAAGGTGTGCAGTTTAGGTGAATTGGCCATGATAAATTGCCCATAGTGTTCAGGGATGAGTAGGTTAGGTGTATATCTTAGGGGTAAATGTAGAGTAATAGTGTAGGGGAATGGGTCTGGGTGGGTTACTGTTCAGAGGGTCAGTATGGACTTAAAGTCATAGAGATGTACAACATGGAAACAGACCCTTCGGTCCAACTCGTTCATACCAACCAGGTATCCTAACCTAATTTTGTCCCATTTGCCAGCAGTTGGCCTATATCCCTCTAAACCCTTCCTCTTCATATTCCCATCCAGATGCCTTTTAAATGCTTTAATTGTACCAGCCTCCACCACTTCCTCTGGCAGTTCATTCCATACACACACTACCCTCTGTGTGAAAAGGTTTCCCCTAAGATATCTTTTATATCTTTTCCTTTCCACCCTAAACCTATGTCCTCTAGTTCTTGACTCCAAAACCACAGAGAAAAGACTTTGTCTATTTATTCTATCCATGCCCCTCATGATTTTATAAACCTCTATAAGGTCACCCCTCAGCCCCTGATGCTCGAAGGAAAACAACCCTAGCCTATTCAGCCTCTCCCTATAGGTCAAATCCTCCAACCCTAGCAACATCCTTGTAAATCTTTCCTGAACCCTTTCATGTTTCAAAATATCCTTCCAATAGGAAGGAATGGCACACAATATTCCTAAAGTGGCCTAACCAATGTCCTGTACAGCTGCAACACGACCTCCCGACTCCTAAATTCAGTGCTCTCAACAATAAAGGAAAGGATATCAAATGCCTTTTTCACTATCCTATCTCACTGCGACTCTGACAAATGGCCTGTTTCCACGCTGTAGGGATTCTATGATTCTCTGAAATTATATCCTTAGATTTTTACTTGCAGTTATAGAGTCATGGTGATGTACAGCACAGAAACAGACCCTTTGGTCCAACTCATCCATGTCTGCCAGATATTCTAGATAAATCTAGTCCTTTTTGCCAGCATTTGGCCCATATCCCTTTAAACCCTTCCTATTCATATACCCATCCACATACCATTTAAATGTTGTAATTGTACTAGCCTCCATGACTTCCTCTGGTAGTTCTTTCCATACATGCGCCATGCTCTGCATGAAAAAGTTGCCCCTTAGGTCCCTTTCAAATCACTCACCTGTGGCTATTGATGATACGAATAACTCAGCAAGGGGCCCAGCAATCACTTCCCTCGTTCCCCATGTAGTTTTAGGGTACACCTGATCAGGTGCTGGGGATTTTATTTAGTCAAGTTTTCTTAAAGCATGTGTGGGACATTATGTGCAAAATGAATTATACCTTTGTCTCAGTCAGTAAAGAGATTTTATTTGTAAAAATAGCTCTTATTACAAATAAAGGAGCATTGACTTAAACACACAATATAATTCCTCACCTCAATCAAGGAACAGACTGGTCTTTTCTTGTGCAGTATAAAATGGCTAGCTTGAATTTTAAATACTTATGACCTCTTCACTGGAGACTAATATTCTTATAATAAACTAGAAGTTCACATCATACCATGTGTAACATTCTTGACAGGAAGCTGAATATACAGTTACTTCATTTTTGACCCCCATTTGCTGTGTTGTTTAAAGCTTCAATAATTTCAATATGTATTAAACATCAACATACTGAATGCAGTAAGACAACGCATTAAAAATGAGCTTCAAACTTGTATCTTACAGTTAAATTGGCCATTGGACTATATCACACTGTTTCATAATCTCTGCCAAAGATACATGATTTGACCATACTATTCTACTCCTCAACGTTAGGAAAGAAAAAATAGTCAGGAATAAAAATGTATGATATTATAAAGATCTGTAAAAAGTGCCTTTAATTAAAATCTTTAACTGTCTCACCCTTGTTCCATTACAATTAAGTTTTCTCATCAGTCACTTTACACATGCCCTGCAGGCAGAAGTGTCAATACGATTCCGTCTTTGCTGAGTAAAGATGTTGAACTCTTTAAGAAGGCCAGAATTCTGTCAATAAGTACACTTATTCAAATACTGGTGGCAAGAGAATGGTACTGAAACCATTGCACCTGAATTATTCAAAAGGGAAGTGAACAGTGCAATAAATTGAATTTTGACCTGTTCTGCTTTTCATTTATCAATCACTGAAGCTATGCGGAAAGCAAGTGATCAAGACACTTACTAGACAGATGCAAGGAAGTGAGTTAGTGTCTTCTCTATTAATCTGCTCTAACTGATGCTGATATCTAGCTGAATAGATTACAAGTTGAAGGCAGTTTGTCTCATCAAATCATTATTGGTTGCAAAGCTTCCCTGTCATCACCTATGGCTGCTGAGAGAGCACACATTTTTATGATACAATTTTTCAGTTTACATCTGATAGCTTTTAATTAAATTTGATAGTGGACTCCAGCATGAGCTCAGTTGTTTGTATTACATGGCACTGCTATTATCATGAAAGCTCCCATGATGGCCTCCCTTCATTCTCTGTTCTTCAAATAGGCTGCTCTGAACTGTCATTTCCAAAGTATTTCAGGAAATATAGATTTCTCTCACTATAAATATCTCACCATCCAAGATATCAGTTTTACTTATATCGTAGCACTTTAGGATAATTTGAATTCTTATTATAGATAATGATATGAACGAGTAAAGGGCAAATCATAAATTTTTCACTTTTTTTGTTGTAAAAAATGCTTATACATCAATGTTAAAAGCGAGCTCAATATTACTCGGTGAAAAAGCATTTTTTTAAAAAGCCTTTTGAATTACTTTATTACTAAGTACACACTAACATACATTGTTCAGTCTGAAGTCAACCCATTCCGAGCATCACACAGTCAAGATGAACATCATACATTTAGGTTGCACTGCCACCTTGCTTTCATACAACTGAACATCACCTTACAACTTGGCTGCAATTGAGAAAAACAAACTAAAGGCTGTTGAACACCTTCACATGAACCTATGGCACAACAAGCCAATTTTTGATGTGAGAGAATTTACAAAAAGTATTTGCTATGATTTCTACTTTTGCCATTGCCTTTCTGGGGAAGCTGAATGTCAAAAAAAAGAGGTAAGGCGGGGAACATGGTGACAGGTTGTTATTTGAAGTTGTAATAATTTTGCGAAAGCTCACCGTCAAAGGAAGAGGGTAAGGGATGGATGGAACAGTTAAATATCTTCTCAGAATAGGTTGTCAGTCAAGAGAAGCAAGAACATATCAAGTCTACCCCCCATGACTGATTCACCTACCTTACTTGCTTCCTTTCCTGTAATATTCAATTTCATCCCCATATGTCTGACTCCTTCACATCAATTTATCACTCCCGTCCCTCAAATCTCTGATGCTCTTTCCTCATAAATCCAGGTTCTCTGGATAACTTATTTTTCCTACTGCTTCTTTCCCCATCCTCCCTGATTCATCAGGTTGTGTGTGCTGGCTTAGACAACTTTCTTACTGCATAGAACCCTAATACGTTTTTGAACTACTGGAAGTAATTTGTTAACATGCAAAACTTGTCCCAACCTGGCTGAATTCAGCATGAGCTTGCTCCAGATTCCCAGTCTGGGAAAACAGATTGGTAACTCACAGCTAATTGACTTTGTAGTTTCCGGTCTGTATGTGCTGTTTTTTGCATCAAAGTAGTACCCAAGTAATTCCTGATTAGACACTATTTTTGTTGATTTCATTAGTCTTGGTATTCACATATGCGACAGAAGAATGCAGAGTCAGCAGATTGTGACAGTCAGCATTTAACACTGATCTGATGACTTGGCTGCTACTTCCAACCTTTTCATGTACCCTTTTAAATACATATGAACAAGCTGCTGCACTCCAATCTCAAACACATCAGTTAAAATAAAATCACTACTTTCAGCTTGACCACTGATGAGCTTCTTGTACCTCTGTCCATATTTGTAAAAGACCTCAAGTTCTGTACTGTTGTTTCCATTCAGGAAGTCAAGAGGATGTTGTGCTGCCTGTGGAGCAGGGCTTGTTTTTCTTGTTTCTACATTCAAGGGTTCTGGTCAGACCACTTGCTCCTGGCTCATATGGATTCTATATTTGCCAATCACCTTGAGTTAGAGAATTAAAGGGATTTGGCGCAGAGGCATCACAAAATGGAACAAGCTATTTGAAGACGGAGAAACATTATAAGGGCTCTCAATAGAGTGACTTACACATCTCATGTCCTCAGAATTTATTTAGTTTATCGGTTCTTATACCAGGAAAAGTCGGTCCTCATTCCAGTTTACTGAAGGATATGTTTTGTGTATAAGGTAATGGTGCTGAAAGAGTTTACACGGAAACTTCATTAATCTCCAACAAATCTCATGATATCACAAGAGTCCAAACTTTTGGGTCGATAATACCAAATTACCATTGGGGCCTCATGCTAATCTCAATCTTACCGACCCAAAGGTCAGCAGTCTTATCTGACTTCTGATACTCTTTATAGTTATGCTTACTTAATTATTATACTTTATGTTAAATATTGTCTCAACAACAAATTATCTATTGCATGATAAATGCTTCTTCTGGTTACAAAAACAGATATTGCTGTAAAAGATCAGCATGTCTGGCAGCATCTGTGGAGAGAAATCAGAGATAACATTTTGTATCCAGAGACCCTTCTCAAAACTCAGCATTCTGCTGGATCACAATCAGCCAGCAATGCTTACAGAGACCTGCCACCATTTGTTGGTACATGAGCACAGAACAGAGCAAGAACAGCACTCACAGTGGTTCTCAAGGTGATCGTAAAGCCCTCAAATTATTTGCCTTGCAATCCCTTACTTCTTGTAGAGCGAATGGTCTGCTTGACCATTTCAGATGATAGTTAGAAGTCAAAACATTGCTTTATATCTGTCTGGAATCACAAGTAGGCCAGTTCAGTAAAGAAAACAGATTTCCTTTTTTAAAGGACATCAGTGTACTAGATTGTTTTTCGCACTAGTATTCACAATTGTCTTGGTCTCTATTAATGAGGCCAGTTTTATATCCCAGATTTATTAATTGAGATTACATTTCAAGTTAAATTAGATTTGAGTTACCTGTCCATAAAGCTCTGAGCTTGCAATTCTGGATTAACTTTCTAGTAGCATTAGCACTGTGCTTCAAATGTTCCAAGCAATGTTGACTCATTAACATAACAGGCAAAATGCTGTTAAATTTTGATGGAAAAGACTGTAACTCTGAATGGATGTTCTTGAACATCTCTGACCCAAGGAGACCCAGATTTGAACTTGCTTCTCAAGTATGGGAAGTGGCAGTTTAGACTGGTTGGCTAACTGGCAGCAGCAAATGCATTGTTAGAGTGACAGTGATAAGTGAACAAGTTCTGTTATCTTGAGAGAAGCAAGGTCTATGATGCCTGAGATCAGTAAAAAATACCCCCAGGTAGCAAACTGTGTGATTTATGAGAACACAGATTGCTGGATTCAGCATGTTTCCTTTGTGTGTCGCTGCCTGTGGTCATGAGGGTACCAGACTGAGATTGAACAGCAACAAACTTCATTGATCAGAGCTTTGAGTATTGGAGTTGAGACGCCATGTTGTGGCTCTACAAGACATTAGTGAGGCCACTTTTAGAATACTGCATACAATTCTGGTTGCCCTGTGTTCAGAAGCATGTTGTTAAACTAGAACGTATATGTAAAAAAATTACAAGGATATTGTCATACAGGAGGGTTTGAGTTCGAAGGAGAGGCTGGATACACTGACACCTATTCCCCTGGGGCATTGGAAGGTGAGGGGTGACCTTATAGAGTTTTATAAAATTTTGAGGGGCATAGTTAAGGCGAATAGCCAAGGTCTTTCTCCAGGGTAAGGGAGTCTAAAACTAGAGGGCATAGTTTTAAGTTAAGAAGGGAAAGACTTAAAAGGAATCTGAGGGAGAATTATTTCACACTGAGGGTGGTCGGAGTGGGACCATTCGGCGCAGCCACTTTGGCGTGACCCATTTCGGCGCAGTCCCATTTCGGCGCAGAACTGTTTTGTAGTTATTCAGTAGTAGTTATTAAACTACTATTATTAAAATTATTAAATTATTAAAATTATTAAAATATGTTAAAATATATTTCGGCGCTGACCCATTTGTCACAGATCCGTTTTGTAGTTATTCAGTAGTAGTTATTAAACTACTATTATTAACATTACTAAAATATATTAAAATAAAACATATTAATATACAAATTATTAAAATAAAATAAATCCCATGAAAATGCCATCAACAATTTTGTATTTGCCTTATTTCTTTCATTTTTATTTTCTTTTTAACATTTTTACTGAAGAGGATAAACATTATTTTTCTTTTTATTGCTTTCATTAATGCTTGTAAGTAAGCCTGAAAAGAAATAAATAAGAGCTGCGCCAAATCGCTAGCGCCGAAATGGGTCTGTGTCAAAATGGTTCGCGCCAAATTGGCTGCACCGAATCGCTTGCAACAAAGTGGCTGCGCCGAATGGTCCTACACCTGAGGGTGGTGCATGCATGGAATAAGCTGCCAAGGAACTGGTAAAATCACAACATTTAAAAGACATTTGGACAGGTGTATTACTAGGAAAGGTTTAGAGGATGTAGCCTAAACATAGGCAGATAGGACTAGTTCAGTTTAAGATACTTGGTTGGCATGGCCAAGTTGGACTGAAGGGTTTGTTTCCATGCTATGTGAATGTATGAATCTAAGCTGACCTTGAAAGGCAAAAGTTTGAACTTCTCACTGGTGAAGCCAAACAGTGATTAGATTTTATTGCTAGTGCAATAGAAGCTATAAATTATGCACTTTTGATGGCCAGTGGTTTAGTCCACATTTATAATCATGGTGTTGCTCACCAACTTAATGCTGGAAGGACAGACACAATAAACAATGTGAAACCCTCGTGCAAAATTGGTGTTAGATTGTTCTGAGATCTTTCCCAGTGATAACATACTTGCAGAGTTTTTTTTTAATCTGCTCAACTCAGTTATTTATAATATTCATGACCCTAAACCTGCTCCCCATTCTGTGCTCAGTCCAGCGGACTAAACTTTGCAGATGACACTTCATATCGCTTCACAGGAGGCTCCCAAGCACTGAGGATGTCACCTAGACAGGGGACAAAACGTCGGCAACACAAATTGGGTGGCACGGTGGCACAGTGGTGAGCACTGCTGCCTCACAGCGCCAGAGACCCGGGTTCAATTCCTGTCTCAGGCGACTGACTGTGGAGTTTGCACATTCTCCCCGTGTCTGCATGGGTTTCCTCTGGTTTCCTCCCACAGTCCAAAGATGTGCAGGTCAGGTGAATTGGCCATGCTAAATTGCCTGTAGTGTTAGGTAAAGGGGTAAATGTAGGGGAATGGGTGGGTTGCGGTTTGGTGTGGAATTGTTGGGCCGAAGGGCCTGTTTCCACACTGTAAGTAATCTAATCTAAAAAAATTCCCAGCTCGGTGAACAGAACCACAACAACAAGCACCCGAGCTACAAATCTTTTCAAACTTTGAACTTCATATCTGTAATATTTTTCAAAGTATAATTTTTATTCAATAATTGAACCAATACATCTGTGAAATTCAATGGATCAGAGCAAACCACTGAGTAACTTGCAACTTACTCGGTTAGTGGAAGGCCTGACCTGTCAGTATTTTTGCCTTTTTCTCTTTGGGTTCAGATGTTTCATCAATGATCGAATGAGAAGTCGAATCCCTTCTTTTAATAACAAACCTAACTATTTCTTTAGGAGAAATAAAAAAAATTCACAAACATGTATGAATACAATTCATTTGAGTTACATATGCTAATGTTTGCTTGTTTTGTCTTGTTTTACCAGCATCAAGAAAGTGCGCAAATACAATTGCATGATTCCTATGGTTATGAGTAAAATCCATATGATCACAAGACATAGGAGCAGAAATTAGGCCATTTAGCCCATTGAGCCTGCTCTACCATTCAATTTTGGCTGATAAGTTTCTCAACCCCATTCTTCCACTTCTTCCCTGTGACCCTTGATCCCATTGATACTCAAGAATCTGTCTATCTCAGTATTAAATAGATTCACCACTTTTTGACTGAAGAAGTTTCTCCTTACCTCTGTTTTAAAAAATCTTCCCTTTAGACCAAGGATATGCCCTTGGGTCCTCCTTTCTCCGACAAATGGAAACATCTTCCCAACATTTACTATGTCCAGGCCATTCAGTATTCCATATGTTTAAATTAGAACCCCACCCTTATAAACTCCATAAACCCAGAGTCCTCAAACATTCCTCTTGTATCATTCCTGAAATCATTCTTGTGAATCTCCTCTGAGCACACTCCAGGGTCAATACTTCTTTCTTAAGATATGGGACCCAAACCCATGCACAATACTCCAAATGTGGCCTGACCAAAGCCTTATAGAGCCTCAATAGTGCATTCCTGTTTCGCATTCAAATCCTCTCAAAAGAAATTCATCATTGCATTTGCCTTCCTGACTACTGGTTCAACCTGCAAGTTACCTTGACAGAATCCTGGACTAGAACTCCCAAGTCTTCTTGCACTTCAGACTTCTGAACTTTCTCCCCATTTAAAAAATAATCCAGGCCTATTCTTCCTACCAAAGTGCATGACCTCACTTTCGCACATTGTACTCCATCTGCCACTTCTTTGACTACTCTCCTAAACTGTCCAAATTCTTTTGCACCCTCCCCACCTCCTCAATGCTATCTGTCTCTCTACCCATCTTTATATCATCTACAAACTTCGCCAGAATGCCCTCAATTCCTTCACCTAGATTGTTAATGTATAAAGTGAAAAGTTGTGGTTCCAAAACTGAGTCTTGTGGAACACCACATCCTGAAAAGGACCCTTGTATCCCTGCTCTCTGCTTTCTGCCAGACAACCAAGCTTCTATCCATGCTAGCACCTTACTCAGTAGCCTCCTGTGCTGCGCCTTTTACCTCTTGAACGAGGTAAAAACAATGACTGCAGATGCTGGAAACCAGATTCTGGATTAGTGGTGCTGGAAGAGCACAGCAGTTCAGGCAGCATTCAAGTAGCTTCGAAATCGAAGTTTCGGGCAAAAGCCCTTCATTAGGAATAAAGGCAGTGAGCCTGAAGTGTGGAGAGATAAGCTAGAGGATGGTGGGGGTGGGGAGAAAGCAGCATAGAGTACAATGGGTGAGTGGGGGAGGGGATGAAGGTGATAGGTCAAGGAGGAGAGGGTGGAGTGGATAGGTGGAAAAGAAGATACGCAGGTAGGACAAGTCCGGACAAGTCAAGGGGACAGTTACTGAGCTGGAAGTTTAGAACTAGGGTGAGGTGGGGGAAGGGGAAATGAGGAAACTGTTGAAGTCCACATTGATGCCCTGGGGTTGAAGTGTTCCGAGGCGGAAGATGAGGCGTTCTTCCTCCAGGCGTCTGGTGGTGAGGGAGCGGCGGTGAAGGAGGCCCAGGACCTCCATGTCCTCGGCAGAGTGGGAGGGGGAGTTGAAATGTTGGGCCACGGGGTGGTGTGGTTGATTGGTGCGGGTGTCCTGGAGATGTTCCCTAAAGCGCTCTGCTAGGAAGCGCCCAGTCTCCCCAATGTAGAGGAGACCGCATCGGGAGCAACGGATACAATAAATGATATTAGTGGATGTGCAAGTAAAACTTTGATGGATGTGGAAGGCTCCTTTAGGGGCTTGGATAGAGGTGAGGGAGGAGGTGTGGGCGCAGGTTTTACAGTTCCAGTGGTGGCAGGGGAAAGTGCCAGGATTGGAGGGTGGGTTGTTTGGGGGCGTGGACCTGACCAGATAGTCGCGGAGGGAACGGTCTTTGCGGAAGGTGGAAAGGAGTGGGGAGGGAAATATATCCCTGGTAGTGGGGTCTGTTTGGAGGTGGCGGAAATGTCGGCGGATGATTTGGTTTATGCGAAGGTTGGTAGGGTGGAAGGTGAGCACCAGGGGCGTTCTGTCCTTGTTACGGTTGGAGGTATGGGGTCTGAGGGCGGAGGTGCGGGATGTAGACGAGATGCGTTGGAGGGCATCTTTAACCACGTGGGAAGGGAAATTGCGGTCTCTAAAGAAGGAGTCCATTAGGTGTGTTCTGTGGTGGAACTGGTCCTCCTGGGAGCAGATCCGGCGGAGGCGGAGGAATTGGGAATACGGGATGTATTTAAAACAAACTTTTGTACAAAATGTCATGGCACACTTGGACAGTTGTCATGGTACAATAGTTAAAAATTGCCGTCATGAAGACATCATCTGAACTTGCTAAACAACCTGGATGTGATACATCCTCTGAGGAGCTGGGACCTGCATGACCCTTTACTGTCTAGGAGAAAGTGAGGACTGCAGATGCTGGAAATCAGAGCTGAAAATGTGTTGCTGGAAAAGTGCAGCAGGTCAGGCAGCATCCAAGGAGCAGGAGAAGGGCTTATGCCCGAAACGTCGATTCTCCTGCTCCCTGGATGCTGCCTGACCTGCTGCGCTTTTCCAGCAACACATTAATCTTGACTGCAGGCCATTCATATCTATTGACTCATCTTGTGCAGATCCTGCCTAGATGCTAGAGTCTAAAGAACACAGTGTCAGTATCTAAACTGTTGAATGCAGAATCTTTTAACAAAGTTTCATCATCTTGAATCTCTTGCCTTTATTGTACTTTAAGCACTTGCACTAATGTCTAGCTAAGTGGCAAGTCTTGGGTCTCTGAAACTAGAGAAGCATGGTTATTGTGAGCGAAGTGGGGAAGCAAGAAGTGTATGTTAACAATGGAATGAAGAAGATGATTGATGGTTGATTTACAAGGTACATATCACCATCTGCTATAATTTCAGCCCAAAAACAACCACATCTCACTCTTGGTTACATCAAGGATTGCCAGTACTATCATCCCATGGACTTGAGCACATGCAGCCATGCTTGTCCCCTTTTAGTTTTGGTTATGTTCTCTAGTGTCCTGCAATAATCATGGAAATTAGAGTGCTGAAATGTTTTTTGGTTGAAATGTCTGTTGTAGTTAAATAGCTGATAGTATGTACAACCTAAGAGATGGGCTTTTAATACTTGTAGCTAAGCGTATGAGGGCAGGGTAAGACTTTCAATATGAGGTGTGATACATACTTGACAATGTTGGTAAGTACAGGAAAGGAGACTGGGTTGTGAATTGAGTAGTGTATAACTCTGGTGGCTCATTTATAAGGAAGCAGCATTTGAAAATTGATTCCCTGCCCTTGACCATTTGTGTAAGATCATTAATCTTCTTTCCGCACTGACTTGAAGACCTCAGAACTAGTCACAGAGCATTGCTGCCTGCTCCTTCCATCTTCTCAATGTCTGTCTAGACAGCTTCCTAGCTGCCTGTGTTTAGAGGCTCTCTCTCTTCCTACCTGTTCTGCTCTAGTGTTGTGACAGAGTGCATGCTGTCTGCCTGGCAATGCAAATTTCACTCTTCTACTTGCTCTCAACGAGCTACAACCTGTTATAGCCCATACGCTGACAAAGAAATTACAATATGATACATAAGTAATGAAGGTTACACTTCTTTGCTTTCATTCAACAGCACTGATGTCAAACAGAGGGTATCTTACATTTGAAAATACTAACACTCGAAATGGAAATTAATCCTTTGCCCAGGAGTGATACTTCTAACAGGATGGCAAAAATGCTGGAAACACACATCCAGCCTCTGGAAAAATAAACGGTCAACAACAAAATTATTCAGCAGAACTCTGAAGATGGTATACTTGAAACTGAAGTCTTACTTTTGCATGCTGAATGTTTCTGCATTTTCCTTTTTTCACAATTTGCTGTGACTTATTTTTATAAAGCGATGTTGCATACCTTGTTGAAGGAGAAAGTTCATTAAATCACAAAAATAAGTAAAAGCAAGCTTTACAGGAATTGGCAGTCCCTATGCTACCTGTGTCAGCTGCTGTTTGAAGTTTGCCCAGTGGCAGACTGATTTCATTTCCCAGATGACATGCAAACTGGATTGAGTCAATTGATCCAATATCAAGTTGCTTAGTGTAAACTACAGGCAAGGTACAATTAGTTGCAATGTTTAGCCTTTAACAGCATGTATGTCATATAATAAATTTCCTAATATAATTTAACTCCAACTAAAGCAATCAGCAATAGCTGAAGCTCCTTTTTGCTAAGATGAACTGAAAAGCCTTTTTCTTAGATCAATGATACACAATATTGTGTTCCTTTTTGGTCTAGGTCACTTGTGGAAACCAGGGCAAGTTTGCAATTTCTATTACCAGATTAAACCAGATCAAGATAGATAAGTTCCCAAGGCTGGACCAGATTTTTCTCAGGCTACTACGGGAAGTGATGAATGAGACTGCTGTACCTCTGACGATGATCTTTGCATCCTCACTCTTCACAGGAATAGTACCAGATGATTGGAGGGAGGTGAACGGTGTTCCTCTTTTCATGAAAGGAAATAGGGAAATCCCTGAGAATTACAACCCAGTCAGTCTTACATCCGTGGTAAGCAAGGAACTGGAAAGCATTCTGACAAACTGGATTTGTGACTATTTGGAAAAACATCGTTTGATTAAAGATAGTCAGCATGGCTTTGTGAGGGACAGGTCATGCCTCACAAACCTTATTGAGTTATTTGAGGATGTGATGAAGGTTGAGCAGTGGATGTGGTGTATATGGATTTCAGTAAGGCATTTGATAAGGTTCCATATGATATACTCATTAAGCAAGTTAGGAGATATGGCTGTCTGGATACAGAATTGGCTGGTCAAAAGAAGACAGCAAGTGTTAGTGGATGGAAAGTATTCTGTCAGGAAGTTGGTGACTAGTGGTGTCTCGCAGGGATCCATTCTTGGGCCTCTGCTCTTTGTAGTTTATATAAATAACTTGGATGAAGAAGTGGAAGGGTGGATTAGTAAGTTTGCCAATGACACAAAGATCGGAGGTGTTGTAGATAGTCTCGAGGGCTGTTGCAGGCTGCAACAAGACATTCACAGGTTGTAGAGTTGTGGCAGATGGAGTTCAACCTGGATAATTGTGAAGTGATTCATTTTGGAAGGTCAAATTTGAATGCTGAATACAGAGTTAAAGACAGGATTCTCGGCAATGTGGAGGAACAGTGGGCTCTTGGGGTCCATGTTCACAGATCTCTCAAAGTTGTCACCCAAGTTAATAGAGTTGTTAAGAAGGTGTGTGGTGTTTAGGCTTTCATTAACAGGGGAATTGAGTTTAAGAGCCACGAGGTTTTGCTGCAGCTCTAGAAAATCCTAGTTAGACCACACTTGGAATATTGTGACCAGTTCTGGTCGCCACATTATAGGAAGGATGTAGATGTTTTAGAGAGTGTGCAGAGGAGATTTTCCATGATGCTGCTGGATTGGAAGTCTTGTCTTATGAAGAGAGATTGAGTGAGATGGGCCTTTTCAGACTGGAGAGAAGATGGAAGAGAGGTGACTTGATGGTGGTGTACAAGATAATGAGAGGCATAGATAGAATAGATAGCCAGAGACTTTTCCCCAAGACTGAAATGGCAGTCATGACGGGTCATAATTTTAAAGCAATTGGAGCAAGGTTTAGGGGAGATGTCAGAGGTAATTTCTTTATGCAGAGAGTGATGGATGCATGGAATGCACTGCCAGTGGTGGTAGTGAGTCAGAGACATTAGGGACATTTAAGGGACTGCTGGACAAGCACATGGACAGCATTAAATTGAGCGGTGTGTAGATTAGGTGATCTTAGATTAAGATAAATGCTCGGCACAACATTGTGGGCCGAAGGGCCTGATTGGTGTTGTACTGGTCTATATTCTATGTTCTATGCTGTCGGATGTTTGAAAATGAATCAACTTCCCACACACACTAGGTTTCAACGTGGAGATGAAGAGCTCTTGTTAAAAGAGGCAGGAATGATACATATGAGGTGCCAGCAACCACAGATGCTAATTCCTGAGATCCTCACTGGAATGCCCTTCAGCATGAGTTCTCACTCTTGTAAATAGGCAGCTTGCAGAAAATGAGTGCTGAGCAATGGAGGATATCTTACAATGGAAATAACCTTGTATTTCATGCTAATTTCAGCACTGAGAAAGGTTTGTTTGTCCAAAATCTTTTGGTGACAGAGCTGCCATATGCAACATTGAAATGAGACATCGAAAACTCAATTGCTTATTGTCGAATGAGCAAAATGTTGCAAGAAGCAATGACAGCTAAGTGCATCAGAGGGAGCCAGCCCTACAGGTTGAAGGACAACTACTTTATATCACGGGTAAAAACTGTTTTCAAACTTAGAATAAAAAAAGCACAGTTGTTTCTGGAATCCTACCATGCAGTAAACTGCCAACACAGAGGTGGTCCTGGTCACAGTCTTGAACCTTTAGACATCTGGTTCATTCAAAGCCATCAGCAACCTTAGTCAATTGGCAGTTCTTACATGAATTAGATAGCTGACGGATACATCAGCCTGGTCCAGCCAGAAATTTCAGCAATGCTATCTCTGACAGCTGGAGGCAGAGTTAAAGTGCTTTGCAATTATTTTGGATGGCATGATTTCAAAATATCACTGATGGTGCTCACATGGTCATTACACACAATTTTACAGCTTTTCAGAATCACAACAGCATCCACTGCAGATTAGCTGCAACTGTACTTGATGCAGGTATTCAAAATCACAAGGGTCTGGCCTGATTCTAGACTTAAAAACAGATCCAATCAACAAAAGGGTCACAATTCAGACAACACAGAATTAAGATCCTGGCAACAGAAACATTAGTGACATAAGGGACAGCTTTTTTATCCAGTGAATAATAAAGATCTAAAAATGCATTGCCCCAGAGTATGATGGAGTACATTTTGATCATGGTTTCTCAAAAGAGAATTGCATCACTATCAGAGAATGAAAACAATGCTGGACTAAACGGAAAAAGTACGAGAGTGATTCCAGATCAGCTGGTCTTGCACAGAGCCAGTATGGATGTAACAGGCTGAATTATTATTTTTTGTGCTGTTACTCTACTCTTCTATGATTCAAGAGGATTATCACACAGACCAAAAAGGAAAATTGGGATTTTGCTAAGTGATAGTTCCATGTCATCACGGTGTTCTCCAAAATAACCATTTTGCCCTGGTTTGCTATTATTGAAAAGTCTAAATCTGGTCGGCAGGTCAATCAAATGTAGGATGAAAATATTTCTATTCTTACCACATATCTTTCAATCCTTGACAATCACCTCATTAAAGACTGAGTATACTTTGGACACTTAAAGAACAATTTCATTCAGGGAATTCATTAATTTCGTTCCTCTGCGAAGTCCAAACCAGCAGCATTGTAAAGCTGACAGGATCCAGCTCTCAAATATACTTATTTCACTTTTTTACAGGAAGCAAAAATACCAAATTGGACCTTGTTTTCTCTGCAGCTGATCATTACCCAGATGTGTATTTCATTGTTCAGCTGATGGTGTGCCTCAGACTCAGAAATGACAGTGTAACCACACCTGAACAATCTAAACTTGTCTTTTTGAGAAAGAAGGGTACTCACTACAATGACTTGGAAATATATCACCATTCCTTCAATGTCACTGAGTCAAAACCTTAGAACTTCTGCATTGTGGGTTTACGTGCAACGCATGGACAGCAGCAGTTCAAGGAGGCAGTTCACTAACACCATCTCAGGAATGACGGATGGACAATAAATGCTGGCAAATTCAATTCAATCATGGCTGACCTATGGCTTCAAATTTGCTTTTCTGCCAACTGATTGCTCGATTCTGAGAGGGACTTCCCTGAGAGACCTGTCTCTCCTTTCTGAAAATATATTTAATAATAGAGTATGCAGAGTCTTCTGGGATACAAAATTCTGAAGGCTCATAGCTACTTGTATCAGAAATTTCTTCTTTACTCAGTTGTGAATGACAATTCCCTCATGTTCCAGATTTTTGTGTCAGGAGGAACAATCCCTCAGTTTCAATCCTGTCAACTGCTTCAGAATTTCATATTTTCCAATATTTCTGCCATTTTCAATAAAGTCATCAGGATTTTAACTTTGTGTGTGAATTTGTTTATTTCTAGTTCCAAACCATGATTTTTAAGGCACATTCTCTGCTACTTTGTATTACTATGCAGAAGTGATGGATGGAACCTGAACCAATTGTTAGACAATTTATTAAGCTTTTATTTACAGAGATACATGTTGTACACATGTACCTTCTAACCAACAACTACAGTTTAAGTTTGTTCATACTTATCAGAAAACCACTGGATTTCTAGCTATTACCTACCATTTGTAACTAACTAAAACAAAACGAAAATGCAATGGACATCATATACCACCTTTTCTCCATGTCTCTTATTACCTCTCATGATAAAAAAAATCAAACTCAGACTGACTGATGACTCTGCACCAATTTCTTTCCTGTAATTAATTTATTTTTAGTTTCTTTCCTTAAAATGGCATCATGAACTTTGACTAGGATTGGTATCTGACTTTGTGTGAATTTTATCAGATTGAAGGGAGTAAAGTCTTCATTATTCATGACTGAAAGATATAGGTTCCTGAGGGAACAATCACTGAGCATCAAAAAGAGCAAAAGCATAAATAATGTCCATCACTGAGCTTATAGCTAATGACATATTGTAATCTAGAAAGCCATAAGATAGAGACAGCACTTGTCAGATACTACAGATTGCCATTTAAAAGCCTTTGTGTATGTGTTTTCGAGCTTGTCATTTATCGTACCAGTGAAGTGCTTTTCTCTCATTGACACCTAAAAAGAACAAATGCATTTTATGGTTCATAGTTCAAAAGACTCATAAAATGTTGGAAAAAAAAGTTGATGCAACACTTGTTATTCAAAGAAAAGCTGAATTTTTAGAGTTGTGGCAGTTATTTCCCTTCAGATAAATACCTCCTCCTTTATGTCTTGATGGCTGTGCCATCAAAGTCATCTCCATAAGGTCTAAAGCTGAGTATCACATGGGCTTTGGGTTCATCAGTTCCAAGAAAGGGACTGTACCCTGAAACTGGTCAGCAACAGCTACACAAACTGAGCACCAAAAAGAGCAAAAATATAAATAATGTCCAGTGCTAGACAAACTGATTTCTTGCCTATAGCAATATAAATCTGCCAGTAAAAATACATTGACACTTAATTCATGCATGCTAAACTCCATTGCCTGTCATTTTAACAAAACAATTAACCAACCTAAAATAAACTGCCTAGTGTCTCTGTACAAATAAAGGCGACAATATCTAAACTGAAGAGAGTTGATCATTCTAAAATACAAATATTAAAGGTTAAAAAGTTTCATTCAACTACTATTAGAAGAATGTCCCCATTCAGTATTGATTTGGTGGTTTGCTAAATTTAATACAGCCAGGCTATTTACTAAATTAATTATCTGTGTTGGTCTTACTTTAAAATTGTTCTTGGAAGCTATGCTGCTTTGAGGTGATCAATGTTATATTTGAGACATAATTTAAAGGCACAAACATTTATCAATACTGTACTTTGACGGTCACGGTTTACAGTACTTTCATAGTCCAAGGGTCCCCATGCTTTAATATGCTTGATAGACTTGAGCCATTGACACCAGACATCTTAAAGCACTTGAGAAATAGCAGAAGTGGTGCCTTCACAAGTGTTTCCAGTGCTATAGCTAGACAGCATCCTCTCCCAACTCAATATGCCCAACATTGAGGCATCAGTCACTCTAAACCAGCTCTGCTGCGCAGGATTCATCATTTATTTGCCTGACACCAGACTTTCGACGCAACATCTTAATTCAGAACCTGGCTGTGGCAGCAGAAATGCTTTAGAAATATCCTCAATGTATTGGTTAAAAAAGTAAGACATATCTAACAACTCATAGGAGAGCTTGAAGAAGGTTCATTTGGGATGTGGCAAACACATTGAGACATTTCATTGATAATATGCCAGTGTGAAATTAAAGCATCAAAGACAGGGGACAAACCTCCAAACAACTCATCTGCCCAAACTTTCACCCATATCTGGATTTGTGACAGAGTCCACAGATCACATATACATTTCTCACCCATCTCAGAACTCATCTGGATTGGATTGAAGGAAGTCATCCTCAATCCTGCGGGATTGCCAAAGAAGGGGGGAGGAGGACCGAAAAGGGGTTTTGTCAGAATCTGCAGCTTTTAAAGACTACAACTACTGTTTTTAAGTGTTGCAAAAAGAGAAAAATGGTTCAAAAGAGCTTACTATTAGCTCAATTTTCCAATGCATAATTGATGTTCATTTTGACACTGTATTAATCATAATGGACAGGAAATAATGTGGGCCACAAATTGAGCATTGATCTCCATGGCCCACTGCCCAAAAGTGAGCCAAACCAATAAGGCATTGTTACAGCAGCAATAAATCATTAAAAATAGAAACAATATCCAGTAGGTATTTGAAGTATATTGCTGAGCACAAGATTGTTACATTCTAACTAGAACTATAATATCGGCCTCACAAAACCTTCTTGTCAACATCTACGAACATGTCCATGCAGTTGTTTGACTAAGATTACCACACTGCTTGGGTTTTTGATAAGGTGCCAGCACAAAATGAGTTTCCCATATTGTTTAACAGTGTGAATGCATATTAGTTTATTCACATTCAAGCTGCACTGCAAAGTGGCCAAAAGACTAATATTTGTCCATGTGCTCATGCAAATTTCCAGACTTTTGTTGAGAATTACTTCTTGTAAATAAAGCAGTGTAAAGTAGCAGACAGCAGGCTAGAGAAGAGGCCTCTGTCCTATCCTTGTGTGTCCACCTTGTCAGACCTGTGAGTCCTGACAACATGGTGTGAGTGAAGCTTAAAGATTTTCTTGACTACAGAATTAGTTCCTTCTTGTCTCAGCTGAGCCAAGTAATTGAGTCAAGTTTCAGCTTTGGCTTGGGATGCATGTAATAACTTGACACTGCAATGACAACTCAGGAAATGTTGCATCGATTGGAGTGCTGTTTTTGAGGTGAGAGATTAATCCAATGGTCACCTGATCTGGTGGAATTTAAAGACTCTATTCCATTTATTGAAGATCAGACCAGCAATTATCCTAAGATCTTGAGGAGTCTTGATACCCAGTCTGACTAACATTGACTCAGAACCAGTCTAAAAAAAAGAATGAAATTGGATGGGTCATCTGGCAGTAACCTAGGAACCAGAAATGATAAGAGCAACTTTAGCCTCATTAACTCCGCCAAGTCCTTCTTACTAACATGTGGGGGATTGTGCCAAAACTGAGACAGCTGTCTCACAGGCTAATCAAGCTACATTGATATTGTCTATCACTCTTACGGAATCAAGTCTGACAATGTCACAGATTACCATCAGTATCTTTGGGTATGGTCTATCCCACCAATACAGCAGACCAAGCAGGAATGGCAACACAGTGAGAAGGGAGTTGTACTGGGGGTCTTCAACATTGGCTCCAGATCCCATAAAGTCTCGTGGCACTGAAAGAAACAATTCACACAAGAACGCTCCGCAAATATCTACATCTGAGCGATGGGAGAATGCAGGACAAATTCAAGGTTGGAGCATTCACAGGACAGGTGGTGGCATAGTGCTAATGTAGTAACCCAGCATTACTCTAGTAACCCAGAACATCAGGTGAATGTTCTGGGGATGTGAGTTTGAATTCCACAAAGCCAGGTAGTGAAATTTGAATGCAATAAAAATCGAGATTAAAAAGCTAGCATAATATCTAACAGATAGCCATTTTCAATTATCATAAAAACTCAGCAGATTCATTCATGCCCTTGAAGAAAGGAAACCTGCTGTCATCACTTCACCCTCCTTGCCTCCTCCTGAAGTCTCTAGCATCAGAGGTGCAAGTCTTCAACCTCTTCAATTCTTTGTATATATCAAAAGATGGCTGAAGATGCTGGATAATGCAAAGACTATGGACCTTTTAGCAATAGTACTGAAGACTTGTGCTCCAGAATGGTCCCTAGTCCAGTAGAATGACAAAACTGGCATCTATCCAACAATGTATAAAATTCATATGTCCTGTACATGAAGGAAGGACAAATCCAAACCGGATAATTAGTGCTCTTTCAGTTCACTCTGAATATTCAGATAAATGATGCAATGGGTCATTGGCAGTAGGATTAAGTGCCACCTTGCAAAAGAATGCTACTTTATGCTCAGTTTGGGCCACTGAGCGCCTGACCTCATTGTAGACAAAAGAACTAAACTACAAAGTTGAGCTGAGAGTGACTGCCCTTGACATCAATGCACTTGGCCAAGTATGATTTGGAAATGCCGGTGTTGGACTGGGGTGTACAAAGTTAAAAATCACACAACACCAGTTCATAGTCCAACAGGTTTAATTGGAAGCACTAGCTTTTGGATCATCCACAACCACCCGATGAAGGAGCAGCACTCCGAAAATTAGTGCTTCCAATTAAACCTGTTGGACTATAACCTGGTGTCGTGTGATTTTTAACTTTGACCAAGTATGGCATTTTGGAGCCCTAGTAAAATTGGATGCAATAGGAATCAGAGTTATAACTGCCCACTGGTTCAAATCCGACCAGGCAAAAAGGAAGATGATTATGGCGCCAATGATCAATCATTTCAGCTCTATGACATCAGTGCAGGAATTCCTCAGGGTAGTGTCCCAGGTCTAACCACCACTTTAATAACCACCTCTATCACTTGTTGGGAAATGTTTGCTAAGCATTACACAATATCTGAGTAGAGGACAAGTCCAAAGGAAGTTGGGCACAAAAAGTATCGAAAATGATTATTGTAGAGAAAAGCACATGAAGTATGAAATAAACCCAATTGCTAATACATACTCATCATTAATAAAGTGAGTATTTTCAGCCTATTTGGAAACAATAAGCAATATGTCTAACTGTCAAGAGAATAAAATTAAATAGGTCAACTGCTCTGTTTAAGTTGCAGAGAGGGGAAATTGGTGCGCATGGGGACCAGGATTTTTAAGTTTTGATTTTCTCTTTCATCTTTTGACAAAGAGGCAAAAATATTATGACTCATGCTGGTAACCCAAGCAGTCTGGAAAACAAATGTTTCCAGGAAACTAAAATTCTAAATACATCCTCATGAATCTACATGGATAATAACAGATTCTGAAGATCAGTAGCATGAAGCTTTTAATAGGCAGCACTGTATGAACTCAGATCTAAATCAGATCTAAAACAAGGCAGAAATATTCTGAAACAATGTGGATAGCAGCTACTATAAATACATTGGCTCATGACATCGTCTGGATGTCCTAAGATGAGGTGAATGATTCGATAACAAAACAGAAAGAGTGCATAGCTTCTCATGAATACTGCTTGCCTACATCTTTCAATACCAGTTTGTACAGAATAAAGTACCACGTAAACTTAAACAGAAGTACATCACCAACAACTATGTTGCACTTCAAATACAACTTTTCAAAATTGAATTCTGAGAATTATTTGAACAGCGGCGATGAGCATATGGACCAATTAATCTCTTCTGTATTCAACCCATTCTTTCTTTGCCTTTTGGTCTTCTTCCACTTCCTCTTTCATGTAAAATCTGTTGCGTTTCTAACTTCTCTCAATTCTAAGGAGACACCAATGACCTGAAATGTCATCTTGGTTCTGTCTCTACAGTTGCTCACTGATCTGTTTGTATTTCATTTTCTCTGCATTTCAGAATTCAAGCTATTGTTATGTCTCTGCTTGACCTTTGGCTTCGAGGTGTTATGCCATAATCACACTTTTGGCTTGAGAAGATTAGAGCTCTCCATCTTTAATCCAATTTGCCAAGCAAACTCATAGCAGTCTCCTTCAGGCCAGTGATTTCTTATACATAACCTGACTTTCCAGTGCAACTCTAAATGTGGTCATGTAGAAAATTTACATAGTCGATTGGTTCCTGGCCAAAAAACTCTTCACTTAAAATGCAAAATGCATAAAAACAGTTTCTGCAGTATTTTGCTACCACATCAAAATTCCCTTACAGGCTCTGAGCCTTCTCCCTCCACAAATTGTGTATTTTTCTACTCTAAATCTGATCAACGATCAATGCCTTTTCTCACTTGAATTGTGTTTTTTTTAAGATTAGATTCCCTACAGTATGGAAACAGGCCCTTCAGCCCAACAAGTCCACATTGACCCTCCAAAGAATAACCCACCCAGACCCATTCCCCACATTTACCCCTGATGAATGCACCTAACACTATGCACAATTTAGCATGGCCAATTCACCTGACCTGCACATCTTTGGATTATGGGAGGAATTGGAGCACCCAGAGGAGACCCATGCAGACATGAGGAGAATGTGCAAACTCTACACAGGTAGTCGTCCAAGGCTGGAATCAAACCTGGGTACTTGGCACGGTGAGGCAGCAATGCTAACCACTGAGCCATTATACTGCTTAAACTTCATACTAATGGTCATTGGGCAGAATATTGTTCAGATAGCATGTGAGTCATCAGCTGGCGTGTGTTCTGGTAAATAAACCAGTGTTGCCCCTTCAAGTGAAGGCCAGCTTAGTCACATATCAATCAGGCAGTGGCAAAGCCATCAGTGGATCTTCCTGAAGACTCCAGGGGTGAAGGCCCAAGCGGTGAGATCTACTGGCCAATCCAATGCCAGAGATTCTTGCAATGCAATGGGGGATGGTGCATCTGTAATGGATTACCATCCAGAATCATGGAAGAACCATGACTAAGGTAAATGACTTATAGTGAGGAAGCAATTCCCTTTTTAGGGTTTGCGGGGAGTGGAAACTAGAAGCAAGGGCAGCAATTCGATTTCAGATGACACCCTTGCCCCTCACTAATTTGTCAATCAGGGACCACCTGCCATTGATCAATTGGCCCCCACCTTACTTAAGGTGAGAAGCTGCTTACACAGTCAATCTGGTAAACATGTCACACAGGGATAATGACTCATTCTGTATGTAGACCTAATTATTGAGGATGACTATTTGATATTATTGGATTAGTGGTGCTGGAAGAGCACAGCAGTTCAGGCAGCATCCAACGAGCAGCGAAATCAACGTTTCGGGCAAAAGCCCTTCATCAGGAATAAAGGCAGTGAGCCTGCAGCATGGAGAGATAAGCTAGAGGAGGGTGGGGGTGGGGAGAGAGTAGCATAGAGTACAATGGGTGAGTGGGGGAGGAGATGAAGGTCAAAGAGAAGAGGGTGGAGTGGATAGGTGGAAAAGAAGATAGGCAGGTCGGACAAGTCAAGGAGACAGTAAGTGAGCTGGAAGTTTGAAACTAGGATGAGGTGGGGGAAGGGGAAATGAGGAAGTTGTTGAAGTCCACATTGATGCCCTGGGGTTGAAGTGTTCCGAGGCGGAAGATGAGGCGTTCTTCCTCCAGGCGTCTGGTGGTGAGGGAGCGGCGGTGAAGGAGGCCCAGGACCTCCATGTCCTCGGCAGAGTGGGAGGGGGAGTTGAAATGTTGGGCTCGGCAGAGTGGGAGGGGGAGTTGAAATGTTGGGCTCGGCAGAGTGGGAGGGGGAGTTGAAATGTTGGGCTCGGCAGAGTGGGAGACAAACATGGAGGTCCTGGGCCTCCTTCACCACCGCTCCCTCACCACCAGACGCCTGGAGGAAGAACGCCTCATCTTCCGCCTCGGAACACTTCAACCCCAGGGCATCAATGTGAAACCCACCCTCCCATTCTGGCACTTTCCCCTGCCACCGCAGGAACTGTAAAACCTGTGCCCACACCTCCTCCCTCACCTCTATCTTCTTTTCCACCTATCCACTCCACCCTCTTCTCTTTGACCTATCACCTTCATCTCCTCCCCCACTCACCCATTGTACTCTATGCTACTCTCTCCCCACCCCCACCCTCCTCTAGCTTATCTCTCCATGCTGCAGGCTCACTGCCTTTATTCCTGATGAAGGGCTTTTGCCCGAAACGTTGATTTCGCTGCTCGTTGGATGCTGCCTGAACTGCTGTGCCCTTCCAGCACCACTAATCCAGTATTTGATTTTCAGCATCTGCAGTCATTGTTTTTACCTATTTGATATTATTGATTAGCCACTAAGAAGCCCAAACACTGGCAGGGAGGGAAGATCATGGGCTGTGCTTCTCCACATTTCACAAAATCACAGATTTGTTGCAGATTTGCAGAAGGAGGGCATTCAGCCTATTAGTCCATAATGTCTGCAACACTCATTAAACGAGTATCATTACCTATGACAATCTCTTGCTTTTTTCCCCATGCACTTGCACATTATATTTGTCCAAGTAGTCATTCAATGCCTCAATTGTACCATAATTTTGGCAGAGATGTGACAGCAGTTGTTTGGTACTCTGACTTCCTTCTAAATTAAATGCCCTTCTCACCTCCACCAACTCTGGCTGTGGTTGAATTTTGATTTGAGTTGAGACGTTTTTGCATTGCAGTAAAAAAGTACAGAAATGGGTTAGGTCCACCGCTTCCTGAAGCAGAGTTTGGTGGAACAGGGACAGGTTCTGAGATGAGTTGGTTAAAAGTTGGGGAGACTGGACGCCTCCTAGCAGAGCGCTTTAGGGAACATCTCCGGGACACCCGCACCAATCAACCACATTGCCGATCTGTGGCCCAACATTTCAAATCCCCCTCCCACTCTGCCAAGGACATGGAGGTCCTGGGGCTCCTTCACCGCTGCTCCCTCATCACCAGATGCCTGGAGGAAGAACACCTCAGCTTCTGCCTCGGAACACTTCAACCCCAGGGCATCAATGTGGACTTCAACAGTTTCCTCATTTCCCCTTCCCCCACCTCACCCCAGTTCCAAACTTCCAGCTCAGCACTATCCCCATGTCTTGTCCTACCTACCTATCTTCTTTTCCATCTATCCACTCCACCCTCCCCCCCCCCGACCTAACACCTTCATCCCCACCCCCACTCACCTATTGTACTCTATGCTACTTTCTCCCCACCCCTACCCTCCTTTCACTTATCTCTCCACCCTTCAGGCTCTCTGCCTGTATTCCTGATGAAGGGCTTTTGCCCAAAATGTCGATTTTACTGCTTCTTGGATGCTGCCTGAACTGCTGTGCTCTTCTAGCACTACTAATCCAGAATCTGGTTTCCAGATCTGCAGTCATTGTTTTTACCTACCTGAGTTGGTTAAAAGGCCCACCTCATTGCCCTACAACTTCAAACCAGTTGTTTTAGGCTTTGTTAGTCCCCACCAGCCCTTAGCTCAAACATGGCTGCCCTCAAATCCTTTGAGCCCTCATGCTGTTCATGGAAAACTGAATGTCACCTCCTTCTCCCCTCCCTACCCTCCCATGGCACCAACTCCCAAGGCCCCTCATGTCATCTGTGCCTCCTCTGTACATATACACGTGTACATGATTTGGAGTGAATTTTGAAGTCTATGATTCTCAAATACAAATTGTGAGGGGGACTGATTTGATGCCTTTCAATATAAAATACCACCAATGCATCTCTACTGTCAGAGATTTAGAAGCCCATTCAGTGCCACAAGAAAGCAACTTACTGTAGTCAATAAATGTAAAAACACACATTCACTATGATTTGCTGCTCATTGTGTACCTTTCATTAATGTAAATATCAATTGATAGAAATTAGAAATGCCTAACTTGTGAATTGTGATATTTTGCTTTCGATATGTTGAGTTCATAAAATAGCTATTGTGAACAATGCCTCCGATCTAGATGAATCTGTTGCATTTTGTAATTTGTAGAATGGATGCATTCTGCATTCTCATTTTTGTCACGTTACGATCGTTTAATGATTCAAGTGACAGGACGATTAAAATTTTTAGTGCATTCAAAATTTCTTGAAATCCCCTGGGTACAGGATATTCTTTACATGAATGGATCATTTATTATGCATATGCAAATGCAGTCTAATTGCCTGAGCAGCAAACTGATACACACTGGAAATTCATCATCTCTGGGAAGGCTGCTATCAGCTCCAAACAGATGTTATAATGCAAAATGCACAAACCCTATATATCAGTGATACTTCCCTTAAAAAAAGGACATTGGTGAACACATTTTACCCAGAGGTGTTTAAAAAACTACTTGCTGAAGAATGAATTATAGGTTATAAATATTGATAACAGCATTGTAGTGATGCTTACCAATAATTTACAATAGAAACAGAGGCTGATAATCTTGGCCACCTCAATTTATTTTTGATTTGGTGTATGACTCAAATATTGCCTGAGGAAGCTCCGGGTTTCAAGTAGGTTGGAGCTTCATTCCTTAATCCATAATTAGGGCAATTACACCTCCACTTTCATTTGTTGGCTACAAGTGGGTTTGACGGCTTAAAGTCCAACACCTTGCCTAAAGAACAAGAAGGAAGTTGTAAGTTATTTAAAAGAACACCAGTCTCAAGTATATTTAGGCCATTGTTTTAGCCTTTTTCTTGATATGCTTTCCTCAGGTTGGCATTTTGGCTAATTACTTTAAAGCTTCAACTGTCTTTACTGGAAGCAATTTCAAATGTTTGAGCTGACAGAGACAGACAAATGGCAAAAGCTCTCTCAGTCATGCACCTTGCTGTTCTACGGATACCGAAGCCACGCACCTGCAGAGAGGGCAAATATTCAACTTGGCTATTGTGTGATACTGCAAACACCTTTTAGAGTGCAACCAACATTGCCATTATCTGAATGACACTGGTCTGATAACATGAACAACATATTTTATGTTGGATGGTTCCTTAAGATAACAGATTCCCAGCATGCTATGGTTTAATGCCATTGCCGAAAAGAACCAACATCGATGAAATTAAATCTCATACAAACACTCTCTAAAATATCAGCAACAAATCATCAAATCCTGGCTTATCTACTAGGAATGACTCCAGGCAGTTGCCATCTTCTGGTCTTTGCCTGTAAACCTTTGGATCATGCAAGGATACCAACAGCAGGGTGTAGGTTCAAGCAAGGACTTTTAGAAGATTGTTTAGTTAGCTAAAACTTGAAGTCAACATAGACACATCTTAGATTCTTAGGATGACAAACACAACTGTCCCACTGTCTGACAACTTAAGCAGCAACAGAATTAAAGACAAAAGCAAAAAGTTAAATATTGCAGTCATCGGAGTAAAACAAAATTACTGGAGAAATTCAGCAGGGCTGATAGTATCAGTGGAGGAAAGTTAATTTTGTGTCCAAGTGATCATTTGGGACAAAGATGTTAAATTGTTGTGTGATTTCTGCACATTTAATTCAATATCTCTTCATTTTTGTCTCCTATGACATAACCTTTATTCGTTTGAATTTCAACAAAGTTGTTGATGGCTTTAAGACTTACCAAAGGCTTTCTGAGTTGGAGTGCCTCATTTCAACATCTTTTCTCATTTCCATTTATTTGATTAACAACCTATTTTCTTCCAACATTGCTCATATTTTTTTCTACACTAGTTTCATCTCTGTTTTTGTTGGTGAGAACTATTAAGCAAATGAGCCCAAACCAGCACATTACCCTTAACTTGTCTGTTGAGATTTGTGCCAAAGATTCAGAATTTCAACCCTGTAAGCTTTACAAAAAAGCAGAACTTGGAGTGGATACCTGCACTATGATTTGCCATTAATAGTTCTAGATAGAACATGAGACAAACAATATTACTTTCAGAAACATGGTCAAATTGATATCACCTTTATTGCAATAATTTGGCAATGTTATAACCATGTTTAGAAGTTTACTCATTCTCGAATCAGTATTATTGCACCTACCATTAAGCAAGTCAATGAAACCTATGTTGTAATCAAGTAAGTATTAATGCAGAACAAAAAAAACAGAAATTGCTAGAAAAGCTTAACAAGAGCAGTAACATCTGTGGAGAGAAACTTTGAGGACTTAAAATCCTCAAAATCATGTTTTATTTTCCCAAAACTGGACCTGAAATGTTAACTCTGACTTTTCTCCACAGATGCTGCCCAACCTACTAAATTTTTCCAGCAATTTCCCATTTTGTTTATGATTTACAGCATCCGCAGTTCTTTTGGTTTTTAATTAACTATGAATGCATATTTTTTCCAATTTTTAAAATTGGCCACAGAACATTGAAGCATCAACTATATTGCTGTAGGTCTGGAGCCACATGTAGGCCAGACCAGGTAAAGATGGCAGTTTTCTTTCCCAAAGAATATTTACAGTCACAGAACCATAGAGATGTACAGCATGGAAAGAGACCCTTCGGTCCAACTCATCTATGCTGACCAGATATCCCAACCTAATTTAGTCCTACTTGCCAGCACCCAGCCCATATCCCTCCAAACCCTTCCTATTCATATACCCATCCAGATGCCTCTTAAATGTTGCAATTGTACCAGCCTCCACCACTTCCTCTGGCAGCTCATTCCATACATGTACCACCCTCTGTGTGAAAACTTTGCCCCTTAGGTCTCTTTTATATCTTTCCCCTCTCACCCTAAACCTACGCCCTCTAGTCTGGGTTCCCCCACCTCTGGGAAAAGACTTTGTCTATTTATCCTCTCCATGCTCCTCATGATTTTATAAACTTTTATAAGGTCACCCCTCAGCCTCTGATGCTCCAGGAAAAACAGCCCTCGCCTATTCAACCTCTCCCCATAGCTCAAATCCTCCAACCCTGGTAACATCCTTGTAAATCTTTTCTGAACCCTTTCAAGTTTCACAACATCTTTCCAATAGGAAGGAGACCAGAATTGCTTATGTGAATGGCACATTAGAATCTGCATTTATTCCAAATATCTTAAAAGTTTCCATTATGTACAAACAAGAGTTTCTCACAAGCATCACTTGGGTGATAGGAATCAGCTGGAGCCTACTATTCAGTGCCTTGATCCTGTTTCTCCCCCACCCTCATGAAAGTAAAAGTCACTATAATTCCAGAGGACAATAAGCTGCTCTGTCAGTGTAGAGATACGACTGGTAATGATTTTAAGCTGAGCGCCACACCTCAGGCAAGAGGTGCGGTTGAGAAGGCAAAACTTTCATGTTGACTATAGTAGGTGCAGGAATTGCATCCACTCTGTCGACATCACTCTGGCTTACCAGCCAACTGAGCCACTTTCTCACAACATGCCATAATCTTATATATGACATAGCAGCCTGGGATGCATCTCATTCGGCCCGATTTTTGCGCTACACGATCTAATTCATCCTCCTTTTTAATCTTAACATGCTCTAGAACCTCACCAATGCAACTGAAATCACCAGCTGCAGTGCTTTTCTCCTTAGTGAATATAGGTGACAAATAGTTATTTAAGATCTCACCCGTGTTCTCTGCCTCCATGCACAGGTTGACCCTTCAGTTTCTAATAACTCCATTCTTTCCTTCGTAATCCTCTTACCCTTAAAATACTTATAAATTGCCTTGGGATTTTCCTTAACCCTATCTGCCAAAGATATTTTGAGATGCCTTTTTGCCTTTTCAATTTCTTTTATAAACAACTTATTACATTCTATAATTTTGAATATTTTTAATGCTCTGTTGCTTCCTTCTTTTTCTTTATCAAACTCTTGATATCCCTCAACATGCAGTGTTCCCTGGACTTGCTGCCTTTGCCTTTCGCTCAGAAAGGAACATGCTGGGTCTGAATTCTCATGATACTATTTTTAAAAGACTTCCACTTTCCAAATGTAGACTTAGCTGCAAATCTGCTTCCAGTCTAAAGTTTTATGCTATGCAACACATTTGAGGTTCACTTGTCCATTTAGTAAGATAACAATACATTTATTTCTTCAGTTTTCTGATCTATTTCTTTTTCTGTTCGTGCTCAACCTCAGTGGTGAGTGACAAGACGGAGGTGCTGTTGTTCTTTGCTAAGAAAAGTCCGAAATGCTGGCAATACCCATTGCTGTTATCCTTGCTCCTCCACATTCCAAGGGGATAAGAATTTGATCTAGGCAAATAAAAGTACAGTTGAACAAGGGCCAGGTTCCAAGAAGAGGAATTTCCGGGACAGTCAGGGTATATCCTGTTGAAAGGAAAATGCCATGCAAAGAAAGCCTGTGCACAATAAGCTGGGCCAATCGAATCTGACTTAGCCTTGTTAGTCTAGTCTTAACCATAGGCAAACTGATGGAAGAGGTTGTTGACAGTGCTTTTAAGCAACACTTTCTCAACACTGAGTTATTCAGTTTGGGTTCTGCCACATGCACTCCACTCCTCAGCTCATTGCAGCAAAAGAGCCAAATTCTAGAGGTGAGGCAAGAGTGACTGCCATTGTCTTCAGATGACAGATAGAAAATAGAACAGTAAAGTTGCCTTAATCCGAGAAGAACAAAGGGCTACTCTCCCACCAAAGAAAAACTACTACTGGTGGTTTCACCTGCGGGTCACCATGATTCTGACAAGGGAAAAGGTTGAGATGGAGAGACCTTTGTGGAAAGCTCAGCCAATACAGAAGATTGATCCCACATAACTCTGCATCATAAACCAGCCATTCAGCCAGTTGAGCTAACTTTTATTTTGGAATGCTCCCTTTTCACTTGCCTACCTTGGCATTGTACTGCTGCTTCCAATATAGAAGTTGTCCAGCTTCAAAAGGCTGCACAAGCCTGTCAATTGGCCAATAATTTGCCAGTTCAAGAAAGATCACAGAGGTATTAATGATCCCTGTGTGATGCAGGATTCTGTCCGCCCTTACAAAGATGCCATGGCCCTCATGAGAAATCATGCCCTTAGCTGGGATCTCAATAAATCTGTCCTCAATTGCACCTTGGAACAATTTAGCTGTTTTCAAGCATGAGGAATCATCCATCAAATTGAAAAGCATGCACAAAAAAATAATATTTCCGGCACTCCAAAGGATTACTGCAGCCAAACCATGAATAGCACAGACATAATTACCACATGGGAGTTTTTCTGACACCATTTAGGAGATTTTGTCTGTTTACTCAGAGGCAAAATTGGAAATATTGATGAATTCATCTCTGAACAGATTGCTGGCCTATGTAGAGAATAATGGTGAGCACAAAACTGTGTCAAAAATAAAGAGCAGCCCTGCCTCTTTATTGAGTCGTGTTTATTCTAGTGAAGCTTGAATAATCAAGTTATGTTCTTGCAGCCCATTTATAGATTTGTTTTGTGTAAGCTACTTCATGATGTGAAACAAGTAAACTATTCAGCAGGTGTGTTTATTGTCATCAGAAAGGATGTGGGGTTTTAAGTGTTCTAGTGCCAAAATAGAAATAAAACTAATAAACTCACAGAAGCAAGGCACACACAATAAATAGACGCTGAAAATTACTGATGGTGTATTTCCAGATAACCAATATTGACAATATTGCTGAACTTAGTATTTATAACTTAGCGCCAAAGAAATAAAAAGGTTTAAAGAAGTTGAATATGCTGGGCAACATATGTGTTTCAGATCATTTTAGGGGAAAAAATACTTTTTGTTGACAATTCTGCTGGGCACAGGCAGGAAACATGAAATTTACTTTTGTCATTGTGAAAATGTTGTCAGAAAGCCGATTGATTTTCTTTGGATATTCCTTTTGCCAGCAAGTCTGATGATGAATTGCCACCAGCAAACTCACCAATTCCAAATCCTACCACTTTGTTCTGAATTGGAGATCCTAAGATAATCAGGCATATTAACATACAGCTAACCTTGGCACACAAAGATGCAGAAATTTGATAATGTTCGATATCTGCTGCATGAGAAAACTGGGTCATGTGCAGATTTCCACAATCAGGTTCATTGTTTTCTAGGTTTTTTGATGCGCAAAGTGATTCCTAAGTCTGCCCCGTAACTAGCTTCTCCTGGAGTTGGTCGTTGGACCTTCATCAAAGACTGAAATTGGAGAAGCACCACTCCATATCAAGCATGTCATGAGAAAAATTAGAATGATTTACAGGCTGATAAACAACCCATTTTGGCCAGAGTAAGAACAGGCCTTCTTGAATAATTGAGGCCTGGATATTAGACTTAAACCCAGATCAGAAGCAGGGACACTTCCCAATGTGCCACAAAACCTCATATGTAATTGCAGATAGCTATACATTATCTTTATAAGTCATATACCATGTACAATGCTGATAAGATGGAAATTTGCATATATTAAGGAATATTACTCTCTTTTCAAACCGGACTCATCAATGGAAGGTTTTCACCAAACGTTTCCAAGATGTATTAGAATTCTATCAACTAGATAACGATGGTGACATTGGTCCTTCCATGGGTTATCTCCTAAATATCTCACACAAATGCAAGAAATAAAACTTATACCTCTTTGCAGATTCAGAACGTGTAATTACGCAGTTAACAAAGAACCCAACTAGCAGCGTACAACGCTCTCCATTCATTTTGTATTATTTAAACTTACAATTGCAAACAGAACCTTGTTGGTGTAGCTTGATATAGACAGCATAAACAAAGAGTTGACATGAAATTCAAGCCCAAATATATTGGGATAATGCTTTTGCTTTAAGTATGGGTCAACATTTTAGTACAAATTGCTCGCTATTTTTAAATGTTTCTCCCTCATGCTTAAGATTTTTGTTCCAATTAATTTACTTAACAGCTAATGCAAAATATGAACAGCAATTAGGAAGTATTTTGAATTTTGTTTGAAAAACAGAAACCCTTGTGTTCGGGAACCTTTGACAGCAGATGGTGATGGTGAAAGAAGGCACTGAGAAGGGCAGCTAGAGTAATCGACAGAAAGAGCGTCATGGGAGGAGAGAAAAGGATTTCCTCAGACAGATGTAAATTACAAGCTTATTCCATGTTCATATTTTTGACTTGCAGGTTTAACCTTAATTTCTCAACAGGTTTGAATGATCTAATGCCAGTGGAATAAATTATTGCATCATGCTGTTTAGGCCATTTATGTTCTCAAATCTCAAATCACATCTGATACAGTGAAGAATGGTCAAGTTTGATAAATATAGCTCAAAATTAGTGTCCAACAAAAAAAAAGTGTTTTCTATCACAATGCTGACTTCCCATCTGGAAGTAAAATTGCTGGGAATACCCTTTAACAGTTATGTACAAAATAAATTTCCAATTCCATTAGGATGCAGTAGTCAATTGCTTGGAAAGGTTAAAAACAAGTTCATTTAAAATCTTTTGAACTTTACTTGCTGGTGTCAAAAGATCTAGCTCATCTTGGGAGCGTCCTGTAAAGCCAGAGGGTTGGCACTAAGGCCAGTTGTTTAAATGCTTCAAAGTCAAAACTGGAGGAGGGTGGATATACAATTCTGCAAGGCTGACTTGACTGCCAGTTGCAATTCACAACCTGCAGCATAAACTATCTTCAAAGAGGACAGCACAGGATCGAAAGGCCTTTAGATTGGAATTTTCAGTTGGATGGGTTGATCCTTTATAATTTGGATTTACAAGCAGCATTGCAAGTAAGTCTAGGCAATGAGGTGTACTGAGGACAAGAGTGGAGGGTCTGGACTTCCTTTGGGTCATGGCTAGGCAGTTGTTGCCTCTTCTAAAAAATAACTAATATAACCTTCTCTCTTCATGTTCACCTCCTCAGTAAATATGACTGTCAATCTCAGAGTACTGGAGACCTTCCTCTTGGTTCTTCAGAGTTGGATGTTGCATCTTAGTCTCACCATCAAACCAGCAGACAAGGGAGGCGCAGTGGTAGTTTGGCGCACCGACTTTTACACTGCTGAAGCTAGATGCCAACTTGCGGACAACCTCCTCCTACTGCCCCCTTGACCATGACCTCACCTCCCACCACCAAACCATCATCTACCAGACCATCCATATCCTCATCACCTCAGGAGATCTCCCATCCACCGCCTCCAACCTCATAGTCTCACAACCCCACACCGCCCATTTCTACCTCCTGCCCAAAATCCACAAACCTGACTGCCCCGGCCAACCCATTGTCTCAGCCTGCTCCTGCCCCACCGAACTCATCTCTGCATACCTTGACACGGTCCTGTCCCCCTTAGTCCAAGAGCTCCCCACCAACGTTTGGGACACCACCCACGTCCTCCACCTCCTCCATGATTTTCGCTTCCCCGGCCCGCAACACCTTATGTTCATGATGGACAACGAGTCCTTATACACTTCCATCCACCATCATGAAGGCCTCCAAGCCTTCCACTTCTTCTTCTCCCGCCAACCCATCCAGTACCCTTCCACTCACACCCTCCTTCGACTGACTAAACTGGTCGTCACTCTTAACAACTTTTCCTTCCAATCCTCCCACTTCCTCCAAACCAAAGGAGTAGCCATGGACACCCACATGGGCCCCAGCTATGCCTGCCTCTTCATCGGATATGTGGAACAGTCCATCTTCCGCAGCTACACTGGCACCATTCCCTCACCTTTTCCTCCGCTACATCAATGATTGTATTGGCGCTACCTCGTGCTCCCACGAGGAGGTTGAACAGTTCATCCACTTTACTAACAGCTTCACCCTGACCTCAAATTTACCTGGACCATCTCAAACTTCTCCCTTCCCTTCCTCGACCTCTCCATTTCTATCTCAGGCGACCGACTCAACACAGACATTAGCTACAAACTGACCGACTCCCACAGCTACCTAGATTACACCTACTCCCACCCTGCCCCCTGTAAAAATGCCATCCCATATTCCCAATTCCTTTGCCTCCACCGCATCTGCTCCCAGGAGGACTAATTCCAACACCGAACAACCAGATGGTCTCCTTCTTCAAAGACCGCAATTTCCCCTCCGACGTGGTTGACGATGCTCTCCACCACATCTCCTCCACTTCCCGCACCTCTTCCCTTGGACCCCGCGCCCACAATCGCCACCAGGTCAGAACCTCACTGGTCCTCACCCTCCACCCCACCAACCTCCGGATACATTGTATCATCCTCTGTCATTTCCAACACCTCCAAACGGACCCCGCCACCAGGGATATATTTTCCTCCCCACCCCTATCAGCATTCCGGAGAGACCACTCCCTCCGCGACTTCCTTGTCAGGTCCACACCCCCCACCAACCCAAACTCCTGGCACCTTCCCCTACAACTGCAAGAAGTGAAAAACTTGTGCCCACATCTCCCCCCTCACCTCCCTCCAAGGCCCCAATGGATCCTTCCATATCCATCGCAAAATCATCTGCACCTGCACACACATCATTTACTGTGTCCGCTGCACCTGATGTGGTCTCCTCTACATTGGGGAGATAGGCCGCCTACTTGCGGAACATTTCAGGGACCACCTTTGGGATACCCACACCAAACAACCCAACTGCCCCGTGGCTGAACACTTTAACTCCCCCTCCCACTCCGCCAAGGACATGCAGGTCCTTGGCCTCCTCCATCGCCAGACCCTGGCCACACGATGCCTGGAGGAAGAGCGCCTCATCTGCCGCCTAGGAACCCTCCAACCACACAGGATGAATGTAGATTTCTCCAACTTTCTCATTTCCCCTCCCCCCACCTTATCTCAGTCCCAACTCCCGGATTCAGCACCACCCTCTTGACCTGCAATCTTCTTCCCGACCCCTCTTCCCCCCCCACCCCCTCTCCGCCTACCACCCTCACCCTCACCCTCACCCTCACCCTCACCTCCTTCCACCTATCGTATTCCCAGCACCCCTCCCCCAAGCTCCCCCCCACCCCCTACCTTTTATCTTCGCCCGCTTGGCACACCAGCCTCATTCCTGAAGAAGGGCTTATGCCTGAAACGTCGATTCTCCTGCTCCTTGGATGGTGCCTGGCCTGCTGCGCCTTTCCAGCACCACACTTTTCAACTCTGCATCTTCGTCACCTCTGACTAGATGGTGAACCTTCTCCAACCATTAACTGGCCAACTTTTCAAAATTCCCAATGGTTGCATGTATTCTCGAAGACATTCTGCCGGGCTGTGGCCCAGAATTGAACTGGCTGGCCAAACTGGCTTAAGAGCAGAAATTTCCAACATTGATTCATTCACATGTAGCATAGCCAGTTTACACAATGAGTTTAAAACAAGTGCAAAAGAATTGTGGAAATATTAATTTGTACACAAATCTCTGCAATTGTTCAAACACATTAAACTAAGAATGGAACATCTGTATTTTAAAAAATCAAATAAAAGCCAAATGCTGCAGATGCTGACAATCTGAAATAAAAACTGCAAAGAAGAGCCAAATTGAACTCAAAACATTAAATTTCTCTATCTGTCTTCATATGTGCTGTCAGACCTTATGTTATTCTTTACCATTTCTATATTTTTTTTTATTTTGAAATGGGCGGCACGGTGGCACAGTGGTTAGCACTGCTGCCTCACAGCGCCAGCGACCTGGGCTCATTTCCCGCCTCAGGCGACTGACTGTGTGGAGTTTGCACATTCTCCCCGTGTCTGCGTGGGTTTCCTCCGGGTGCTCCGGTTTCCTCCCACAGTCCAAAGATGTGCAGGTCAGGTGAATTGGCCATGCTAAATTGCCCGGAGTGTTAGGTAAGGGGTAGATGTAGGGGTATGGGTGGGTTGCGCTTCGGCGGGGCGGTGTGGACTTGTTGGGCCGAAGGGCCTGTTTCCACACTGTAAGTAATCTAATCTAATGAATAGGTTTAAGCTGAACATTAAGCTAATTGTGTTGTTTCAGTTCTATCTTTGATTAAGGTGTCCGCTGAATTTAAGGCAATGGAAACACACTAGAAGCATTTGTTAAGTTGAAAGGAAGATTTCTTTTCTGCTATCCTGGATGTGATATCAAATCTATCTAGGTAAGAGGACAAATATAATTCTTTAAAACATTGCAAGTCATGAATAATTCACCAAAGTAGTTTGAGGCACAAACACCAAACAACGCTACAAAAAAAATTAAAAACACAACAAAACCAAGTGTCTCGATTTCTCACAGTTGAGAAAATTTATGATGTGTTAAGTCTTAATTATTGCCAAACAACCTCTTCAGGCCATGACAATTTAACTTTCCAAATGCAGAGTTTTATTTCTGCTGGATGTAGTTACTATTGGACTTCTTTTTTTCAATCCTTTATCTCTGGCTGATACATTTCAAGTTCATCTTTTTTTGCCTCCATTCATTTTGCTTTCTGAATACTTGTCTTGCTCATTGATGCTACTGGTGCTCGACAGTGTCTGCTGTGTTGGATCAGATGCCTTGTAGCTGCAATTTGCTGTGCAAAAGGCCACAGAAACTCCATCGGCAGCTGTAAGCACAGTGAAGAGTGAATATTATTTCTTTGCTCTGAGACCAAATCTGGGCTGGATTGTGTTTGGAACCTCTTATGTGGGAGTTTGATCTGGATTAACTATTTAATCTTTGAAGTAATGCCTTGTCCTGGAAAAGCTTTGTGTCCAAAAATACAATTCCACAAACAAGCAACTCAATTCAAAATGCAAACTAATGCTTTGGACTCTTCTCACTCTTTTTTCTTTCCTTTTCTTAGAATAAATGATTTAAGTACAGCCCAAACATCATGAAGGAGGAATTATTTATTTAATTAGCAGCAGCTCTTCACAAACATGAAGGAAAATTAAGGTTGAATGAGCAAGTAGATTATTTATGTGGAATTAAACCCGAGATTATTATTTGGTGGAGCAAATCCTTTTCTATCTCTCTGTGAGGCCTCTTTCGTCCAGGGTCACCCTTTCCTCAGGGGAGAATCCTCTCAGCTGTTCGAGCTCCCCTTCTTGGTGCCCTCACTCACTGTCACTACCTGCTGCTGGATGCTTGATTACAGTTTTATTTTCTGTAGAAGATGCTCATTTGGTCTTCTTCTAATTTGCACTGTCTACTTTAGAAGTAAGAACAACTTTAAGAACATACTGGGCTTTTAACAAAAAAGTTCAGAAGTTGATTTGGTTATACCAGTTGATGTTTCTGAATATAAAGATTAACAACTACAATCAAGTTAAAACCTCGGTGCATGAAAACATGTGAACAAAACGTGTGATCAATGAACTTGTATTTGCTGAGACTCCATAACAATTAGAAATAAAGACAAGGCTGTGGACACTAGAAGAAAATGCAGTTTACAAAATTTGCACTGACAATAACAATGTTATTTAGCAAACAAAAACAGAAGTTGCTGTAGAGACTTCTAGGCAGCATCTGTCGAGAGAAATCAGAGTTTTCATTTCAAATTCAGTGACTCTCTTTATGATGCATTTCTTGTTTGTTTTTAAATTGAACTCCATGCACCTTTAAGTAAACATATTACAAAGTGCATAAATGCAGCTGGTACAAAATGAAGAGGAGGAATGGGCAATGAATTAGTTATTCCCTTCCATTTAGATCAGATTTCTTTTCTTTTGAGCAAACTCACGTACAACAGATTTTGCCTAATGCTGAATTGTCCTCGACCATTTTCTGTTGATTTTACACTACAGCTTCTAAAACCACTTGATATCTCCATTCTCCTAAATAAGACCAGAGAACACCAAGTTCCTAAATGTACATAATTTCTGAATAGTTGCAAATTTGTACCACAAAGTTTAGACTTAGCACCACTTAAAGTTACCACTTCTGGTTTTCTATACAATGGTTTTTGAAAATACTTTCTGTTTCCTGAGATGTCTGTATTTTCAAAAATTTGTAAATCCACATGGATTCTGTTTTTGTTTAAGGACAGTAACTTTCAAAATTACATTTTGTTAAATATTTTGTTGCACTGAAGTGACAATATTCTGACTTCAAATTTTTACGCTCATAACATCGCCATGGGTTCTGTCCTTTCCTCAGGCTTCAAATATTTGTTCTGATTTCTCATAGCTTCACACCAGATTTTTGTCATAACTTGCAAGGATTTAGTCCGAATACTGGAAAGTGAGAAGTAGTTTGGCAATGCTCATTCGATGGGCCGAAGTGCCTCTGTATGATTCCATGATTTTTGACATTCTTGATCATGAGAGATTTTCAGGAAATTCTGGTGCAAGTTACAATTGACAAGAACAAGGGCAAATTTTAATTATCATTTCAGTGTAAGTACCATTAAGCAATCTTCAGTTCATGGATTTGAAAATTTAAAGCTAAGAATAATTTACAATTGGAGTTAAACATTTTTTCTATCAGTGGCCAATTTTGGCCTTTTTATGGATGTTTTAAATTCTTATTTGGGTATCTGTTATGCTAGTTAGATCTTTGTTATGTCACAACCGTCAAAATCAATTTTTGAGAAGATTTGTAGCTCAAGTTCAGGTTGTAAGTTTGCTCACTGAGCTGAAAGTTTAATTTTCAGACATTTCATCACCATACCATGTAACATCCCTCTAGTGTTATGTCCTGCTGGTGTTATGTCCTGCTTTCTATTTCTGTGTCTTGGTTTCTTAGGGTGGGTGATATCATTTCCAGTTTTTTCTCAGAGGTTGGCAAATGGGGTCCAAATCAATGTGTTTATTGATGGAATATGGGATAAATACCAGGCCTCTAGGAATTCCCATACATGTCTCTGTTTAGCCTGTACTAGGAGGAAGTGTTGCCCAAGTCGAAGTGGTGTCCTCCCTCATCTGTATGTAAGGATACTAGTGATAGCAGATCATCTTTTGGGAGGCTAGTTGATGTCCGTGTATCCTGGTGGCTGGTTTTCTGCCTGCTTTTCTGATGTAGTGTTTGTTATAGTCCTTGCCCAATATTTTGTAATGACATTTGCTTTGCTGATTGTTTGTATAGGGTCTTTTACGTTCATTAGGCGCTGTTAAAGAGTGTTGGTAGGTTTGTGGGCTACCGTGATGCCAAGAGGTCTGAGTAGTTTGGAAGTCAACTCAGAGATGTCTTTGATGTAAGGTAATGTGACTTGAGTTTCTGGGTGGATTGTGTTTGCTTGTTTGGGTTTGTTGAGAAATCACCAGACTGTGTTTACTGGGTACCCGTTCTTCTTGAATACGCTGTCTAGGTATTTTTCTTCTGCTCTTCGTGGTTCCTGGGCACTGATGTGTGTTGTGACTCGTTGGAATAATGTCCTGGTGCAGCTCTGTTTATAGATGTTGGGCTGATTGCTTCTGTAGTTAAGTATTTGGTCCGTGGGTATCGTTTGCCTGTAGATGCTGGTTTGAAGGTCCCCATTGACTGTTTGCTCTACTGTGACACCTACGAACGGGAGTTTGTTGTCCTTCTCCACTTCTTTTGTGAATTTTATGCCATAAAGGATGTTGTTGGTGGTATTGTAGGTTTCCTCTACTTTGATCTGTTTTGTGATGACAAAGGTGTCATCACAAAGTTTGGGTTGGATGGTTGGGACAGCTGTTTGTTTGAGTCTCTGCATTACTGCTTCTGCTAGGAAACCTGATATTGGTGATCCCATGGGTATTCTGTTGATTTGTTTAGAGGTCTTGTTATTGAATGTGAAGTGCGTGGTAAGGCACAAGTCCACTAACTTGATAATGTTATCTTTGTTGATGAGGTTGGCGCTCTCTGGTGTTTGTGTCTTTGGTCCTTTTAACAACGAAGTTATTGTTTCTTTGGCCAAGTTGATGTTAATTGATGTGAACAGGGCTGTTATGTCAAAGGACACTATGATTTCATCCTTTTCTATCTCAATTATCCAACTCAAACTTTGGGCCTACTATGTGGGTAAAACCTTTATAATCACAAAATGAAACAAATCAGAGGAAACCTACAATACCATCAAAAACATCCTTACTGGCATAAAATTCAAAAAAGAAAAAGAGAACAATAACAAACCCCCATTCGTAGATGTCACAGTAGAACGAACAGTCAATGGACTTTCAAACCAGCATCTACAGGAAATCAACACACATGGAGTAAATACTGAGCTACAGAAGCAATCAGCCCAACAGCCACAAACAGCTGCACCAGTACATTATTTCAACAAGCCACAACACACTGCAACACCGAGGACCTATGAAGAGCAGAAGAAAAGTACCGATACAGCGTATTCAAGAAGAATGAGTACCCAATAAACACAGTCTGGCAATTTCTCAACAAACCCAAACAAGCAAACACAATACGCCCAGAAACTTTAGCCACTCTCCCCTATATCAAACACATCTCTGAAATGACTTCCAGACTACTCACACTTCTTGGCATCATGATAGCCAACAAACCTACCAACACACATAACAGCACCTCATAAACCTAGAAGACCCTATACAAACAACCAGCAAAACAAATGTCATGTACAAAACACCGTGCAAGGAGTATAATAAACACTACATCAGACAAACAGGCAGAAAACTAGCCACCAGGATACATGAACACCAACTAGCCACAAAAAGACATGACCCTCCTAACATACAGATGAGGAAGGACACCACTTAGACTGGGACAACACATTCATCCTAGGACAGGCTAAACAGAGACATGCATGGCAATTCTTTGAGGCCTGGCATTCAAACTGGAACGTCATCAATAAACAATTTGATTTAGACCCCATTTACCAACCTCACAGAAAAAGAAACGGAAATGATATCACCTACCCTTAGAAACCAGGACACATAAATAGAAAACAGGACAAAATATCAGTGCTTCACCGGATGCTCACTGATGATGTTACCTAGCATATTGATGCAATGTCTGAAAATGAACCTTCCAGGTCAGTGAACAATATTACAACCTGTGTCAAAATCAATTTGTGAATGTGTGTAAGTGTACGTCAGTCATGTTTTGCCTATGGTAGGCTCAATTCTCCAAGAAACTGTTCTGAGTTTTAAATACTGATTAAGGATGATTTGATTTTAATTAATCCAGCCTTCTGATTCTTCTGGCTGCTCCCCACTAATATAGATGTCTGATATGAGATTAAATCTTCTTTGTTGATGTTTGGAGTATCGTGGGAGCTATCATTGAGCTGGCACAAATGAATTCCCACTTTGCTTGAATTATTGTAAGAAATGTTTAATTGGTTAATATGAGGGTATGAGTCCACAGTTTCAGGAGATATCTCGCAAATAATTATATCATGACTGTGCATGATACTAACAATTCCTGCCCATTTCTAATCCTTTGGTTTGCATACATTTTTTGAGTTTCGGATATAAGATCTATTTTGAAACTGTCTCATATTAAATTAGAAGTTGATAATTTATACTAGGCATCTGTAATGCAGCTATCGCAGTGAGTCTACAGGTTTGAGGTAGGATTTTAACACCTTGAAATTTTGTGTCTCACGTGTGACTTCACACTGGGAGCTCACATCAATAAAATTTAAAATGAAAATTTACTTAAAGATTTCACTTTAAAATTTTTGTACTTTAAAATGTCAAAACAACTTACATTTCTGTAGCACCTTGAATGCAGTAAATCTGTTGTGAGGCATTTAATAGGGAATATACACCAGCAAAGTATACACTAAAGAATCTATTCAAGCTGCCTTAACCAGAGACCTCACATTCCATGCAAATATTGGCTGAATTGTTGATTTTAGCTGGGGCACTGCATCTTAATTCATGTTCCCAGACTAGGTATGACAATAAAGTAGAGCTCTTACTCTTGAGTATTATGAGTCCTGATGAAGGGCTTTTGCCCGAAACATCGATTTCGCTGATCGTTGGATGCTGCCTGAACTGCTGTGCTCTTCCAGCACCACTAATCCAGTATTTGGTTTTCAGCATCTGCAGTCATTGTTTTTACCCTATTATGAGTCAAGTCATGCTAAAAGCAGGCAAACATGAATGTTGGAGAAGACAATACTTAGCTTAGTTTCAGATTCTTCCATTGTCAATTAACAGTTTTTGCTGAACAAGTGAATAAGGGCTTTTTGTATCCTGCATGACATTGCTCTTCATTTTCTTCAATGCTGTATAGAATTAAGATGTACCTATAACAACACAACACCTGATCTTACAGGCTTCACAATGGATAGAGAATTGGCTAACAGGCAAAAAAGACTAAGTAGAGATACAGGGTTGTTTTTCAGGTTGGTTATTAATAACCAGTGGGCTTCCACAAGATCAGTGTTGGAGCTGAAATTGTTTACAAACTATATTAATGATGTGTAGGAGAGAAATTAATGTACGGTAGCCAAATTTGTAAACGCTGCAAAAAATTGGTGGAAATCAAGTTTGCAGAGATATATTGATAGCTTAAGTAGGTGAGCAAGAAGTTGGCAAATAGTATACAATGTGGGAAAATGTGAAATTGCTCATTCTAGAAGGAAGAACAAAAGAACAGATTAAATTTAAATAGAGAAAAGCTGCAAAAAACCAGCAACACAAAGGGATTTAGAGTACATGTGCACGAAACACAGAAAACTAGCACACAGGTGCAGCAAGTAATCACAAAAGCTCATGGACTGTTGGCTCTTATTGCAAGGGGTTAGAGTATAAGAGCAGGGAAGTCTTGCAACATCTGTAAAAGATGCTAGTTAGACCTATCTGAATACTGTGAGCAGTTTGGTCCCTTTATTTAAGGAAAGATCACATTTGATTGGAGGAAGTTCAGAGAGGGCTCAGGAGGATGATCCTAGAATGAAGGGATTGATTTATGAGCAAAGATTAAACAGGTTGGTACTTTACTCATTAGAGTTTAAAAGATTGAGAGGTGACCTTATTGAATCACTAAGATTTTTAAGGGGTTTGACAGTGTAAATTCTGAGAGGATGCTTACCCTCATGGGAGAGTCAAGGACCAGAGGGCACTGTCTCAGAATAAAGAGGTCCCTATTTAGGATTGAGATGAGGAGAAATTTCTTTTCTCAGAGGATTGAGAGTTGTTGGAATGCCTTACCACAGAGAGCTGTGGGACCAGAGTCCTTGTGCACATATAAAGCTGAGATTGATTCAGTAGGGGAATCAAAGGTTAGAGGGAAAGGACAGGAAAATAGATGTGGGGAAGTTTGGATCTGCCATGATCCTATTCAATGGCAGAGCAGGCTCAAGGGGCTTAATTACTTCTGTTGCTATTTTATATGGGTTGGTGAAGTCAAAGTTGCTACCTCAGCATCCAGGATCATATGGCATTGGCCATGTGATCAACCTACTGACAAGTTTAAGTATATGTGGATTCATACGCATTTTAGTATCAAACGCCTTCATCAAAATGAGGGAGGGAGAGGATTTTTTTAAAAAATGTCAATCACAGCAAGAAGTATATCATTTTTAACTGAACATAAGTTTCAAATCAAAATTGTTTGATTTGCGTAAGATTATGAAGAGTTTTTCATTACAAATGTAAGGTAGGAATAATAAATAAAACTGTCATATTGTCTCATAATAAAATGCAGTAAAGAAAGATATCAGAAGGTGATATAACATTTCTCTTTCCAAACGACCCCCATCATGTTCCCCCTTATCCATTTTATACTGAAATTTCATTTATTGATGCATATATAATATATAATTCCACATAATATATAATTGCACATAATTATAACAAATGGAGGTCACTGTGGTATTTCTTGTCATTTTAATGATGCAGTTCAGTTTGCAAATAGCATGACAATCTTAAAGAATATTCAATCAGTAATTGTACCTGAAGAATTTCATGAAAATTTGTTGAACTGGCTGTTATTCTTTTAGCATTATTTTGCATATGAGAGAAAGTTGATAATGTGCAGAGTGGAAGAGGATGAAGAATGATTGTGCTATACCTAACAATATTACCTTGTTAACAGTGCAAATCTGGTTTCAGTAATAATAGATAAGTGTATGAATTAGTCAGTCAAATTACAACAGTGAACAAAATACAGTAATACTCTACAGATCAATTTATTTGGCAATTATGATAGTTGTGAAGTTAACAGAGAACTGACTTGCAACAAGGAAATATTCATAGTGTAAACCGCAGATGCTCAGTGATACCTTTCTCCTGGTTAAGTTAGGATTAAGAGTACCAAAATCCAAGAAGTGTCAAGAACAGCAGATAGATCATCAACCTACCAGAAGATGAGGCTTTTCATTGTTGGTCATGCAGGTGCCAATGCTGTGTCGATAAATCATGCAACACTTGTAATTATCTGCCTCAGGTTGGAGATTGGTTGCTTTTCTTTCCTCCTGAAAGTAAATAATGTGGTTACTAAATACAGCTCGTACAATCACATGCAGTATAGTGATTCATATTTTCCTTGTCAGCTCTGGAAAGATGCTCCTTGTAAACAAGATGGAAGACAATTGACTGATTGTGCATTGGTCCCAAGTGTAGTCCAATGATAATAAACAAAATGTTTTTAATGTTCCATACAAATTGATTGAGGTCATTGCCTTAGCAAAGAAAGAAACAATTTTATTGATATCTGTAACAAATCATCTGGTTAAACCAAGCACAACAACATTTTTATCAATAATTATCATCTTGTACTCAATGATTTTCAGTGCCATATTTTAAAGTGAATTGATCACTATAGTAAAGGGAATGATAGTGACAAATATTTTTTGTTCACACACAATCTCTGAATACAAAATACAGAACAATCTCATCAGAATGCTGTTTAATACTTTTTAAAAATGCCTACTTTCTTAATTGTATTTTTTCCTTAACTTTTGTCCTCAACAGAAATGCGTACGACCAGCACTATAAGATATAGCAGTCAAGGCCGAAGTACCCCATCTTATTAAAACTGTGCTGATTAATCTATTTTCTCAGTTTGCAGCACAGTGACCCAGATTGCAATGGTTCTTGACAGATCTTGTACTTGACTGAGTTTAGGTTGTCCTTGTTTCTTATGGAGCTGTGGACAATGCTGCCCTCATTTGACATCAAAAATGTCCTACAGAAATCTGTCAAATTAACTACTATACTGAAGATGAGAGATTATTTGAACCATAAGTCCTTGCTATTGATGTCTGATACTGTAAAAAGCAGTATAGCCTCTTCAACTAGTTTTTATTTCTATTTTTTAAATGTGTCACCAATTGTAATGTATTACACAACTTTAACAATAATGTTGGTATGATGTGAGATTAGGACATGAGAGTGATTTCATTATTCCATTTTTTGTTAATTATAACATGTTCAGGCATACAACAAAGCATATCAGTTAGAGATCAGAGACAAAAAAAAAACAAATTACACCTCAATACTCAACAATCCTGGAAGGAAAAGGTATTGTGCTACCTTTCATAACATAATCCAATTTTCTCCCAGATACGTTATCTCAAAATTCTGTTGTTCTATTGCACTGTGCCATATCAATTTAAAACCCTGAGAAACAAGCACCAGCAAATCCTGTGTCCAGCATACAGCTTAAACATGGAAGTCACAATTTTCAAGTGTGCGCTACATTCAGGGCATATGCTTCATATCAGATTTTTCTCATTTGCCTAAATTGTAATTATTGTCCTGGATTATTCAAATTCAAATGGCAAGGAGGGATGGTGACTTCGTGGTTCACAAAACCACTGTTTATTGGTGAATCTAATGGGTTTTTATGACAATATCCTTCAGAGAAGGAAATCTGCCATCCTTACTTGGACTGGTCTACATAAGACTCGAGATCCACAGAAATATGGGAGACTTTTAACTGCATTCTGCAAGTCATTCAATTCAAGGATAATTAGAGATGGGCAATGAATGAGGGCCTAACCGATGATGCCCAAATGTTTTGAAGGAAAGATTTAAATATAAAGACCTGTTGTCATTGAACAAGTAGTAACCACCAGAGAGAAAGTGAGGACTGCAGATGCTGGAGATCAGAGTCGTGAGTGTGGTCCTGGAAAAGCACAGCTGGTCAAGCAGCATCTGAGGAGCAGGAGAATCGGCGTTTCAAGGCATAAGACCTTCATCACGAATGAGGCTTGTGGGCTGGGGGGCAAAGAGATAAATGGAAGGGTGGTGAGGCTTGGGGGAAGGTAGCTAAGGATACAATAGGTGGCTGTAGGTGGAAGAGAAGGTGTTAGGTCAGAGAGGAGGATGGAGCAGATAGATGAGAAATATAATAGACAGGTCACTAGGGCGGTGCTGAGTAGTAACCGCCATCAATGTAAATGAGGAACCCAGACAAAACAAATGTATTCTGATTCCTTTTTCATAAAAAAACAACTCAAATCAGAATCACTGTCAAAATTATCAAATTATTCAAATAACCTTCTCAATCTTCCCTTGGCTGCAATGTATATTTCTAATCCAGTGTATCATGAACTAAAAAAGACCATCAAATAATGAAGCAAAAACATCAAACATTTACACTGTGACTGGATTCCCTGCCTACATTTTCTTTTTTTCTAACTTTTGAAAGACAATCCTTGCAACGCCTGCTTCTGGCTTTGTCCATCCAGTTTGATTGCCATCTCGAACCTATTGCTGTTCTTCCACATGCAGACAGAGAACAAGGAACATGGCAAACATAATTCCAGAGACATATATAGTCAGTCAACAAAGTAGATGAGAGAGGGGAAGTTAAGGGGTTGAGAAGGATTCTCAAGGTTAGCAAGGGAATCTGCAGTTGATTGTGAAGAGTAAAATGGAAAATGACAGAAGAGTTGAAGGATGCAAAAACAACAAAAGAGAGAAAGCAAAATAAGGTAAAAAAGAATGAGAAATCATAAATAAAGGTGAGGGAAGGCAACGACCACAAGGGAAGAAGACAGGAAGCAAGAGAAGGGGACAGAAGAGAAAGAAAGCAAAAGGCAAATTCATTTTTCAAAATAATAAGTGGTGGTGGTGTGGATGGAAAGTAGAAAAGAAATGCTGTGATATGTTTTGATAAGTTACATGTGAGTGCAGGTGATTAACAGACAGATGCAATTTGAATGTGAGATGCATATGGTGTAGCTGTGTCATGGACTGGTGCACTAATTCTAAATGGCTAGGATATCTGTGCATTTTCATACATTGCAGAAAAGAACCCACACTTTTCTAGTTGTCAGCAAATAACAGATGTTTGGAGTGGTCATATTGACTTTGGTACCCAGTAAAGACTCATGGATTTATGGAGCACATATTCAAAATGTATGCCTTACTTTCAAAAACAATATAGAAAATGGATACTTTGGTTTTGAAATAAAATTAAGCTGAAGGTCATTTCTCCATTTCTTGTCAACATACATGAAACTGCACAAGACCCTGGAGTTAACAGTCTTGTCTGGGCAAGACAATAGAAGTCAAACAATCTCTCAGAATGAACAGAATGAACAGAAGCCTGCCTTAAATCCATGGGGAGACCAAAATTCAAGATGATATTTTTGAGGAATCAAACAAGTTTTTGCTGCAGGAATCCCACTCTTTTTTTCCCCTCAGAACACATACTATACCATCTACCTAACATTGGTTCCATAAGTGGCAACTTGTAAACTTTTCACTGTATTTATTTGAATACATGGGACAATAAAGCTAATTCAGTTCAATTCAATATACCTCAACTGGAGCAAAGCCGGCAAACCTTGCTTCTTCAATATATAAGCTGTTGCAAAATCAACTTCAGAAATCTCCAACCAGCCGTCCATCATTGTAGCAAAAGCAAAATCACTGGCCTGAAACATTTCTGGATTTTATTGAGAGGGGGAAGCATGGGAATAAGACTTCTGAGTCCTTTAGTAATTATCAAATTTTCTTCTTTGTATCTATGCTATGAACAAGCATGAAAGAACAAAACAGTACCATTGCAAATATATTTTAGGTGTTGAGTCAAAACGTTCATCCGTTTTGAAAAGGAGGAAGTTCTAAATTCGAGGGAGTGACAACATTCAGATGGGGGGTGAGTGGGGATGTTCAAAACATTTTTTTTTCAAATGCAGCTATCTTTTGTCAATCATGAGATTGGAAGAAAAATGTTGGAAGATAGTCCTTTCATCTCTCCCCCATCTGGAACATGATTTATTAGCAGCAGACCTCAAAGTGTTCTTCTCTCAGAATGCCACATTTACAGTTCTAAATCAGATTCACTCAAGAGCAATGTAGGCCTCAAAGCTGAGCAATGCAGTCTGTGTAAAGTGTAATGACAAGGGGGGCTGAGACTGAAAGGTTCACAAAAATAGCTTAAAATTCTCCAATGCATCATTGATAAAATTGTGAATCATGCTACAATAATTTAACAAGTGCTGCCTGTGATTTCAAACTGTCACATAATAACTGCGCATTCCCTCAAAATGCATTCATATGCAGTATACGCCCATTAAAAAAAAAGTTGTATTTAAAGACGTGAAGCACATTGACAAACCACGAAATAAGTAACTTGTGGATAATTTTAAAAGGCAGAAATGGTTAATCTTTTTTGACGATTCCTTTGCAAACAAGAGATTTTTTAAAACCTACCTAAAATACATTTGCTGTGAATCAAAATTCTTTGTGGAAACTTAATTATTCTCTCCCACAATGCTGAGTCGTACAACAAAGGAAAAGTACTTGAAGAATGCATTTTCAGCCAGTCAATGAAGCATTTATTTAAAAAAACACTGTTGTGAGAAACATGGCAGCCAATTTTGTGCACAACAAGGTCCTGCAAACAGCAGAGAATGTAACCAGTTAATCTCTTTTCAAGGTGATGGTTGAAGGTTAAGTACTGGCGTGATACAGACATTCATTGGGGGGGGGCGCATGGTGGCTCAGTGGTTCACACTGCTGCCTCACAGCACCGGGTTCAACTCCAGCTGCAGGTGACTGTCTGTGTGGAACTTGCACATTCTTGCTGTGTCTGCATGCGTTTCCTTCAGGTGCTCCGGTTTCCTCCCTCGATCCAAAAGATGTGTAGATTAGGTGAATTGGTCATGCTAAATTACCCATAGTGTCCAGAGATGTGTAGGTTAGGTGCATTGGTCAGGGGTAAATATAGGATAATAGGTTAGGGGAATGGGTCTGGTTGGTAACTCTTCAGAGTGCCAGTGTGGACTTGTTGGGCCAAAGGGTCTATTTCCACACTGTAGGGATTCTATGAAATATAAGGTCCAAAATCATTTGGACCGATGTTGTCAGCAGGTACTTGTCTTGAAAAGCTTTGAATAAAGACAAGATTGACGTGTCTGGGAACTATAATTTTGCTTTATTGAATTATCCAGCGATTTATATATTTTCCGTTATTTCCGTTGCTTATTTGAAGAGACAAACCACGAAATAATGAGTTGTGTCTTAACGTCCAACAATATAGCTCTGAATGTGGTATCTGTAATGCAAGACCACACAACACTAATATAACCAGTGCTGCTAATGACTGAGATCAGTCAGTTTCAATTCCTTCATTCTCATTAATTGGCTCAGTTTGACAACATAATGAGAGCAAAATTTCTATTTGACATGATCTGAATTATGATGAATGTGAAGATGAAGTTAAAAAGAATGATAGCTGCTCAGAAATTTTGGTTGGTCCATTCCAGAACTCTTGGGGCAACTCTACTTTGAATTCTATTGAAGATTTTAAGACAACGTTGGTCTGGAATAGAAGTGCATCGATCACTGGCCAAATTTCCTCCCATGAGCATGCAGTCTTTTTAGAGCAGAATAGATCTCAGCAATTTCCTGGATTCTTTCTGTAATTTTCAGCTGAAGACCATGCACTTCTGGAACTTGCTGATAGTCTAAGAATGCTAACAACAATATGGGGAGCTAGGCTCTTAGGAAATGGTAGGTCTAACAATCCATTTCTTGAACAAGAAAGATTTAAGGATTCCAGAAGAAGCAGGAAGCAAAAGAGTTGAACCATGAATTAGAGTGGATTAATTTGCCTTAGAGCACAGAACAAACTGGAAGTGTACAAATCCATTGTCCTCACCATCCTTCCGCATGGTTTCCAATCAACAGTTTCACCATCATCTGAAGGGCAATTAGGGATGGAAATAACAAATATAGAATATGCCTGCAATGCCAGCATGCAATGAATGAAAATTGGCTTCTTTGTAAGCTCCTGGAGTTGGATGCTTGGTCTCAAGTCAAAGAGTCACATTTCACAGCTATCCAAGGGATTTAGGAGATTTACCCTGTTTGAGTTAGAGGTAGGGAAGAATCATTGGATTGGACTTTAACAATGGTAGTAGTTTTAGTTAACCAACTGAAAATAGCAGAAAATGCATTGAGATGACCACTTGAAATTATTATTTGATGAAAGAAGAAATGTGAACTAATTGGAAATTGGAAATTACCAATTGTTTACAATTAACAAAAGATTTCAGGGTAATCCAAGATGCAAGACAGGAAGAAAACTTGGCATCAGTGTTGATCCTTTTTTGAGGTGCTTTTAGTGTTGGAGCTAGTTTTCTTGAATTCTAGAAGTACTAATTACTGTTTTATAAGCTGTTGCATTGTTTGGAACTTTGGGGAAAAAAAGATCAAAACAACAGCACTTTGAAAAAGGAGGAAGGTTGACAAAGGTAGTTGACCACATGGTGGGAAGTGAATCAATGGTGAAAGATACCTACACTGCTGTCTGACTCAGCAGTTAAACTTCACAGCTACTGCCTCAGCTGTATGATTTCAAGTATCTCTGGACATCGGAGAGAATCTAAGAAAAATAAACAAACAGCAAAATTCACAGTTGACCTTGGAGAAACCTGTGTGAGGACATCATAGCAGAGGAGCAGCTTGTGGCTAGTTTTTTTTGAAAATTTACAATAATGAGTAGAGTGGGTTCTTTTTGATTGTATGTTTTTAGTGTGGTCTGTTTCTTGATTAAACTTCAAAAATATAAAACATAGGTTCTAAGTTAGCCTGGAGCAGTGCTCTTAGAGCAGTAAGACTGTGCTATTTTGTGGGTCTGTGGGTTGTAAAGGTGCAAAGATGGCCTTTAGTGGAGTGATGTGCTCTCTCTGTTGGATGTGGGAGATTAGGGCGAGATCTACGTTACTGACCTTTATGTCTGCAGAGTGTATTTGGTTGTGAATTTCATCAGATGAAAAAGATCGGTTGGAGCGGCTGTTAGAGGCAATGAAGACTTTACAAGAACTAAAGGGTGTGATGGATGATAGTTGCAGGAAGGACCATAAACTGAAGGTGCAATCAGGGAGATGGGTGACTCCATGAAAGATAGGAGAGGCAGGCAGTGCAGGAGTCTTCTGTGGCTATCCCCATCTCAAACAAGTATGCTGTTTTGAAAAATGTAGGGGGTGATGGGCTCTCAGGGGAAGGTAGCGTGAACAGCCAAGTTTCTCGGACCAGGACTATATTACTTGGCTGTAATATAGTCAGGGGTACACCAGGTTCAAAACAGTGAATTGTGATAGGGGACTCTCCAGTCAGAGGCACAATTAGATGTTTCTGTTGCCGCCAATGAAACATCAGAATAGTGTGTTGCCCCCCTGATCAAGGATATCTCAGAGAGAGTGCAGAATATTCTCAAAAGGTAGAGGGACCAGGAGGACGTTGTTGTACACATTGGAGCTAACAACATAGGAAGAGGTAAAGATGAGATTCTGAGGAGAGATTATAGGAAGTTAGGCAAGAATTTAAAAAGGAGGTCCTTGAGGGTAGTAAAATCTCAATTACTCTCAGTGCTATGAGCTGGTGAGGGCAGAAATAGGAAGATAGCACAGATAAATGCGTGGCTGAGCAGCTGTTGCAGGAGAGAAGGATTCACATTTTCGTATCATTGGAATCTCTTCTGGGGTAGAAGTGACTGTATGTGAAGGATGAATTGCACTTGAATTGGCAGAAGTAGACTGCCAGAAATAGATTGGCTGGGTTTTAAAGATGGCCAGGAGTCAAAAGGAAGTACCAGCGGTTGCCAATATCATGACTGAAGCAAATGGGAGAATATAATGGGTGGCATGGTGGCACAATGGCACAGTGGTTTGCACTGCTGCCTCACAGTGCCAGAGACCAGGGTTCAATTCCCACCTCGGGCAACTCTGTATGGAGTTTGCACATTCTCACTGTGTCTGTGTGGGTTTCCTCTGGGTGCTCCGGGTTTCTCCCACAGTCCAAAGATGTGCAGGTTAGGTGTATTGGCCATGTTAAACTGCCTGTAGTGTTAGGTGAAGGGGTAAATGTAGTGGAATGGGTCTGGGTGGGTTGCTCTTCGGAGGGTCGGTGTGGGCTTGTTGGGCCGAAGGGCCTGTTTCCACACTGTAAGCGATCTAATAACAAGCAGGACACCACAGGTTTGGTGGTAAGCCAATTTTGTGCAAGAAAACTCAGTAGGGCTTATGGGGTGAAAGTTTCACTGAAACTAGCCAAAACTGATGCCCTGCTTATTTCTAATTACATTCAACTGATATTTTCCTGATTAACAGTGCAAAATTCTCTGGTGAGGTCATGTGATACAAGCTATCTTCTGTAGTTCACATTTTCCCTGATGATTAGATCCATCTGAATGAGCTGGTTCCAAAAATTTAATATTGTGTAATACTATATAAAAGGAAAGAAAATGGAGAGAAACAATCAAGAAGAAATAGACAACAGCCTGTACCTGCCAAGAGAACAGGAAGGTCAGATGAAGGATGCAAACACGTATCAATCATTCACAGCCCAATGTGGTACTGTCAGATAAAAACATTCCAATCTAATCTCCACCTCAATCACTATCTTCTTTTCCCATACTATTCCAGTTTTCCCAGCTGTAGCAATATAGGTTTCACTTAGGACAGAGATGCTGAATGTGTTAAAACCTCTCCAAGAGTACAGTAATTGGTGGCCAATTTACTTAATTCAAGCCTGAATCCATTCTATCTGGACTAAAAATGAAGGGTCTCAAAAATCTTTATATTCCTGGTATACTGTTCCAGTTAACCTTGTTTTTTCACAACAGTGACACTGTCACTACACTATTTCATACCAGCACCAAGTAAATATGTAGGTATGCTGCTGCACAGACCCTTTTTAAATACAGCTTATGTGTTAAACAAAGTCTGAAGCACAAGAAACAGTTTAAAGGAAGTGTGTTCCATATGGAATGGTTCAGGAGTCCAATATTGCAGACTGGATTGGCAATTCATTATTTTAATGTGATTGCACTTTGTATTTCCACTCGGACAATTAATAATTCTCTTGCATTTTATTACTTCAAAACAAGTTTTTGAGCCAGCTTTGGAAATGGCACAATTGTTACAAATAAAGCAGGCTTCCAAACGTGACTCTTAAAGTTGCATGTTTTGCAGATCTGTGCCTGTCTGGTGTTAGCAATCTACTGTTGTAAGGGTAAAAGAAGTTGCTATCTTTACAGACAGGCATGACAGCTCAGCAAACTATTTTCTTGCAACAGGTTAATTTGTAAATTAAACTTATTTATTTATAGAGCAGTAAAACCAAAGCACTGGACAGCATTGCAATACCAGAGTCTATGATTCTATATTCTAGATGTCTGGAAGCAATTTTGAAGGAACCAATTCAATCCATTCAACAAATCCTTCAATTAGTTTTAATAAGGCTTTGAACAAAATGATGAACCTATAGTCCTCCACATCGACCAACATTTGGAGGAAGCACTGAGGATGGCAAAGGCACAAAATGGATGGGGCATTTCAGTGTCCAATACTAAGAGTGGCTTTGCAGTAGTACTCCTGATCAGGATGGTCCAGTCCTAAAGGACATCACTGCTTGACTGGGTCTGCAGCAGGTGGTGAGGGAATCAACAACACAGATAAACCTACTTGACCTTCTCCATAACAGTCAGTTGTGGATGCATCTGTATGTGACAGTATCAGTAAAAGTGACCATCGCACAATCCTCGTGGAAATGAGGTTCCATCTTCACATTGAAAATACCTCCATCACATTGTGTGGTATTATCACCATATTAAAAGAGACAGACTTCAAACAGATCGAGCAAATCAGAACTGGGATTCCATGAGGCACTTTGGGTCATCAATAGCAGTAGAATTGCAGGTCCTTGATAAGTATGTAACTGTCAAGCAGGGAAGAAGTCGGGTGCGGGAGCCATGGTTTTACCAAGGAAGTTGAATCTCTCTTCAAGAGGAAGAAGAAGGCTTACGTTAGGATGAGATTTGATGGCTCTTTTAGGGCACTTGGAGAGTTACAAGTTAGCCAGGAAAGACCTAAAGATGGAGCTAAGAAGAGCTAGGAGGGACATGAGAAGTTATTGGCAGATTAGATCAAGGAAAACACTAAGGCTTTCCATACCTGTATCAGGAATTAAAAAATTCCGAGAGTAAGGTTAGGGCCAATCAAGCATAGTAGGGGAAAGTTGTGCATGGAGACAGAGGAGATAAGGAAAGCACTGAATGAATACTTTTCATCAGTATTCATTCTAAAAAATGACAATGTGGCTGAGGAGAATACTGATATACAGGCTACAAGAGTAGATGGGGTTGAGGTGCATAAAGAGGAGATGTTAGCAATTCTGGAAAGAGTAAGAAAAGGTAAGTCCCGTGGGCCAGATGGGATTTAACCCAGGATTCTCTAGGAAGCCAGGAGGAGATTGCCAAGCCTTGTCATCATTGTCTACAAGAATAATGCCAGAATCCAGGAGGATAGCAAAATGTGTTTCCTTGTTCAAGGAGTGGAGTTGAGACAAATCTGGAAATTTATAGATCGGTGAGCCTTACTTCGGTTGTGGGTAAAGTGTTAGAAAGATTTATAAGAGATAGAATTTATAATCATCTTGAGAGAAATAAGTTGATTAGGGATAGTCAACATGGTTTTGTGAAGGGTAGGCTGTGCCTCACAAGCCTTACTGAGTTCAAAGTTTGGGAGCAAAGGACGAAGGACCCGATACCCAGCATGAGCAAAACCAATGTAGTGTATAAAATCCCATGCAAGGACTGCACAAAACACTACATAGAGCAAACAGGAAGACAGCTAATGATCCGCATCCATGAACACCAACTAGCCATGAAACGACATGACCAGTTATCCTTAGTAGCCACACACTCAGATGACAAGCAACATGAGTTCAACTGGGACAACACTACTATTATAGGACAAGCCAAACAGAGAACAGCCAGGGAATTCCTAGAGGCATGGCACTCATCCACAGATTCAATCAATAAGCACATCGACCTGGACCCAATATACCGGCCACTGCAGTGGACAGCTGGAACTGACAACCGGAAGTGGCAGATACAAATCACTATAAATGCCAGAGGAAACATCACAGAAGCGCTTCACCGGAGGTTCCTAAGCACTGAGGATGTCACCTAGACAGGGGATAAAACGTCTGCAACACAAATTCCCAGCTCAGCGAACAGAACCACAATCTTACTGAGTTCTTTGAGAAGGTGACCAAACAGGTGGATGCAGGTAAAGCGGTTGATGTGGTGTATATGGATTTCAGTAAGGTGTTTCATCAGGTTCCCCACAATAGGTGATTGCACAAAATATGGAGATATGGGATTGAGGGTGATGTAGTAGTTTAGATCAGAAATTGGCTAGCTGAAAAAAGACAGACAGTGGTGGTTGATGGGGAATATTCATCTTGGAGTTCACTTACTGGTGGAGTACTGCAAGGATCTGTCTTAGGTCCACTGTTGTTTGTCATTTTTATAAATGAGCTGGATGAGGGCAGAGAAGGATAGGTTAGTAAATTTGTGGATGACACTAAGGTCAGTAGAATTGTGGATAGTGACGAATAATGTTGTACGTTACAGAGGGACATAGATAAGCTGCAGAGCTGGACTGAGAGGTGGCAAATGAAGTTTAATGTGAAAAGTGTGGAGGTGATTCACTTTGGAAGGAGTACCAAGATTTCAGAATACTGGGCTAATGGTAAGATTCTTGATGAGCAGAGAGATTCTCGGTGTCCACGTACATAGATCCCTTAAAGTTGCCACTCAGGTTAATAGGGTTGTTAAGAAAGCATATGGTGTGTTAGCTTTTATTGGTAGAGGGATTGAGTTTCAGAACCATGAGATCATGCTGCAGCGATACAAAACTCTGGTGTGGCCACATTTGGAGTATAGAATACAGTTCTAGACACTGCCTTATGAGAAGGACATGGAAGCTTTGGAAAGGGTTCAGAGGAGTTTTACTAGGATGTTGCCCAGATTGGGGGAAGGTGCTCCGGTTTCCTCCCACAGTCCAAAGATGTGCAGGTTAGGTGAATTGGCCATGCTAAATTGCTCATAGCGTTAGGTGCAGGGGTAAATGTAGGGGAATGGGTCTGGGTGGGTGCGCTTCGGCGGGTCGGTGTGGACTTGTTGGGCCGAAGGGCCTGTTTCCACACTGTAAGTAATCTAAGTAATCTAAATCTACATCTTATGAGGAATGGTTGAGGAACTTTACACTGTTTTCATTAGAGAGAAGAAGGTTGAGAGGTGACTTAATTGAAACATATAAGAAAAACAGAGGATTGGTTTGGACAGTGGGAGCCATTTTCCTCAGAAGGTAATGGCTAGCATGAGGGGACATAGCTTTAAATTGAGGGGTGATAGATGGAGGTCAGACATCAGCGGTAGTTTCTTTACTCAGAGAGTAGCAGGGCTGTAGAATGCACTCCTGCAACAGTAGTAGACTCACCAACTTTAAGGGTATTTAAATGGTCATTGGATAGGCACATGGATGAGAATGGAATAGTGTGGGTTCGATGAACTTCAGATTAGTTCCACAGGTGGGTGCAGCATTGAGAGCTAAAGGGCCTGAACTGTGCTGTCATGTTTTATGTTCTGTTTGGAGGATGAGTGTTAACTTATAAATATAGCATCCCGTTGCCACAAAGTGAACATATCTTCTCAACACAGTAAATATTCTCTTAATACTAACAACCCTTGCAAAACAAACACCTGTGTGGGAGGGGGGGGTTTATGGAGCCCGTGGGAAGCTTGGTGGGCAGGGAGAACTAATCAGATGAAGCTAAAATGGAACCTTTAAACCGAAAGGTTAATTCAGTGCACAGTTTTAGTGAGTTGGGCCTCATGCTGCCAAGTGGGAAATTTGCACTTCTAAGTATATTTGCATGCCATAAATACTCATTTTATAGAATAATCTTCAATTTCTTCATGGTAAAGTCAGCAGCACACTAGAATCTCGAGCACAATGCTCAGATTGAACAGATGGCATTGTGGACCTGTGTCAGTAGTTTTTCTTATTGCTTTTGATGATTTGGACTTTCTCTCTGTTCTACACATTAGTTGTAACTTTAAATAGGTGTGTACAAGAGAGGAGCTTGCATGGAGTGCCAAGATGGGCTAAGTTAAGTCAGTCTTTTCGAGGTAGTAGAAGGCACAGTGCTTGATGTGGAGTGGGGTCTGAGACATGATTAATGTATGGTTGGTGCTTGACAATTAGTCAAAAGTTAAGCAAATGATGGACCTAAAGTCAGTACTGCCCACATAGAGGACCATCTCATGGTGTTGGTTAACAGCACTCTTACAGGACTTGGCCACAATATTCCCATTTTTGGCCTGAGCAGGACGAAGTTCCAGACTAAAATCTATAGGTGCCTCAATGAGAATGCCCACTGGATCTTTTGTCTATGAGTGGCTGGTTGGTTGACAGAATTAAAATCCCAGAATTTGAAGTTTCAGCCCCTTAGACCCACAGCTCCAAAACTCAGGAATAGCACAACACACCCTAGAACCACAGGATTGAGGATCACAGATGGGGAAGGTGTTTAGAGGAGTACCTCAGCTTTGGTGTTGTGGAAAATGGGATCTAGGATGGCTGGAAGTGATGGCAAGAGGTTGGATCACAGAGATCACCTCTTGGGTTAATTGTGTGCAGAGAGGCACAATCCAATCAAACTGGCATCTCATCTGCACTGATCAACTGCGAGGGTAAGCCATCTCCTGGGGCTGAAAAAAATGGCAGCCAAGAATTTTCACGTCTCAGTTGCTGGTGGGATGTGAAGCTTAGTCGCTGTCCAGAAGATGGCAGAGTTGATGTTCACTGTTAGTTAAGCTAATTAGGTTCACTTTCAGCCTTCACACCCACTTCTTCCAGGCCTGGAAACATGCTCCCTTTGAGTTCACCTGCAATGCTTCAATTATCCCTGTTGACAGTGAACTCTGATAATACATAGCAGGTAGGCAAAGCTGAGCCTGCAAGTTCAGCCATGTTCCAAAGGGGCGAGTATAAAAATGGCCTCAGCCAGAACAGTCAATAAAGAACAAACCCCCAAATACACCATTTTCTCTTCTACAGTTAAATAAATGTTCCCAAATTCCCTATCACCCTCAACATTTGCCAATCATAAGGTGTGCCAGCACATACAGCTCACTGACTAAGATAGTCTCAAAAATATTAATAACGCACACTGATAAAATGTAATTCATGTCACATGAAATGATTGCAAATGAAATCAGGACTGGAAACACCCTTTGTGGTCTCAAATGTCTTGCATTAATGCCAACAGAGTTGGTCATCTTGTTTTTTTGAAAAGACTATTTTCATATTCTGCCAAGTTGTCAGTCAACAGTAGACCTCACCATAGATAAAACAACCTCTATTTTGTGATTGCATGTATCTCCTCGGCACTGTAAGCACTCACAAGTGGGAGTTGGCAATAACAGAGAGTCGAACTTCTTGCCCTGCCATTGGGTAGTGTGTCACACTAAAAATTATGCCATTTGAAACAAAATGCAAATCATATCTACTATGAATATCATCACATCGGTTGATTATGGGTAGCACAAGTATGCTTCTTTACCTTCATTCAAGCTCCACTCCTATAACTTAATCACATAACCCAGACTGACAATTCAATGAAGCACTGAGGGAATACTGAAGGAAATACATTTAAATGCTTTTAAATCTCAAATGGTCAATCTCATATGCAAAACAAACTGCTGTTCAGATCCCACATACCATAAAAACTCCTTTACTACCCTCTTTAAGGTGTCCCTCATTCTGTGAACTCAGAATCACTTGAGGGCCTTAATTGGTGGAACAGCGAGAAAGTTAGCCATGGCCCTTTCTGACCAGAACTTAATTTCTGAGAAGGAGGGATAAGCTGGGTATCTCCACAATACCAAGCAAGTTGATTATCTGCTCTTTCCATATTCTTACCCATCACTCCTCCTCATTGACAAAGGGCATTGTTACTCATCCTGTCTTTTGGTTAAGACAATAAATGGCAACTTCATCAACTCTCTCAGTTGGGCATAACAGATGCTGCACCCTCATTTTGAAGTCAAATGTGGAAGTTATCTCCTGTTTTCTGGCTAATGTGTCTCTCAACCAATTTTAATAAATATCAAATTATCTACTCAATGTCTCTGGAGGGAAAATCAGCTGTCAAAATACAACAGTTCTGACATTTCAAAAACTTGATTGGCTGGAAAGCACTTCAAGACTTGCAAAGTTGTAAAAGGCTTGCCTTAAAGTATTGTTCAATCATTCTTTTAACTGAATCTTCAACAGAATGTACAGACATTTAATTCAGACTTCTCATTTTGAACAAAGTAACAATGATTTTAAAAGCGATGTGAAAGTAAGCCAATTGGTTTTTCATCGAACATGATTTATCTAGAAATATGTGAAATGAAAAATAAGGTTATCAGATTTTACCTTTAGCTCTGTCATTCTCTCATTTATGCTTTAGGTCAGTTCTGGAAAAGACTTTTGAGATAGATACACTTTCCAATGTCTTTTAAATGAAAATTCTCCTTCCCAGAAGGAGAAGGAGGAGGAAAGTTTGCAGGAAGTGCCATGATCTAGTACATTGGAATTGTGGAGATACCCACCTCCTTTTTGTCTCCCCAAAAATTAAGTTCAGGGCAGAAAGATCAATGAATCATAGAACCCCTACAGTGAGGAAACAGGCCATTTGGCCCAACAAGTCCACACCGACTCTCTGAACAGCATTCCCAACCAAACTCACCCACTACACTAACCCTGTAACTGTCCATTTCCCATGGCTAATCCATCTAAGCTACACATCCATGGACATTATGGGCAATTTAGCATGGCCAATCCACCTAACCTGCACATCTTTAGACTGTGGGAAGAAACCAGAGCACACAGAGGAATCCCACACAGACAAGGGGAGGATGTGCAAACTTCAGACCGACAGTCGTCTGAAGCTAGAATTGAATCTGGGTCACTGGCACTGTGAGGCAACAGTGCTAATCACTGAGCCACTATGAAACCGCATGGTTAATCTTCCCATCCATTAATGCCCTTAAAGGGTTCTGAGCTCACACACAAAGTGACAGCTTAAACCAAGCAGTCATTGTATATGATGCAGAGTCTGAATGGAGGTTTGCTTTTAGAAGAGATTAACCACTTGAAATTTAAAAGTATTGAATATGTATCATGAAAGAATGTTCTTTTCATATCAAATGCATTTGAATGACAGCAGTATTAGATTGTTTTTATTTTATGTTTTGTTCATCTCTGCATTGCTTCTGTGGCTTCCCATGTTGTATACTATTCAGATGGCAAGGGAATACAAGGCAGCATGGGTGTTAGATGGGGTTGCATGGGTTAGATAGATTTACATGCAATGTGGATGGGAGTTAGAGGGTGTGAGGCTACAGGTTCTATTTCTACTGTCACAAAGTCCCACAGCCTTCTAATCAGCTTCCTTGGTACTCACTTAATCTTATAAACATCTACAAACTGCATCGAGAATCAGTGGGCCTGATCAATCCTGCCCTGCTTCTCCTGGTTAAGTCTTGGGTTTTAAAGTGCTCTGTCATCAAAAGCAGGTCTGCTCAGTCCAGACATGAGTTCTTCATCTTGTTACTGAAAATGCAGCCTTGAGTTTGCGTGATCCATAGCTGTGTGGACAGGTTAAGTTCAATCAGAAATACCTGCCATATGATTGTTTTATTTGTAACTAATCAAAAAAAGTTTATCTCTCTCCAGTAAAAAGATTAGCGCAGTCACAAAGCAAGAACAGTAATACATTATATCTTGGTTAGGCTGCAAGTGCAGCACATTCTCCATAAAATAAAATGCATTTTATTTACTTCCCATGCCTTAACTGACAACAGTTTGGAGTTTGCTGTGATTCTAACAGGTTACAATATTTAATAACGTCTGGCGTGCACACATGAACAGTTTGGTATGGAAATGCTGTCAGTGATTGCCTGTTCCACAATGGTCTGCCCTGCTGCACTCTTTGCCAATGAAACCTGTATTGGAATCACTGGAATGCTTTTACCTAAGAGTAAATAATCTCTGTAAAGTTTGATGAAGAAGTTAGATAATTAATATTTTCAGGAGTGACTAAGGTTTTAGTCCATTAAGTTATAATTTCTGCCAAATAAGTTATTTTGTTCTGAATGATATTTTTTACAGATGGTAACTCCAAGAAGAAAGTTAATGTGAGTTTCTTTTTCTAAAATAAATATTAATTTTATTCATAAATCACTTTCCGTTATGTGTCTGTCCTTTATTCCGACGGTATGTCCAAATCTTTGTTTGACTACCTGTACAATTATTTCAATGTCATTTATATTCATGTTTCTTCCCATTTTACAGTCCACGCATCTTAATAAGAATGCAAATTGAATGATTGAAGAGCTTCCCTATTGTCTCAGATGTTAAAACTGAGATATTTACATTTGTGCAGAATCCAAATTGAAGGCAAGCAGACACACAATTTGCTGCAACTAACTTAGATGCTGAATTTCTACCACATTCTCAGCCTCAATCATTTTCAATGAAGATGACTCAGGGCCAGATTACTTCCTAACAAAAAAACAATGAAGGCTAATTATTGGTAATTAGACCATAAGACATCAGAGGGGAAGGCAACCATTCAGTTTTTTGAATTTGCTCAACCATTCAATGAGATCATGTCTGATCTTATATTCCTCAACTCAAACTACCTGTCTTTTCACCATTATTCTCGATTCCCTTACTGATTTAAAATTTGCCTATTTCAGTTTGGAATATACTCAACAGCCCAGCCTCAACAGACCACTGTTGTGAGGAATTCCACAGACTCACAACCCTCAGAGAAGAAATTCTTTCTTATTTCTGTCATAAATGTACAACCCCTAATTGAGATTATTACCTTGGTCCTAGACTCACCCACAGAAACAAAAAAAACTTGCCTGCATCTACCCTGTGAAGTCCCTTAAGTGTCCTATATGTTTCAATAAGGTCACTTCTCTTTCTTCCATTATTCCAACAAGTACAGGCCCAATCCTTTCAACTGCTCCTCAAAAGACAATGCCTTCACACCAGGATCAAACTTGTAAACATTTGACTGCCTCAAATATATTTTTATTTAGGTGACAGGCCCAAAGTTGTTCAGAGTATTGAAGCAATGATCTGCCCAGAGCCTTGCATTGTTTTAGCAAGACTTCCTTATTTTTCTGCCACATTTCTTAAAAATAAAGGCAACCAAATTATTTGCCTTCCCTACTTCCTGCTAATCTTGGATACTAGCATTTTGTGATTCATGCATAAAACTCTCTGTACTGTAGCTTTCTGCATTATTCAAATAACATTCAGCTTCTTTATTCTTTCTCCCAAACTTCACAACTTCAGATTTTCTACCATTATATTCCACCTCCCAAGTCTTTGCCCACTCGCTTAATGTGTCTATCTCCCTCTAGAAACTCTGTGTCATTCTCACTACAAGCTTTCCCACCTACTTCTGCATCATCCTCAAAATTGGTTACAGTTCTTTCACCTTCCTCAATAAAATCATAAATAAATATTACAAGAAAATGTGGTTCTCGCACTGATTTCTGTGGCATTCTACTAGTTAGAGCTTGCCATTCTGAAAATTCCCCGACTCCCCCCCCTCCTTACCCCAAGTCTGTAATCTCTTAGTTAGCCAATTCTCTATCCATGCCACTATACTATCCCCAACACTTTGGGCCCTCACTTTATTAATTATTTTAATATGTGCTAACTTATCAAACAACTCATAGAAGTACATATAAGTTGCATCCATTGGTTCCCATACAGGGATCTTGTATTATAATGGCATTGTCCCTACCTCTGAAGCAGAAGGCCCAATTTCAATTCCTTCCTGCTCTAGAGGCATGTAATAACATCTCTGAATAGGTTGATTAGAACATATCCCCACTGCTTCCTCTCCATTTGTCCTGCTGTTATCACCTCAAAGAATTTTAATAAGTCGATCAGGCATGATTTCCCCTTCATGAAGCCATGCTGAGTCTCCTTGATCAAAATATGTTTCTAAATGCTCTGCTACTACATCCTTTACAATAGACTTTAACATTTTCCTAAAACTAGATGTTAAGCTAATGGCACACAAGTTACGTTTTTTTTGTCTCCTTCAGTTTTAAATTGTTACAACGTGGAGGCAGACTGCTGAAACAAATCAGCCTTTTCACCTTGATTCACAATACAGTAAAATTCTACCCTTTAAAGACTGTCTAAAGATTCCTCACTAAATGTTTGAAAAACTAATCCCAAACTTTGTGAATAATGAATTCCAGACACTGTTTTGTATCTTTTAAAAAAGACTCAGCAATATAGCAATTTAGAAGAAAAAAATTAAACAACAATGTAGTAGCCAAAACTCTTTTTTTTCTCAGTCCCATTCACATAAAAGACAGAGATCAATAAATATATTTAAAGGGTAAGTAAAAGAAAATGACACACTGTCCAGTTCACTTGAATGGTTTCCACAATGTGTTTTTCAACTGGCATCAATATGATTTCTTGGTTGTTTTCTGAAGATCTGAAAAAGATCCTTGGATGCTGCCTGACCTGCTACACTTTTCCAGCAACACATTTTTCAGCTCTGATCTCCAGCATCTGCAGTCCTCACTTTCTCCCTGTTTTCTGAAGATGTCAAACAGGACCATATTTTAAGTTCACTTTGATAAAGGCAGTAATCTATGTTATGAACTTCCATAAACTGCTTAATGAGAGGTTAGGCAGGGAGCTTCCAAATCTTCATGTCACATCAACAACCAAACTCCTTCTCATAGAAAACACAGTCCAAAACCAATTTAAATTCTGAACACTCCCTGACAGATTGACTGCCCCCTCCATGAGGTTCCATTGCCATTTGCTTGAGTATAAGACCTTTTGCAGATTTGCAGGAACCAATTCTCAGGTTACTAGCCAGCTTCTGCTATCTTTTCAAATATAATGCCCTTGCCTGATGGTGAAGAGTCCATAAAAACATTTTGTAAAGGACCCTACTTGCAATTAACTTCCAGGTCTGACCTCACAAATAAACAAAAATGTGATTAGTTTGTTTTCCTTTTACCATAAGCTGTTACCTGTAGTCCAAAAATCTTCTTTAGCCATCAGCTCTCAGTTCACAGCTTGAAACCAAAATTAACAAATGAACAAAATAAAAGTAATGAAAAATCAGTGTGGGCTCTAAGAAAATAAAGGTATTACATTGGCAGTTTTTCAATCCTCTGAGACCTGTCCAAAATCTGAGGATTCCTGGAAGATTGTTACCAATGCATCCATTATCTCTGTAGCTGCTGATTTTAATATCCTAGGATTCATCTGGTATTTGTTATCTGTTTAATTTATTTACTCTCCTTTTACTCTTTGATTACTTAGTAGTTTAGACTCCTCAGCAATTTCCCTTATTCTTCTCCTTTTCCCTTAATATTTCCCCAGTGTCATTCTCTAAAGAGACTAATGTTCACTTTGACCTCTCTCTTCCTTTTTATATATTTAAAGAAGCTTGTCCTGTCCATCTTGATGTTATTAACCTGTTAACCCTCCACATTTATCTTTTCTCTTCTTTTTTGTTGCTTTTTTTTTTGTTTATTTTTAAAACTTTTCCAGTCTTCTGGCTTACCAATAATCTTGACCACATTCCTTTCATTTTTTATTAAATTGATGCTGTGCTTAACTTCCTTCGTTATACTTGATTGGTTTATCCCCTTCCTCGAATCCTTCTTTCTCACTGGGATGTTTCATTTTGAGCCACAAATCATTTTCTTGAACATTGTTCATCATTGCAGCTGAACCGTTTTCTGGTTCACTTCAGCTAATTCTTTCCTCATTTGTTCATAATTACCTTTATTCAGGTAATTGTTTCTGATCAAAGTCCCTCCCTCATAAAGTGAATGCTAAAATTCTAACATGGTATAGTCATTGTTTGCAAGACAATCTTTTACTCTGAGATCATCTCTTAAATTTGCCTCATTACACATCATATGATTCCGCAGTGACCTTGCGGTTCGTAGATGGAGAACAGTCAACGGTCCAATTAATGGCCAGATGCAGGATCACTGCCCAAGATGGTGGACAGATACTCAGAATTCTATCAGCTCCATTCCTACACCCATACACCTATTGTACTTTTTGCTATATTCTCCCCAGCCCCAACACCAACCCTCCCCACCCTGCCCCATTTATCTCTCCACCCTGGAAGCTTCCTACCTCTATTCCTGATGACGGGCTTTTCCCCGAAACATCGATTTTCCTGCTCCTTGGATGCTGCCTGACTTGCTGTGCTTTTCCAGCACCACTCTGATCTGAACTCTGGTTTCCAGCATCTGCCGAGTTGATTTTAACCTTACTGCGAATCCTCTTGCAAGAATGCTTACCTTGAAGAAGTTCTGCTCCTCTCTCCACAAGAATCTCAGTGAGTCTCTCTCTCACTGCAACCCTCAGGTCATCTCCTCTGCCCTGAAGCTCTTACTATCACCTCCATCCCCACCCCCATTCACCTATTGTACTCTTTGCTACCTTCTCCCTAGCCCCAACATACACCCGCCCCCCCCCCCCCCAACCCTACCATTTATCTCTCCACCCAGGAGGTTTCCTGCCTCAATTCCTGATGAAGTGCTTTTGCCTGAAATGTTGATTTTCATGCTCCTCAGATGCTGCCTGATCTACTGTGCTTTTCCAGCACCACTCTGATCTGAACTCTGGTTTCCAGCATCTGCAGTCCACACTTCTGCCCGTATTCTGGAGCCCTAGTCTGCTGCCGAGAAGACCATTTTTAGACTGCTGACTCACTCTCCATGTCTCAGATGAAAGCTCCTCTGTTACTGAGCCTTAAGAAGCTTTCAGTTTCCATTAATTAGCTACTTGTGGGTTGGCACCCTTTAGCCACCAATCCAGCCTCTGCAAAAATGGCTGAGGGATGCAATTTCAATTGCTTGCCAACCAACAACATGGACATTTTGCAGAACAGTTGTAAAGTAATTCATAATTCTTTTCCTGTGTCATCAAATTTAAGCCACTGTTCAAAGAATTAGCAATGTCCCTGCTTTAAGCCATATAAGTCATGTGAAACAAAGAAGCTGATAACCAAGTCATAAGTATTTACTGGTTGAGCAGCCATCCAGACAGTCTATTTGTATTCCACAGAGATTGGCAATGAATCAGTTGCTGTTCAAATTGAGATCTTGACTCCTAATGTAATTAGTGACTATTGAAAAATGCTCAAAGGAAAATGCATTCAATTATCTGAACTTTCTGCAGGTCACACCATAACCCACATATGCACATTTAATCCAGCAATTTATTTGGTAATTTATTTTTTATATCACTTCATTTTTATACTGACCCTCTGTCAGTTCCTAATTCAAGTTTTCTGCAGATGTTTAGACCATGACACTTTTCAGGCAGCGATACACTTCATATATTTTTAAAATTTTTATTATTATTAATCTCTCACTCGACTGTGATTTCTACTGTTTATATTTTAGCCTCCCTTTGTGGAATTGCTATATTCTCTCCTAATAGGCATGCCACTTCAGACTGACAAGTAATTGCACTTTTGTTGCATCTGTTGCACCGAAACTTTTGCCTAAACACTCACTCACACTTTAAATGCTTTTCATCTTTCAACCTCTGGACTCGTTAGCTGTGGTTTCAATTTATATTCCAGACACTTTTAAGCAAATTATCCACTGTGATGTTCCAGTGAAGTACGATGAGCCTGCTGCATGGTCAAAACTGTCTACTTTCAAATGAAAGATTCAACAAAGTTCTTGCCTTTCCTCTCAATTGGACACAAGGATCCCATACCTGTATTTCCAAGATCAGGACAAGTCTTTGTCCTATTGTGGAAGTCTATGCTGCATTGTTCAGGGAAACCAAAGAAGAAATAGCTTAGACTCTGACCATTGTCCAATCATTTTGGCTATAGTTGTGTTTTCAAAAGATTGTCAGAGACTTAACATTGTACAATTAGCTAATGATAGATAGACAAACAGATAGGTTAAGTACAGGCCAGTAGCAAGAAAATTACGGGAAGAATTCCATGGGATAGGATAAATTTTCATGTGATGTAAGGATTAATCAAAGATGGTCAATATGCATTTTGTTTACTAGAAGTCATATCTGATTAACTTGTTTGATATTTCTCCGGAGGTATCAAGGAAGGTAAATGAGGACATTTGCAGTTGATGAATGGCATATGGATTTTAACAGGATTTAAATCATGCACAATAGACTGATGATGAAACTCAAAGCCCAAGGGCCCCAGTGTTGTATCTGAAATGGGGCTCAACTCAAGAGTTTCAGGATCATTTTGTGTCTTGTGCAAGGCTGTTACAGTGGGATCCAACAGGGCTCATTATTGCATCTGGTACTTTTTGGTGGTGTACACATATATTTTTAAGACTTTTAAGACATCACTGGCTAAGCCAGAAATTATTTCCCATCTCGAATTACTTTGATGGTGAGCAATGAATTGGACTTGAATGTTAGAGTCATGATTAAGAAGTTAGCAGATGATACCAACAGATTGGCCAATAGCCCACAAATATGTCTGTTATAATCATGCATCTGCACTTTGGAATCACTCTCTGGAGCACACAATGAAGTTAATGACAGTTAGGCAATCAACTCTCTGGTATATTCTAAAGTGTTTGGATGTGTGCTAAATTTTGTGATGGTCAGAAAGAGAAATTCTTACAAACTGAATTGCAAGTTATACCCCCATTTTGCAAGATATGTTCATGACATTCACTTGGTCTTTAGAGTAACCACTTCTCCTTCTCTATGAAAATAATTTGTCACATGACTGCGATAGGAATGAACCCAACTGCCTATTGGAATTTGCAATTTTGAAATTACAGCCATTTAAGACGCCAGCACTCCTTCACATAACCACAGCGAATCAGCACCACGAACTCAAGGCTAGATGGAAAAGCCCCTTGGCTGTAAAAAGCAGTTAACCATCTCTATTTATGCTCTTTGCTACTAACAATATTTTTAATCAAAATAACAAAGTGAAAGTTACATTTCAGCAAAACTTTATGGAGATTCGAAGAGATCTTTTTTTAAAAAAATCAAGAAACTCCCTACAATTCCTCAAATTTCTGTTCCCAACTTAACAGCTCCACAAACCAAATTCTACCTCATAACACTAACTTTGGACTTTTGGACTCCAACATCAAAACAAGCTCCCTGTTTTTTTTAATACTCAAGTTGTTATGAGCTATATCATCTCTTTACCTTTTCCAATTTTATTTCTCCATGTGTATGTGTTTCAAAGTATCCCCATGACATGTATAAAATGTGTTCAATAGCCACTATTTTTGTTTTTGTTTAAAATAAAATGTTTTTACCAGTGCTTGCTGCCATCTTTACAAAGTCAACAAAACAAAATGGAATGGGATAAAATAGCTACTACTCCACCATAACCGATTGAAAAATATGAAAGAAATTATGTCACTATCTGCTCACAGACACGTGGCAAGCAGATGGAAAGCAATGTGTTTTAAAACTCAATCGGTCTGTAATATCATACAAGGAGAGATGTGCATGCATCCCAGAGGATACAGTATCCCATCATCTTACCGAACATGAGTAAACGTTCATTTTCTGGGCAAGGTATTACATAAGGGTGAAAGTCAAGAACTCCCCAGAGTTCAAACCAGGTTTTGTTAGATATGGGATTTCAAAATTATTGATGTATATTTTAAATGAAAACAATGGAGTAAAAGCTACAACTTCAAACATTTGTCATTTGTTTGATATAACTATATGCACTGGAGCTTCTCACTTTTTGTGCCAGAACATTGTCACATGCTGGACAATCATGAAGATGTTTAGACAAAATCAGGATTTCTGGGGGTACAGTTTACTAAAATTTGTTCAGGAATGCTTCTGTCCCATGCTCAGTTTTTGCTGCCTGTTACTTCACATGATTGTTAGATCATTGGCTGCATATAGCTGCTGGAGACCTGGACTATTTAAGCTGGAAGGTAAAAAGAATGACTGCAGATGCTGGAAACCAGATTCTGGATTAGTGGTGCTGGAAGAGCACAGCAGTTCAGGCAGCATCCAAGTAGCTTCAAAATCGACGTTTCGGGCAAAAGCCCTTCATCAAGAATAAAAGCTATGAAGGGCTTTTGCTCGAAACGTCGATTTCGAAGCTACTTGGATGCTACCTGAACTGCTGTGCTCTTCCAGCACCACTAATCCAGAATATTTAAGCTGGAAGTACGTCGTAGCTGCTGGCCATTTGAAAACTATTTCAGAACTGAATATATAGTGCATGGGTCCCTGAGGGAAATTCAGGACCATAGAGACAGACAAATTCCATAGGATAGGATCTTGCCACATGTCTGTGCACCCTCCAACTGGTACACAACATTGTGCCGAATGCTGCTGTTTTCAGGTGATGGATGGCATCAACTGCAAGCTAGTTGTTCACTGCTTGCTACCCTGCTTGCTAATTCTTGTGGGAAGGTCCAACCCAGGCCTCCATCACCTCGTGTGTCCTTGACTCTGGTCACCCCTACAGCCACAGCTCACACCCTCACCAGCCACTCAAAACCCTAATGGTGGAGGCATAGAATCCTAAGAAGAGGCTCTCTGATGGTAGCCACTGGTCCTGACAGCAGGAAGTCAATCATGTTCGAGACACTGATCATGTCCTGGTAAAAGACAGGCAGTACCCTGAGAGATCTGAAGATCTTTTCAGTCTATGAACAGTAGCTGCTTGTCATACTTGAAGTTGCATACCTGGCAGAAGAAATAAGTCACCAGGATGAACCATCTGGGAGGAGACTTGATGTAGAGGTTTCACTGTAGAATCCAAAGATGGAAAGTTTCCACCTGTGTGTGGAGGTACACCAGCAACTGACTGCCTTCCTTGATGGGAGATTTAGAACCTTTGCAGCGACACAGTGCATCATCATTTCCCAGAAGAAGCTAATCAACTTCCTGTGGATTTTAGTGACAAAACCACGGGGAGGTGTCAAAGGGACAACGCGGTACCACAGCATTGAAGCCATCAGTTGGTTTATGTTGAGCTCTTCTAAGATAATACTTGGAGCAGTCCTGTCTTAGTGAGCAGAGATTTTGGCCTCAGATCTTGCCAATTTTCCAGCCAGGATTCCTCAACTGGGCTAAGGTAGGCATCCAGATGGAGGAGATGGTGGTACTCCAGTTAAACCCCATTCCTTCATTCGTCAGGGTATTGATTTTAGAAGTTGAAACGTTATGTTGCAGTTGTAGAGGACATTGGTAAGGCCACACCTGGAGTATTGGATTCAGTTTTGGTCATCTTGCTATACAAGGATGTTATTCAACTGGAAAGAGTGCAGAAGAAATTTACAAGGATGTTGCCAGGACTCAACAGTCTAAGTTATACGGAGAGGTTGGACAAGCAAAGATTTTTTTCTTTAGAGTGCAGGAGACTGAGGAGGGATCTTATAGAAGTGTATAAGATCATGACAGGCATAGATAGGTAAATACACTCAGTCCCTTTTCCAGGAGAATCGAGGGCAAGAGGTATCAGTTTAAGGTTAGAGGAGAAAGAAGGAGGAGAAAGTGAGGATTGAAGATGCTGGCGATCAGAGTCAAGATTGTGGTGCTGGAAAAGCACAGCAGGTCAGGCAGCATCCAAAGAGCAGGAGAAATGACATTTCGGGCATAAGCCCTTCATCAGGAATAATCAACGTTTCAGGCATAAACCCCTCATCAGGAAATCCTGATGGAGGGCTTATGCCCGAAACATTGATTGTCCTACTCTTCGAATGCTACTTGACCTGCTTTGCTTTTCCAGTACCACACTCTCGACATAAAGGAACGTGAGGGGCAACATTTTTACACAGAGGGTGGTATGCACATGCAATGAGTTGCCAGCAGAAGTGGTTGAGGCAGGTACATTAACAACATTTAAAAGGCATTTGGACAAATACATGGATAGGAAATGTTTGGAAGGATATGAGCCAAATGCTGGGAAATGGGATTAGTGTTGGTGGACATCTTGGTCGGCATGGACCAGTTTGGGCCAAAGGGCCTGTCTCTGTGCTGTTGGACTGTGACTCTGTGAATCTGCCTGTCATGGTCTGGGATCTTTGGCCCAGTTGATCATGGCAGAAGACATTACCGAGTACAGCATCTGGAACTCATTCATCCTCTCCAGGTCAGCCGAGTCAGTGAATTTAAGAAGCATACTGTCAGAAGTGCCAATCCTAATAACCTTCTCCACAAAATACAGAAGAAAGGGTCTTTGCACAGGGAATGCAGCTGGCCAGTTAGAGAAAGCCCTGACACACTCCCCTCCGAAAGCAAATCAGAGACACATTATCTTTAATTACACTCTGCAGCAACATACAAAAGTCAGATGCAAGCAATTAATCATGTCCTGAACCTAAATGCTCACAGAGTTTCAAATAAATATTTGTGAACCACCCTGCCAAAGGCCTTTTTCTGATCAAAGGACATAAAAGTGTTTGACATACATATCCTCTGGATCAGGTCTCAAACCAGATATACATTGTTGTGGATGCTCCAGCCCTGGACCATGTAGGCCCAGTCAGGATGGATCATGTGGTCCAGCACTGATCCTTGGCAAGATGACAACACCCAGGGAAAAATCTTGATCCTTGCGGAGGAGGGAGATGGAATGCTAGATTTTAATTCATCGAAGGTTCCCCCTTCCAGCTTGTTGGCTGCAAAACATCCTTCCAGGACTTGCGCACAGTTAGATGAACCAGAACACGCTGAAGAACTCCATCATCAATCCATACATCCTCAGGGACTTGAGAGTTGGGTGAGGGCACCAGTTAGCTCCTCCAAAGTGACAGGTGCGTTGATCTTCCTGGCATTTTGCAAGCTAGCCTGTGGTAGGTCCTCCCACATACCTCTGTAATATCCTCATAGCACAAGTCCAGAGAGATTAGTAAAATAAACTAAAGAACTGTGGATGCTGGAAATCTGAAACATAAACAAGACATTTCTTGGGAATCTCAGCACATCTGGCAGCACATATGGAGAGAAAGCAGAGTTAACATTTTAGGTCCAGTGACCCTTAACTGAAGAAGGATCATTGAGTTTCAACAACAATTTCTTATTTTGTTCTGGGGAGAACAGAGCTGTGGAGGCCGAGGCCCTGATGCCCTCTGGATCTGAGATGATGGACTTATTGTCAACCAACGGCACATTCTCCCAGTGTCTGCATGGGTTTCCTCTGGGTGCTCTGGTTACCTCACACAATCCAAAGACATGTAGGTTAGGTGAACTGGCAATGGGAAATTGCCCATAGTGTTCAGGGATGTGTAGGTTGTATGCATTAGTCAGAGGTGAATGTAGAGTAATAGGGTAGGGGAATGGGTCTGAGTGAGTTACTATTCGGTCTTGTTGGGGCGAAGAGCCTGTTTCCACACTGTAGAGATTCTATGAATTCTATGACACAAAAATTGGAGGGTAATAGTGCACTGCAAAAAAGGTTACCTCACATTACAAAAGGATCTTGATCAGGTGGGCCAATGGCTGAGGAGTGGCAAATGGAGTTTAATTTAGATAAGTGCGAGGTGATGCATTTTGGAAAGGCCAATCAGGGCAGGACTTACACACTTAATAGTAAGGTCCAAGGAAATGTTTCTGAGTACAGATTTATTGTTCCTTGAAAGTAGAATCACAGGTGGATAGGATAGTGAAGAAGGCATTTGGTATGCTTTCCTTTATTGGACAGAGTATTGAGGATAGGAGTTGGGAGGTCATGCTGTGGCTGTACACGACATTGATTAGGCCACTTTTGAAATATTGTGTGCAATTCTAGTCTCCTTCCTATTGGAAGGATGTTGTGAAACTTGAAAGGGTTCAGAAATGATTAACAATCCTACAGGTTTGGAGGATTTGAGCTATAGGGATAGGCTGATGAGCTGGGGCTGTTTTCCCTGGAGCGTCAGAGGATGAGAGGTGACCTTACAGAGGCTTATTAAATCATGAGGGGCATGGATAGGATAAATGGACAAAGTCTTTTCCCTGGGTAGGGGGAGTCCAGAATAAGAGGGCATAGTTTTAGGGTGAGAGGGACCGAAGGGGCAACACTTTTTCATGCAGAGGGTGGTGAATGAGCTGCCAGAGGAAGTAGTGGAGGCTGGTATAATTGCAGCATTTAAAAGACATCTGGATGAGTATCTGAATAAGAAGGGTTTAGAGGGATACGGGCCCAGTGCTAGCAAATGGGAAAAGATTAGGTTAGGATATCTGGTCAGCATGACGACTTGGACCGCAGTGTCTGTTTCTGAGCTGTACATCTCTATGACACATGACTCTATGACTCAAAGAGCCCTTCCTTCCTTCATACACCTCCTCAGTAGGGCTAGTCCATATTGAGTCAAAAAGTGTGGTGCTGGAAAAGCACAGCCGGTCAGACAGCATCCACAGAGCAGGAGAGTCGACGTTTCGACCATAAAGTCTTCAAAGGGGTTCTGCTCGAAATATCGATCCTCCTGGTCCTTGAATGCTGCTTGAAAGCTGTGCTTTTCCAGCACCACACTCTTTGACTCTGATCTCCAGCATCTGCCATCCTCACTTTCTCCTGCATCCATGTTGAGCAAACGGAGGTGAGATTCAAGGTCAACCACTTCCTTTCCTGCCTCCTCAGTCCTGGATTTTGTCCTCTTTGTCAATTCCCTCACATACTGCTGACTGAAAATTCTGAGTCATGCCCACATCCAATCCTTGACTGCTTCCTTCTCCAGCCAACTAAAAACTGATTAAACATGTCCCATAACCACTTAGTCCTCCAACAGCAGGTTGTCCAAGTGTCAGTATGCAGACCACAGTCAGATGTAGAATGGGATGAACTTTGCCTACATCTTGTGATATCCATGAATGGCATCTGGGACATAGAGATTTGTGAAACAAAGGAGATGTATGTTGTGTAATACACGCAGTCATATAGTGTTATGGAGATGTACAGCACGGAAACAGACCCTTCAATCCAACCCATCCATGCCAACCAGATATCTCAACCTAATCTAATCCTATTTGCCAGCACTTGGCCCATACCCTCCAAACCCTTCCTATGCAAATATGCATCAAGATGCCCTTTAAATGTTGCAATTGTACCAGCCTCCACCACTTCCTCTGGCAACTCATTCCATAACCATTTCATTCCATCCTCTGTATGAAAACGTTGCCCCTTAGGTCCCTTTTATATCTTTCCCATTTTACCCAAACCTATGCTCTCCAGTTCTGGACTTCCCCCATCCTAGGGAATGCCCTCACAAAAGTGAAGGTGATGGAGTGAGGACGGACATTTTGCCAGATGATTAAATGCTTCAAAGTGGTGGAAGTCCCTCAATCACTGTCTTGAAGCTTGACAAGTCTGGGCACTGTCATAGTCCCACTCGTCAAGGATTCAAATCCGCCACACTGGCTTTTGTCAATGGAGGCAAGGTGAGTGGATATCTCTTTAGAGAAGCACATTTGCCCTGTTCCAACCAGAGGAAAGCATACATTCACTAAGGGAATTACCACATTACCCCCCCCCCCCCCCCCCAGCCTATTTGGTGAAGCAAACTGCCTGGCACCTGCCTCTCAACCCTCCCAAGATCTCCAGATGAAAATGTGGGGCCAGCAAGACAGCTACCCTGATGGAATTGGAGGTGAGGTGACCCATATAGGCCCACTCCTTGCCACTCCAGGAGCCAGATGGCTTTGTCTCCTCTTGTGGAGTGGCTTTCCTGCAAGAAGCACACCACATCATTTTTGTCCTGAAAGACAAAGACCTTCTGGAATCTGCATTATGATGCTCTGCTGTCACCAACATTAAATCTGGCTATGATTGGCTTCATGTGTAACAATCACCATCAGTGTGATGGTTCCTTTGTTTTGGAGGTCCAATGCCTCTCACCAATCATTTGCACCCTCAAGCTGTCAAGTTAACTAGCAGTTAACTCTGAACGTTTCAGAGAATATCTCTAGGACACACGCATTAAACAGTCCTGTGGTTGAACATTTCAACTCCACTTCCCACTCCGCCAAGGACATGCAAATCCTGGGCCTCCTCTACCACCAGATTCTAGCCATCCGTGCCTTGAGGAAGGATGCCTCATCTTCCATTTTGGGACCCTCCAAACACATGGCATCAATGCCGATTTCACCATTTTCCTCATCTCCCCTCCCACCACCTTATCTGAGATCTAATCCTCCATCTCAGCACTGCCCTCTTGATCTGTCCTACCTGTCCATCTTCTTTCCCACCCAATCATTGAATCCTCTACTCCGAACTATCACTATCAGTCCCCACCGCCATCCACTTATCACATTTCCAGCTACATTCCCCACAGCCCCCACCCTCCTCCCATTTATCTCTCAACCACCTTTGGCCTCCCTTATATTCCTGTTGAAGACCTTATGCTCCAAAAGTCGGCTTGGATGCTGCCTGTCTGGCTGTGCTTTTCTAGCATCACACTTTTTGACAGCTAATCACATAGTTGTTTGCAAGCAGAAGGCATTTGTTATCAAGAAATGGTCCCCACTGTACAGACCAATCAAATACTTGTTGCTGACTAAATTTTGACACACCGTTTGGCTCTAACTCAATTGCAAACCTAAACCTTCCTTACTATGTGAACAAGCAGCTTTGCAAATAGTACAATGAGTGTTTAAAAAGTGCAGCAATTCTTTCCACAATCCTTGCTTTTTTGACAGTCCTTTTCCCACTTCAATCCACAATCTAAAACACAAATATATAAGATTGTAAAATTTAATTCTTTTTTCTTATAATAAACCCTGTTTCTTTATGCTGTAAGATTCTTCAAATTTTCTCTGAGACCTCAGCATGAATAAGTGTCTTCTTCCTGGATGCACTCAGTGCTGAGAAAAGTGGATCTAATTATAGTACTTTCCCAATCCATTACCTCCTTCACTATTACTTTTATCTCTTTATTGTGTGTTATTGAAGACTGAATCTAACTTCTAATTCTAACAAGTGAAAAATGAAACGGCATTTTTTTCTTTATTCCTTTTATGTTCATCATTGCAGTTGAAAAGTGTGATGTTGTTCATCATTACACCTTTGTTCAACTTTCTTTCTGGTGGGAGACTCACTATGGGCTTCAATGGTGTCCCTATATTTTTTGCATATACATTTATCATCTTATCATTTATCATTGATCTCTTCTATGAGTTTCCTGGATTTGTTTTCCATTGCTATTGCATCCTTCAGTAGGATTTATAACTAGTGACGTGTACCCAAATATTCACTTCATTTTGCCACTGATCCGAACTTACACATTCAGAAAACTTTGGTGGGAAGTCATAACCTGAAACTTTGCAATTGGTTTCAAACATTCTTCTCGAAAGGAACCCCAACTGTAATATAACCACACAAATTAGGTGAAGAAGGCAATGCATCCCCTCATGTCAATTTACCAATCAAACATTTATTTAGTAAACTAAATAGTGGGGTGCTAGGATTAAATTTAGGAAGCTGTGGTCGAAAGAATATTTGAAATAATTCAAATCAGGTAGGCTTTATAGAGGTATGCTGTGGAATAATATGGATTGAGACCTAAATCTTGAAGGGTATAGTCTAGGAAGGACAGCAAGAAAAGAACAGGTGAAGTGGTTGCTCTGTTAGTTAGTTAATTAAGTTATTAGCACAATGAAAAGGGTTGACCTAACTACAGCGAACCTTGAAGTGAAAACAATTTGGGGAAAAATAAGAGATGATAGAGGAAAGAAGTCCATTGCTGGAATGGTTTTCAGATCTGCTAATAGTAATCACATGCTAGGCTGAAACATAGATGAAGAAAGATTGAGAGCTTGTCAGAAAGTCATGACAATAATCATGCAAGATATCGACTAGGAAATTTAAATGGGTGAAAGTAGCCAAGATGAAGAGTTCATGGAATATTTTCAGTTTCTTAGAACAACATGCTTGAGAGCGAACCAGTGAACAGTGAATCCTAGACATGTTATTGGATGAGATAGAATTAAGCATGAGTGAAATTATCCCTTGGTAGCAATGAACAAAACATGATTCAATTTTACATTCATTTTGAGGGAGAGAGGAGCAGTTTCCAGATCTTGTTTTAAAATTTAAGGGTTATTATGAGGTTTGAAAGCAGAGCTCACTGAAGTGAGTTGCGAAATTAAGTTAATAGGCCAATGGAGATGCAGTAGCAAATATTTCAGGGAGCTTTTCAGAAAATATAGATTAGATATATTCCAATAAGTAAGAAACAATCCAAGGGAAGGGCCTTCTTCTGTGCTTAAATAAAAATAAAAAAGTTTGCATCAAACTGAAAGAAAAAGAATATAGTTGTGCAAAGACAAGTGACAGGTCAGAAGATTTGACAAAATATGAAAAATAGCAAATAAAAAACCAAAACATTTAGTAAGAATAGGAGAACTAGAGGACAAGAGAAAGCTAGTCAGAAATATAAAAACAAATATAAATTGTTTCTGTAAACATTCTTTTAAAAAGAGGAGTTATTAAAGTGAGCATTGGTCTCATACAATGTGCAAGTAGGGAGGTAATGGAAAACAAGGAAACAACAAATAAATTAATCATCAGTGTTTACTATAAAGGATATAATTAAAATTGAAGAAACAGCAAGTGGAAGGGAGGAAGGGACTCAGGAAATTATTTATCATTAGTGAGATGGTCCAATGTGGATTGTTGGAGATGTGGTTGACAAATGCTTGGGTCCTGATGGTTTTCATCTGAAAGACTTAAAATATGTGGCGGGTGTGCATTGTAATGCATTCATTTTAATTTTTGAAAGCTCCCTTGATTTAGGGAGGGTCCTATTAGATAGAAATATAGAAAATGTAACCTCTTTATTCAAAACAGAGAGGGGGCTGAAAGCAGAAAACAGCAGTCCAGTTGGCTTAACATTTCTCACAGGGAAAAATTAGAACCTGTTATTGCTTAAGTTATGATGTGGAGGAAATAGTTTTGGACTGGATGGACAAAGTTAAAAAGCACACAACACCAACTAAAATCTGAAACTGAAAGTTGCATCTGTCATCTTTTGCTATAAATCCTGTGTCTTATGATCCTGTCCCACAGCTCCTAATGAAGGAGCAATGATCCGAAAGCTAGTGCTTTGAAATAAACCTGTTGGACGATAACCTGGTGTTGTGTGATATCTAACTTAATTAAGTAATAGAAGGGCACTTGGATAAGTTCAAGGCAGTCAGAAAGAGTGGCTTTGTTCATATGACATAAAGTCTAATAAATATATTATATTTGAGGAGGCAACCCATGCTTTGGCTGAAGGGGAACAAGTGGTTATGTTGTAGTTAGATTACTAGAAGGTAAGTTTAGGCAGGATATATACACTTAATAGTAAAATCTTGGGGAATGTTGCTGTAAAAAAAGAGACCTTGGATGGCAGGTTCATTGTTCCTTGAAAGTGGAGTCACAGGCGGATAGGATAGTGAAGAAAGTGTTTGGCATGCCAGCCTTTATTAGTCAGTGCATTGAGTTTAGGAGTTGGGAGGTCGGGTTACGATTATACAGAGCATTGGTTAAGACACTTTTAGAATACTGCATACAATTCAGGTCTCCCTGATACAGAAAAGATGTTGTGAAACTTGAAAGAGTTCAGAAGATTTACAAGGACTTTCCCAGGATTGGAGAGTTTGAGTTAATGGGAGAGGCTGAATAAGCTGGGGCTACTTTCCCCGGAGCGGCGGAAGAGGAGAGATGATCGTATAGAAGTTTATAATATCTTGAGGAACATGGATAGGGTAAACAGAGAAGATCTTTCCCCAGACTGGGAGAGTCCAAAACTAGAGGCCACAGTTTTCTGGTGAGAGGAGAACAATTTAAAAGGGACCTAAGAGGCATTTTTTTCACACAGAGGGTGGTACATGTTTGAATGAGCTGCCAGAGGAAGTGGTGGAGACTGGTATAATTATCACAGTTAAAAGGCATCTGGATGGGTATATGTAAAGGAAGGATTTAGAGGGCTGTGGGCCAACTGCAGGCAAAATAGATTCAAATTATTTCGGATATCTGGCCAGCATGGACGAGTTAGCCGAAGAGTCTGTTTCTGTGCTGTACATCTCTCTGATGCTATGGCTCTAAGACACTGGATCAAGTGCCACATTGAAATTTATAGTAGAAAATAAAATATCTTGTGGAAGGGTTAACTTATTCGCATGAACAAAAATTTGGCTAAGAACAGGAAACAGAGAGGAGGCATATGTCGGTATTTCTCAGCTTTGCAAGATGTAATAAGTGATGTGTCACAGAGGTGAATGCTGGGCTCTCAGCAGTTTATAACATATAGAAATGACTTCGATGAGGGAACAGAAGGTATGGTTGCCAAGTTTATGGAAGACACAAAAATGGGTCATAAGTTGTATGGAGAACAAAAGAAGTTTACAAAAATATGTTGATCGGTTCAATGAGCTGACAAACATGTGACACATTGAATATTTTTAAGAAAATGTGAAATTGTCGATTTTGGAAACAAGCATGCAAAAGAAGCACATCATCAAGATGGTGTGAGGTAGCACAGCTCTGAGGATCAAAGTGATCTGAGCATCCAAGTGCATGTTTCACTAAATGTTAGAATGAAGCAAGTAATTGGGATAGGTTATAGCTGAAGCACTTGGACTGCAGCAGTTCAAGAAGATGTTTCACCACCACTTTCTCAAAGGCAACTAAGGACGGGAAATAAATGTTGGTCAGCCAGCAACACCCATGTACCATGAGTGAATAAAATAAAGATTGTTTTTGTTTAGTATAAAGGCAACTGACGACAAAAGTAGAGAGGTAATGATTCCATTGTATAGGGCACTGGGGATACCAATCTGGATTATTGTGCACAGCTTTGGTCATCTTACAACATGTAGATATTTAAAAGCATTGAAATCAGTTCATAAAAGGTTAACCATAATAATACCTGGACGTATTGGCTTATGAGAAAATATTAACGTTAGGCTTATGTCCACTGGAGTTTAGAAGAGCAAGCTGTGACTTGATTAAAGGATGTAAGATGCTGAAAGGTCTTGACAGCACTGATGGATGCTTCTTTTTATGTGGGAATCTTGACTCAAAGTCACTGTTTAAAATCAAAGACTACCCATTTAAAACAGAGAAGGCAAAATATTTTTTCTCAGAAATCCATAAATCTTTGGTATTATTACTAAATATGGTCTGAAGGAATGCTTGTGACCTAATAGAATGTGGGAACAGGTGAAGATATATTAGGAAAGGGTTGATTGGGTTTGATTCAGTTGTATAAATATGGACAGCTAGCAATTGGTGATATGTAAGGTTTGCAGAATGTGGCTATCTGAAGTAAAGGTCTCACAAAAATGTGAAATTGAACTCTATGTAAGTATAGGTAGTTTTTTTGTATGACATTTTGAATACACATACTGAAAATATGACAGGAGCAGATTGTTTTGAAGTAAGACATGGAAGGATAGCTGTTAAGCAAGGGATAAAAGATCATTGTAGGTAGGGAGAAATGCTGATTAAATATAATAATCAAATAAACCATGATCTCATTGAATGGCAAAGCAAGCCTGAATGTTTGAATGGATTCTTCTGCTCTTGGTTTGTATGTTCAAACATGACATACCTGGCATATACTTACCTACCATCATAACTTTTGATTCTCTTGCCTAACAAGAATCTACCTATCTTCACCTTAACAATCTTCAATCTTCTGTCTGAAAAGAACTCTAATGTTTCATCTTCGCCTTAAGCCAGCCATCGTCTGCTACCAATATCATTTCAGATCCAAGCCAGTCAGTGATAAGAAGCCAATACGCTTTTCTTTGCGTACAGAATTTTTAATTCCTCTTTCTGTTTTCTAATCAACTGGTTCACTGATATTAGTACACCCCTCTGGATCATGTGAGACTTTAACCCAGGTCTTTTGTGTCACAAGGACCTCACTTCTCAGTCTTCTTGATTTTTACCTTTTTTAAAATATACCCAGAAGTGTCATTACACCTATATCATCAATGTATTTTTTTTATCTATTAACTACCACCAGGAAATCACCCATGTTCTCCAACTGGTAAATTTATATGCAAAGCCCTGTGAAAGTACTGTAGACCATCAAAGAGGAGGGGATGGGGAGGGAAGGGGTGGGGGGGGTGGTTTGGGTGGTGCGGACTAAATCAAAACGGAGTTGGACGCGACTACTTAGTCTTTGTATATATGTTCTAATTAACCTATTCAGAGATATTATTACACAGTCTGGAGCAGAAGAAACTTGAATCTTGGCCTCTCAGTCCAGGAGTAGGGACACTATCACTACTGCACAAGAGGGCCTCTACTGAGTCTGCCAATTCCTTTTGCACATGAGGCCCACCTGTTCCCCCTTTATACCTATCTAATCAAAACATGAATCAATTAACTCTGATCACTTGCTTAGATATTTGCTATATTTACACAGAGGACCATCCAGTCAGGTGCCTAGAAGTTGGTGGAAACAATTAGCAGAAAAAGATTAATAAAAGATCTGTTTCCTCAACAGCATACATAAGTGGGTACAAAGCGATTTATTTATCTGTCATGAGTTCTCAAAGTTAGTGAGTTAATCTTTATGCCACATCCTAATGACAACACAGCCTCATTCTTTGGTTAATTCATTATATGCTGAATCCTAACTGCTGATAATCTCTACCAATTGGTTTTTTATACTTCAATTCAAATACTTCAACTTTGCATGCATCGTGGGAAGCTATTTTCAAAACTTAAGAGGCAGCCCAACAGTTAAAAATAAAGCAACAGAGCTTGTTTTCTCTGCATAGTATGCGTTCCATGCACCAAATTTTCCACAATGCCCTGAACATTCCCTACTTGACTACACAGGTTCATACCTATGTGCAGAAAACATCTTGTAAAATTGATTACATCACAAAGACAATTTTAGTGGTTTCTGCACAAGGTATCTGTAAGCACTTCATAAGTGATTATATTTAGCTGCACGTGACAGATCTGAGAAAAATATCAGCCAAAAGCAGCATAAAAATTATGAGTGTTTTGATGGTGTGTTTTGCAGTATTTTCTCTGTATTCATTTCTGGTACATTTTTTGAGTTGTTTGTTCTCTCAATTTTTTTTTCTGCATTTAATTCATTCACATTTAATCAATAAAGTAATTGGCAATCAAGTGTAATTGGGAACTGAATAAATAAGCACAATGATTCGTGGAGTTTTAGATGTATGATCCTTTGAGATGTGACATTTTCAGGTCCAAACTTTCATGCAACTATCATCCAAATGGCTGGAATTTGCTTCCACTATGTTTAGTATAAAATACATTTTAATTAACTCAAGTTGCACAGCAGATTGTTTTTGCAAAAAATGACCGAACCTGTCTAATGTCTCTGAAATTCTGCCAGCAAATATGTGTAGTTATACACAATGAACACCTAGAATAGCCAGTTCTCAGACTGATCAATCAAATTCTTAGGAATCACAAAAGCAGATTTTTGCCAGCCTTTTACATGCATCATTTTCAATTTTCACAGAGGGAGCTTGTGGTTAGCCATTATTTTGCGCATGTGGAGTTCTTATATGCAAAAATGGCGATAGTTGACTAATTGAATGACCCATTATCTCTCTGTTGTCTGGAATTCAGAATATGGATAGCAGGCTGGGACAAACAAGATCTGTTCCACTGAATTTATTTCAGATGGCCTTAGGGTACCCACTCATTATGCTTCTGTGGATATGATTCCAGGACACTTTAGGATAGTCACAGGAGAGGTGCCGGAAGACTGGAGGTTGGCTAACGTAGTGTCATAAGATTGTTTAAGAAGGGTGGTAAGGACAAGCCAGGGAACTTTAGACCAGTGATTACAGCACCACTAATCCAGAATCTGGCGTCAGTGGTGGGCAAGTTGTTGGAAGGAATCCTGAGGGACAGGATGTACATGTATTTGGAAAGGCAAGGACTGATTAGGGATAGTCAACATGGCTTTGTGTGTGGGAAATTATGTCTCACAAACTTGATTGAGTATTTTGAAGAAGTAACAAAGAGGATTGATGAGGGCAGAGCAGAAGATACGATCTATGTGGACTTCAGTAAGGCGTTCGACAAGGTTCCCCAAGGGAGACTGATTAGCAAAGTTAGATCTCACGGAATACAGGGAGAACTCGCCATTTGGATACAGAACTGGCTCAAAGGTAGAAGTCAGAGGGTGGTGGTGGAGGGTTGTTTTTCAGACTGGAGGCCTGTGACCAGTGGAGTGCCAGAAGGATCTGTGCTGGGTCCTCTACTTTTTGTCATTCACATAAATGATTTGGATGTGAACATAAGAGGTACAGTTAGTAAGTTTGCAGATGATACCAAAATTGGAGATGTAGTGGACAGCAAAGAAGGCTACCTCAGATTACAACAGGATCTTGACCAGATGGGCCAATGGGCTGAGAAGTGGCAGATGGAGTTTAATTCAGATAAATGCAAGGTGCTGCATTTTGGGGAAGCAAATCTTAGCAGGACTTATACACTTAATGGTAAGGTCCTAGGGAGTGTTGCTGAACAAAGACACCTTGGAGTGCAGGTTCATAGCTCCTTGAAAGTGGAGTCGCAGATAGATAGGATAGTGAAGAAGGCATTTGGTATGCTTTCCTTTATTGGTCAGAATATTGAGTACAGGAATTGGGATGTCATATTGCGGCTGTACAGGACATTGGTTATGCCACTATTGGCATATTGCATGCAATTCTGGTCTCCTTCCGATCAGAAAGATGATGTGAAACTTGAAAGGGTTCAGAAAATATTTACAAGGATGTTTCCAGGGTTGGAGGATTTGAGCTATGGGGAGAGGCTGAACAGGCCAGGGCTGTTTTCCCTGAAACGTTGGAGATTGAGGTGTGACCTTATCGAGATTTACAAAATTATGAGGGATATGGATAGGATAAATAGACAAAGTCTTTTCCCTGGGGTTGCAGAGTCCAGAACTAGAGGACATAGGTTTAGGGTGGAGGGGAAAGATATAAAAGAGACCTTAGGGGCAACATTTTCACGCAGAGTACGGTACGTGTATGGAATGAACTGCCAGAGGAAGTGGTGGAGGCTGGTACAACTGCAACATTTAAGAGGCATTTGGATAGGAATATGAATAGGAAGGGTTTGGAGGGATATGGGCCGGGTGCTGGGATTAGATTGGGTTGGAATACCTGGTCAGCATGAACCGGTTGGACCGAAGGGTCAGTTTCCATGCTATCTCTATGACTCTATGACTCTATAAGTGATGTGCCTTTGGCACAGTTGAGGGAATTGTACAAAATAGACAAGAATGTATCTAAAAAGTGCATAAAACCATTGAAATTGATGGAATTGTCAAAGACCTACATAAGCTATTTAAGATCTTCTAATATAGAAGATTATTTGCATAATAGATTAACTGAAATAATTTTAATGTGTTGAATGTTTAAAAAAATCTAACTATTCTAATCGTCAAAGAATTGCTTGACCAGCACAAACTGAATGCTCATATAGTTACAAACTCTGCAGGAATTGCCCTGGAAATTAAAGATTACAATAAGCTGTTCCCCTGCTCCTGGAATCCTCTGCAATGATCCATTAAATGCACAGATTTCAGACGGTTCTGCTGCAATTAATAATTACTCAGGAAACAGATGATTGAAAGCAAATCCAACTCCTTGTTAAGTATTGAGCTGATCTCCTCCCCCTCTACCCATTGCACCTTAACTCACATTTTACCCTATGCCCAAATAAACCTTCCCTCTTTCTGTACATAGCATGGACCCCAATAGCCAATGCTCATATTTAAACTTCATAATCTGACACATTACTGACTTGAACCCCCACTAACCGCAATACCTCTTCCCTACCCTCAAAGCCTGATCCCGGCCACAACCCAAACCATATTAAGCGCTCCATTTACCTGGCATCCTACACAACTGGCAGTTTTGAATTCTCCCAACACGGCACCATACTACCATAACCAAGTTCCCCCTAAACTTCATGGTTATGTTATACACTTACCCTTTCATAGAAGCTATCAAGGTGTCTGTCGTGTTGCTGGACATTTAAATCTCAGAACATGACTCACTGCCTCCTGCAAAAGAGGGCATAGTTTGACTTTGCCCTGAACATCCTGCATGATGAAGAAATTGCTTGATTTGAAGTATGGTCCCACAATTCTGAAGATCCCGGTATCAGAATCACCAGTTCACAATGCAGATCCCAGTTCAATAGGAATAAAATAGGAACAGTCTGGCAATAAATTGTAACTGCTCCTTCCTTGGAATATCCAGTCCAATACTGATATAGAGTCATGGAGTCATAGAGATGTACAGCATGGAAACAGACCCTTTGGTCCAACCCATCCATGCCGACCAGATATTCCAAATCAATCTAGTCCCATTTGCCAGCACCCGGCTCATATCCCTCCAAACCCCTCTATTCATATTCGTTTCCAAATGCCTCTTAAATGTTGCAATTGTACCAGCCTCCTACACATCCTCTGGCAGTTCATTCCATATGCGTTTCATGCTTTGTATGAAAATGTTGTCCCTTAGGTCTCTTTTATATCTTTCCTCTCTCACCCTAAACCTATGCCCTCTAGTTCTGGACTCCCCAATCCCAGGGAAAAGATTTTGTCTATTTACCCTATCCATGCCCCTCATAATTTTGTAAACCTCTATAAGATCAGCCCTCAGCCTCCGACGCTCCAGGGAAAAAAGTCCCAGCCTATTCAGCCTCTCCCTATAGCTCAAACCCTTCAACCCTGGAAACATCCTTGTAAATCTTTTCTGAACCCTATCAAGTTTCACAACATTTTTCCGATAGGAAGGAGACCAGAATTGCACGCAATATGCCAACAGTGGCCTAACCAATGTCTTGTACATGTGCAACATGACCTCCCAACTCCTGTACTCAATACTCTGACCAATAAAGATAAGCATACCAAATGCCTTCTTCACTATCCTATCTACCTGCGACTCCATTTTCAAGGAGCTATGAACCTGCACTCCAAGGTGTCTTTGTTCAGTAACACTCCCTCGGACCTTACCATTAAGTGTATAAGTTCTGCTAAGATATGCTTTCCCAAAATGCAGCACCTGGCATTTATCTGAGTTAAACTCCATCTGCCACTTCTCAGCTCATTGGCCTATCTGATCAAGATCTTGTTGTAATCTGAGGTAGCCTTCTTTGCTGTCCACTACATCTCCAATTTTGGTGTCATCTGCAAACTTACTAACTGTACCTCTTATACTCGCATCCAAATCATTTATGTAAATGACAAAAATTAGAGGATCCAGCACGGATCCTTGTGGCACTCCACTGGTTGGTACACTTTTTTTTCAGCTTGATTCCTGAGGTTTTCCATCCTTGATAGCTGTAAAGTTGGGAAATAATGAGGAGGGTAAAGGGTAATGTGCATAATTTGGCAAAGGTTGTATGACAGGTCATGGGTGCTGGGTAAGGGGCTTTGTTTTGGAGAAATGAGGTTACATAGGAAAAATATTAGGCCATTCAAGCCATCATGCCTGCCTCACCATTCAATATGATTGTTGCAGATCAATCCAGTACCTTTTACGCACCCCATAACCTGGTGTGCGAATGGCAATCAGAAGTCTCTCAATTTATCTCTTCAACAAATTCAAAGATAGCCCTCTGGGTGACAATGAGAAAGGGTCATAACCTGCTCAGTAAAATAATTTCTCCTTAACTTGGAACTACGTGGCATCCTCCTATTTTTAAATTGTGCACCCTGTTCATGACTTATCAACCAGGAACATTCTTATTTGCATTTATTCTGTCTGTTTCTTAAAGGACTTTGCAAGTTCCAATGAAATCACCTCTTTGAAACCTGATCATGATAATAAAGTGACATGGAAGATATGAAGCAGCCTGGGGTGGGAAGAGGGCATATGGTGACATGGAGGTTATGCACCGGCATGAGGTTGCTCTGGGCATATAAGAGAGTTTGAGGGAGATGGATGAATGATTTTATTCTGCTTCTGAAGAGGAGCCGTATCGGGCATTAAATGTTAACCCTGTTTCTGTCTCTACAGATGCTGCCAGATCTGCTGACTTTCTCTAGCATTCCCTGTGTTTGTTTCAGATTTCCAGCATCCTCAGTATTTTGCTTTGTTTTCCCCGATTTGAGACTGGTGACACCCTGACATTGCAAGCTTGACTCAATACCCAGATCTATTCTGAACATGGTACTTTGTGGTCACCAAGAGTTCTTGTCATTGACTTTTGCACAGACTTTTTTTATTATCTGTAAGCAAGGTAGAATTTTTAATGAAAATCCAGAACTGCCATCTGCCTCACACACTTGATTGAGCATGATTGTAACAAATTAGAGCCAAATAAACAGTTCACAAGGTGTAGGACTGTTATGAATGAGTTAGACAAGTTGAACCATCTGCTCGAAGTAGATGAAGGCCTAGGGAATAAGCACATAGAGGATTTCCAGATAATTCCAGAAAATAAAAACATCAGATACAAGATTAATTAACAGCACAGTTTCTAAAATGTTGCACCTGTTTCATCATTAAATTATAAAATCCCAATTTGTCCCTTTTTCTTTTCAGCTGTTAGCATTCAGCAATTTCTCAAGCCCATTGTGACAGAACATTCTGTGGTGATTTACAATTGTGTTCTCAAAAACAAATGACACTGAGTGGTAGGAGGGATAAGGAGAAAAGCTTGGTCAATGAAGGTGTTTTAAAGGACTGTCTTAAGGGATAAAAAATTAGAAGAGAGGTAGAGAAGGTAAGGGGATTCCAGAACTGTCGAGCTTGGGGCTGCTGACAGCAAGTCTGTTTGCAATGGAATAATTAAAATTGTCAATTTACAACAGATAAATTTAAGAAGATTTAAATGCAAGAGGTGATCCACATTCAAATACTCAGGTCTTAAGTCAGTAAAGACATTGTTGAGAGTTTCAGCTTGAGGTGGGCTGAGGCAGATTTGCAGGTTGTTACAGAGGTAGAAATACATGATCCAGATACTTAGTCACAAATGTACCTTGGAATCAAAATGGCCTTCCAACACCCTAATTCATTTTCAGAGACATGCCGAGGAAATGAATGGAGTCAATGGGTGGTAAATAGAGTTTGTGATCAGTACCAAAGACAATGGCTTTGTTCTTTCCAACATTGGAAAGAAGTTTCTTCTCATCCAGCATCCATGGTAAATGAATATCTCATCATGTCGAAACAGTTCAGGGATGGAGAGGGGTGGTACTGCAATAAACAGGCAAAATACATGCACATTGCCTTTTGTGATGATATTGCTGAAGAAAAACAAGTAGATGATAAATAAGAAGAAGCTAATGATGAATCATTAGGGTCACCGTGTAATGGCAAAGAAATAGTTTTGGAGAAATTTGTGGGATTTAAAATCAGTAGATACCTTGCAAATGGCCACTTCAGAGTTTTAAAAGAGGCAGTTAGGTTGACAGTAGGTGCATTGCTCTTGACTTTTCAAAATTTGTTCAATTCTCAAGCAGCCTCTGTGGTTAGATTGTCTCATATTAGAGATGGTCATTGCCTGGTATATGCATGATTCAAATGTTACACCACTCTTCCACTCTAGACTAGAGGTAGGCTTGTGCTATTATTGCTAAACTATTAATTCAGAGTCCCAGGTAATGTTCTGGGGACCGGAGTTCAAATCCCACTTTGAAAGATGGTGGGATCTAAATTCAATCAAAATAAAATCTGATTCAGAGTCAAACAGTGACCACAAACTCATTGTTAATAGACAGGGGTAGAAAACTGTTTTACTTACTTGGTTTGGCTTGCAGACTGAGAGCAATATGGTTGACTCTTAACTGTCCTCTCGCAATTAGAGATGGGCAATGAATGCTGGTCTAGCCAGTGACACACACACCAATGATTTAAAAAAAACTAAATACTTAGTTTGCCTGACCTGACATCAGCTTGAATTCACTTTTTTTTAAATTCAGTCATGTGACATGAGCATCTCTGGCAGTGTTTATTGTCCATCCTCAGCTGCCCTTGAGAAGGTGGTGCTGAGCTGCTTCCTTGCAGTGTGCTGTAGGTTGACCCAAAATGCCTTTTTGCGGGGAATTCTAGGATTTTGACTGAGCGACAGTGAAAAAAACAGCAATAAATTACTGTCAGGACAGTGAGTGACTTGGAGGAGCATTTGAAGGTGGTGTAGTCCCTATGTATCTGCAGCCCTTAATCTGTCTAGATCAAAGTGGTTCTGGCTTCGAAAGGTGCTATCAAAGGATCCTTGGTGAATTTCTGCAGTGCATTCTGTAGGAAGTACATCCTGATATTACTGAGTATCGGTGGGAGAGGGAGTGGATGCTTGTGGATGTCACACTAATTAAAAAGGCTGCCTTGTCGTATGGTGTCAAGCTTCTGGAGTGTTGTTGCAGCTGTACCCATCAGGCAAGTGGGTAGTACTACATCATACTACTCACTTGTACCCTGTCGTTGGTGGACAGCCTTTGGTGAATCTGGAAGTATGTAACTTACCTCAGTATTCTGAGATTCTAATCTGCTCTTGCATCCATTGTATATGTGTGGCAAGTTCAGTTGAGTTTCTAGACAATGGTAACCCCAAAGATGTTAACAGTGGGAAAGTCAGTGATGATAATTCCATTGGATGTCAAGGGACAGTGGTTAGATTGTCTCATATTAGAGATGGTCATTGCCTGGTATATGTATGACTCAAATGTTACTTGCCACTTGTCTGTCCAATCCTGAATAGTGTCCAGATCTTATTGCATATGAACATAGATTGTTTCAATATCTGAGAAGATGTAAATGGTGTTGAATATTGTGCACTCATCAGCAAATAACTCCACTTTCTGACATTACGATGGAGATAAGGTGATTAATGAAGCAGCTGAAGATGGTTGGGCCGAGAATGCTAGCCTGAAGAATCCTGCAGAACTCCTGCAGAGATGACTGACCAATGACAAACATCTTCCAATGTGCTAAGACTCCAACTATGAATAATTTGCCCTCGATACCAATTGATTCCAGTTTTAGCTGGGCTGCTTGATGCTCGGTCAAATGCACCCTTGATGTCAATGGCAGTTATTCTCATATCTCATTTGAATTCAGTTCTTTTGTCCATGGTTGAACCTAGGCTATGATGAGGTTAGGAGCTGAGTGGCCCTATCAGAACCCAGACTGGGTGTTATTGAACAGTTTATTGCTGAGCAGGTGCTGATGGACAGTACTGTTGATGGCACTTTCCATCCTTTTAGAATGTAGAATTTAGCATTTTATAATTAGCTTTATTGTCACATGATCTAACATGAATACACTGAATAGTTTACAGGTCACCACTTATGGTGCCATCTTAGGTATTAGGGTACCTAGGTACAGATTCTTAAGTTCAAATTCATAAGGAAAAAAAGTAGAAAAATAAAAAAATCAAAAGTCCTGCAATAATGAGTTTTGAGTTATTTGTAGCTCAGGTTGTGGTTCTGGATGTAGGCTTGCTCGCTGAGCTGGTAGGTTCATTTCCAGATGTTTCATCACCCTACTAGGTACCATCTTCAGTGGATCTTCAGGCGAAGCACTGTTTATGATTCCTGCTTTCTATTTATATGTTTGGGTTTCCTTATATTGGTGATGTCATTTCCTGTGGTGATGCCATTTCCTGTTCTTTTTCTCAGGGGGTGGGAGATGGGGTCTAACTCGATGTGTTTGTTGATAGAATTCTGGTTGGAATGCCATGCTTCTAGAAATTCTTGTATGTGTCAGTGTTTGGTTTGTCCTAGGATGGATGTGTTGTCTCAGTCGAAGTGGTGTCTTTCCTCATCCGTATGTAAGGATCTTCATGTATCCTGGTTGCTAGTTTTCTGCCTGTTTGTCCAATGTACTGTTTGTTTCAGTTCTTGCAAGGTATTTTGTAAATAATATTAATTTCCCTTCTTGTCTGTATAGGGTCTTTCAAGTTCATTAGCTGCTGTTTTAGTGTGTTAGTGGGTTTGTGGGCTACCATGATGCCAAGGGGTCTGAGTAGTCTGGCAGTCATTTCCGAGATGTCTTTGATGTAGGGGAGAGTGGCTAGGGTTGCTTGATATGTTTTGTCTGCTTGTTTGGGTTTGTTGCTAAAAAATCGATGGACTATGTTCATTGCGTACCCATTCTTTTTGAATACACGGTAGAGGTGATTTCCCTCTGCTCTGAATAGTTCCTCTGTGCGCAGTGTGTGTTGGCTTGTTGAAATAATGTTCTGATGCAGCTTTGTTTGTGGGTGTTGGGATGATTGCTTCTGTAGTTCAATATTTGGTCCGTATGTATTCTTTTCCCGTAGACGCTGATTTGAAGTTCCCCATTGGCTGTTTGCTCTACTGTGACATCTAGGAATGGCAGTTTTTGTTGTTTTCCTCCTCTTTAGTGAATTTTATGCCAGTAAATGCATGGTCTTGAAGGTTTCCTCTAATTTGTTTCGTTCAGTGATGACAAAGGTGTCATCCACGTAGCGGACCAAAAGTTTGGGTTGGTTAGTTGGCAGAGCTGTTTGTTCGAGTCTCTGCATTATTACCTCTGCTAAGAACCCTGATATTGGAGATCCCATGGGTGTTCCGTTGGTTTATCACTCAGTTTTGTTGTTGAAGGTGAAGTATGTGGTAAGGCATAGGTCCACTAACTTGACAATACTGTCCTTGCTGATAAAGTTAGTGTTGTTTGGTGTATGTGCCTTTGGGTCTTTTAATAGGGTAGTCAGTGATTCCTTGGCCAGGTTAATGTTGATTGATGCAAACAGGGCTGTTACATCAAAGGAGACCATTATTCCATCCTCTTCTATCTTAGTGTCGTTGATAATCTTCAGGAATTCTTGGGTGGAGTGACGTGAGTCTTCTACAAAGTGTTTTAGTCTTTCGTGTAGCTCCTTGGCCAATCTGTAGGTTGGTGTTCCAGGTAGCGAGACTATGGGTCTGAGGGGGGCTCCTGGTTTGTGAATTTTGGGTAATTCACAGAAGCGTGGTGTGTTGGATCCATCTGGCCAATTCACCTGACCTGCACATCTTTGGACTGTGGGAGGAAACCAGAGCACCCAGAGGAAACCCATGCAGACACAGGGAGAATGTGCAAACTCCAGACAGACAGTCGCCCGAGGCTGGAATTGAACCTGGGACCCTAGTGCTGTGAGGCAGCAGTGCTAACCACTGAGCCACCATGTTGCATTCAAGTCCATGCTGAGACTGGGAGTCTGTGTTGGCTTTCACCCACATATTGCTGATGGTGCCCAAGGACAAAAGATGCAAAGAAAAAGAAGAAAATGCAAAAAGATAGTAAAAAAAAAGAAACTGACAGAACGGATGAGTTCCAGCTCAGGAGACCTACTCAGCCGCCATCTTCACGACTTTATATTAATGATCAAGAGCAGACTAATGGAGCAGTAACTGGCTGGTTTGAATTTGTCCTGCCTTTTAGGCACAGGACATACCTGAGTAATTTTCTACATTGTCAGGTAGATACCAGTGCTGTAACTGTACTGAAACAGCTGGACTAGGGGATTGGCAAGCTATGGAGAACATCTTTGGTACTATTGCTGGAATATTTTCAAAGCTCATTACCTTTCAAAGACCTATCACCTCCAAATACTTTTTGATATCACTTGGAGTAAATCAAACTGACTAAAGACTCATATTTATGATGCTGGGTACCACTGGAGGAGGCCAAGATGGATCATCCGCTCAGCACTTCTGGCTGAAAATTGCAACAAATGCTTCAACCTTATCTCTTATACTGACAGGTTAAACTCTTCCATCTTTGAGGGTGGGGATATTTGTGGAGCCTCCTCCTTTTACTGTAAGTTGTTTAATTGTCCACCACCATTTACAACTGGATGTAGCAGGACTGGAGCTTGGTTCTAATCCTTTGGTGGTGGGATCATTCAGCTCTGTCTATCACTTACTGCTTATGCTGCTTAGCGTGCAAATAGACCTGTTTCACTCCAGGTACCTCCTTTTTAGGTATGCTTGGTGCTGCTCCTGGCATGCCATTTTGCATTCTTCATTGAACATGAGTTGATTCCCTGGCTTAATGGTAATGTTTGAGTAGGGTCATGTTTGGCCATGAGGTAGCAGATTGTGCTGGAATACCATTCTGAAACTGTTGATGTCCAGTGTTGATTTGCAAGATCTGTTCAAAGTCTGTCTGATTTACCATATTAATGCTACAACACAAAACAATGGAGGGTATTCTCAGTGTGCAGGTGGGATTTTGTGTGGTGGTAGATGCATCTGCAGTCAGCACATTGGTAAGGATGAGGTCAAGTCTGTGTTTCTTTCTTGCTGATTCTCTCACTACCTGCTTCAAACCCAGTTCAGCAGTTACGTTCTTTACGACCCAACCAGCCAGATAATTAGTGCTGCTACTGAACCGCTGTTGGTGGTGGTCATTGAGATCCCCACCCAGAGTATGTTTTGTGTCTTTGCCCCCCTCAGTGCTTTGAATTGTTCAACATGGAAGAGTGCTGAGTCATCAACTGAGGAGGACCATACATAGTCCCAGTAGAAGGTTCCTTGCCCAGGTTTAACTTGACACCATGAGACTTCATTGGGTCCAGACTCAATGTTGATGACTCTCAGATTATATATCACTGTGCCTCTATCTCTGCTGTTGGGACAGAACATATCCTGGTATGGTGATGGTGGTGTCTAGGTTACTGTCCATCAGCTATTGTTCTGTGGTCTGACTATGTCAAGTTGTTGTGTGACTATTCTATGAAGTTGCTCTCCCAATTTTGTTAGTGTGGAGGACTTTGCAGCATTGACAGGGCTGTTTCTGCCATTGTCTTTTCCTGTGCCTTGGTCAATGGTACCATCCAGTTTTGTTTGTTTCATTAAACCATAGAATCACAGAATCCTTATCGTGTGGAAACAGGCCATTTGGCCCAACAAGTCCACACCGACCCTCTGAAGAGTAACCCTCCCAGATCCATTCCCCTCCCTTATTACTCTGCATTTGTCCCTGACTCATGCACCACCCTACACATCCATGAACACTAAGGGAAATTTAGCTTGGCCAATTCACCGAACCTGGAGAAATTGAGGACTGCAGATGCTGGAGATCAGAACTGAAAATGTGTTGCTGGAAAAGCGCAGCAGGTCAGGCAGCATCCAAGGTGATTCCTGATGAAGGGCTCATGCCTGAAATGTCAATTCTCCTACTCCTAAACATGGTGCATTGAAATTTCAAAAAGTATTTCACAAGATGCCACATAAGAGGCTCTTGAGATTAATGCAGAATGATAAAAAAAAGTAGCATATAAACAGGTTATTTTAGATTGGCAGACTGTAACCAGTGAGGTTACTGTAAGAATCAGAGCTTGAACCTCAGCTGTCTACAATTGACGTTAATGACTTGTATGAGTTGAATATATCCAGGTTTACTGAAAATAGAGTTAAGTGGTAAAATAAATTGTGAGGAGATGGCTGCAGTGTACCATACATATATTAGTAAATAGAGAGGAACATGCAGGTCACAATCATGTTGAGAAATGTGAAATTATCAACTTTGGAAGGAAAATGGAAACAAGAGTGATTTTCTTTAAATATTGAGAGACAGGGAAATGTTTGTACTTTAACTGACTTGACTAGAAGTCCTACTTTACAAATCACAGAAAGTTAATGAGCAAGTACAGCACTCAATTAGGAAAACAAATGGTATATTAGCCAAAGGATTGTGTATAGTAGTCAAGGACAAAACAAAGGACATTTATCTAGCACTGGAGTGAGACCTGAACCTGGAACTTTGTGATTCAGAAACAGAATGTTTCTAATATTACCCTTGACTGCAATCTGAATGCAATTGCACTGTGTTTTGGTGAGACATTAACTGCAGTACTGAGTGCAGTTCTCTGTATCCTTCCCTTGGAAAGGATCTACCTGCATTGGAGGAAATGTAACAGAGTTCTTGAAACTGATTTTCAGAGCAAGTTAATTCTTCAGTGAAAAGAGTTTGAGTAAACAGGGCTAATAGATCCTGTACTTCAGAATCTCACCGAAACACATGCACCTCTTAAGATGGGTAGATAATATAAGAAAGCTTGCCTAGACAATGAGTCTAAACTTGGAAAAAGGGTCAGCTATTTAGGATTAAGTTGTGGAGAAATTTCTTTCCTGACAGGTTTGTACTTCGTGAAATTTTTGACACCAGTCAGTTAGGATGTACAGTCTTTAAATATCTTTATTCTTCGGAAATTAAGGAGCATGGGGATAAAGCAGGAACTTAGAGTTGATTTGAAAGGTCAGTCATATTTTTTGTTGAATGATGGAGCAGACTGTTTGGGTAAAAGAGCTTTCATCTGCTCCAAATTCTTCTGTTCTTATGATTGCAAAAATGGCACAAGGCTGCAGATACACGGTTCAGTGATCTATTCTCCAACAAATTAATTACTCAAATTGCAAAGGCAGTACTCTGGAGTTTGGGTGAGTGGGAATTGAGGTGTAATGTGGAGGTGGGGTAGCAGTGGTTCTCGGGATTATGATCTTCATTGTCCAAGTCCTGCCACACTAATTTTTTGGTTTCTATTGGCCAGCTGTTGTATCTTGGACTGAAAGGGTTAAATTTAGCATTTATTAAGATTAAGAAATTACTGCTGTCAGTAACATTCAATATGACAATGGTGTTGTAGGTGTTGTAGGCATGCACCTGTTTTCCCATTCAGATGAGAGGTGTATTAACAGCCTCACCAGAGTGGGACTGTGTACATTGTGTCATTGCTTCCTCTTACTGCTTTGCAGATAACTACACCACTTATTCTAGAAAAGAAACATTAACACTGCTTTCTCTTCACAGATGTTGCCTTACATGCAATATCTGACAGCAATTTCTGATTTTACTTCTGATTTCCAGCGTCCGCAGTTCTTTATTTTTTTTGTCTGTGTTTGCAAAATGATGGCATATGGATGTGCAGATAAACAACAGAGAATCAAGAAGGAGCGTGACCTAATATCTGGTCACTCATATCAAAGTAACCTATAATTTGACGCTAACATGAGACATGGTAATCACACACAGATTCTGTCCCTCCATTGTTTTTGTATGATGGAAGGAAGCCCTGAATATCTGAGTGAGGATTCTGCTCAGCTCTCCCTCAGAAACACAGTCATACTTTCATTCTGACAGTTCTTTCACAGCATTGAACCGTCAGAAGGAGGCAAACTACATCCTCTTATCAAAACAGCAGTGGTTTGGGAGTGAGGAATTTATGTGCCTTGGGTCACTGGGGGAGGTGGCAGTGGTGTTAGGGCAGAGTCTAGAGGATGTAATGGGTTTGGGGGGAGGTTTATTGGGGGTGAGAGAGACAAATATGTGCATAGTTTAATAGTTACTCAGGAGTCAGATTATGGATCTTTTTCTGTGCTGTATCATTCTATGACTCTATGACTCTATAACCAGATTATCCTTTTCTATGTCACCTCAGCTCATTCACCCTGTCACACTATGATCAGAGAGGGATCATCTACATCCCCTATGCTTGGGAGTAAATGGCTTTGCGGAATCTTTATGCGCCTAAAGCCTTTCAGCATGTGCTACACTGTGCCCATCGGTGTTTTTTGTTTCTAGGAATCTTCAAAGACTTGACAATCACACCAACATCAGCAAAATAAATCACTGAAGATACCTGATCGCCCTTTGAAATTGTGCGAGTGGAATAGTCCATCTTCTTGGTGCATATCTGATTAGCTGTGTGCATTTAAGAGATTAGCTTTAGCTTGAATGCTGAACTCCAAAATGCTGTGCTGACTTCAAGTCAGCATTTCAGGCTGATTTTTACTGCAGTATACCTACTCCTTACCATTCCAGTGGGTGCTCCTAGCACATAAGCCTTCACCGTATTAGTTTCCAGCGTGGCTCACAACAAAATCTCATACATGCTCCATAATTACTATTTAAAGCCAAAAGGACACTCAAAGAAATAAAACATAAGAGTGCTGAGAAGCTGAAATTTATTGCAATTACTTGGAGAAAAAGTTTAATGTGAGCTAAGTGACATGGAATTAGGAAAAGGCAGGCAAAATTGAATAGACAAGGGGAATATAGGTGTTGGCAGGAATTTTCAGATGTACTAACTCAGCTCATGACACAACCCCCTGTTTGAAAGTTGTTGAAATGAAGGTCGTGTTGCATTTGACTTGCACAGCACCATTCCCACAAATCAGCATAGATTATTCGCCAGTTGCAAAAGATCCATTCAGCTTAATGGTCACTCAAGCTCTCTCATATTGTATTGATGTTATAAGGAATATCTATTGGCAGCATCATTCCATGGGAGCATTCCACAGCATCACAGCTGCTGGTACAAGGTCATTTCCCTGTGGAAGGACAGATATAGATAATAGGGATGTGGAAGGATTCAGAATCAGATTGAACGCAAAGTCATCCTGTGAAATATGCCAGTCAGAAGATAACAACCAAAAAATATTGAAGTTGCTGGAAACACTACAGGCAAAATTTTAAAAAGCAGAAGACAAAAACACTAAAAATTATTATTGGCAAATCAGGTAGAAAAGAAATACTGAAATTGGCTAAGATCATGTACTTGAAACATGTGTTTGAAACTTCATCTTGGGTTATGCATCCTAAAAGGGTTCTGGGCTTGCCCCTCTTCTGTTCTCTAACAAATTAGCATCAATATATCCAAGTAGCCAAACAAACAAAATAAAACTCCCTATCGGCAACCAGACTGATTCCCACCCCAGCCCCAGCTTCTGTCCCAAAGTTGGTCTGAATATCTGTCTGGTTCAGCAGAAGTATACAAATCAAATGTTATAAATTTCAACCAAACATTAATTCACAATTCTTCTCAATCTTTAGCAAGTTCTTGGACTTGAATTCAATTTTGATTTGCAGTACACCATTAATATCAATTAATTATTCATGGGCACAGTAAGACATTGAAATTGGACAGAAGTGGGTGCTGCAAATGCTGGAGTCAAGGTCAGAGTGATGCTGGAAAAGCACAGCAGGTCAGGCAGCATCTGAGAAGCAGGAAAATCAACGTTTCAGACAAAAGCCCTTCAACTCTCTGAAACAAAAACACATTTTCACTAAAATTATAGGTCAGTATAAAAATACAGTGAATGATTGATGGTCACCTCACATTTAATTGCAAATATTTATTCGCAATTCTTCTCAATCTTTAGCAAGTTCTTGGACTTGAATTCAATTTTGATTTGTTTTGTTCAGCACTTAACTGGTTCCTGCACTGTACTTGCAGTACACCATTAATATCAATTAATTATTCATAACTCCTGTTCCTTTGCAACAATAAAGACTAATTACACAAACTTTACGGATTTACTTCACATTTTGAGATCTGCCATTCTCAGTTTGTCTTTCTTTTCAAACACCTTTCATAATTTGATGACATTGTGACAGGATAGCATTTTCTTCCTCTGCTTCGTCCAAGCAGCAGAAAGTCAAAGGTTGGCATATTTCAAATGAAACTGTTTTATTAAGAGAACTCCTCATGTCTACACCAAACATTCAACATTCTCGATCTGTGACCAGTGCTATATATCTATAAAAAGACAGATAACTGTTTTGTCCATGCACTACATGATGCTGACCTAAGCTCACTGATCGATGCTTCAGTGGAGCAATTTTCTTTGCTTCAATGCTGCCTCAATGGTGCTAAACAAAGTGATAGTCCACTTATTAAGACTTGGTTTTCAAACTCAACAGATAATTGAGATTTGGTCCCATCTGCTTCACAAGAATTGAGATTAGTACTCAATTAGGCCTGAAGGCACAATGATTTCTACTGACAGACCCTGTGGAGTATTTTAATAAGTGCCCGATTCTCATCAGTGGTTCAGTAATGATACAAATAAATGGATACAAATCATGTGCATTGTTAACTGGCATCACTTCACTTCGAATGTACTTTTTGTCATTTTCATAATATTTTGTTTTAAATCTAACATTTAAATTCACTGTAAAAATGCAAACCAAGTTAAATCAAAGGTATTTTCCAACATTCAAAAAGAGATATGAGAATGGATTCTGGTCAAATAAAGTTGGTTTCATTGCAGCATAAAGTGCATTGTCCTGGCTTCAAATTCCACTTCTATTTTCTGATGTTTCACATGATTTTTATTGAATGTATTTATATGAAAATTTCTAATTATTCAAATGGCATGACATAAAAAATATATCACTAAAATATGAAACAAAATAAGTTAGATTTTATGGACTATCAGCAGGATAATCTAAAATTTTGTTCAATGTAGCCATGAGGGGCTTGGTGATATAGTAGTAATATAATTGGACTAGTAATTTACAGGATCACAGTGGGTTGAGAGCACAGAAGGAAGGCCTTCAGCCCATTCTCCACACCCTGGCTATCCAATGAGTGTCACTCCCCTGCCCTTTCCTGAAACCCTCCTGTTTAAATGGTCATTCAATGCTCTCTTGAATGCCACAATTGACTCTACATCCACCATACTCCCAGGTAGCACATTCCAGACCCGAACCACGCATTGAGTACAAAGTTTTTCACATTTTTATTTTAAAAAGGTGTTTTTTTTTTCTTTTGAATACTACAGCAAATACAAAACCAAACAATTCAAACTAATATTTAAAAAAACTGCTAATTACAGAAATAAATATAAACTAATAGCTAAGCTAAAAAAGAAAAGTCTTAACAATAATAATAATCATAATAACCATAACACAGCTCAGCAAAACAAAGCAATAGTCTTCGATCATCAAGCGCATAAATTTATTTATTCATACATTTGTAGTTACTACCCTTTGGATACCAGATTCATTACGTAGAATTGCCATGGCTAAATAAAGGCTCTTATTAGTATGGCAGACAAATCTGTACGCAGGTAGTCCAAGAAGGGCCACCACATCTTATAGATATTCTCAGTTTTATAGTGCACCATACTCGGAAGAAAGTCCAAGGGGATATGCTCCATGACTAGATTATGCCAGTCCGCCAGCCCCGGGGGATTTTCCGACACCCACCCTAATAGAATGTTCTTTCTGGCACAAGAAGTGAGGTTACCGAAAAGTCTTTTTTTGTGTGTAACTAATGAAAGTGAATTAATAAAGCCAAGAGGGAGAGATACCAGGTCCATCTCTACCTCCTTCCCCAAGGCCTTCTCAATTTTGCCTACCACAATGCTCCGGTATGCCCACAGTCCGTAGCAGGACCAAAGACAATGATTAAGCGTGCCCACACTCACTTTACATTTAGGACCCATTGAAGATGCTCCCGCTTTAAGTTTAGTGAGGTGGTCTGGGGCCAGATAAACCCCGTGGAGAATCTTCAATTGCAAGGTATGAGTCCTGTTGCAAATCGAGATCCTTCTTGCATTTTCCCATATTTCAGAAGAAATCTCATCGTCCAACACCCTTTCCCAAAACTTACAGAGCCACTTGGTCTTATCTGAGGGACCCTCTCCCAACAGATGATAAGCATTGTTAACAGATAATGTATCCACTGTACTCAACACCCTCTTCTCCATGTCGGACCTATAAGGATCAGTGAGAAGTATGGTCTCATTTTGTATGAAGTTTCTAATTTGAAAGAAAGGAAAGATGTCCCAACTGGGCAATTCATATTTCTGAGCCAACTGGTCAAAAGGCATCAATATGTCCCCTTCAAATAAATCACCCAGGCAAGACACACCCCTAGCTGCCCATAGTTTAAACCCAGAGTCTATCATCCCTGGCTGAAAGCCTACATACCAACTATAGGCGTCAAAAATGATGTTTTGGCAATTTTGCCCTCATCCTGATGTATTTCCCTCCATGCCTTGACAATACTAATGACTATTGTACTCTGGCAATATCCCTTAACTGTCTAAGAACAGCAGGCTATTAAGGGAACATCTTGCCTGAGATGCTTCAATGTCCAACCAAAGTGAGTGAGAGTCCCCTAGGCCCAATCATTCACGTAAGATAGCAACGAGCTTAACTGATAGTTTTTGATATCTGGGAGGCCCACTCCTCCCAGTCTGTAAGGGAACTGCAATTTAGTCAATTTAATTAGGGACCGCTTACGATACGAGATAAAAGAACTAAACCAGTCACTCAGTCTTCTGAATATCTGCTTATTAAAAAGCAGAGGAAGCATTCACAGAGGGTACAACAGGCGGGGCAGAATGTTCATTTTAATGAGGTCTATTCGACCTAACCAAGAGATCAGAAACAGCCCCCTTCTACGAAGGTCCTGCTACATTCTGGTGAATAACTGGGCAAAATTGTCTTTAAATAGCCAAACAAAAATGGGAGTAATAAATATACCGAAGTAGAGAAAGCCCTTATGCAACCATATAAAAGGGAACCGAGATCCATCCTCAGGATCAGGCACTTTTTGGAGACCACCTATGGGCATGGCCTCTGACATCGCAAAATTGATCTTATCACCCGAGTAGCCACCAAATGGATTGATGTATTGTATCAAGTGTGGCATTGAGACTTTTGGGTTTGATAAGAAGACAAGAACATCACCCGCATACAGTGCAATCTTATATGACTTCGTCCCCATCCTGGAGAGGTTATATTGGGATCCCTGCGTATTGCCTCCACTAGCAGTTCAATCACTAATGTGAAAAGCAGTGGTAATAAGAGACAGCCATGTCAACTGCCCCAAGAAATATTAAAATTGCTTGATCATACACCATTGGTGAGGACCATGGCAAGAGGATCACTATATAAAACCTCCACCCACTTGATGAAGGTCTCTCCCAGGCCAAACCGCTTCAAAGTATGAAAACGATATGGCCACTCGACCCTGTCAAATGCCTTTTCCGCATCTAAGGAGGTGACCAATCCCTGTACCGATCGCTGTTGATATACTTGGATCATGTTAAATAATCTCCTGACATTATCCATCGATCTGCAACTTTTTATGAACCCTGTCTGGTCCTCTTTATTGATGGAGTTCAGTACAGTTTCTGGCCTTAATTCCAGAATCTTGGATAGGATTTTGAAGTCGACATTCAGGAGTGAAATGGGTCTATAGGAAGCACAGTCCTCCAGGGCTTTCCGTTTCTTAAGAATGAGAGAGATGTTCACCTATCTTAGAAATGATGGGAGGAGACTACAACTTTGTGAGTTGTTAAACATAGTAAGCATCGGGCCTGACAATATACTAATAAATTCCTTATAGGATTCACTGGGGAGCCAATCAGGACATGGCACCATTCCATTCTAGAGCTGCCTCACAGCCTCCTGCACCTTTTGCTCTGACAATGGGGCATTGAGGAGAGACTCTTTTTCAGGGGTCACTCCCAGAAGGACCAAGTTCTTAAAAAAAACACTCCATCCTAACCCGCCCACTCTCACAGCTTTCAGATTGGTATAACTCAGAATAAAAATTCCGGAATGCTGCATTAATCCTTTTTGAATCGTAGGTCAAATTTCCAAAGTCCTCTCTGATCGAGGTAATGGCCTGGGGGGCACTCTTTCTCTTAGCAAGATATGCTGATACTTGCCCGGCTTATCCTCATGCTTAAACAGCCTTTGACTTGCAAATGTAAGCTCCCTCTTGGCTGTCCGTGTGAGCATGGAGTTCAGTGTAGACCAAATCACTGTGATCCTTTGCAGTTTAACCAGCGAGGGTGTGTCAAGATATGCCTTTTCAGCTACTTTCATGTGTGTCTCGAACAAGCTTTGCTGCTCACCCGTCCATTGCTTCTTATTTGCTGAATAGAAAATAACCAAACCCCTAGCATAGGCTTTAGCTGTTTCCCAAAGAATGGATGGGTTACTGGCTGAGACTGAATTAATATCTAAAAAAGCCCTGAACTGAGTAGAAAAGAATTCAATAAACCTGCAATCCTTGAGGATGAATGAGGCTAGTTGCCAGTGCCTCAAGCTTACCACCATATCCTTACTCTTAACCATTAAATGTGATCGAAAATAGTGATATTGCCAATTGTACATAACACCACCGAGCTCAGATGTGCTGCGGAGGTCAGAAAAAGATCAATCCTGGTATGGCATTTATGTGGAATCAAAATGAATGTGAAGTCTCTGCCAGTAGGGTGAACGTGCCTCCAAACATCTACCAATCCTAATTCATCACACAAATCCCTTAATCGTTTTGATCACAAAGAAGATATCGGTGGACCTTTGGACAATCTGTCTACCGTAGGCTCTATGGGACAATTGAAATCCCCTCCTATGATGATATGTTGAGATGCAAGATTAACCAGTCTAGAAGGTGAGTCTATCAAGAATTTAAAGGGGGTGGGCTGGGAGACAATGAACATTTAAGATCCCATGTTCTTCCCCATGTATCAAAGTTTTAAGGATTACAAATCTCCAGTGTACGTCTTTAATGCACTTGAATAACTTAAATGGGAGATTCTTTCTAATTAAAATGCCCACCCCTCTACTCGTCGTATTGAAAAATGAAAAATAAACCCAGTCATACTCATTCTCTTGCAGCTTCAAATGCTCTGCATCATCCAAGTGTGTTTCTTGTAATAAGGTAACATCCACCCTTTCCCTTTTAAGGCTGAAAAGTACCTTCTTCCTCTTGACAGGTCAATGACTCCCCTTAATATTCCAGGTGCACCACTTAAACACATCCTTAGTCTTAACCTTCCACAGCACCATCGAGACTCCAGAGAGGAAGAACCCGAACTACAGATCACTGAGCTTTAATGCAAAAGATTCCACCAAACCCAAAAACTACACAGACAAAAATAACTACAGCCAACAAATCAGCAAAACTTACAAAAGCTAGGAACAGCAAAAATGGAAAAACAAAAAATCACCAAAGGCACTGATTGGAGGAATTTACCCCCTAAAGGGTGGACCTATACATCCTACAACCCTCCTAATCATCCCAACCGCCCTCTCAACCCCTCCCAGCTAGGGTCACACCAAATACACTGACCACCCGTGAGAGAAAAAACAAACACCCAAAAGCAAGATTAGCACCATAAACAAGTGAACTAAGAATAAATAGTCATCCATCCTTAACATAATTTAGAGATTAAAGATAAATACTCTATCCATCCTGGACATATTTCACGCAACTTATTACCAGAAAGGAGACTCCACTAAGTCCGTTTTAAAGAAGAGCAAACCCAGACAGCTCTGTACTCTATGCCTATTCTGCCATTCAAAATAAGTCAACATGTCCACAAAGTTCTTCATTTTCTCTGGCGAGTCAAACAAATGTATGGATCTATTATGATTGATCCAAAGCACCGCTGATATCTTAAAGAATACTGGATACCCAGCTCTCTCAATCTCCTCTTAACGCCTTCGTAGGACTTCCTTTTCTGGACCACTGCAGCCGGGAAGTCCTGAAAAAAAAATGACCTTGGAGCTGCCACAAACCAATGACCTCAAATTCCTCCCCTCCTCCCCCACCCCCCCACCCCGGGTTCTCGAGGTTTCCATGACCCTTTGCTTGTCTTTATAATGATGAAACCTCACCAGGACAGAGACTGGGTGCTGATGGGCACCTGGCTTTTGTGCCGCAATCCGGTGAGCTCTTTCAATTGTTATCCTTCTCTTTTCAACCTCCAAACCAAGGAACTTCAGAAACCACTTCTTTAAGAACTCCACCGGCCACTCACCTTCCATCCCCTTCAGTATGCCAACAATGCACAGGTTCTTTCTTCTGTCCCAGTTTTCAAAATTGTCTACTAGATTCAACGGAACTTGGACCTGTGTTTCTAGAGCTTCATTCTGGCTCTTGGAAGAGTCGGTCTCTGCCTGTACGCTTGCAGCCCGGTGCTCAAGCTCATCGGTCATTTTCCCAGGTCTTGCAGCATAGCAGATACAGGAGCCAGCTTCTCCTCAACCTTTTCCTGGATTTGCATCCCCAGGATTTCACAAGGTTTGGCCAGCTCCCCACCCAGGGTCTGGTGAGTAAGCAAGCCCACTACTTCAGTAGACTGGGCTGTGGCTCTGGCCCTGGGCGAGCTTTCTCCTTCCTTCGGCATTTTCCAGCTGCAAGGACAAAAGTCAGTAGATTTCTTCAGGTTTCTAGCTCCTGTACTGTGTTTTTACTCACAGTAAAGTGTTTGGGATGGGTTCTGGCTCTGTCAGGTCGGTGTTGCCACAGAGCCCAGCAAATGTGATTCTAACAGGATCCCCGTTTCTCATCTTTGAATCCATCCTTGTAAATCTTGTTACATTCTCTCCAGTGCACTTACATCCATCATATAATGTGGCACTCACAACTGTGCATAATGAGATCTGTTCTTGGTTATAAATGGACATTTAAAAAAAAAAGCGGACAGCACGGTGGCACAGTGGTTAGCACTGCTGCCTCACAGTGCTTGAGACCCGGGTTCAATTCTCGCCTCAGGCGACTGACTGTGTGGAGTTTGCACGTTCTCCCCGTGTCTGTCTGGGTTTCCTCCGGGTGCTTGGTTTCCTCCCACAGTCCAAAGATGTGCAGGTCAGGTGAATTGGCCATGCTAAATTGCCCATAGTGTTAGGTAAGGAGTAAATGTAGGGGTATGGGTGGGTTGTGCTTTGGCGGGTCGGTGTGGACTTGTTGGGCCGAAGGGCCTGTTTCCACACTGTAATGTAGTGTAATCTAATCTAACAAGTGTCTTATTCAACATTACCTCCTTATTCTTGTACTCCATCTTTCTATTTATAAACTTAATCTTTCCAACTATCCTGTTCTAATCACTGATCTGTGTAACATATGCACTCATGTCCCTCTGCTCCTCCAGCATCTTGAGAATTGTATCAAACTGCATCATCTCATACTTCTCTGTGTTAAATTTCTAGCGAGTTCTAGGTTTGTTTGTCCTACCATTCTTGTTTGAGGGAATATATTGTGTCTATACCTGAACCAACTCTTCTTTGAAGATAGGTCATTGCTAAGTTATTTTTTTTTCACCTAACCTCTCATTCTCGTCCCTCCAGCTTAGTTCTGTGGAAATCTGCAAATTGTCTTTATATCCTCCAAATTGCCGCCATCCTGATTCGTGTGATATAATGATCATGAGATTCTTAATGCTCCTCACAAACACTTAGTCATGGAGTCATTGAGATATACTAAACAGAAACAGACCCTTTGTTGCAACTTGGCCATGTCGACCAGATATCCAAAATAAACCTAGTCCTATTTGCAAGCGTTTAGCCCATATCATTCTAACCACTACCTATTCATACACCCATCCAGATACCTTTTAAATATAGTAATTGTACAAGCCTCCACCACTTCCTCTGCCAGCTCATTCCATACACATACTACCCTCTGTGTGAAAGAGTCGCCTCTTTCGTCCCTTTTAAACCTTTCTCCTCTCACCTTAAACCTATGCCCTCTCAAGTTGGACTCCCCCACTCTGGGGAAAAGACCTTGTCAGTTTACACTATCCATGCTCCTATGATTTTGTAAACCTCCATAACGTCACCCCTCAGCCTCCAACACTTCAAGGAAAATAGTCTCAGTCTATTCAACCTCTCCCTATAGCTTAAACACTCCAACTCTAACAACATGTTTGTAAGTCTTTTCTGAACCTTTTCAAATTTCACAACATCCTTCGCTTAGCAGGGAGACCAGAATTGCATGCAGTTTTCCAGTAGCTGTTTCATCAATGTCCTGTACAGTCGTAACATGACCTCCCAGCTCCTATGCTCAATGCACTGACCAGATACCTTAAATTAATTTAGTCCTATTTGCTAATATTTGATCTATATCTCTCCAAACCTTTCCTATTCATATACCCATCCAGATGCCTTTTAAATGTTGAACTGTACCAGCCTCCAGCACTTCCTCTGACATCTCATTCCATATATGCACCAAGGTCTGCATGAAAAGGTTGCCCCTTAGATCCCTTTTAAATCTTTCCCTTCTTACCTTAAACCTATGCTGTGTACATAGAATATAGAACATAGAACAGTACAGCACAGTCCAGACCCTTCGGCCCCCAGTGTTGTGCTGAGCATTTATCTTAATCTAAGATCAACATAGTTTTGGACACTATGTCTGCCTTATCCATGCCCTCCATGATTATATAAATCTCTATAAAGTCACCCCTCAACCCCCAATGCTCCAGGGAAAATAGGCCTGACCTATCCGGCCTCGCCCTATAACTCAAACACTCCTATCCTGGCAACATCCTTGTAAATCTTTTCTGAACCCTTTCAAATTTCACAATATCTTTCCTATAGCAGGGAGACCAAAATTGCGTGCAGTATTTCTGAAGTGAGCAAACCAATGTCCTATAAAACCTCCCAAACCACTGTTTATTTATTTTTGGATCTTTTGGAGAGACCAACAAGTGACAGCTCATTATTTTTCTATAAAATTATATGCGTAGAAAATAATTTTTTGAACATTGCCAAAGAAAATTTTTTTTTAATCATGGAGGTGAATGTCTTTTAAAAAGAGTTGTGTTTAAGGAACTTTTGGAGATGCCCACACATGTATGGCTCTGGAGTGAGTTTACTTTCAAATCAGAAGATTGAAAGCTGTCTGCTGGACTACTTGAGCAGGAGTCGTTCTTTAATTTGTTTTTTCAGCTAAGTGGTTGATTTTATTTAATATTTATATGCTTGATTTTAAAAATTTTCTTTTTGCATTCTCAATATTAATACTTTGGGTAAAGGAAGGTATCTTATTTTATATATAAGGTGTTGTTGTAAACTTTTTTTTAAAAACTTAATTCCAATGAGAGCATACAAGAGACACAGATTTAGATGATTAGTAAATTCAGAAGTTTGCTGTGGCTATTCCTCTCTCAAACAGATACTCAGTTTGGGTAATGTTGAAAAGAATAGTCTCTCAGAGGAAAATAGAAGAGGCAGTCAGATCGTGGATACAGAGAATGAATCTTAGGTTAGGCAGGGTTTGACAAAATTTATAAGAATAATTGTTCTCGGGGACTCTCTTGTCAAAGGCACAGATAGGAGATTCTGCAGCAGTGAACGTGAATCTAGGACAGTGAGCTGCTTTCCATGTTTCAAAACATTTAAAACATATTGTTAAAGAGGAGAGTGTGAAATCAGAATTTAATGTACACTTTGTTAGGAATGACATTAGTTAGAGAAAAGATTAAAGCTTTACAGAGCAAATATAAAAGGTTAGGTAGAAAGCTTCTCAAAAAAAAGAACCTCAGAAATAGTAATCTCTGGTTGTTTCCTGGTGCAAGCTCAAATGAAGGAATGAATAAAAGGATACAGGAGATAAATCAATGGCTGGACAAGTGGTGTAACGTTCAGGGAATCAGGTTCCCGGATCTTTGGGATCTCTTCTGGGACAGAAAAGAGCTCTTCAAAAACTAAATGCTCTACCTTTATTGGAAAGGGACCAATGTCCTCATGGGAAGATTTGCTAATTCTATTAAGGGAGACTCTAAACCATGATAGAGAAGGAATGGAAGGATCTTAAGTGGCACAAGTTAATTAGAAAAGGCAGACAAGAGCAAGTCAGAGAACACAGTAATTCTGAAGAATTATACTGCATTTATTTCAATGCAAGGGGTCTTACAGATAAGGCTCATGAACTCAGGGCATGTTTGGAACCAGGGATTGGAATGTCATAAGTACAGTATTACAGAAACTTGGCCGAGGGATGGTCAGTACCAGGTTTCAGATACTATAGAAGGATAGAAAAAGGGGCAAAAGGGAAGGAGGAGTGGCGTTTTTGATGAAGAAAAATATTACTGCTGTAACTAGAGAAGGTAGTTCTGAAAAATCGTTGAGTGAAAATATATGGGTTGAAATTAGAAACAAAAAAGCAAATGATCACCTTGGTAGGATTGTACTACAGACTTCCTTAAAGTCTATGAGGGAAATTAAAGAACAAATATGTAGAGAGATTTCAGATATATCTAAGATTAATAAGGTTTAAATTGGTGATTTAAATTTTCCGAACATTGACGGGGACTACCAGAATGTTAAAGGTTTGGATGGTGAAGAATTTGTGAAATGTGTTCAAGAAAATTTTCTTTAACAACATTCAAATCTTCTTATTGAAGAAGGAGCAAAACTTGATCTTCTCCTGGGCAAGTGACTGAAGTGATGATTGGGGAACACTTTGAATATACTGAGCATATTTCTATTTATTTTAAAATAGTTATGGAAAGAATAAGCCCTCCATAAAAAAATGAGGTTTCCATTTGCAGAAAGGCAAATTTTAATGTTATGAGACAAGAACTTTCAAAAAATTGGAGTAGCCTGTTCACAAATAAAAGGATAGCTGATAAGTGAGAGGCTTTCAAAAGTGCAATAACGAAGAGCTCAGAGGCATTAAGTTCCTGTTAGAATAAAAGGCAAGGCTGATAGTATTAGAGAACAAAGGATGAATAAAGATATTGAGGTTCTCGTCAAAAGTTTAAAAAAAATAATCATCTATTGGATATAAACAACTGATTTCAAATGAATCTCTTGAACAGTACAATTGTGTAGGCGCATTCCTAAGAGGGAGATCAGGAAGGCAAAGATAGGCTATGAGATAACGTTTGCAAGTAAGATGAAGGATAATCCAAAGAGTCTTCACAAGTACATTTAGAGCAAAATAACAATTAGAGAGAGAGGAGGGCCCTTTAAAGATCAAAGGAACTGTCTTTGTGTTGAACATAAGGATATGGGAGAGGTATTAAATGAATATTTTGCATCAGGGTTTATAGTGGAGAAAGAAATAGAGGCTAGGAAAACTCAGGCAAATAAATATTGATCTTTTGAAAACAGTTCACATTACAGAATGTGTGCTAGAGATCTGAGAAAATATTAAGGTGATACATTTCCAGGACCTGATCTACAATATCCCACGACTTTGTGGGAGGTTGGGGAGACAGATGTGGGGCCTCTTGCAGAAATATTTGGATCATCTATAATATGGGCGAGGTACTGGATGATTGGAGAGTGGCTAACATTGTGCCTTTGTTTAACAAACTTGACTGGGTTTTTGGGGAGGTAACCAAGATTGTTGAGGGCAGAGCAATAGACATTGTCTACTTGTGGACTTTAGTGAAGCTTTTGATAAAGTTCCACAAGGTAGACTAGTTAGTAAAGTTACATTACATGGGATTCAGGGTGAGCATGCCAGTTGGATACAAAATTCACTTAATGACAGGAGACAGAGAATGATGGTGGAGAGGTGTATTTTGGACTGAAGACTTGTGACAAGTGGTGTTCCACAGGGATTAGTGCCACAATCACTTTTGTTTGTTATTTGTATAAATGACTTAGAGAGAGACTTCTATAGAGACTATAGAAAGTATGGTGAGTAAATAGGTGGATGATTGATGGTATAGTGGACAGTGAAGAAAGTTATCTAAGATTACAAAGAGCTTGTGATCAATTGGGTCAATGGAGCTGGAGTGGCAAAAGGAGGTTAATTTTGATAAATATGAGGTATTATGTTTTGGTAAAACATAGATAAAACTAATACAGTTATAAGTAGGACCTTGGGCAATGTTGTAGAACAGAGAGACATAGTAGGTCTGGTATATAATTCTTTGAAGTTTGCAACACATAAGGTGGTCAAGAAGGCATTTAGCATGCTTGTCTTCATTGCTCAGATCTTTGAATATAGGAGTTGATATGTTATGTTGAAGTTGTACAGGAGATCAGTGAGGTATCTTCTAGAGTAGTCGGGCCAGTTCTGGTTGCCTTGTTATAGGAAGGGTGTTAATGAACTACAGAGAGTTCAGAAGAGTTTTACCGGACGTTGCTGGGAATTGAAGGTTTGAGTCATAAGAAGAGGCTGAATATGCTGGGATATTTTTCACTGGAGAACAGGAGATTAAAAGATTACCTTATAAAATAATGAGGGGTATAGATAAGATGAATGGTAGGTGTCTTTTCTCTAGGATGGGGGATTTTAAGACTAAATGGCATATTTTTAAAAAGAGAGGACAAAGATTTTAAAAAAATGTAAGGAGCACAAAGAGTCGTTCATGTGCGGAATGGAATTCCAGAGGAAGTAGTGGATGCGACTGTAGTTACAATGTTTAATGATTGATGGTATAGTGGACTATACAAAGATTACAAAGAGCTGTTGATCAATTGGGTCAATGGAGCTGAAGAGTGGCAAAAGGAGTTTAATTTTAATAAATATGAGGTATTATATTTTGGTAAAACATAGACAAAACTTATACAATTATAAGTAGGGCCTTCGCAGTGTTGTAGAACAGAGAGACATAGTAGTTCTGGCATATAATTCTTTGAAGTCTGCAACACATATTGATAAGGTGGTCAAGAAGGCAGTTAGCATGCTTGTCTTCATTGCTCAGATCTTTGAATATAGGAGTTGGTATGTTATGTTGAGATACGTACACAAATATGAAATTTTTGGCGGGACATGGGCCAAGCACAGGCAGGTGGGACCAGTTTAGTTTGGGATTATGGTCAGTATGGACTGATTGGACTGAAGGGTCTGTTTTTATGTTGTATGACATCATGACTCCATCATTCTTGGACCCCATCATTCCCAAAGGCCTTGGCGATTGTTCTGGGAACATGCATTCAAATTCCATCATTGTATTTTCTGAAATTTAAATTCATTTATGATCTTGGGATATAAAGCTTCTCTCATTAATGTTGGCCTTGACAACTATAATCACAGTCCTTTACACCTTTTAGAGAAGGAAATATACCAATTTTGACCAAGTCTGACCTTCATGTGACTCCAGGTTCATAGCAATGTGGTTGACTCATATAGACCTGTAAAAGGCCCAGCAAACCTAAGGAAATTGGAGATGGGCATCAAATGCTGGCCTTGCCTGTTATACAGATTCCTGATGAAGGGCTTTTGCCCGAAACGTCAATTTTACTGCTCCTCGGATGCTGCCTGAATTGCTGTGCTTTTCCAGCACCACTCTAATCCAGAATCTGGTTTCCAGCATCTGCAGTCATTGCTTTTACTTTGCCTGTTATACACACATTCCATTGTAAAACTAAAAATTAATCTAATTAATGTGCAGATACCATACTTATATACAGTCAGCTTTGGTCAAATCATTCCCCACTGAATGCAATAGTAGCAAAAATCAGAATACCTTTGAGGCGAGTATTGACACAAGTGCAGAATATTTAGTAGAAAAGTGCCAGGAAGGAAGGACTTAAGTGAGGTGAGAGAATAGAGCAGCAAGGAATGTACTCTTTATGTGGAGAGGATTAAAGGAATATTTAATCACGGTGTTCAAAATCATGAAGGATATTACTAAACAATATTGAAAATTACTTTGATAAAAAAAGGAACCATTTACACCACATTTAGTGTGATCCAAGCTGTAAGGTTTGAAAGAGTGGTGCAATTGCTTTTAAGCGAACTTTGAAAATGAAACCAGATAAATATTTAAAATGAAAGGATTTGCCGTAATGTGAGGAAAGAGCAAGGGAGTCAAAATAATTGGATAGCAGGTTTCAAAGAGTTGGTAAAAACATGGAATACACTCCCATATGTATTATTGCATTCAGTAACTGCATGACAAACACACAAAAACATAATACAAAAACAAAAAAAAGCAATACAAAATATATTTTGAAATTATGAAACAATAATGGATGTATTTCAAACATTATTTTTCTTGGCACATAACTCAATCATCACTTTTCTTAACTCTAGACGTGGTTCTCCTCATCATTTATGTTTCAAGACTGAATTTTATATGACCTCTCAAGCACCACCTTGGATTTCCCTGACATATACTCACTGTTTCTCATTCTCAACTCCTGCTCCAAGACTCATTATCTGTAAATGTAAGTAGAGCTTAACTTGTTCTGTGCTTTGAATTCATAGCCTTCTGACTTTCACCTCTTATCTATATTCTATCTACGTTCTGAGCAAGCCCCTTAGCTTTTATCAGCTCACAGAGCTTTTCTGTTTGCTTTTCTATCTAAGTCAAAGGTAACTGATTGGTCATGATATTATTCACAACTCACAACAACTTCTTTTCAACTCCTGCAGTCCACCTCCAAGTATCTTGCTCTGAGCTGAGAGATTTCCAAAAATTCACCACCCTCTGAGTGAAGACATGCTTCATTATCAGAGGCTTAACTGAATCACTGCTTATCCTGAGATTATGATCCTTAGTTTTAACTCAACAGGCAGTGGAAACATCTTATCTACACTATCCTATCATACATGAGAAGAATTCTTTAAGTTAGATTATTGTTAATGCCTTCAAACTCTGGGAAATAAGACTCGGTCTCCTTGTAAAACAATTCAGCTATTCTGGAGTTTAATCTGGTAAACATTCATTGCACACTTTCTTTCATCTCTGTCCAACAGGCATAGACTTGAATACATAGGATCCACCATTGGCTGAACTATTCATCACCAAATCAATGTGGACCACATTCAGCACCATCAGGAACCGTTCTCTAATATTTCTCCTTGTTCAATATTCATCCAGCAATCCAAGCTTCCTTTGTCCACCCCAATAATACCTTTCAACCTTTCTCCCTGCCTTCACAGCCGGACCAATTAACAAGAGCAACTTGACTGAGATTTGAAGATGTATTTTTACTTTAAGCTTTCCCCTTTGTACATGGGGGGGTTACATATTGCATTTGTAAAAATACAAAATACCTTCTTTCAGGATTTCCAAATCAATATTATCTTTTATATGGGCACATATTCCATCAATGATAGGGAGCCACAGGTAACCAGAGAAGACAGGTGAACTATTTGTCAGGGAGATTCATTCTTCTAAGAAAAGAGACATAATGCTGATACTGGAAATCTGAAAAACATATAGAAAATGATGGAGACAGCTATGCAGAAAAACAGAGTTAATGTTTCGAATGTGGTATGACTCTTCTTTGTCTCCCTTTTAGACTTAAACTAATATCCTTTACCAAGTAATGAACTTTTTTCTCTGAAACTACTCATTACAAGCCACATATTATTTGTTGCATACACGTTCACATGAAGAGTGTAACAAGTATAATTTTCGTGTGACAGAAAAATCATATTGGAGCAAAAAAACTTATTATTTCAAAATATTTTACTCCATAGCAGTATTGTTAACTGTCCATACATTAATTATTGCAAAAGATAGCAACATTTTAATCTTCTTACATTTGTCTTGCAGCATAAAGCATTCCTTATTAAAAGAATCAGCTGAAGATTAATCACTAAGGTTTTCATAGGAAAATCAATACATTCTGGAAGTGTCATCCTACAAGTTTACAGTTTATCTCTTAATTTTCTAGTTTAAATGAAGAGATCCAAAGCATCAATAAATTATCAATGAGATTCATGACTAGAACCTAATTGAGTTTTCAGTAATCAAAAGAAAGGCAGATTTGCTACTGACTTATTTTGTTTATATTGACCCACGGTCAACTGCACAACTCTTTTTGTGCTTTCTGACTGATATCATTGGAAGTCTGATTCAGCCAAGGTAACAGCAGCTAAGATATTCATAAGTTTGCATCTTTTACAAAGACAAGTTTATTCATTTATCCTTTGGCAAAACAAAATTGATCAGAACAGTTAATTAGATCTATGTTAACCATCCATGAAACTGAACAAACAACTGTTAAAATTGCTCAGATGAATATTTTTAATGTCACTAACAGCACATGACAAATTTTTATGCATCTACTTAATGTTGGTTAACTACACACATTATTATTCATAAACATAAATTTTATGTTGAGTTGGAGAACTAAAATATTCTGACTCATTGAACATTTTAGGTGATGTGGCATGCTAAAATCAAATGCATGGATTATCAGATGTATTCATTGCTTGCACTCTTAGCACTTGAGAAAAATGAAATTTGTCAAGCAGAGGTTTTTCTTTTAGTATGTGTTTAGTGAGGAAAAAATTATATTTTCTACCTCTTTACATTTATCTCTACTCAGCCTTTGTGTGCGTGTTATTTTTCTTCCAGTGAAAATATAAAACTGTGAAATACCAGACAAATTGTTCTCTTCACACTTTTTTGTATTGATTAAAACAATTGTATACAGCAAGTGACACCAAAATGGATGAATTAAACAATAAAGGTCATAAAGCCATACAAGATATAATCAAAGACCATGTTCTTCTCTTGACCAAAGGTTTTTGAACCCTCTGACTTGTAGACATAACTAAATAACAGTTTTTTGTTTTCACAATTTTTATTCTCAAAACTCATAATTTAGTGGCATCTGTAATAAATGCAATGCTCTTCTATTCTGGCACATTCAATGTTTTTGCTCTTTCTAAATATAAATATACACATTTCTTCTGCAACAATAACACTGATCAGGTTGGTCAGCCTAATGAAGTAGAGAGTCATATTTAGTAGTTTTTCAGGATCCTTAAGGAGATCACATTCATTACAAGTCATGGTAAACTCATCTTGAGGTGATTTTCTTATCAATGGCTACACACACCACTTACTGGTCATATATCCTGGTGCCTTGAGTTTCTTAAAACAGTTAAGGTTCTACTGTGTGTTCTAGGTACTCAGGAATATTGATAATGAAACCTGGTCACCTGGCTTTAATTTTCATGTGACAAGAGTTTTACTTCCTTTGCTTTCCCCTTGATTGATACCTGGAATAGTAGAATGAAGCCTAGTGGTGATCTTTTTCGGCTTCTGTGGAGGCAGGCAAATTTGGGATGTGGCATGACTGGCAGATAGACTCATTCCCTGAACCAACTATGGGATATTTGATTGGAGGTGGAATTGGAGTGGGGATTGGGAAAGAGTGGTGTGCGTGGAAGAACTGTGTATGTACGTGTGCATGAGGATGGTATGGGTAGCAGTAAATCACCAATATTGCTGAAAGGTCTATTGTCAGATGCAAATTGGAACAACCCAGTTGTTCTGAAGGAATCTATGGGACAGTCCAAACACCAGGAGGCAGTACAGTGATGTACAGGTGGGTCAGACCAATAGGTGGGTTGAGGCTCTCCCACCATGCCTGGTTTCAGCCATAACTCCCCTTCCACAATGGCCAGTCTTGCTCCACAAAGGTAACTTGCCTGATGGTTTTATTTTTTATTGAATGGTTTAAGAGTTTAGTATAACCATCAAGGTGACCTACTGCTTTTCCAGTCCTAGCATCTCTCCCTAGTAAAGCCTTCAAGTAAATATGAGGTCATCCATTTTTGTAGGAATAACAGCAAAATGGATTATTACTTAAATGGTGAAATATTGTAGCATGCTGCTGTGCAGAGGGACCTGAGCGTCCTTGTGCATGAATTACAGAAAGTTTGTTTGCAGTGCAGCAGGTAATTATGAAAGCTGATGAAATATTGTTCTTTATTGCTGGAGGGATGGAGTGTAAAGATAGGGATGTAATGCTGCAGCTGTATAGGGTCTGGTGAGTCCACGCCTGGAGTACTGTGTACAGTTTGGTTTCTTAATTTGAGAAAGGATGTACTGGCATTGGAGGCGGTGCAGAGGAGGTTCACTGGAATTGAGAGGGTTAGCTTATGAGGAAAGATTGAGTAGGCTGGGGCTACTCACTGGTATTTAGAAGAATGAGCAGGGATCTTATAAAAACATATTAAAATAATGAATGGAATAAATAAGATAGCAGCAGTGAGGTTGTTCCCACTGGCGGGCATAGCCTCAAAATAAGGGGGAGCAAATATAGGACTGAGCTGAGGAGAAACGTCTTCACCTAAAGGGTTGTGAATCTGTGTAATTCCTGTCCACTGAAACAGTTGAGGCTACCTTGTTGAATTTATTTTAGGCAAAGCTAGATTTATTTTTGAATTAAGGCTTGATCATCCTGGTTCATTTCTCTTTTTGCTCCCTATCCCCTGGGAACATCAGGCTGGCAGAGATTTTGAATATAATTTTAATAGAGGAATAGCTTCAATTTATGAACAAGTTTATAATAAAGCACATGAGATCAGCAATGCAATGACACAAAAACAAATAAGATCAAAATTGTTCGCATTTTGAAATGCATTCGGAAATGATTAATCTTTAACAAATTATTCACATGGAATGTATTATTACGAATTCTCTGAGCTGCATTGAATAAACCATTAGGATTATACATATGTTGAGGTCCATGTTGAATTTTGTGGTGTATATTTTCCATCATTTTGGCCTTGTAATAATCAGAATGTTTCAAGGATTGCGACTCTACTCATGTGTTGAGAATTTCCTTGGTACTCTATTTTACTTCATCGAAGGACCCACATTGTCAAGGTTTGCTTTCCTTGCTGGGCTTAAAGAAGGTAATGGGAGAAAAATGAATTAAACATTTTTTAGCAAAGATCGAATTTTATGAATTTGGGCCAAAAGAAAGCAGTTGGGACAATTAAAGCTTAGTGAGCCATTTCTGGCGGTTGTATTACTTCATGCTTTGTTAGAAGTTGTTCCTGAGTGATATTCTATGTTATACAGATGAATCTTGATTATCCGAAGGACTGGATGTGGAGTTTTTCACTCGGTTAATCGAATGCCAGGTAAACATTATGTGGCTAACTATATTATCCGGCATCAGGACCTTGCGACCTTGTTTGGATCAACCAAAAATCACTTAATCAAATGGTGGATAATCGAGGTTCCTCTAAATTCTGTGGCTCAATAAGATTGTGCATATTGACTGTGTATATGGTATCAATACGGACACTGTAGCTTGGAGCCAATTTTTATTAAAATCTAGTACTCTGGAATCCCCAAGTTTTCTGAAGTATTTCAGTCAGTCAATTTAAGTTAGATGGTCACCTTTGAAATGTAGGAAAATATAGTTGCAAATATTTGTACAGCATCTCGAAGAATGAGATCAATATGAATGGTTTTGGTGATCCTTAAGGAATGAATGTTGACCAGAACAGAACCACCTTGCATTTCGATGCATCTGATCTTCTATTTCAAATTGAGTAGGCAGAGTTCTAATTTGGCATTTCCTTTCAGAAATGACACTTGAATAATGAAACAATCCTCAGACTGCATTGAGGTGTCTCCTAAAATTATATGCTCAAGTTTTAAAGTAGGACTTGAAAACTTGACTGCCTGACTTGCATGAAAACTTTGTACCAAAGTTGACAACTAATTCTGCTGCACCATTAGTTAGTTATTTTTTGATGTCTATCAACTCTTGGAACCAAGGCCAAAATTTTGAGTTGCAGTTTGAAAGATTAGAATATAAGAATTGAAATTTCATGGAAGATTTATAAGCTCATACTTGTAAAAGTCTATTCCTGCATTATTCTGGTGTTTTAGAAAATCTTTAAGTATCAAGAGATCTAAACTAATCTTTAGGAATGGTGCACTTTTAGTTTTTGGAAGTATCAATTGTACCCAATCTGTGCAATTCTATTGCAATTGTTACATGCGTGTCATGGCACTACATGAGAAGGAGTACGAGAAGTAATTTTCTGTTTTGCTGATGTCTCTATCAGGGAGCAGTATAATATTGATTAGTTTGAGAATTAAATGTGAGGTGAATGTGTAATTAGCTATTTTTAATTTTTGATGAATCGCTGTATAAATTTTCATTTAATGCTTAGTTCTACCCTTTTGAAACAACCAAACTTTCTGATATTAAAACAGATTTTGTGAAGGTTTCACATTTTTGTGCAAATGTTCAGTATGACACATTACATATTATAAATGTAGGCCAAGGTGGGGACTGCAGATGCTGGAGAATGTGGTGCTGGAAAAGCACAGCAGGTCAGGACACGTCTGAGGATCAGGAGAGTCAATGTTTCGGGCAAAAGCCCTTCATCAGCAATAAGGCTGGGAGTCTATGGGATGGAGAGATAAATGGGAGGGGATGGGGCACGGGGGGAAGGTAGCTGAGAGTGTGATTAGGTGGTTGGAGTTGTGGGGTAATGGTGATACGGCAGAAGGGAGAGTGGAGCAGTGAATTCATTCATTTTGCTGTTGGAGTAAGGAGCTTGAGTTGCAGCCACTCACTTCTCATTTTGAACAGGGATCTGATTACCTTTCGAAAGAATTTATGGCTTTACTAACCAGTGGGAGAGGAATTCAGAGCAGCAGAGGTTGGCTTCGTGGATTTTGTTTTCTGTATTTTTCTGTATTTCTGAATTAACAATTGACATTTATTTTCCAGTCGAGGTCTTCACCCAAAGTAACTTGCATTTTTTGCAGTGTTAGTAATGGTTCAAGTTTTACCTTTGTCACTTTATATTAACTATCATAGTTCAGTATTCAAGTGTGTCAGGTGCTGTCCACTCACCTCCAATTTTGGTGTCATCTGCAAACTTACTAAATATACCTTCTACTTTGATATTCAAATCATTTATTTCAAATCAAATCCATGTCGATCCATGTCAATCCATTGCTCTGTCCTCATCAATCCTCTTTGTTACTTTAGATTTAGATTACTTATAGTGTGGAAACAGGCACTTCGGCCCAACAAGTCCACACCGATCCGCTGAAGCATAACCCACTGAGACCCATTCCCCTACATTTACCCCTTCACCTAACACTACAGGCAATTGAACATGGCCAATTCACCTAACCTGCACATTTTTGGATTGTGGGAGGAAGCCCACATAGACACGGGGAGAATGTGCAAACTCCACACAGAGAATCGCCTGAGGCAGGAATTGAACCCGGATCTCTGGCGCTGTGAGGCAGCAGTGCTAACCACTGTGCCACCGTGCCACCCACATGCCACCGTGCTGCCCACAGCTTACTTCTTCATAAAACTCAATCAAGTTCATGAGACATAATTTCCCATGCACAAAGCAATGCTGACTATCCCTAATCAGTCCATGCCAAAGTGGAGAGTGTTACATTGCACTTCTAACTTAGGCCTTTGTCAATAGTCTATATGTTTTGGGAAGTTGAGAGTTGAGTTGGCTAGAATTACCAGCTTCTGACCTGCTCTTGTAGGCACTATGTGTTGCTTCCCAGTTCTGTGCCTTCCTTTCTGGACATTTTTATTTGAATTTGTTCAGTTGAGCTGCTGCTGCTATGGTCTGTCTACAAAGAAAATTTTCATCCCTGCACTTTTCTTATTCGAGACATTCCAGTCTGCTGCACTTCTGACTGGTGCCCTGTTTTGCATGCATTGTAATCACTAGCTCATCTTGAATTCTTCTACCTTTTTCCTTTCCTGCTCACCTCATTCTTGTCCTTTCTGAGCTGTGCAGGCTCTCTGTACCAAAGTACCACCTTCATTAAAAAAAATTCCTAGCCTTGTGTATAGAAATGTTTTTAGCCTTGTCTCTTTAATCTGTTATATGTCCTATTTCAACAAGTTTTTCCTCCAGTTTCTTGAAGATGTACAGGTCAGTTTGGCATCTTGTCCTTCAGGACTACTGTGAATGTTAACAGACAATTTGTCTGACAATATTGCCAGATTGAAGTGTATCTGCATGTGTAAATTTGTCATGTATTTTCCTGGATAGCGAACAGGAGTATGAATCCTGTCTGCTTTAATCTTCTAAATTACATCCCTGTCTCATCGAAAATGGGTAGATCGAAAGTTAATGGTAAGTTGATCATACTTATGAATGTCAGTACTGTTTTAAGATTTTTTAAAATTCAAGCTTAGGTTATTTTGATATGTTGCTTGCAATGATGTAGCTGTGTGATTCACTGCTTTCAAACAGTGTTTTGTGTTTGTTTACTCTTACTTTGAGGCTTGGGTTACTTGGATTAGTTCAATAAGCCCTTGCATCCCATGATTAGATATTGTGCAGATGTGGAAAACATTTGTTCCTATCAGTGTCTTCATTTAATTCTGTGTTGCAAACAGGATGATGTATTTCTGTGTGTTTGGACTGTCCACTATTTACTCGTGAATAGTTACTTTGTGTGTATGAAATCTATTGTCACAGCATCACTTGTGTCTTGGAGGATTTCAGACAGCATAAAAGACACTGCATAGTTAAGTGGAAGCAGCTATTAAATTGAAATTGTGCAATATGGGCACTTGTTTATGGAAAGTAGTTGCTTCTTCGAGCAAACCTAGTGAGACACAGGTAGTTCATTTTCAATCTATTACTAATTCATTAGTTGATCAGATATTCTAATAGTTACTGCCATTTCTGGTTACATATAATCAAGTGATGCTTATTTTTCAGGCGTGTAATCTTGCATTTATTGCAGCCTGAGGTTTGAATTATGCAGCAGAAACACAACTGCCTATCTCTCTAACTTAATCAACTTTTTCTCCCACTCCAACAATCCTTTTTAATTATTGCACCAATGATAAATAATACGTTTATCAATCTTAACATAGACTAAGATCACACTGATGTGAATCATTCTCCCCATTTTGGATCTAATTTTTTGTTAGCCTGTATGGCTGATTTTCAAGTAAGATATTAAAAATACTTAGGTGCTTCCTGAGAGGTGTAATGCATCAACTGACTTCAACATTTGTGGAAAATGTTTGCACATGCATTTGAAACTCTGCATCTATTTCAACAACAACCTGTTGCATTTATATCACACTATTGTCCTAAGGCACTTGACAGGAGTATAATCTGAGGTGTTGATTCCAAACCAAAAGTTTACTTTTTTGGTACTTGAAACTTGCTGAAGAAGTAAGCTTTAAGGGAATTCTTAAAGAAAGAGAGAATAGGAATGGCAGAGGTTGGAGGAGGAAATTGCAGCATCTAGGATGCAGATTGGAGAAGGCACATCAGATGGATTAGCTGAAAACCAAAGATTAAGTAGCCATGTAGTTACTTGACTTCCAGACAGCTTGCCAAATGGGAAAACAGCAGTGTTGTTGTACCTTGTTGAGAAATTAACTTTAGTCCAGGGAAAATTGGAAAACTTCACATAAATGGAGCAAAGTACAACTGTGGAACCAGTGCATGCAAAGACTTTGGAAGCTAAGTGGGTGAGGTATGGATAATATTTACAAGTTATCTTGAGAGTTTGAGTAGTTGAGCACTTGCAGAGGCCAAGTCTTGGTGTTGTACAGCCTGGGATTGCACAGTCTCAGTCGACCAGTCTAGGATTCTGTGAATGCAAGTTTGGCAGAGTTCTGGCTGTTCAAAAGGAGCTGTGCGAATGCATGAGAACATGTGGGCTTGGGAGAGCAGTAGGCTTTAAACAGTTCATTATAAGCTTCCAATTTGTAGTTTAATTGAGAACTGAGGCTGATATAAGAATGGGTCAAATTGCGGGGATAGGGCAGAAGGGGTAGTGTTGCGGAGACAGCATTGCTCAGTAAAGATCTCAACCTAGAAATCTAATTAGTTTCAATTACAGCTTTGATCTAAATGGATGTTAATTATGCAAGACATAGAATTTGGTCTTTTTTTAAAGCTACTTAAATCTGTTGGTTTTGGACAGAATCGAGAAGTGAAAATGCTGGAGAAACTCTGATCTGGCAGCATCTGTGGAGAAACAGCCATAATATTTTGAGTCTGTTATGGTTGTTCTTATGTTATGAAAACTTGTGTTCTGAATATTAGGCTCAACAAAAAAACATTACTGCTACCTCTGCAGATATTGCCAGCCATGCCAGGTTTCTCCAGCATTTTCAGTCTTTTCAGATTTCTAACCTCTAATGTTTTAACAGTTGTAAGCAAACTTGTGGCTTGGATATCAGTACAAGAAGATACCATGTGTATAGCATGGAAACAACAATTCAAAGAAAGATTCGATGTTTTAAGAGTTTACTATGTTGACATGCATGCATGTGGAACTGTTCCAGATCTAATTATGCATAATTCCCAGTGGAGATTGCCTGGATTGCTTCCTGTCCTATGAGGAGGGATCATGACAATAAGAATATATTCCCTGGCATTTAAAAGAATGAGAGGTGGAATTGAAGCATCAGTTTGAAGGGGTTGTAAGACTAGATGTACTGAGCATGTTTTCCCAAGCTGGGAAGTCTGGAACCAAGAGTCATGGTTTCACAACCTGTCATTTCGGGCCAAGATGAGAAATTTATTTCCTCAAAACATTTTGATCCCAGACTGTACGACACCAAGACTTAGCTGCTGCCATGTGTCCCACTTAAGATATTAAGGAGAGATTATTTTCCTGAGGGTAGTCAATCTGAAAGTCTTTTCCACAGAGGGCTGAAAGGCTGAGTCATTAAGTATATTCAAAACAGGTTTAAGACCAAATAAAGGCAAAGGTTATGCAGGAAAAAGCAGGAAAGTGGAGTTGAGAATTATTGGTTCAGCTATAATTTCATTGAGGAGTGGAGCAAACTTGGCTTGAATTACCTCCTTCTGCCCCTATGTCATGGGCCTTAATGGAATTTTCTGCCCAAGAGACCCATGATGTTCAGTTATTGGGGACACTCAACAGACACTGACCTTTTCTTTGATATTGAAGGATGTAGAAATCATGTGAGAAAGCAGAGTTCAAGTAGGAAGATTTAACTGTGGTCTAGAATTGGGGACTGACATATTTCTATTTCTTAAATTGTGTCTTTGGTTAAAGTGGCAGATGGAGTTTAATTTAAATAAATGCGAGGTGCTGCATTTTGGGAAAGCAAATCAGAGCAGGACTTATACACTTAATGGTAGAGTCCTAGGAAGTGTTGCTAAACAAAGACACCTTGGAGTGCAGGTTCATAGCTCCTTGAAAGTGGAGTGGCAGGTAGATGGGATAGTGCAGAAAGCATTTGGTATGCTCTCCTTTATTGGTCAGAGTATTGAGTACAGGAGTTGGGAGGTCATGTTGCTGCTGTACAGGACATTGGTTAGTCCACTGTTGGAATATTGCATGCAGTTTTGGTCTCCTTCCTATCGGAAGGATGTTGTGAAACTTGAAAGCATTCAGAAAAGATTTACAAGGATGTTGCCAGGTTTGGAGGTTTGGAGCTGTAGGGAGAGGTCAAATATGCTCGGGCTGTGTTCCCTGAAGCATTGAAGGCTGAGGGGTGACCTTATAGAAGTTTATAAATTCATGAGGGGCATAGATAGGATAAATAGGCAAAGTCTCTTCCCTGGAGTGGAGGAGGCCAGAACTAGAGGGCAAAGGTTTACGGTGAGAGGGGAAAGATATAAAAGAGACCTAAGGGGCAACTTTTTTTCATGCAGAGAGTGCTATGTGTATGGAATGAGCTGCCAGAGGGAGTGGTGGAGGCTGGTACAATTGCGACATTTAAGAGGCATTTGGATGGGTATACGAATAGGAAGGTCATTGGAGGGATATGGGCCAGGTGCTGGCAGATGGGCCTAGGTTGGGTTGGGATATCTGGTCGGCATGGACAAGTTGGACCGAAGGTCTGTTTCTGTGCTGTGCATTTCTATGACTCTATTGTGGTGAATAGGTGGTGGGGGGAGGCAAGTGGAGCTGAGTCTGTAAAAAGATCAGCTATAATCTTATTGAATGGTAGAGCAAGCTCGATGGATCAGATAACCAATTTCTACTCCTATTTCTTATGTTCTTGTGATGTTCTCATCTGTCATCTTTTATTGCATTGCTCACTCAGGATTGGCTTCTGACCTTCATTTAACCACAACAGCCAATGGGGAAAATCCAATTGTTGATTCTTCATTACATGAAGTATTGAAAATGAATTGCTGTCAAGAACATGAAGCCCACTTTTTCTTCCCTGGAAACAATACACAATTTTTCTCATCAAGTATTTTAAGTTGTTCAATTATCTAAGGAAAGGTTCTCCATCCATAACAGTCAACTCTCTTTTTCTCTATCTCTCTCAAAGACACCAAATCCACTTCAGGACAATGTTAAAATTATACACCCAAAGTTAAGAATTCATCAATCCCATCTCCAGACAAATTGTTCAGATGCCAACGCAAGTAGATGGATGAGCAAATGGTTGATTTTTATATACAACATTTCTTTATTCAATAATATATTTCAATCCTCATCGAAAATGTTTCAATATGACATTATCTACATTTCTTTAACAATGTGCAATGGTTGTAATTTTCACATGCTTTAGAGTATGAACCTTCGATCGTCTTGAATTGAATTTCAACATAAACTAGGCAAATAAATAAATTAGAAAGGACAGTGCTGATTTCTTGATGTAATGGATTGAATTGACTTCTGTAGGTATTTGAAAACTTTGATTGGATCCTACTTGCTCAGCAAATGACTAAATTTGTCATTTTAAAGCTTTGATAATGGCCATTATTAGAAAGGATTTTACCTCCTATTTGCTTAGCTACCATCATCATTCTACTGTAGCAGAAGCTATTCTGTTAAATAAAATCAAAATGACCTTGTACTCAGAAGCAATAATGGAATTTGTAGTGTAACAGCAAGAGCTCCATCCCTCTCTCCACGATAGGACCATGTAGTTTGATAGTTGGAGTTAGAAAGGGACTGACAATAGAAAAGCGAGGTCAATATCCATGAATTAATCTGGTTCAGAGCTGCAAGTATGTAACCTTTATCACAATTTAAGGACATTTGTCTCTAATAGTAAAGGGTGACTACAATTAACATGTTCTGAAACATTAGTTAGATTTCATATTTTTGCTAGTCTGTCAGTTTACACAACTCATGGGAAAAGTTGAACCAAATTGATGTTGACTATTTAGCAGAGGTTTTATCAGACTAAATAGCATTCAATGGCTGGGAACTTTGTTGATATTACATAATACACTCAGTATTTATTAAATACACCTTCATCTGGCAAACTGAAAAAAAGGTGGTAATTTAATTTTTTATTGTTGTAATCCTGTACATCATCATAGCAACTCCAGTGCAGTGAAACACATTAACGTAAAACAGTGATCCTGTGAAAACCAGTGCAGTCTATCAAAAATTAGTCGGGTGTCGGGTGTTTAGCTGGAATAAAGAAATGATTTTGCATGTGTTTGCTGATCCAGCCACTGAAACAAAATGGAATATGCAACAAAAATAAAAATTGCTGAAGAAACTCAGGTCTGGGAGCATCTATGGAGAGAAAACAGAGTTAATGCTTCTTCAGAACTGATAGTAACTTGGAAAAGGTGGTACAAATGCTGAAGATAGGAGATAGCAGGGGAAAGGAGTAACTGGATGGATGGCCCAGAAAGACAGAAAAACAGTCATGCAGACAAAGGAAAGGACGAAAGTGAACCAGGGAAGGGGAAAACCTGATAATGGGGATGATGAGTTAGTGAAAATGGGTGGACTGTTGTGAAAGTAGCCCATGTCATGACAAGGTCTATGGTGTGCCTGTGGATAATGCACATGGAAAGAGGCATTCAGGCTCTAAAATCATTGAACTCGCTATGAGTCCTAAAGGCAATAGGGATCCCAAGCGGAAAATGAGATGCTGTTCTTCCAGCTTGTGCTGAGCCTTGCTGGAGCATGACAGAGATGTTAGTCAGGGAATGTGTGATGTGTTGAAGTAGTAGGCAACTGAAAGCTAAGGGGCATTTTTACGTACAGACATAGGTGCTCCGCAAAGCAGTCATCCAGTCTGCATTTTGTCTCCCCAGTGTAGAGGAGGCCATGTTGGGAGCAGTAAGTACAGTGGGCTAGAATGAGTGAAGTGTGGGTAATTTGCTGCTTCATCTGGAAGGTATGCTTTGCACCTTGGTCAGTGAGGAGACCAGACAGCAGCAGGAAGGTGTTGTTCCTTCAATAATTGCTCAGGAAGGTGCTAAGGAAGTGTAGTGAAATGTTGGGAATAAAAGAGTGGACCATACTGCCCCAGAGGAAACAGTCCCTGTGAAATGCTGACAAGGAGGAGAAGGGAATGTATCTGGTGATAATCTATTGGAAGTGGTAGAAATGATGGCTTAGGATCCTTTGGATGCAGATCGTGGGGTGGAAAATGGATGACCGGGGAATCCTACCAGTGTTGTGGAAGACAATGAAAGGGTGTGGGGAAAAGTGCAGGAAATATGTAAGACATGACTGAGGGCCATGTCAATCACAGTGGCAGAGTATCCTTAGTTGAGGAAAAAGATGGACATTACTGAGGTAACCTAATAGAAAGTGGCATCATCAGAATAGATGCAACTGAGGCAGAAAATCATGGAGAATGGAGTAGAATGTGCACTTGCTTTAGAACAGAAATTGAATGCTGTGGAAGTTTACTCCAGTCATATGTATCAGCAGAACCAACTTTGAATAAAATTGAATTGGAATTAATACTTTTAGCAACTCACTTCAATCAGGCTTAGGTGTTACAACTTAAAGAAGAATCATACTGAACTGAAAGCATTAACACTGTTTCAGTCTCCACAGATGTCAAATCTGTTACACTTCTGTGTTTTCTGATCTTATTTCAAATGTCCAGAATCTAGTTTTTCATTTTTTCTTTCCAATTAATGTCTGTCCTCCAACTTAGTCATATCTACATTACGACTACCTCAACTGGCTGGGTATTTAATCACAAATATGAGGCATATCTTCTTGTTAGCAATGCCAGTGAAGAGTTGATAAAGTTTGTCGCTCAATGCCTGAGCCTGAAAGAAAAGCAACTTACACATCAACTTACTGTTAAGCTCACAACCACATTTTCTCTACTCATTAGAATATGTCCATCTTTAATGGCCTTTATCCCATTAAATCATTCATCATCTCTCACCATGGTGTCATCTGAATCTCCAATGCCAAGAAGTTAAAATGCTGAAAACTTTTTGAAACTGGACATAGTTAATGCAGTCAGTCACCATTTCTGGGTCAATGATGCCAAGGTAGAGTTTTCCTTAACTAAAAAGAAAAGTAAAGTCAATAGTTACCCTTACTTTCTAAACCAGATACTGAGCTCCTCGATTTGTGTTATTTTACTTGTAAGTCATCCATGTAACCATTATTGCCAGATAACCATTTTCAGCTTCCCTACTCTGAACATCCTCCTCCTCAACTCCTAGTGATCTCTCATCCCCAATTCTCTCTATCTTATCTGATGTCCCCAAGTTAATAAGGCTTACTGCCTTAACTGCAATATGTCCTGCAATGTTCTTCAGAAATCATCTTGGACTCTGAGACTGAATTGTTTCTCTCATCCGTCTCTAGACTCATTGTTGTTCCTTTACTTATAGGCATCATCTAGTTGTGTGTTCCAGTGCCCAATGTCCAACTCTACCTATTACACTGCATTGAGACTAATATCAGTTGAACTCAAAAGTTTTGTTTTCTTGACATATTCCTACCTTCCCTACCTTGGCACCAAAAAGGGGTAAGCTAGAATAGACACTTGCACTGTCCTTTTAGGGTTTTCTGTTCATGAATACAGGCTTAGCCAGCACAATACTCTCTCTTCCAAACCAATAAATTCAGTGCTGTAGCCTGCAGCACTTCCCTCCAGGCTCCTGCTTCAAAGACTCATCCTCAGTGATAATATCTGCACACATCAATCAGCTTTCATAGACTAATGGAAATAAGCTCTTCACTATTTTCCTTAGGTCATGTAGCTTGATAGCTGATCCTGCATCAAATTTTACATTAAATCAACATGTTTCAAATAAAAAAATTGAGAAATCAAAGCATAGGATTGCCAAACATAATTCTGTTTCATTCTTGCTGTCTCTATTCTCCTCCCATCTATGATGTCAAGCACGATAATGTTATGCTGTTCGATCTCAGTCCAGCTTCAAAGTGCACATCCAGTTACACTAAACTTTCCACATTTGATATATTGCCTCATACCCAAATATTTAATGTTGCGTGAATGTGCAGTGAAATCAACTTAGTGGAATTATTAAACTCTCAAGGCACTTAAATTCCCAAGCTCATAACATATTCATAAAAGCAATTCAGTACAGTTAAAGGGAATGATACCTTCAATTTCATTAACTGTCTGCTGACTTAAGCTAGAGGGTTGTTGTTATGGGGTTAGTGCTCAACTGATTCCATTACAGGTAGACAATCCTCTATCCGCAATTCTGAAATCCGAAAAACTCCAAAGTCGGAAGTTTTTTGTGAAGTTTTTTTCTCATTAACAAGTTTGTTTGGTGTCCAGTCAACCCAAGTCGACACCCAAATGATTCGCATGGGGGCATGGCCCACCACCAGCAGTACTCAATTTTGTTTCAAGGACCCATTTTACACAGTGAGTCATGCTCCTCAGGGAAGATTTTAAAAATTTTTACCATCAAACTGTTACTTATTCTGAAATTCAAAAAAATTCTGAATTCTGAAAACCAGCTGGTCCCAAACATTTCGGATAAAGGATTGTGCACCTGTATCACATTTTGGGGTGGGGGGTGGAATTCCTTGGAATGAGACTATGAGTTCAAGTCTGTATTTTTGTTGGATTAAATACTTTAAATAATTTGTATGAATTGACTGGATTATTGACAGATCTGCCTGGTCAACTGTTATTCCATTGTCATCTCCAGTGGTTATGTAGATGGTCGTCATGTATGGCATGATCTGACTGATATCTCTCTAGGATTAATACCAGAATTGTTGAAATAAATTCACTTTCATCATTATTGTTTAACTGTTATCTTACCTGCACCAGTTCAGTCATTAGATGTTCAATGTTTCCTTGGGAAACACTGGGCTTATGGGAAGATGTTGGCCAGTTGTCACTTTGAGCTGCTCTACTATTCAATAAGATCACTTTCCTCACTGCCTACCATAAGCCTTGACTTCCTTTTCTACTAAAAAAGCTCTGTCCAACTCAGACTTGACTAAATTCGATGACGCAGCCTCCACTGTTTTCAGGTGAAGAGAATTTCACAGACTCATGACCCATTGAGAGGAAAAAAAATCTTCTAAGCTCCACATTAAAAGCAAAATTTCTTATTCTTGAAGTGTATCCCCGATTCTAGTCTCTCCTCTAAGAGAAAACATACTTTCAGCATCCACACTTTCATGTCCCCTCAGGATCATGTTTTTAAAATTCATTCATTGGATGTGAATATCTCTGGCTAAGCCAGCACTTATTGCCCAGCGGGTAGTTGCAAGTCAACCACATGGCTGTCGGTATGGAATCACGTGTAGGCTGGACTAGGTAAGGATGACAGATTTCCTTCCTGAAAGAACATTCGTGAAGTAGGTGGGGTTTTCCCAATGATCAACAATAGTTTCATTCGACCTTTAATTCCAGGATCACTTTTTTGAATTGAAATTCCACCATCTGCCATGGTAAGATGCAAACCAGCTATCAGAACATTAGCTGAGTTTCTGGATTAATAGTCGAGTGATAATATCACTAGGTTATTGTCTCCCCAATAATAACTTCAAATAATATCACTGCTTATTCTTCTAAATTTTAATGGGGAAATGTTGAATCCCTATTCTACCCACGAATGAGTCGAGTGTACCTTCTCTGAACTGCTCAGACACTTTAAATCCTTCTTCAAATAAGAAAAACAAGATCATACATGGTATTCCAGGTGTGGTTTCTTTGAACATCGAGATCAGCACTGCAATGCTGATTGGCTCTATTCCTTTTGTCGATACAGATGAGAACTCTTAACCAAACTGCAGAAATGCAAAACTGAATTTAGACAGGGAGGTTACCAATATTACTACAAAATGAACTAGTTGCATTGAATCTGACTTCCACTGAAGTTTTTGGTGGATGGCTACCAAAGTTGCAAACACAAGTAATAGATGCTGCCTCACCATGTATGAAGAACCAATGGAGTGAAACTGGAGAATTTTTCATCAAAATTGCCAAATTTGTTGCATACCCTTTAAAGGATATAGACAATGACTTAAGACACCCCCAAAAAACGTCAATTGATTATCTGAAAAAACACATGCAGTAAATAATCTCAGTAACTGTCTCACCAATCCATGAGTCTGGTGAGGCCACAACAGTGATTTAGCTCATAATAATTTAGATTTACAGTCTATAGTCAGACTCATCGTGTACTTATCTTTTACGACTTTATTGAGCAGACATTATCACACTAATTGATTAGAAGTGAAAATTACAAAAACTTGAAATACGGCATTTCACTCCAGTGAAGGTGATGTCCCATCACATCCCTCAACCATGCAATTTATCATCTAATATTGGCACGTTGCAACATTTTTCAAGTATGTTGCATTTTGTCACAGGAGACTAATGCCATAATAATTTTCAAGCATATGGAAATGTCAGTAACTATTTTCTTCTCTAAGAGCTGACAGAATGTCAATTGATAATTGATTTTTTAGATTTAATTTGGACATCACGTTAATTCTGTAAATATTTGAGGAGGATGTTCCTGTTTTCAGCATTTGATTCCTAATTATAACATTCACATCAATGAATAATTGAGATGCTAAACCTGTCAGTGTCCTTGATTATATAGTTGTCCATCAATTGCTTGAAATTCACAACTTTCCTTTGTGTATAACAGGCAAAACAGAATTTCTCTTGAATCTCCTTCAGAATCCTGTTTCCTCTTAATTTCATCACGCATTTATCAATTCCAACTCACAATTTATTCTCAGTTTTGAATTCACCCAGCTAATGACATACAAGAATTGTGGATCAAGTACAGTATGGGGCAGATGCCTGAACAAATATCAATCTCTACCACATATCCCTAACTCTATCATGATGACTATGTCTTCTTTCTGCATTTGCCATACCAGTCATTTGCTTTGAACAGTTGCTTTGAACAAAACACCAATTCCAGCACACTTTGTGCTGCAGCTGATATATTTTGGCACAAGTGTGAATGTGCAAATCAGGAGCACGTGCAGGCTATTCAGCCCCTTCAGCCTGCTCCACCATAAAATAAATAAATTATGACTGTCTGATTGCAACCTCAAATCTGCAATCCCACTTATTCTTGATCACCTCTCAATCGCTTTCTGAACAAGAGTTTATCTGTCTGCCAAAGCAATTTCAACTCAATTCAAACCTGCAATGTTACACCTCATGGGTTGTATCTCCCATGGATTCTCTAGGTGTTGGGTGTCTATACTGCAGTCTCTTCAGGATGCTCTGTCTAGCTTGATTGCTCCTATTGTGTGTGCTGCATCACATGTTTAGGATATATAAGATCACATCCTCATTCTCACTAAGTCTTCGGAACGCTTTATTTACATTTTATCAGACAGAACACCAATTACACACTTATAGTTCAGTGTTTATGTTCTTTTCTTTCTTGAGTCTCAATAGCATGGAATTGTTAATTTTGGAGTGGCATCATCATCATCAATATATTCATTTCCCGTTCTACTACAATAATTTCAACTACATTTTGGATAATCCATTACAGGACTTTCAACCCATTTAATATTGGTTTAAAATGACCCACATGTCATTGCCGCATTAGTTTAGAAAATCTGCTTGTGGTGAATTCAATGGAAATAGTATCAAGGACTACTATCCGCCACCCCAAGCCCGTCTCCTGTACAATCCACAAGGACTTGAAATCTACATTAATGGCATTACTAAAATAACAATCTGGCATAATTTTTCCTCCTTACCCCATTAGATTTTTCTTTGCTGTTGTCTTTTAATGATTTGAAGTTAAAACAAAAACTTTACAATATAATGGTCTATGCAATGACAAAATAAGGTCATGTTTTCACATATTTCAGTTGCAAAAATGAATGAGTTTGTAAACTGCTCTTTATCTCGTTTTTGTTTGGTAAACCAATGAGGGAAAAAAAGTGCCTTTCCAAATTGAGGTTCAGGCATGTTGTTGAACAAAGGAGGAGCAAAGCTTTACTTTGCATGATCCATACTTAAACATGTTTTTAAATGGTAAATACTGATACTCAGCGACATAACTGGAAAGTTCATCATTACCAAGCACTCAAAATATGAACTTCATGAAGGAACCATGTCTATTTATAGACATGCGTATTTATAGGATTTCCCCCCAGATGAGTTAACAACAATAATCTATTTTAAAGGACATTACATTGTTGTTATCTGTCACATACAAATCACTGCTTTCAATATTTAGTACAGTGTAACAGATTTAAACCAGTTACTGGTCGACTTACGGAATTGCAACTTACGGATGACAAGAGATTTTCCAAGAGAACTATTTTTTTCTCTTGGACCTTATTCTGAAAAGGAATTAAAAACAGCAATAAACAGGAAAACATACTTGTAGTTTAAGAGGAAGCTTATTCTGCTCAATATCCAAAAAAAAAAACAAGAATTATTTCCCAATTGTGAATTACAGGCTTTATTACGAAGTTATTTTATCTTGGCATTATGGATGGGTACTACCTATGACATTGGTAACTCGCGTAATTGAAAAACAGAAAACTTCCCTGAAAGTGATAACCTCAGTTAGTATGGAACTTAATCCACACTATTGACGTCACATAGCAGTGCAATCTAGCCAATTAAACTCACTTCCTGCAAGGATGTGTCATGTCTTATCACTATATTACACAATTAGAATTAACCTCTTATGGTGCAATTTCTGTTGTCCAGTCTTGAACTACATTTTAACTGCAATTGGTGGTACTGGGCATTACCTGGAGGCAGGAACCAGCTCTAGAGTGTAACATTCCAAAGCAGACAACAACTATTGCTTTTCTGACCAGATTAAGCAGAACTGCATTCAAATATACATATGAATTAGGAGCAGAAGTGTGCCATTTGTACCTTGAGACCTATTCACCCATTCAATCAAGTCTGTTTTGATTCCAAATGCTACATTCTCTTTAATCTCCAAAAACGTTTGATTCTTTTGCCTCCAACGCATCTCGTCCACATCCCGCACCTCCGCCCTCAGACCCCACCCCTCCAACCGTAACAAGGACAGAACGCCCCTGGTGCTCACCTTCCACCCTACAAACCTTCGCATCAACCAAATCATCCGCCGACATTTCCGCCACCTCCAAAAAGACCCCACCACCAGGGATATATTTCCCTCCCCACCCCTTTCCACCTTCCGCAAAGACCGTTCCCTCCGTGACTACCTGGTCAGGTCCACACCCCCCTACGACCCACCCTCCCATTCTGGCACTTTCCCCTGCCACCGCAGGAACTGTAAAACCTGTGCCCACACCTCCTCCCTCACCTCTATCCAAGGCCCTAAAGGAGCCTTCCACATCCATCAAAGTTTCACCTGCACATCCACCAATATCATTTATTGTATCCGTTGCTCCCGATGTGGTCTCCTCTACATTGGGGAGACTGGGCGCCTCCTAGCAGAGCGCTTTAGGGAACATCTCCAAGACACCCGCACCAATCAACCAAACCGCCCCGTGGCCCAACATTTCAACTCCCCCTCCCACTCTGCCGAGGACATGGAGGTCCTGGGCCTCCTTCACCGCCGCTCCCTCACCACCCGACGCCTGGAGGAAGAACGCCTCATCTTCCGCCTCGGAACACTTCAACCCCAGGGCATCAATGTGGACTTCAACAGCTTCCTCATTTCCCCTTCCCCCACCTCATCCTAGTTTCAAACTCACTCACCCATTGTACTCTATGCTACTCTCTCCCCACCCCCACCCTCCTCTAGCTTATCTCTCCATGCTCCATCTTAAAAATAGGTCCATCTTAAAAATATGCCAATGACCGCCCACCTCCACTGCTTTTAGAGGCAGAGAATTTCAAAGTTGCACAGCTCTCAGACAAATTCATTCCTGATGAAGAGCTTATGCCTGAAACATTGATTATCCTGCTCCTCAGATGTTGCCTAACCTGCTGTGCTTTCCAGTACCACACTCTTCACTCTGATCTCCAGCATCTGCAGTCCTCCAAGCTCTCAGAGAAAGGCAAGTTCAAGAATCTCAAGCCATAGTCATGTGACTTAGTAATCAATCACAAGTACCTGATCCGCACTGTTCAAGCAATGGTAATACAAACAAATAATAACAGACCAAATAGTATATTTCAGTTCCAAAGTATTCCATGATTCTATGGCAAATTTGTGTGACTACTTGAACAGCTCAGTTTGAATAATCTTTTGTGTTTAACAGTTTAAATCAGCAGAATCATCATCTTATAATCCCCCCGTGGTCCTCCTATTTTGCACCAGTGCTCAGTCTTCCTGTTCACAATATTAGGTCCCCTCAATCCCATTAACAACCGTCAAAGAAATGGCCGGAACAGCAAGTTTCTAGCCTCTGCACTGCACCTCATTTGGCAAATACTAAATCTAACTTGACACATACTGGATTTCCCTATGTTAATGTTAATGCTGTTTCAATTCCTCAATACATCATGCATACTATGTTAAATAACTTCACCCCAATAAGCTCAACAGCATTTATCTGCAGAAGCAATATACCCAGGCAAGATATGAACAAATTCATCCGGCCACTTGACTGGTCAAGGTCTGAACATGAAGCTTCGAGGATGGATTAACGACCTTTCTGATCTGTGGAAAGCAATTCAAAAAGTAAAGGTTCACAAAATTATGAGGGCATGGATAGGATAAACAGACAAAGTCTTTTCCCTGAGGTGGGGGAGTCCAGGACTAGAGGGCATAGGTTTAAAATGAGAGGGGAAAGATATAAAAGGCACCTAAGGGGTAATGTTTTCACACAGAGGGTGGTATGTATATGGAATGAGCTGCCAGAGGAAGTGGTGGAGGCTAGTACAATTGCAACATTTAAAAGGCATTTAGATGGGTATATGAATAGGAAGGGTTTGGAAGGATATGGGCCAGGTGCTGGCAGGTGGGACTAGATTGGGTTGGGATATCTGGTTGGCATGGACAGGTTGGACCAAAGGGTCTGTTTCCGTGCTGTGCATCTCTATGACTCTATGAGATTTCTTCAGCTCATTCTAAGGCTGCACAGAACATGCACTATATGTGCACTTCAGTTCATACTAGAAATTCCTGGTCCTGTATTTGCAGAATTTCTAGCTTACCCCTTCTCTGCCTTAGGACCTTTCAAACCTAAAACTTGACCATTGAAGGCATGTTCCAAAAGGTAAAGTATGCTGTCTCTTACAATCAACAACTTGGAACATCTCTGGACCAGCTGTTCAAATGCAAATTTGGAAATGTTCATTCTATATGGTGTGTTTTTCATTGTGAAAATCCCTGTTGTGCAATGAAGGATAGTTTGTGTTAATATTACAAAACCAATAATTCAGAAGATTAGACTAATGCTTCAGAGACACAAATTCAAATCCCACCATGACAGCTGGGGAAATGTAAATTGTCAATGTTGATGACCATGAAATGACTGGATTGACATTACATGTCCATTTTGTTCATTCATGTTCCAATATGGTCCAGATTCTATGCAATTCCCACAGCCATGACAATATAGTGGGCGTTTAAATATCATTTTGTTGACTTTATGCTTCCTCTAAAATTGGCAAGTGTGCCACCTGATTGTATCAAAACACTACAGCAAAGTCAAATAAGAATAAAACCAGTCAGACCATCTGACATTGACCTATGTAACAGCAATGATTAGAGTTGGCTGACTTTGCAAAGTGCTCCTTACTAATATATGTGGATTTATGCCCACATTGGAAAAACTGCCTCACATGAGTCAGGTGATAGCTTGGCACAGTGGTAATCACCAGTTCATAGCATACAGACAACGTTGCAGACTTATCGCGCACTAGCTCGAGTATTGGAAGATCAGACCTCAGGGGACTCTCTTTATTCCCTTTTCCCAAACTCTGAAATGTCTCTAAGTGATATCACTGTTTAGTGGCAGTGGTTATACTTTATTCAGTATAAATAAGTGAGACGTATGTTAATCCCTGCTCAGTTGTATCAAAGTGCAACAGCAGTATCATTATACTCTGGGTGGGAATGTGATCATCAACTAAATACTCATTGGTCTGCCCAATGTACTATTGCACCAGTCAATGCAATATGTAAAACCTCAAGTGTGTGCTCATAAAATCTCTTCTTGTACATTTTCTGTTTGCATGGCAACATCGACAAACATTTATCTAATGGAGCATTACAAAATCTCTGCTCCTGCTAGACAGAGTTAATATTCCCATGGCAAGCAGTGAAAATAAGGTAGCCTTGACACCAAGGTGTCATGTCTGCGATTCAAGGCCCAAATCTCTCTGTCCTCAGAGTTGTTTATTGTCTCATTCCCACCCAATAATTCATGCTCTTAGATATCTGCTGATGATGGTCCCCGTTTACACTTTTCATATCAATATAGCATTTTGTCCAGAATGGCCAAGACCATAATTCCCCATGCTGTCTCCAGTTAACCACCCTTACCCGGAATAATCACTACAAGAATAAAAACAGTTGCTTAAACACATGAAGTGTTAGCTGGGTTGTTACATTCATGTATTCTCCAAATACCCAGTTCCCCAATAATTGGTTGTAGATGGTGGATTCATGGTTCAGATGATTAGAGGCTATCTGGACAAATTCATTTCATAGCAATAGTTCCATTGCCTAAGTGATTATGTCTAATAGTTTTTCTTTATCCAGTTCAGCACCCAGGTCATTGCTTCATTAATGGATTGGAGATAATCCTCATTCATACTCCTTATACATGATGAAGCTGTGAAGAAGGGAGGCTGCACTCATAACATTATAATCTTACCTTAAACACATTTTTAGTATATTCAGTGGAGGTGAGAATGAAAGTGATGAACATCAGGACAACATTTATTAAGAGTGGTCTCAAGCAGGCCTTGCAAAATTTAAGTGAATTTTGAATTATGGTAATTATGGGGGAATTTCATTGCACTTACCACAAGGGAAGATGGTTGCAGCTGTTGAAGCCCAATCAGTTCAGCTCAGTACACCTCTACAGGAGTTCCTTAGAGTACTGTTCTCGGGCCAACCATCTTCAGTTGCTTCAATGGTCTTTCCACCATCATGAGGGCAAATGTGGGGATCTTTCTGCAATGTTTAGAACCATTCACAAGTTTGCAGAATCATGCCACAAGTCTTAATTGACACGCAGGATTGGGAATATAAATGGTAAATAACATTTGTGACAAATAAGTACCAATATGTAATAATCATATCCAAGAAGAGAGTCCAACCATTGTTGCTCAACTGGATTACTACTGCCCACTGGCTAAATCCAAAGTAGTGTCCATTAACCAAAAGGTTAGGTAGACCAGCCATAGAAATACTATGGCCACAAGAGCTCAGAGGAGTCTGGGAATTTTTTAATCTTGTAGCTCACTTCTTGATTTCCCAAAGCTTGTTTAACTTCGACATGGCACATACCAAGGTTTTGATGGAATAGTCTTCACAACACCCAAGTTGTTTAATATCATTTGGACAAAGAGACCCACTTGGTAAAAGTCTCATTCACAAACTTAAATATTCTCTCTCTCCACAACATAAAAAAGTCAGAGGTGTAGCAGACATCACTACCCTTCAATTCACACACGAACCTGATTTGGAAATTATGATATTGTTTTTTCACTCTCATGGGGTAAAATACTAGAACTCCCTCACTTACAGTGTTAGGAGTCTAGGGTCAAAGTTCTCCATCTGAAGAAGGGTCACTGGAATTGAAATGTTAACTCCGCTTTCTATTCATAGATGCTGCCAGACTTGCTGAGTTTTGCCAAAAATTTCTGGTTTTGTTTCAGATTTCAGCAGCTGTAGTTGTCTTTTCTTTATACAAGGGGTGATCAATAATTGTTGGACTTGTGAATGATGCTTACACACCAGAAACTAATTAGAAGTGCTTTTGAGGTGGACATCAGGATACTAACGACCAAAAATCAAAACATCGGCAACTCACAGAACAATCACTTTTATAGGTTGAAGTGAACTAGAACAATTAATAACAGAATTGAACATGCAATCATGCTAATTTGAAAAGCTTCTTTGCATCAGTATGAAATGTATTTCTGAGAGTCTTCATAAATTATTTGAGAAACAGGCTTCAAGCAGTCGTGAAGCCAATAGTGTTTGTGAGCCATTGCAGTTGAAACATTTCTGTAATCTAATGTAAATCAAAAATTATTTGTTATCAGTCTTTTTAATCCTTGTGATATCCTTCTGTGATCTTGATATGATATGTCAAGAAGTCCAAGCAAATCCCAATGTTGATAGACCAAAGTCACACTTTTGTCCCCGTTTCGTATTTTTGATTTTATACAGTTCATGGTGAAGAAGAATTGACCAATTCAAAATACCAATTGGACTGGAAAATGGAGAAGAATTCAGGTAGCAGACGACACCACGGGAAAAAAAAACAGCAACAAAGTAAAGCCCAAAGCAATTTGTTTTTTGCTATTGCGAAAATGCTGCAAGACATTAGCCAACTATACAATCTTATCTCAGAGAGTCTAATTGATTCAGGTTGACAGCAACCTAAGCCACATTGGGATTTTATAAAATGTGCTGACTGTTGAGACAGAATAAAAGGTAGAAACTGCTAGCTTCATATGAGTCATGATTGCTCTCATTAACGTAATCTCAGCTAGCAATCAACAAATAATCGTTTAGTTAATACATTCCCCTGCATAATTCATAAGGATTCAGAATGAGACAACAAACTGTGTAATGGAAATGCAAATAACGGATGCTTCAGGCATTGTTCATCACCAGAAAGTCTGCTCATTATTCCATTCTCCATTCCATTCTTCCAGTTCCTCCGTATCTGTCACATATGTTCTGATGAGGCCAACTTTGAAAAGGGACCCTCTGAAATATCCACCTTCTTCCTCAAATGTGGATTACCCAGCACCATTGTTGACAGGGCTCTCAACTTAGATTGATCCATCTCCCACACTTCCGCTCTCACCCCCTCTCTTCCCCCTTGAAACAGCAAAAGGGTTCTTCTTGTCCCTACCTGTCAGCATCCACATCCAGAGGATCATCACCTACACTTCCACCACCTCCAGCGAGATGCCACCACCAGTCACACACTTCCCTCCCCTCGCTTGTCTGCCTTCCACAGGGACTGTTCCCTCCAGGACACCGTGGTCCATTCTTCTTTCACTCCAGCATCCCTAAACAGCCCCAAGGCAGCTTATCCTGCAACCATTGAAAGTACACACCTGCCTGTTTACCAATTCCCTCTTTGTATCCAAGGGCTCAAACATGCCTTCCAGGTGAAGCAGTACTTTACCTGCACTTACCTTCTCATAATCTAGTCTACTGCATTCACTGCTCACAATATGGTCTCCTTTATTTTGGGGAAACAAACCACTAACTGGGTGACCGCTTTGCAGAGCATCTACATTCTGCCTACAAAACAGGCCCTGAATTTCCTGTTGCCTGCTACTTTAATACACCACCCTGTTCCCTGGCCAATAGCTCTGTCTCAGGCTTTCTGCAGTGTTCCAATGAAGCTCAGTCCAAGCTGGAAGAACAACACCTAATTTATCACTTGGAGACCCTGCAGCCTCCAGACTCAATATCAAAATCAATAATTTTAGGGCCTGAACTTCCCCATGTCCTAGCTCCCTACCATACACATGAGGCCTTGTTATCACATTGTGTGCCATTACATACTACCTATTGTTAACTATTAACAGTCTCCATTTACAGCTATTCACCTTCTGAGGCAGATCATTATCAACTCCTTTGTCTATCCAACGGTTCTCTCTCCCTTTGGGCTATATCCATGACTATTGTTTATTCTTTATCACTTTCCCCCGCCCTATCTTCTGCATATAAACTGACATTTTCCCAGCTACCATCAGAATCGAAAAGTGTGGCACTGGAAAAGCACAGCAGGTCAGGCAGCATCTGAGGAGCAGGTGAATTGATGTTTCGGGCAGAAGCCCTTCATCATTCTCCTGCTCCTCACATGCTGCCTGACTTGCTGTGCTTTTCCAGGATCGCACTTTTCAACTCTAATCTTCAGCATCCACACTCCTCACTTTCTCTGAGCTACCATCAGTTTGAGGAAGGGTCACCGGACTGGAAGTATTAATTTTGATATCTCATCAAAGATGTTGCCAAACCTGTTGAGCTTTTCCAGTAACTTTCCTGCTCATTATTTCATCTATGCTTCAATCAAACAAGCAAGTAAAATTTAGAATGATTTGTAATGTGTGAGATCAACCAGGGTCTCAGTAAATGTTGAACAAGTTCAAAGGCTGAATGGTCTCTGTCAGCTTCTACCAATACAATTCAATTATGTTTCAAGAAAATTCAGTTCAAAAGCATATAATGATACAATAATAATCTTTCCAGTTCAAAACAAACATATGAATTAAGCACTTTATACAATTGTTCCAATATTTGTAAAATTGTCAAAAAGACAACATAAGTCAATTAATAGAAACATAGAAACACAGAAAATAGCTGCAGGAGTAAGCCATTCAGCCCTTTGAGCCTGCAGCAATATTCAATACAATCATGGCTGATCATGCAATCTTAGTATCCCATTCCCATCCTCTCCCAAGACATCTTCACCCCTTTAGCCACAAGGGTCACATCCAGCTCCCTCTTGAATATATCTAATGAACTGGCCCCAACAGCTTTCTATGGGAAGAGAATTCCACAGGTTCACAACTCTCAAAGTGAAGAAGTTCTTCCTCATCTCAGTCCTGAATGACTTGCCTCTTATTCTTAGACTGTGACCCTTAGTTCTGGACTTCCAACATTCGGAACATTCTTCCTGCATCTGACCTGTCCAGTCCCATCAGGATTTTATATATTTCTGAGATCCCACCTCATTCTTCTAAGTTCCAGCAAACACAAGCCCAGTTGATCCAATATTTCCTCACATGTCAATCCTGTGATACCAAGAATCAGTCTGGTGAACCGTCACTGTCCTCCCTCAAAAGCAAGAAAGTCCTTCCTAGACTCGAGAGCAAACCTGCACAGAATACTCAAGGCATGGACTCACCAAGGCTCTGTATAACTGCAGCAAGATAATCCTACTCTGAGTCTCAAATCCTCTTGATATGAAGGCCAACATGCCAATAGCTTTCCTCACCACTTGCTGCATTTGCATGCCAACCTTCAACAACTCCCACTATCATGCCCAAGTCTTGTTGCACCTCCCCTTTTTTCTAAATTTCCTCCATTCTACTTGTGACCAAAGTAGATAACCTCACATTTAACCATATTGTATTGCGTTTGCAAAATTTTTGCCCACTCAGTCAGACTGTCCAGGTCACCAGAGCTTCTTAGCATTCTTCTTACAGGAGACACTGTCAGCTCGATTAGTGTCATCTGAAAATTTGGCGTTATTGCATTCAATTCCTTCATCCAAATCATTAATGTACATTGTGAACAGCTGGGATCCTAGTACCAAACCTTGCGGTAGCCCACTGATCACTACCTCCCACTTTGAAAAGGACTCATTTATTCCAACACTCTGCCTCCTGTTGCCAACCAGTTCTCTATGCATATCTCTACATTACCTCCAATACCATTGGCTTTAATTTTCCTGACCAATCTTTTGTGTATAAACTTGCCAAAAGCCTTTTACAAGTCCAATACACAATATCTACTGCTTCACCATTGTCTGCTCTACTGGTCACATCCTGAAAAAATTCCAGAAGATTTGTCACGTATGATTTCCCTGCTGAATCCATGCTGACTAGGACTGACTCCATCATTGCTTTCCAAATGCTCAGTTAATACACCTTAAGAATTGACTCCAGGATTTTCCCCACCACAATGTCAGGCTAACCAGCTATAATTCCCCATTTTCTCTTTTCCTCCTTTTTTAAAAGAATTGGGTGACTTTCGCTACCCTCCCGTCCATTGGAACTCTTTCAGAATCTACAGACTGCTGAGAAATGATCACTAATGCATCCATGATTTCTAAGGCCACTTCTTTAAGTACTCTGGAATGCAGAGCATCAGACCCTGTGGACTTAGTGAGTTTTAATCCCAACAATTTCCCCAATACAATTTCCTGGCTTATAAGGATTTTCTTCAGTTCCTCCTTTATGCTTGACCCTCTGTTCCCTCGCATTTCCTGAAGGTTATTTGTGCCTTCCTTAGTGAAGACAGATCCAAAGTGTTTGTTCAACTGGTCTGTCATCTTTTTGTGGTCAGTTATGAATTCACTTGATTCTAACTGCAAGATATTTGTCTTCACCAGTCTTTTTCTCTTCACATATTTGTACATGCTTTTGCAGTCAGTTTTTATGTTTTCTGCAAGCTTACTTTCATACTTTATTTTCCCCTGCTGAATTAAACCCTTTGTCCTCCTTTCCTGAAGTTTAAATTTCTACCAGCCCTTAGGTTTGTTGCTTTTGCTGGCCAATTTATATGCCTCCAATTTGGCTTTAACACAATCTCTGATTTCCCTTGTTAACCATGGGTTGAGCCACCTTCCCTGTTTTACTCTTACACCAGATAGGGATGCACCATTGTTGAAGTTCATCCATGTGTTCTTTGAATGTCTGCCAATGCCTATCCACCATCAACTATCCTTGGCCAACTTATCCTAGCCAATGCATGCCTTATATCATCAAAGTTAAATTGCTTGAAGTTCAGGACACTACTTTCTGATTTAATTGTAGCACTATCTTAAATGAAGAACTCTACCATATTATAGTAACTCTTCCCCAAAGGATCTGACATCATAATGTTGATAATTCATCCTTTCTCATTAGACAATGCCCAGTCTAGGATGGCTTGCTGCCTAATTGGTCCCTTGACATGAAGTTCATGATAAATAGAAACTGCGCTGTTTAATTAATTCTCTTCATGACTTTTTTAAACACTCAGCTCCAATATGATGAAGTCATTTCAATGTTCCAATGCATTGTCAAACTATACAGAGGTAAGTGATGTGGACCATAAGTGCAGGATAGAGTATTTATGCTGCCACCACTCCTCATTCCGTGCCGAGGTCAAGAGATTTTCGAATCGACACGTTCAGAGATGTTATTATATACCTCTGGAGTAGGTGAGACTTGAACCCCAAACTCCTTGCTTAGAGGGAGGGATGCTATCACTGTACCACAAGAGGCCCACAGAGCCTATTTGAATGACATTGCTGGATCAGTATCTCAAAAAGTGTATTAACAAGAGACTCTTTTCAAGATCTAGTTCAATTCTTGATAATGAAAAGGTAGCTCACATCCATCCTCTCAAGGGTACTCTGAAGAAGAGTCATTGGACTCTGTTTGCTGCCAAACCTGCTAAGTCTTTCCAGTAATATCTTATTTTGTTTCAGATTTCCAGCATCCAAATTTCTTTGTTTTACTTTGACAGTTAAAAAAAGACTCTTCTGGTGAGAATCACAGAATCCCTACAACACAGAAATGGGCATTCAGCCCATCAAGTCTGCACGAACCCTCTGAAGATCACGTCAGTTCTCCCCACAACCCTACATTAACCCACAAAGCCTGCACATCCCTGGACACTACAAAGCATTTAGCATGTCCAATCTACCTAACCTGCACATCTTTGGACTGTGGAAGGAACCTGGATCTCCTGTCAGGAGCCCAAGCAGATGCAGGGAGAACATGGAAACTCCACACAAACAGTCACCCAAAGAATTAAACTGAGGTCCATGGTGTTGTAAGACAATGTAACCATTATGCCACCATATCACTCGTGTTACTGAGACATTGTTATTGAGACTGTTAGGAGTCATCAATGATGCCCTTGTCTTTCATTCAAAATTCAAAACTATTCTTTTGTGATTTTTCCAGTTAAGATTACATGATACCATCAGATTGAGTGGTATTCAATTCAATCCTCAAAATTAAACCTTTTGGAATCATTACCTTACATAACATCTCAGCAATTTGCTCCCAACATGTCTGTGTGGAGTTTGCACATTCGCCCTGCGTCTGCGTGGGTTTCCTTCGAGTGATCCGGTTTCCTCCCACAGTCCAATGATGTGCAGGTTAGGTGAGTTGGCTGTGCTAAATTGCCCATAGTGTTAGGTCCATTAGTCAGGGGTAAATGTAGGGGAATGGGTCTGGGTGAGTTGCTCTTCGGAGAGTCGGTATGGACTTGTTGGGCCGAAGGGCCTGTTTCCACACTGTAGGGAATCTAACCTAATCACTAATCTTTATACATTAATGTATCAAATTACATTTACCATGATGTATCTCCTACCAAAATCTCTAACTTCAAAAGTTCAGTTGGACAGGAGGTATCTCAATTTTTCTCAAATGTGTTCTCTTTGGAATTCAATGATTGGTAGGTTCGTGACTTGGCAACTATCGACTTTGATTCTGATATTGACCTTGAGTGGTCTGAAAATAGTATCTCTGCTCGAGGGATTTTGATCAATGGAGTTTCATTTGCAGTGGAATGTTTCATAACATCAGCTATGAGATTTTTCATCTCAAGAATTCACTTTCTGGAAAATGGGACTATTCATTTGAAACAGGGATTTTCTTTTTTCAACATCCTGGATTTCTGAGCAAGCATTTTCTTCTTGACTATGTTCTAATCTTTAGATGTTCATCATCATGCACCAACGTGGGTGCCCAAGGAGCTTTGTACAGCCTATCTACAATATGTGTGGCTAATATTAATCAATCCATTCAGACATGAACATACACCTTTGGAGCTAGTGGCACTTGAAACTGGACTTTCTGACTCTAAACATTTATTTTTAATTTTTTGAGAATCCATGTTGAAGTATCTAAACTCTTCATGTCAATTTATAGATTGGGTTAGATTAAGTCTTTTTCACTGGTGACCGAAGCATGTTCATATCCTCAGTCATGTTACTTCAGGATGCTTCGTGTTAATGATGCTGATCATTCTTCCTTGGAAGACAAAGAATTGACATATTCCTCTTGAATTTGGATTGTTTCATCATGTGATATTAAATTAGAATCTAGTATTGCAATTTGTTCACCAGCTTGTGCCTGAATAATTGCAGGTAAAGACTGCTCAGCTACCTTGATTGAGATTTCTTGCTCATTCTTTTCTCTCTCATTTGTGTCTTCTTGCAAAGTTTGCTCATTTCATCTGAATATTTCTCGGTGATGATAGTAGTGTTTCCCTCTCCTAACTATCCTGCAGACTCTCATATTTCACGATATTTTCTCAAATTTTTGGATCTTTAGTTTCTCTTGAGAGTTCTGACAACCACAGAGCTCTAGCAGTGGATTATGCCTCCTACACGTTCCTGGTGTATCCTTTCCAGGAAATCTTTCCAAAGAGAAGCTGAAGTAATCAGTCTTCTGTATTTGTCTAGGACTGCAAACTAATGATGCTGCTCAAAGTGTGTGTCTTTTGCTAACCCACTGGACCTTTGGTTCAACATGCTCAATAATAATACCAGTAAATGCCAGAATACACTTAGTCAGTTTTTTTGCCCATGTTGAATTTGCTTGAAACTACTTTACCTTGGTTCTTCAGGGTCACATGGGAAACATTTCTTCTGATATCGTAGCTAATCTCAATGGGATATCTGTTTTGGATTCTGCCACGAGTCTACAAAGCCCTTTGAAATGTTTTAATTGATGCTCCTCACTGTTCAGCAAGTGCTTATTCCAGTCATTGTCTGCCAGACATGGCAAGATTTAAGTTGGAGTTTCAATCTGGTCACTGTCCATTTTAAGTAGTTGGACACCTTCTGTCTCAAGGATGTTAAAATCAGGACATGAATGCAGGCTTACAAGTGAGAGATGATGATTGTAAATCATATGTACATTTTCAACTCTTTTATATTCTTTGCATTGCAGTGCTACATGTAGCCTGGTTTTCACCTTGCATTTTCCATCTGGAATATATAGTTTACATACAAACATGGGCTGATATCTACAGGGTAAAAGTTCTGCTCCTTCAGGAAATGCTATTCAGTCTAATAAGACAGTGCCACTTGCCTCTGTATCAAGCATAAAATTAATGAGATATCCACTGACATAAAGAGCTTTTGGTTAACCTCAGTTGTTTGGCTCAATTTCCACCTCACCCCCCACCCCCCCAGAATGCATTAGCCATATTTTCTAATGCCATTCATTCTCTCATTCATAACATTGAATCAAAAGACAGCAACTTCTTGCTGCTTTGAAAATGAACATTAAAGTAATTAATCGGTTAACAGAAGTTTTCTTGGCATTCTATTTCCACAACTGGGTACTGCTTGTGCTTGAGGTTTTTTTGTTGTTGTATAGCACTGACATGGACTCTCAAGGTCTGCTGTTTAGCCTACCTTGTGGTCTCCTGACAAGTCTATGTGTAGAAAGTTTCTCCCTATAAAGGAAAAAAGTTGTATTGCTTTCCGATGATAAGTTTATTCCACACTCAAGATTGTCTGTGGTTCTTCCTGGCCTTTTGCTTCCAACACAATCTGAATAGTTTTCTCCCAAGCCAAATATTCTTCGGATTGTAATAAGTCTGAAAATGACTCAACAATCATTCCAACAACAATTCTGTCTCTGTTGAATTCGGATTTCAAAGCTGTGAGTTGTAGTTTTCCACTAATCTGTGGAGAACTTCAATTATCTGCAGATTCTCAAGAATCCTAAACTCTTCAGTGAAATATTGTTCATGCAAAATATCTTGCTCAGACTAAAGTAGCTGTAAAAGGCTTGTAGAATTTTCTGCAAAAGTAGATGTGCCTTTTTTTTTGCTGTCATCATAGAGTCACATTTTCCAGCTTATAATTTAATATTTAAATTTGAAGCAATCTTTTCACTCAGAATGTTTATAGTCCTTCACTTTATCAAGGTGTTCAAAAATATTTTATATCATTTGCCCAAATCTGATATTATATCTTGCAGTGCATCTTAATTTGTCTGCAATGTTTTCATAATGTCATTTATTCTTCTTACATTGAGGTGTAAATTCAACAGTACCTCAAAGCTACAATAATCTCCTTCACTTGAAGAAATTTCCCTTTCTAAACAGCGATGCTGCTTTAAAGATTTTAAACTCCAACTTTGGAAGATTATATTAGTTTCCTTCTTGTAAATCTTTGTTGTTAAAATTATGCCCTCTAACTGTATTAGATTACTTACAGTGTGGAAACAGGCCCTTCGGCCCAACAAGTCCACACCAACCTGCTGAAGCGCAACCCACCCAGACCCAGTCCCCTACATCTGACACTCCGGGCAATTTAGCATGGAAAATTCACCTAACCTACACATTTTTGGATTATGGGAGGAAATATACGCAGACACAGGGAGAATAGACAGTTGCCTGAGGCGAGAATTGAACTTGGGTCTCTGGCACTGTGAGGCAGCAGTGCTAACCACTGTTCTACCATGCCGCCTACGATTTTTTACCACAATTTCTTTTTAATGGTCAAAATGGTGATTTCCCTCCTTCTTCAAGTGAAAATGAAAAATTCATATCTTTTTGTGAGCAAATTAACAGTTTCCCACCTTTCACAGCTCAGTAAACAAAACATATCCTTTTGCAGGATTTCATGAAATAAAGCTTTATGCCTGCGGCTTTAATAAATTCTTCCCACCAGAATTGTAGCTTAAGTTATGGATCATCCATTCTCATCAGAGCCTCAGAAGACTTCTAATTACCTTCTGTTATATTCTGTCAGTTTTAACTTTTGTCACCATAATTTGACTTTGCAATGTACGCAGTATGGCAACCTTGGTAAAAATTCCATCGATGACCTTTGATTTCCATATTTTACTATGGTGTCTGCTTGTCTTCGTGGCAATGCTCATCGGCAGGCATCCTTTTTTTTTCTACTCATTTCAAGCTTCTCCAGCCTTTTAAAAAATACATTGTTAAAGTTTGTCCCCTTACAGAACAGGAATTTTTAACTCATTTTTGAAGTTCTTGTAAGTTTGCTTCCTCACCAAAAGCTTAGCAGGTACAGTTCTTATAGATACTCACTTCCCAACACAATCTCTAACTGTTAGGTATGACTTATATGTTCCTCTTGTTTTCTTATCATGCCTGGGTCTGGTCAGGGGTGGTATTTCTCCCTTACTGGTGTTTGTTCTAGCAGTTGCATTTGCTGACAGTATGAGTAGCTCTTAAAGTAGTATAGTCTTTAAGGCTGAAAACTTGGTTAGTCACCTGGAAACTTATTCTCCTAGGTCCAATTACTTTTATTTCCCATAGCTCTACCTTGTGGTGTTAAACAACAATCACCATGCAGTATTTGTGGGTAGACAGATGCTGCCAGCATTGCTCTTTCCTTGATTGGGTCTAAGGGTCTATTTGGTTTTAAGTGTGAGAGAAATAACCATAAGTGAGTCTCAAAAAGAGCGACTCTTGTCTCAATAGGATGTAGTTTATTGCATGATCACAATCATATAAAAGTTACATTTGATAGGTAGACATTGTTATGAAGCCCACTGGGATATGTGGATGACAATCTGTCTCCCTTCAGCATCCAAAGCTTTTCTCCCATTTTTCCTATTCCCAAAAATGTATGATGTCATCAAATTGGGTAGAACTTAATGTACCTTGCAACATTGATTGTTTCAGAATCATTTTCTTGTATAATAAAGCATAGTTTTATATCTAAAACCCTAAAGGAAAACTGGAAATTAAAGGCTTATTTTTATATCCAAAATTATGATTCTTGTTCAGGTGCTATTTCAGAAAGGGGTGCAAAAGTGTTTGCTTAGCTACAGAATATACAAATGGTTAGTATTTCTCAAGATACAAATATTATCTGTGCTTTGGGGACTTGTGAAGAATCAAAGTGAAGAACAGCAGACAAAGTTTGGAATCAATACATGGCATGCACAGAGCAAAAAACAGGCCTGTCAGCCCAAGAGGTCCTTTTAAATTTCATCTTCTACACAAACTTCCTGTGCTCTTTCCATCCCATTAATATTATTTTCTATTCCTTCAGCTCTCATGTGCTCATCATGTTTAATACACCATATAGTAGAAGTTTCACATTTGGAACACTGACTGGTTTAATAAGTATCTCTTTAATACTTTATTGAATTTATTCATGACTAATTTATATTGAAGATCCACATGCTGGTCTCACCCACAATGGTAGCAGTTTCTCATGGTCTATCTGACAAGCCTTTTCAAAATCTTATAAGCCTCAATCAGGTCACACCATGCCTTAATTTTACCAGAGGAAAAAAATTGCTATCAAGCAATTTAGTGATTTAAATCTTACAACCTGCCCATAGTGCAACTATAAAAAGTGCAAACAACATCTCATAACTAAGTATAACAGTTTAAATACAATATGATCTTTCAGTTCAGGCAGAATTTTAGTTAAATATTTTTATACCTTCTCCACTGTCTCTTTACTTTGTTTTCGACAATAGACAATAGACAATAGACAATAGATGCAGGAGTAGGCCATTCTGCCCTTCAAGCCTGCACCGCCATTCAATATGATCATGGCTGATCATTCCTAATCAGTATCCTGTTCCAGCCTTATCTCCATACCCCTTGACTCCACTATCTTTAAGAGCTCTATCCAATTCTTTCTTAAAAGAATCCAGAGACTGGGCCTCCACTGCCCTCTGGGGCAGAGCATTCCACACAGCCACCACTCTCTGGGTGAAGTAGTTTCTCCTCATCTCTGTCCTAAATGGTCTACCCCATATTTTTAAGTTGTGTCCTCTGGTTCGGCACTCCCCCATCAACGGAAATATGTTCCCTCCTGCCAGAGTGTCCAGTCCTTTCATAATCCTATACGTTTCAATCAGATCCCCTCTCAGTCTTCTAAACTCAAGGGTATACAAGCCCAGTCGCTTCAGTCTTTCCATGTAAGGCAATCCTGCCATTCCAGGAATTGACCTCGTGAACCTACGCTGCACTCCCTCAATAGCCAGAATGTCTTTCCTCAAATTTGGAGACGAGAACTGTACACAGTACTCCAGGTGTGGTCTCACCAGGGCCCTGTACAGCTGCAGAAGCACCTCTTTGCTTCTATACTCAATCCCTCTTGTTATGAAGGCCAGCATGCTATTAGCCTTCTTCACAACCTGCTGTACCTGCATGCTTGCCTTCATTGACTGGTGGACAAGAACACCCAGATCTCTCTGAACAGCCCCTTTACCTAATTTGATACCATTGAGGTAGTAATCTGCCTTCCTGTTCTTGCCACCAAAGTGGATAACCAGACATTTATCCACATTAAACTGCATCTGCCATGCATCTGCCCACTCACCTAACTTGTCCAGGTCACCCTGTAATCCCCTAACATCCTCATCACATTTCACCCTACCACCTAGCTTTGTGTCATCAGCAAATTTGCTAATGTTATTGCTGATACCATCTTCTATATCATTTACATATATTGTAAAAAGCTGCGGTCCCAGCACGGCTCCCTGCGGTACCCCACTGGTCACTGCCTGCCATTTCGAAATAGAGCCGTTAATCACTACCCTTTGTTTCCTATTAGCCAACCAATTCTCTATCCAATCTCGTACTTTGCCCCCAATCCCGTGCGCCCTAATTTTACTCACTAACCTCTTGTGTGGGACTTTATCAAAAGCTTTCTGAAAGTCCAGGTACACTACATCCGCTGGATCTCCCTCGTCCATCTTCCGAGTTACATCCTCAAAAAATTCAAGAAGATTAGTCAAGCATGATTTCCCCTTCATAAATCCATGCTGACTCTGTCCTATCCTGTTACTATTATCCAGATGTGCCGTAATTTCATCCTTTATAATAGACTCCAGCATCTTTCCCACCACTGAGGTCAGACTAACTGGTCTATAATTTCCTGCTTTCTCCAGCCCACCCTTCTTAAAAAGTGGCACAACATTAGCCGCCCTCCAATCCTCAGGAACCAACCCTGATTCTATTGAACTCTGGAAAATAATCACCAGCGCATCCACGATTTCCCGAGCCACCTCCTTCAGTACCCTGGGATGCAGGCCATCAGGTCCCGGAGACTTTTATAATATTGTGATGGAATAAGTCTGATTTTTACATGTGGGTATATATAAATATGTTTTTCAGAGTTTTAATTTTAAAAGAGTAGCATTTGGTATTAGTTACTTTTCCAGGTCAGACAATCCTTCCAGAGCAGTAAGCTAATCTCCTAAATGTCTAAGAGCAAGACCCCTGGAATGTTAATGAGACATTTTCTGAATTGTGCTGTTTTGTCACAGGGAATGTAATCATCAAAGGTCACTCACTCTCTTATTGTTGGCTCAGGTAATCAAAAATTGTTTTAGCTTAGAAAACCCAGAGATTACAAATTATTGGGCAGCTTGCAGGAAACCTGGCTGAAATTGGAAGTAAATATGGTTTCTTTTTGAAAAAAGTATACAACAGTTCAAGGGAAAACATAATTACTTCAGTAAAGCAGTTAAGTTTGTGCAACTTCCAGAACAGGAGTTTCCGTCTAGAAATCTGTGGTTATTAAAAGCTGAGAAAGTCAAAGCTGTCACTTTTCAAAGTATGCATGTGAAAAGATTTCTCAATTCACAAACAAGGACTGGGGAGAATCAAATCAAATGAACTTAAAGATTTGATACATAGAGATAATTTTGCTGGTTTTGCTGTAAAGCATTGGGAATAAATTCTAATTTTGTTTTACTGGTTATTTTAAGTATTTTTTTCCTTACAAGATTATTAATCTCCATTACTTTGCTCTTTAATTTGTTTTCATCTTCTCTGTAATGTATTTTTGTTCTATTAAGGAAATTCTGCAGCTTTGTGAACTGTAGTCGAATGAATGAAAACCAAGTTAACTGAAATGAAGAATCTGTCAGGCCAATTTTCATTCTGGGATCTGATTGTTCAATGGTACCATCAGCTGGAATTATAACAATTTGAAGATCTGAACTGCTCACAATACTACTGAGGTGATCAAATGAATGCTGTGTAGAATTTTGGCATAATCTCTTTGTCTTTCAACTTTATCTCTTTCGAAATAAATCACAGAACTTTATTTTTGTTTTTCTATGTTCATAATAACCTGCTCATATTGATTTGTGTATCAAAACCTCCAGATCTTAGTTATTCTACCTTACAGAGCTAAAACGTTCACTGTTCACTCTCTGCAAAAGCTTCTTGATCTGCTGAGTATTTCAAGAATTTTCTGAATTTTCTGTCAGATTTACTCTGTTCCTATGCACACTACATTACACTGGAACATCACAGGCAAATTTGGTGTCAAATAAATGAAAGAAATGGAATTGCTGCACAAACGTTACAGGGGACATCATTACTTTCCTGATTATGTGTTTTATTGTCATGGTACTTTCTGTCTGTGGGAAAATAAATGAACATACACCAAGATGTGGAAAGCAATCAAAGGCCAACAATCTGGAATTATTTCTATCTGACTAATATACATTAAGATGTTGTGACGGGGGAATCCATGCAAGTATTTGCCAGATATGAATGGAGAGCAGAGAATGAATTCCCCAGTATTTCAAAACATATTCTAGGCACATTTGTAAAAAAAACATTTATGACATATATCTCAGATTTAATCATTTTTATTTCAAGACAAATTAAAAAAGGTTTTAAAGCATAAGCCTTTTTGGGGTGATAGCAACTCTTACACTGCTTACTCAGGGGAAGACTAATAAATGTTTGATTCTTTGTATTTGCTGTTAGTTTTATATCAGAGCCAATTAGTGGACCTAAAAATAAATCACAGAAGTGATTAGATTAGATTGCTTACAGTGTGGAAACACTGCCCTCTCAGCAATGAGGCTTTAGAAAATTATTTCAAATTAGAAGCCACCTGTACCTCTCATTTTATTAATTTTCATTAAATTAAATATTTGAAAAACATGTGTTTAAATTATTATTCTTGCTGATTTAATTCACAATTACAAGAAAGTTGTGGTGCTGTGGTTTGTATTCAGCCTGAGGAAACAAAGTAAACAATTTTTTTATTGACATCCTTCATTAGTGGAATGCATTCAATACATTCCCCTTGAAGATCTTCCCAATTCATTTTGAAAAGCAATTCTAACTTTCTGAAGCACAAGATTAAGTGTTGCATCTGAAAGAACTAAAAACCAGGGGATGGAGTAAACCATATTTGACATTTAAACCCACTCCTTTATTTAATGATAATATAGCTGACTTTCTTTTTTATGTCTGATTTCCAGCCATTGTTTGATTCTGTTTGAGATTTTAAAAAATTGATGCCAATCTCTGATATATTCAACAACTAAACATCCACAGCTCTGAGATACAGGGTTTTCAAGATTCATAATCCTCTGATTAAAGGAACCTCTCCTCTCATCCAAAAAGTTATTCACTTAACCTGAAAACAGCTTGAAACTGCCCAACTGTTAAGGTCAGTGTGTAATTTGGTTTATACAGAGGGTGTTAAGTACCTGGTATGCACTACCAGTGGAGACGGTGGAGGCAGGTACAAAAGCAATGTTTAAGAGGCATCTTGACAGGTACATGAATAGGCAGGAAATAGAGTGAAGTGGACCATGTAGAGGCAACAGGTTTTTAGTTTTGAAAGGCATCATGTATCAGTGCTATCTTGGTGGGCAGAAGGGCCTGTTCCTGTACTGCATTGTTCTTTGTTCTTTTATTCTGTTAAAATCTGTTAAAATCTGTACACTTATCTGAAAATTAATGGATAGGATCATCAAGAGGACTTCAAGTAGCACATCTAAAAAAATTGCTCTTGGAATGTTGGAGTCATTGGCTGGGTCAACATTTATTGCCCAGAGTGTCAAAAACATTGTGGATCTGGAGTCAAAGGCCAGATCAAGTAAAGGTGACAGATTTCTTTTCTTAAAGGACATCAATTAACCAGATGGTCTTTATGACATTCAACAATGTTTACATGCTTGCAATTGGGCTTGTTTTTTATTTCAAATTTTCCTTGAATTTAAATGTCACTGTGGCTAGATTTGAACTCATTTTTCATGGACAAAACCTGGGGTTCTGGATCTCTAGGCCAATTATGTTACCTTTATACTACCATCTTCCTTAAGAAGTAACATGCTCAGTTTGTATTCCAAAAAGCGGTGTTGGATCGCCTACTCACTGTGACATTTTTAGAGAGAGGTTCTCAACTACGCCAATTGAAGCCCCTCTCTCTTTCTCCATACTCTAACCCATTGCCCTATTTCCCACCAGGGTGGCCTCCTTCCATGGCATCTCCAAGTTCTTGCCCTCATTCACTTACCAAAATCCAAACACACAAAGTTCTGACCCATCGCATCACTCTTCCTCATTACACAGTATTAGCAGAGACTATCGCTCCCATTGGTGCTGCCAGTACACCGATAACTGCTGGAATAGAATCCACCCTAAGTCTATTTACTAGCTGCTAAATAACTGCAAGATTGATCTCCTTTCCCTGCCAGCTGTCAGAGTCAGGGTGGAAATGGTTTTATGGAGTGGTAGAGGAGTGGGAAGTAGAAGGTGGAGAGAGTGAAATGTCTAAGTCCACTGGTGAATTTTCCCATCAATTCTGTCATACGCATAGCTAAAGCTGATGGAAGCAGTATGTCAAATGGGTCATTGACCATGTCTAAGGACATCAGAGAATGGCTACTGATGAACATGATTTGAGGCTGAATCAACTGAGGTACAAAGTGAGAGATCTGATGTTCCACTGACTGCATTAGAAAACCTGGGGACTGCAAGTGGTGACAAACATCTGTGACTGCTTTGCAGGTGGTTGTGGTCATCTAAGAAGTATCTTTGTTGCAATAAAAACAAAGTGAATCTACTTTTTTCCTGGTTCATTTCCATTCTAATTCATGTTTAATTTGTATGGCATCAGTTTTAATTTGTGTAGAAGTAAAATATATGGAAAGTGTAATTTTGTTGGCAAATTCTTAATTTGGGAGTTATTAGTTATTTCAGTTTAGGGTTCCCCAACAGGGATCGGAATAAAAGTGCATAATGAGTATTACAGGTGCAGAGAATATAGAATCACAGGTGGCTTTTGGTGTAGAAAAAGGTCATTCGGCCCATCGTGTCTTCACCAGCTCTTCAAATGAGCATCATTAATTACCTCGGTATAAAATTTCCAATACAAATGACACATTCCTATTGAAAAAGGAGATTTATACTGTGACATGAATTATTTCTAATATCATTCAACATTTCTCATAGCTATGCTTTATTTTTAAGATTCTCCTTAAACAACCGAGATCTTTCAAAAACATCATCAGTTATGTCCAGTAAAGATTTACCTCAATGAAGGAGAATATCAAAAAACTGAGAAAAATAATATTTGAGCAATTTATTGCTTGCCTTCTGTAACACTTGCTGATTCATAAAGGATTACTATTACTGTTAGACCATAAAAAATATGAGCAGAAGTAAGCCATTCAGCCCCATCAGCCTACTCTGCCTTTCAATATGATTATGACTCTCTTGACATTCCTCAAGTCCACCTCCTTGCATTTTCCACTAACTTGATTCCCTTATTGATCAATAATTTATCTCAGCTTTAAATGTACAGAAAGACTCTGACCCACAGCTGTCTGTGGCAAAGAGTTCCTGAGACTATCAATCCTCAGAGACTAAATTCTTCTTCATCTCAATCTTAAATTGGCACACCGTTATTCTGAGACTATGCCCACTGGCCCCAGACTTTCCCATAAGGGGAAACTTCCTCTCAGCATTACCATGTCAAGCATCTTAAGAATCCTATATGCTGAAATGAGATCACCTCTAATTCTCCTAATCTCCCATGAGGAGAGTCCCAACCTATTTAACCTTTGCTTATCAGACAATTTCTCTGAACCAGGGATTATCTCAGTGAAGCTTCTCTGAACTGTCTTGAATGAAACTATATATTTCCTGAAATAAAGAGTCATAACTGCTTGTAATACTCACCAGTACCTTGCACAATTTCAGTAAGACTTCCCACTCTTGTACTCCAACCCCTTTGAAAAAAGGGCCAACATTCCATTAGCCTTCCTGAATGCCTGCTACACCTGTGTTCTAGTTTCCTGTGTTTTGTGTCCTGTGTATTTGTTCATTTTGGAAGGGGGAATAATTTCCTATTTTCCTACATTATACTCAAATTGTCAACTTTTTGCCTACTTACTTAAACTATCAATATCTCTCTGTAAACTGTTTGTATCCCTTTTTCCTTTTCACTTATTTTTGTGACATCTGTAAATTTGGCTACAATACATTCACTTGCTTTCTGTAAGTCATTAATATATATATATATATTGCAAACAGTTGAAGTCCCATCACTGATCCCTATTGAACCCCACTGCTTATAGATTGCCAAGCTGAAAAAAAAGCCCTTATTCCATTTGCTGTTTCCTGGTCATTAGTCAATTTTCTATATACAGTAATTTGCCACCTCCAACACCATGGTTGGAGACAAAAAAATTGCAGGTGCTGGAATCCACAGTAAACAAGCAGGAGGCTGGATGGACACAGCAAGTCAGGCAGCACCAGGAGGTGGATAAATCAACATTCCAGGTCCTGAAGAAGGGTTACACCTGAAACGTTGACTTCTCCACCTCCTGATGCTGCTTGGCTTGCTGCATTTTTCCAGCCTCCTGCTTGTCTACCTCCAACACTGTGGGCTATTTTTGTATGACTTAGCCTTTTGTGAAGTACTTTGCCTTCTGGAATCCAAATACAACATGTCTATTGGTTTTCTTCTGCTCTCTCTGGTTGAGACTTCCTTGAAAAGCTCTAACAAATGACTCAGACAGGATTTCTCATTCATGAAGCCATGTTGACTCTCCCTGATTATGTTATGATTTTACAAATGTTTTGCTATTACTGCCTTAATAATTGATTCT